>NW_024104218.1:600000-1200000 GCF_003945595.2 Pipra filicauda | reverse complement strand
CTCATCACTCACTGCTTTTCCTATTTCATCTGCTACCTTGCAGACTGCACCATGGAAGGTGCAGTTTATAAGGAAGGCTGCTCAAACCAAATTGAGTATGGTAAATAAATCTCCATTATTTCAGAGGGCAATTTCACAGATGTGGGGAAGACCAAATGTTTGTATTAATTTAAAAGCTGTTAATATAGTTAAAAACCTGAAAAAAGATTGAAATGTGCAGATCGGTGGGAGGGGAGAAATCTACAAGTGGCACAGAGATAACCTGGGTGATTTAATAGGCACTTTCTCTGTATTCTCTGATTTCCACCTCAGTGATTAAACAAAAGAGCTCTAATGGAAAGCAAAATGCGATAAGGTCTATCTCTAAATCATGCACAACAGCAACTGTGTGATGCAGAACACGTAGCAGTGACTCTGTACTAACGAGAGGCAGGTAGGGCTGTCTGGGGCTGCTCCTCTGCAAGGGGTGAGGGAAGGTTTGAGATGAGCTGACAACCAGTGCAGAAGTGAAAGGGGTTCCACCTTACCCGGCCCTCTGACGTTGACATCCATGCAGTCGGCATCGATTTCCCCCTGTGGAGGAGTAGGGGCCATGGAGGAGATGCGCAGGTCAGCGGCATCCAGGTGCTGCTGGGTCCACTGCCTGTGATCCGTCTGGTCGTCCGTGTCCGGCAGCATCGCCTGCTCCTCGAACTGAGGAACCACAGCAGGGAATCAGGGTGTGAGGAGGGGGCTGAGCTCCAGCCTGGGAAGCTCTGTGAGTCACAGGCAAAGGAGCTGAGAGCAGCAATGCACAGCACCCCTGAGGGTCCCTCTGCTCCCCGGCTTCCCGCAGCACTCTGCTCCCTCCGTGACTAACCCAGCCAGTGACTGTCTGCAGCACGGAAAGGGAATGTGGCAGAGGGCTTACCCTGAACTTCTTGGTGTCCTCCTCATCACCCCACTCATTTTGGTTGTCATCCATCAGCGTGCCGTCCGAAGCATTTTTGAGGGGTCTTTAAAAAAAAAACCATAAAAAAAGTTACCTCCTCTGTAGGAACTGTCCCTGAGTGCCTGTGTCCACGTGCATGCACGAACTGAAAGAAGAATCAACCAGGCATTTTCCAGGAGGTTCCCCTCAGATTGCCTTTCATTTTTTACCAAGTGCAAACAGATCATGAAGCATTTAAAACCCTCCTCCAGATGGGAACGCTGTTTTCCCCATGCAAGACTTTAAGAACCCTGATTTTTCTCCTCCCTGCTACACCAACACGATGAACTAGAGGACGAAACTCCGATGGGCTCTTTCAGAAGAGCCCCGGGCAGACCCACTGTGTTTAATGTGTCAGCAAGCAAACTACTCACTTCAGTCCAACAGAGTCCTCCCCGAGTGGTTCTCGCCGCTTCTTCTTGCTCGACTCTGTCACTTTGAAGCCTTCTGGGAACCAAAGCTGCCCATGCTCCCTGCGCCGCTTACGAGACACCAGTACTCCCAGTCCAATGAAAGCAAGCAAGACCAGTGCAGCCACCACCACGTACATAGGATACAGCTGGGAGTTCGTCGCGGGCTCAGCTGTTTCACCTACAAAACAGTGGGGCACAAAGAGATGCTGAGACATTAAGCTGCATAGCAAACCAGGGACAGAGTGGAAATGAAGGAAAATTAGTTAATAGAGGTACCTAAGTCTGATCTAAATCAGCCACCCCCCCCTCCCCAAAATAAGGTCATTTTATACGCTATTAATCAGAATTGCAAACTATCGGCAAATTCTCGGCTGCACAAGCCAGCCTGCACCAGGAGACAGCTTCACTTTTTTCTCCTTTAAGGAAAAGGATTAGCAAACTTCAAATCACTGCGCTTGCATTGAGCTGTTAAGACAAAAGGATTTAGGGGGGATTTTCAAGATACAAACTTCAACTCCTTGCATGTCACTGATTGATTGGGGCTACTTGGGTTTTCTTTTTCTTTTCTTTTTTTTTTTTTAATAACTTTTAGAGTGATAATGATTTTGAAATAAAACCCAGACTAAGAAAAAAAACACTAAACTGGTTTTGCTTTATTTTTTAAGAAAAGACTTCCAGAAAAAGAGATGTGAGGTTTATTAAAACCAGACCATGTTCAAATGCAGCCAATTGACAGATAACTAAACCCAGGTAAGGATGGAAAGTTTTGGTTGTTTCTCTTCCCCAGCTGACAAGCTGTACTTACTTTTAACAGCTTCTATTTTGTAGGGTATGTTCAGGTTGCCAAGGGAGGCCAAGGCACCCAGGAATGCTGCCACATCAGTTGCACTCTGGAAGCACTGGGAAGACGACTGGATGCACTGGCGGTTATCAATTTCCAAGTAAACGATGGATCTGTGGGAGAGAAAAGTCGATAAGGAACAGGGAGCAATGACCACACTGAGAAGACACAAGAGCCCCATCTCCCTTCCCTCTTTAACCCCCCATCAGTGGGAATTAGAAGGTGGGAACCCATCTCCTTGCTTCCCTGTGGCCCAAACCCTCTGCAGCTCCCACTCATGTTCTATTGGATTTGCCTCAATAAATACTGTGAAATCCAACTCTTTATCTACAGGAATGGAAGGGAGTCTCCACTTCACAATGTTTTAAAATTACCTAGACACTACAGTATCTTAAATAATGCTGTTTGGGAGCCCTCAGATCTTCTCACATCAGTTTCACTGCTCTAACTCCTTTGCTTTCAGTGTTTTTTGATTAAGCCCAGGGAGAGGGAGCAGGTTGGATCTATATGTTTACACCAAAGATCTCCAAACACAGTTTGCAGTAATTGAGTTTTACAACAAAGCTCTAGAAAGCATTTCCCAGGGAGAAACTGAGGCTTAACTTAATGACTTCCTGAAGTCAGACAGTCGGTCAGGCCAACCTCTGCTTCCAGGTCCCACCCAGCCCAGCCCCGGCTCCCAACAATACACAGGACTCCTTCAATCGTGAGAGTCGGTGCAGCATTGTATCAGGGACTCCTGAATGATCCCTCGATTTTCCCACATGGGAGCAAAATCCGGTTTCTGTTCACACAGAAAGGAACTTCCAAATACAATTATCTGGCCTACATCCTTCCCTTTATAGCGTGTTACTATTATGAACACAGAAAACAAGTGCTGCTCAGTGAGGAAAGGATCCCACTGGTCCCCCTTACCCTCTGATGTCCATCTGATCGAGCTCCCTCTTCTGCCTCCTGCCAGCCCTGGAGTAGAGGCTGCTCTTCACTTTGTTGATGACAGCACTGGACATATCCGACCAGTCCTCTGTGGACCTCTTGATGTAGTGTTTTTTCAGCTCCTCCTCATTGCCATAATATGGAAAGATCATATACTCTCCCTTGGGGTTCTTCTTGAAGACCACGTTGGTGTGCAGCACTCGGCTCAGCTCCCTCAGGAAGTTGAAAGAGTTGTTCTTCAGGTTCTCTGGGGTGATGAGGACCACCACCACCAGTGTGCCATCTGCCAGCTTCTCTGGCATGTTGTTTGCACAGTCCAGACCATCCCATTCGCACTCAAAGTTGTTGCAGCCCTGGTCACAGTGGCCATCTGAGAAGTGATCTTTGCAGTACTGGTCATACAGAGGGCTGGGAGGAAGAAGAAGAGGAAAGGCAGGAGAATGAATTAGACCAAGTACTGCACATATCACCCATCTGCTCAGAAAAGCAGCAGTGGTCCACAGGGACCTTGCTTCTGTATAAATATTCTTCACCCTGATGGACACTAAACCAGTTTACACAGAAAGCATTCACCTCTGCAGGTGAGAGATGGCAGCTGTTAAGTTACAAATTGCAATTTAGATGCAAGAAAAAAGGAGAAATTACTGTGACTCAGAGAAGACATGGGGACACAGAATAGTTACTCAGACCAGAGTTGGTCCAGGAATCTGGGATTAAGTTCATGCTGTTGCCAAAGACAATGTTTGGGAAATGTTTGGATGTTAACATCATCATGTTTCCTGGCTGCTCTTCCATCTGGGGTCTCCCTGCCCTGAAACTCACTGTGTTACTGCTGTGAGTTGGAGAATTCACTTCTATGGAGTGATACAGGCAAGGACAGGGAAGCCATCTGGAATGAGCCAAACCCAGAGAGCTTCTAAGTGGATATAAATTCAGTGAGACCACAGGGAAGCGTGGTTGCTTGCTCATAGGCAGCAGAAGAGAATGCAGAGAGTGAACACAGGTCTGCATCTAGGAGCTTTAGCAGATGCAAGCAGAAAATACCTCCAAGCGATCAGCACATCAGGAGGTCTTGTCTATAAAACAAGAGGGTCAGTGAGCAAGTCACTTACTTGCACTGCCCCTCGTATTTCTGGCAGTCAAATCCATCGTAGAGGCAGCCAGCGTTATTGCACTGGGAATCACACTTGCCATCGTTGAAATACTTCCAGCACTGCAGAGACTGGGAGCAGTTCTTCCAGGGATCGTTGAAATTGAGGGAGCAGTCGCCCCCGTCCCAGCCACAGGCGTGGTTGTTGCACTTCCCGTCGCAGATCTTGTTGCCGGCGTACCCCGCGCAAACCGCGATCTCGCACTTCTCCTCGATTTTGGGCGGGATGATGTCCTGCCCGATCCCACCCTGGAAATCGAAGTCGAGGATGTGGCAGTTGAGGCCGTTGAAGTTGGCGGGGCAGTTGCAGCGGTAGTAGGGGGAGGCATCGCCGAAGAACTCGCAGGTGCCCCCGTTGTAGCAGGGGTTGGACATGCAGGGGCTGCTGGCCGGGTACTGGCACTCGGGGCCCGTGAAGGCCGGCGCGCACATGCACTTGGAGCTCTTGTGCATGGAGATGCAGGTGCCGCCGTTCAGGCAGTGCAGGTTCCCACATGTGCGGGAGTCGTTCTCGCAGGTGGCGCCCACGAATCCCTGGGCAGGGGACAGCAAGGAGGGAGTCAGAATCGCTGATGCTGTCCTACGAGCAGCCTAACCCATGTGTGTGTTCTGGGAAACCCAGGGAATCAAGGCATGGCTCTGGTGCCTCCTCTAAAACTAGTGATGAGTAAGAATAATCTAGAATGTAAACCCTGAGAATCCCCATAAAATAAAGTGAGGTTTTCTCCATAGCTACCTGCTCCACTTTTAGGTGGTGCAAATAACAGTCAACTAGGAAGAGCCAGTCCTACAGAGCTGTGCATGGTACCTGCAGGCTGTCTTCTCTCTGACCCTATCACAGTGTCCTTGCAAGCATGTGGGGTGTGCAAATACAGACACATGTCCTGCCCATGAGCACCCACAGCAAAGCATCCTCCCCTGGCTATTCCAGCTGGGGAAGCCTCAAGGGCTAAACTGGCCCCTTGACCACCCCTCGAGCATGGGGCTGGCTTGCAGGGCCTGTACAAGATGCCATGCTCAGAGCTGGAGAGGAGCAGGTACCTACCGGGGGGCACTTGCAGATGAAACCACGGCCAGTGTTGCTGGCAACAGCACACGTCCCACCATTTCTGCAGGGTTTGCCTTTACACCCGTCCACCACCGTGTCACAGCGACGGCCTGCGAGGGAGAGGAGTGTGTGAGGAGCAGAGGAAGGCGTGGGGATGCCTGGGGAGGCCTGGGGGGCTGCAGGGCTGGGCTCTGAGAGGGGGGGGGATGTGGTGCTCACCTGCATAGCCAGGTCTGCACTCGCATTTGTAGTCGTTGACCCGCTGCACGCAGTTCTGGGTGCCGCGGGCGTCGCAGGGGTTGGACAGGCACTCATTGACGTCTCCCTCGCAGCGCTCCCCTACAAAGCCAGGGGGGCAGATGCAGCTGTAGCCCCCTACCCGATCCTTGCACTTGCCATTGTTAAAGCACTTGGGCCCCAGGGTGACAGGATCAAAGAAAGGGCTGCAGTCATCCACATTGATCTCACAGTGCACCCCTAGAGAGATGGGGGAACAACCCACACAGCTCATCAAACAGTGTCGGGGTGCCCGGTGGTCCCGTGTGCGAGCCCTTCCCTGCGGAGGGGCTGAGTCTGACCACGGCAGTGGCAGCCTGAGCCCCAGCTCGGGCAGGGGGGACGCGGCACCGCACGGCCAAGGCTGAGGCTGCGTGGCCTTGATGGGTAAGCCCGCGAGCAAACACCAACCTCCACCGCTGCGCCTGCTGCTGCTAACCCCAGCAGCTAATGAGCAGAATCCAAGGATATCTGCACTCAGCCCACTAATGCCCCAGCCTGGGGAGTTAATTTACCTTGGGTTCCTCTGGGGCAGGAGCATTTGTAGGTATTGATGAGATCGATGCAGGTTCCTCCGTTCTGGCATGGGTGGGACAAGCACTCATTGATCTCCTCTGAGCAGTTAACTCCATGATAACCAGCCACACACTGCAAGGAGGGAAGAGGGGAACTATCAGAGAGGTTCCCTCAATTCCCAACTGGCTGCAGGAGCACAGCCAGCACCCCTGCCTCCAACTTAGTGAAGGGGCACAGGACCAGCCTGAAGCCAGGACAGCTCCTTGGGCAGCAGAAAGGCAGTAACTGGGAATTTTTCCCTTGGGCATCACTGCCCCCCACGGCACCCACCTCGCAGGAGTAGCCTCCCAGGTAGTCTGTGCAGGTGGCTCCGTTCTGGCAGGGGTTGGGGGAGCACTCATCCACCTGCTCCTCGCAGTAGCTGCCGGTGTAGCCAGCCTGGCAGCGGCAGAAGTGAGTGTTGCCAGTGTCTACACAGAGCCCTGAGTTCCTGCAGAGATGTGCTACATCGATACCTGCCAGGGAGAGCAGAGTAAATTGCAGGGACCTTGGTGACACACACATACCACAGGGCCACATCCTGGCCACCATGCATCCCACCAGGAACCACAGCCAGGACTGCAGCCTAGGGTGGTGCACATTACAGCAACCCTTGAGATCACTCTGGTTGTGCCAAAGATCCCCACCAAGAGAACTGACCCCAGCCCGGCCCTGTGAGTCCATACACATGGCAGGGACATACCTTGCTGCTTGGCAGCCACCTCGCAGGAGACACTGGGGACGTCGCAGTAGAGCCCTGTCCACCCACTGTTGCACTCACAGCGGTACAGGTTGTTGGTCTGCCAGCACTTGCCTCCGTTTTTGCAGGGAGAGGAGTCACACCAGCGCACCAGGTTCTGGGGGAGCAGAGCAAGAGATGAGGGTCACGACCCAGCAGGGCTTCTGCAGGAGTGGAGACAGCAGTGACCCCCAAATACCCAGGGCAGCATGCAGAGGTGGGCACTGCCCAAGGTTCCTCTACCTGGCAGTTGAGCCCGGTGTATCCCTGGGGACAAGTGCACTTGTACGTCCCGTAGCTGTCCTGACACGTGCCCCCATTCAGGCATGGCTTGGAGTCACACTCATTGATGTTGTGCTCGCAGTAGCTGCCCGTGAAGCCGGGCAGACAGACGCAGGTGAAGGTGTTGATGCCATCCACGCAGGTCCCACCGTTGAAGCAGGAGCTGGGAACACAGATATCACATCCCAGCGAGTCACCACTGGTTAATCTCCACGCCAAAGCCCCCGCCACCAGCCCAGGGCTATGGGGCAGCAGGGGGACCTCAGCCCTTGCCCCAGCCATGGCAGGGCTGTACCTCTCCGTGCAGTCGGGTGTGTTGTTCTCGCAGTGGATGCCGCTGAAGCCGGAGGGGCAGGTGCAGGTGTAGCTGTTGACGCAGTCGGTGCAGTTGGCCCCGTTCTTGCAGGGGTTGCTGGCGCACTCGTTGATGTCCTCCTCGCACTTGGGCCCACGGAAACCAGCCAGGCACTCGCAGAAGAACGTGCCAATGCCATCGGAGCAGGAGCCACCGTTGTGGCACGGGTCTGGAGAAGGAGGGATATGCATGTGAAGATGAGATGGGTCTAGGCATGGCGCAGCAGCCCAGCCCAGGAGATGCCCCACAGCACTGTCCCCACACACGTTCCCTGGCTGCATGGAGGGATGGGACTAAGCCCAGGCACTGGGCAGAAGCTAAACCAGCCCCATCAGGAGACTGGGCACAAGGAGGGCATATGGGACACATTATTCCCCAGCCTCCTTCCTCCTGCTCCCATCTGGCCTCCTCCCTCCCATCTTGTCCGGGATGTGTTTGAGGTGGCCCGAAAGCCTCAGCAGGGCTCACAGCACAGCCCAGGCTGCAGTGGCAGCCCACTCACAGGGAGGAAAATCCCAGGACCAGGAATGGGGATGAAGCCGATGGCTCAGCTGATGGCTGGGCTGAACATGGCCCATGGGGCAGCCCCTGCTCTTACTGGGCTTGCAGTCGTCGATGTCGGTGTCGCAGTTGCGGCCGGAGAAGCCGGTCCTGCAGGCACAGCGGTAGCTCCCATTGGTGTTCTGGCACGTGGCCCCATTTCGGCAGGGGCTCTTCACACACTCATTGATGTCAATCTCACAGGTCTGACCTGGGGACAGAGCAGGACAAGGGCCATGTGGGCTGGAGGTGCTGGTGAAAGCCCCAGGGGTGACAATGATGTCTTGGGCACTGCTCACACTGGGGACAGGAGCCCTCCCAGCAAACTGCCCTCGCTAAGGTGTGCAGGCAGTGGCTGCCTGGCTGAGCCATGGGGCAGGTCGGGACCCTCCCCAAAGCCTAGCACCATGCAGGGCTGCTCCCTGGCCATGCCCCTTCCCCTCTGCCTTTCCCTCCCTGAGGGGAGCAGGGTGTGCTGAACCCCCAAACGGTCCATGCCCATACCTTGCCAGCCAGGGGGGCAACTGCAGGAGAAGCTCTTGTAATCTTCCGACTCCCGGCACTCGCCGCCGTTCTTGCAGGGGCTGCCAGCACAGGGGGCCAGCACATCCTCACAGGTGGCTCCTGCACAGGCACAAGCACCCACTGACACCCCCTCCGAAACAATGGGTGGCCCAAGATCCTGCAACTCCCGTCCCCTGCCCTGGGCTGCTGCCAGCTCTGGGGGAGGCTCTGGGCTTCCCCACCACCCCAGGGCAGCCCAGCTGGGACTGTCTCCTCCATCCCTGGTCGCCCATGACCCCACGTCACCCACGAACCATTTAAACCCTGGCAATCTGGGCTGCATTAAAGCACTGCACACTTCCTTTGGCAGGGAAGTGCTGCTCGGGGTGTCTTTTCCCCCTTACACTCCCTCCCCCTGTCCCTCTCCGCTGCTTTTCCTGTTTACGTCCAGCCAGGGGACACGTTCCCTCCGAACCCTTATCTTCCCTGTCAGCCAGTATCTCCTGAACTGGCCTTTTGCTATTTTCCAGAGCCTTCCCCTCCCCGCCTGCCCAGTCCCCGTCCCCCCCAGGGGTTTCTATGGCCACTGCCGAGGGCAGGAAACGGCTCATGGCTTCCTGCAATTGTGCACCGGCTGCGCCGCTCTGCGCGAGCGGAAACGGGAGGCTGGCAAACAGGAATTGGCTCAGCAGAATCCCCCGGCCCCTCGGCCTCGGCTCGCTCCCTCCAGCGCGAGCATCGTGGCTGCAGAGCGGGGCCACCGGCACCGCTGACCCCCTTGGGCGGTGGGGTGTGAGCGGGGCGGCCCTCGGGCGCTGCCGTCCCTGAGCCACCACCACCCTGGTGCCCTCCAGAAGGAGGAGGAGGAGGATAAGGAGGGAGGAAGCTGTTTCTGGCAGCTTCCCAAAGCTCCTGCAAATTTCCTCCAGCTGCGCTGTGGAGAGGGGAGGTGGAGCCGTGGCTGCGGGCAGCCCCACGGCAGGGCAGTGCAAGGGAAGCCTCTGTGCTTGGTGCTGGTTTGTTGCACGTTCAGAGGGACCAGTTTGGTGTCACATGTGAAGCAGAAGCCCCACAGAGCCATGGAGGGGCACAGGGTGCCCCCTCACCTGTGTAGGGCAGGAGGCAGTTGCAGGTGTAGCCAGCGACATCATCGATGCACGTGCCCTGGTTCAGGCACGGGTTGGAAGCACATTCGTTGATATTGGTCTGGCAGTTGGGGCCTGTTTTAAGAAAAATAGATAAAATCAGTTGTGATAGAGCTGCATGTGCTGGTGGGAGGGGGCTGAGGGTACAGTGGGGACGTGGTGACAATGGTAACAGCCCACTCATTGCTCTGGAAAAGCCTCCTGTGCTCAGCTCCAGCCAGGAGTGCCCAAACTTCACTGAAGGTCCCCAGGCTGGCTGCACTGCCACAGCTCCCAGACAGACCTGGGGCTCTGCCGCTCCCACAGTGAGGCCTCCAGCCCACCCAGCATCATGGGAATGCCCACTCACAGCTCTCTCCCAGATCCCAGCAAAGGGGGGACAGAGTAGCATCCCTGGCTGCACCCCTAGAATCATGGAATCACAGAATTGTTAGGGCTAAAAAGCCCTCTAAGACTACTGAGTGCAACCAGCACCACAATGTTCATCACTAAACCATGTCCCCAAGTGGCACGTTCACATGCCTTTTGAACACTTCCAAGGATGGCAACTCCACCACTTCCCTGGGCAGCCTGTTCTAGTGCCTGGTCACCATTTCCCAAGTAGAACTTTTCCCAAATATCCAATCTAACCCCCTCTTACCGCTGAAGCCCTCCCTGCAGGTGCAGATGTAGCCACTGGTCATGTCCTTGCAGGTGCCACCGTTCATGCAGGGATTGGATTCACACTCGTTGTTGTTAATGTCGCAGTTGGTCCCACTCCAGCCTGGGTCACAGTCACACTTGTAGCTTTGGGGAAAAATTGGGGTTTAAAGATCTGGTCCTCCAGGCTGCACCAGCCATCATTTACCCAGTAAATCCTGGTCCCTAATCGTGCCACTGCAGGAAAATATCCGACAGCACTGGCACAGAGCATGGACAAGCACTGACTTGGGGGACAGATGCTCGCCCTTCTCTAACCCTGACCTTGCTATTCCAGCAGCCCCTGTGCCTTCCAACCTACCCATTCAATCCATCATGGCATTTCCCATGGATGCAGGGGTTGCTGTTGCACTCGTTCACTTCGGACAGGCACTTGGGGTCGTGGAAGCCCTCGGGGCAGAGGCAGGTGAAGCCGTTGATGCCATCCTTGCACGTGCCCCCGTTGTGGCAGGGGTTGCTGGCACACTCGTCGATGTTGATGTTGCACATGCGCCCTGGGAAAGGGGGAGTGAGGAAAAGTTACCCCATGGGATGCACAGCATGGCAGGGGGGTGCATTCTGCCTCACCTCGGATCTCGGATCTCTGGACACACGAGTGCCAGCCACAGAGGAGCGGGCTGCCCTGCAGGGAGGGTGACTTCACACCCTGCATCGCCTGCCTGGCTTAATTAAACGTGACTGGGAAGAGGCCGTGCCCTGGGCTCGTTTGGTCCACGAGGGAATACCGAAGGGGGGCAGTTTCAGCCTGTAACCCTACCTGCCGTGGCTGACAAAGCCAGGCTTTATTTCGGCTCCCAGTGGGCCCGAGGACAAGGGGCCGTGCGGGCAGGGAGTGGCGGGGGCTGCTCCCATCAAAGCCCTCCACCATTTGCAGCAGCGATCAAACAAACCAGTCGGACAAGGCAGCAACCTGATACCCATGGGAGTGGGTGCAGCAGGAGTCGAATTCGCGGCACCAGACACCCCTTTGATTTCAGCCTGAGCCAGGGTCACCCTCCTGAACAAGCAGGAGCGCTGGAGGGTGCAAAACCTCCGGCGAGTGGGATGGCAGCCTCACCCCTCCTTATTGCACCCCCCCTCCTGGTGACATGGGGCACCAGAAGCTGCAGGTCCCCAGGGTGTGGCGGTGGCTGCCATGCCCTGCTCTCACCTGTGTACCCCGGCTCACAGGTGCACTCGTAGCCGTTGATCTTGTCGATGCACTTGCCGTAGTCGCAGGGGCTGCTGGCACAGTCGTCCAGGTTGATCTCACAGTTTGGTCCTGGGGAGGAGAGGGGTGTTGCTAGGGAGTCCCAGGCTCTGCTGATGCAGCAAAATGAAGCCCCCTGGCATCAACTGCTGCCGCCGCTCCACAACAAAGCACCTCCTCCATAAGCAGCTCCCCGGCTCCCAGCTGGGGTGCGGTTCCTGCCGGATTCGGGCACCAAACCGGGAAAACTCGCCCTCACCCAGGATGCCCCGGGCCAGCCCCAGCACCAGGGCGGCTGCTGTCGGCGGCTCAGGGCCAACCTGCCCTGGGATGGGGATGGGACTGGGATGCTGCACCGGCCAACCCGTGTGGAGCCTCAGGGGTTCCCTCCCGCTCACCAGTGGTCCCTTTGAGGCAGATGCAGTTGTAGGCGTTGTTCCTGTCCTGGCAGGTCCCCCCATTTTTGCAGGGCTGGCTCTGGCACTCGTTGATGTTGATGTCGCAGCGGTGGCCAGTGTAGCCTGGCTGGCAGAGGCAGGTGAAGGAGGCGATGCCGTCCTTGCAGGTCCCGTAGTGACACGGGTCGGGGTCACACTCATCGATGTCGATCTCGCAGTGAGCACCTGTGAAACCTGCCACCAGTGGGGGGGACACAGGGTGAGGATGGGGGACACAGGGTGACGATGAGGGACGCTCCTTCCCATCCTGGCCATGTGTGAGGCAGTGCCCTGGGATGGCTTTACCTGCCCACCTGCCCTGCTGTGAGCCCCAGGACCCCCGGGAGCGGGGTGCAGGCAAGGAGCACCCCAACACGCCGGTTGGACCCCGGCTCAGGGGCTTTGTCCCGGGGTGCACAATGACCTGCATTAAGCCTCCTCGGCTCAGGAGCAGGGCCCCGCGCTCGCCCGCGGCTCGTCCCGGAGCGCACAGGGGGGGCCGGCCGCAGGCACCCCCGAATAATAACCCCCCCGGCAGATCCTATTCTCCTGGCCGGCTCCCTCCCCGCCGGGTTTGGGGGTGGAGAGCCGAGGACAAAGTACAGCTTTGACTAGACCCCGCCAAGCCCACATAGCAGCTTTTCATCGGGGCTTGGCATTAGCAAGACACTAATTAGAGGCCATTCAGCTGGAAGATTTCTGGCGGGAGCTGCTCCACAAAAGAGCCACTGTTTGCCACCAGGGCTCAAGTCATCATTTTGTGCAACTGCTCCTTGGGTTTCGGTCGGCGAGCCCCCACGGCCCTGCACCTTGCGTCCCCATAGAGGCAGCTTTATTCCTTCCTTCCTGCCTTCCCCCTCGCTGCCGCCCGCCGCCGAGGCGGGAGCACGGCAGGACGGCTGCTGCGGGGCCACACCTCATGAGTGCTGGGCTCTTACACCTGGCTCTGGGGCTCCACTCGTTCCAACGACACCCGGGATAGGAACAGTCCTGCCCCGCGGGAGTCACATCAGCAGGGACTGACCCCACTGATGGAAGGTCTGTGGACAATCCCCACAGAAGGTGCTTGGAGAGGAGGGCACTTAATAATTCATCAGTGTGGTTTTATGGCACATCGCAGGGAAGAAGGTGGCTTGTTCCTGCCCAGTGGGGCGGGACCCCCGGAGCCCCCCAGGATGCAGGATCCCCTCACCTTCGGTGCACTCGCAGCTGTAGGTGTTGGGGCCGTCCACGCACTTGGCGCCGTTCTTGCAGGGGGTGCTGGCGCACTCGTCGATGTCGAACTGGCACAGGTGCCCGTTGAAGCCTGGAATGGAGGGAGAAGGAATGGAAGGAGAAGTCACGTCCCTGCGCAGCGGCCGGAGCCGCCCCAGCCTCCCCCGCCGCCGGGCAGCTCCCGCCGGGCCCCCCGCATCCCGGCCGGGGCGCCGGGTTTCCATGGGGACGGCTGCTGGGGGCCCTGAATGTGGGGCTGCGACCCACCATTGAGAGCATCTTATTTACATCTCTAGAGGAGCAAAGTCTCTGAACTTCAAAACCTCCTTTCACAGATTAACCGTCTCCCCATTCTCCGCTCCACCCCGTGACTTTGACACCGCATTCAAAGCCGCTGGTGCAGCCCCCCCGGCCCCCAGCCCTCCTTCCCAAAGAGGGGCCTTTTCAAGTGCAAAGCCGTGGGGTTTAATCCTCCATCCCCTCTCCCATGGGCCAGAGTTGGAGTTGGAGCAGCATTGCCAGAGTGGGGCTCAGCCCCTCACTGCAATGGAGAAACCTCCCTCCAAAAGAACCTCTCCCCATTTCGGAAGGCTCTGAAATTTAAGGAGTCCATTTTTGGCTCCTTCTTGGCTCAAGCCAGGATGCATCCTGGTTTTGTTTCTGCCACGTTGGCAGTGGGATTTATGCCACGTACCAGTGGGGCATTCACAGTGGAACTCGTTGATCTTGTCGAGGCAGTTGCCGTTGTGCAGGCAGGGGCTGCTGGCACACTCATCTGTGTTGATCTCACAGTAAACCCCCTCATAACCTGCAGAGAGACCCAGCACCGTCAGCACCACAGCAAGGGTGGGCACAACATGCAGGATGGGTGGGTTACACCTAGGCACATCTGGTCCATCTTTAAAAGGCAGCTCAGAAGCTGTTCTACAGGTGGTGGGACCTGAAGCACAACCTGCTCCATGGTTGTCCAACCCAGATCTCCATGCCTTGGCTCAATCCAGGACAGCAAGGTTGGCAAGAGGAGTCCAGTGCAGGGCTGATGGTGCCCAACTCTCACCTCCTGTGCCCCCCACCACTGTGGGAGACCACACAGTCTTTACCAAGCTCTTTCTCTTCAGTGCAGCCCCCAGGCACTCAGGAGCTTCTCACCCAACCCAGCACTGAGCTGAAGCTCAGGGGCACCCAGAACCCTCCCGCTGCCCACCCCCAATACCATGACTAGTCTGCAGGGGTCTGCAGAGCTGCCCACCCACCGGGCATGCAGATGCACTGGAACTCCCCGATCTGGTCCAGGCAGGTGGCATCGTTCTGGCAGGGATTGGAGAGACACTCATTGACATCGATCTCGCAGCGAGGGCCCGAGTAGCCCTGCAGACACTGGCACTGGAAGGACCCTTGGGTGTTGATGCACTTCCCTGCGTGCTCACATGGGTTGGCTCCTGCAACACACAAGCACAGCTCACAGGATGTGCTCCTGGCTGCACCAGCACCTTCCCCGGCCGCTCCACATGAGCTCAGCCCCAGCACTCACCCAGAGAACACTCATCCACGTCCTGGTTGCAGGCTGGCCCCATGTACCCCGAGGGACACGTGCAGATGGCTTTGCCATTGACGGGGTTGGTGTCGCAGTTGGAGCCCTCGTTGCAGGGGTTGCTGATGCAGGCATCGTCCAGGTGGCACAGCAAACCTGGGCAGCGAAAGGCAGGCACACGTCAGGGGCGATGGGCACACAAGTCATGGTGAAGCAAGACCTCAGCAAGGAGCCAGGGGACGTGCAGGGAGCTGCCACCCTGCGCTGCGGGCAAGGGACAAGGAGGGGCTCACCCGTGCGGCCGTGGGGGCACTCGCAGTAGAAGGAGGCCACCCGGTCGTGGCAGGTGGCCCCGTGGAAGCAGGCGGCCATGGCGCAGTCGTCGATGTTCTCGCTGCAGTCCTCGCCCGTCCAGCCGTTGACACAGACACAGTTGTAGCCGCCGTGGTTGTTGTGGCAGGTGCCACCGTTCTGGCAGGCGTTGGGCATCAGCTGGCACTCGTCCACGTCCTCAGTGCAGTACTGACCTGCCAGGGGACAGGGCACCTGCGTGAGGCCGGCGCTGCCCCCCTCCCGCAGGCTCTGTAAGCAGGACAGTTCTGCCCACCCAGCCCGTGGCACCCCCCAGGGCAGGACCTGTCCTCCCAGCCCAGCCCTGGGCCACCCTCACATCCCTGCATTACCTGTCCACTCGGGCGGGCACTGGCAGTTGTAGGTGTTGACGCCATCCACACAGGTGCCCCCATTCTTGCAGTTGTTGCCTGGGCAGTCGTTGATGTTTTCCTCACAGTTCTGACCCGTGAACCCTGCACAGAGGAGATGTCTGCTGTGATGCCAACTGACCAACTGGCTGTGCCACCACCTCAGCCCCCACCACCCCCTGCCAGTGGCAGATTCTTCATTATCAGGTGCTGAGCGTGTGCCAGGTGCTCCCAACTCGTCTTTGAAGCAGCCGGCTGGTTTCATCCCCATCTCTATCCCGCCTCTGCCAGGGGCTGGTTCTGCTGGAGCCTGGAAGGCAGCAGCTTCCTCTGCTGATGAGGGCAGACAAGGTATCCCTGTGCCAAAGCCCCCAGGTCTGGAGACACTTGCCCCGGGCAGCAGAGGATCTGAGTCCACGGCATAGCTGGAATGAACCAGGGCTGCTCCCACGAAGGCTGGTGGCACCCAGTGCTGAATCACCAGCTTTTAATTTCACTTGTAAAGAGCCTCAGCAGCAGTGCTTGCCCTGGAGGGGGATCCAAGTCCCTGCCAGGGTGAGCCACCTCCCCGCAGGGCACTGGGCTCATCCCAACCCACCTCTTGTGTGGGGAGCCCGGCTGCTTGGGTTTGTTATCACACCCACCTGATAGCACAGCACTCATGGAAACCCTGCCTCCCCCAGCCTCTCCACCAGAAACAAAGTAGCCAGGCCCTTCTCAGGGCATCTGCCAAGCCACCCTTCCCCCTCTGACCAACATTTGTTTAAAGAGCTGCATTCACTGTATGGCCCCCAAAGCCCCTGACCCAGCTGCTGCCCAGGAGCTGGGGGTTGGGATGGCAATGCCAGCCCACATCAGTTCCCCACAGTGTCCATCCAGCTCCCCCAGACTCCCCAGGATATTCTGCAGCTCCAGGCCAGGCTGCTCCCTGTGCAGACAGCTCAAAATGTTACCTCCACAGGTAAGGAACGGGTGCTCAGACTCGTCCTCTGTGGGATCCCAGACCCTGGCCTAGCTGAGGGCTCTCCCCTTGCCCTCTCCACGTTTTTCTCTCCTCAGTCCCATCACATGGGGAGCAGCCACAGGTTTTTATGATTGCTGGTAGGAGCCCAGAGCAGAAAACATTGATTTGCACCTCATTTTTAAGCAGCTGGGCTGAGACTGAGCAGCAGTAACTGGCAACGTCCTAGATACCAGGATTAACTCATTTCGAACCATCCCAATGAGTAATTAGTGCTGCAATTACTTTAAACTCAGGGTTACATTCTACAGCGATGGCATGATAAAACAGCCCAGATTAGTTTAACTTCAAGAAACCCCGCACGGCCAGGCCTCTCCAGGAATGAAAAGGGGTCATTGTTCCGGGTCTGCTGCACCACATACCAGCGTATCAATCACCCCTTATCATGAGGAACAGCCCCTCACCCCTCCTGCCTCTGCCCGTGGCTGCACAGCTCCTGCAGCGAGCCATGTGGGATGGTGGAGGTGCCATCCCACTGGAGCAGGGGCTGTGCCACCCCACGGGAGGTGAACCAGCTCCTGCAGGATGCAAATCTGGAAGCGGCCCACGGAGCCGCAGCTGGGCGTGGAAGAGCCGATCCTCCCCGGAGCAGAGATGCTGCCCCAGGGCCATGCCTCACCCCCCCTGACGTGCCCCACGCTTGGGCTGCTCAGGGAAAGTGCCTCGTCAGCAGAATGGCAGGGCAGGGCCTGGGCTGCTCCTCCTGCCACCTCCACCTGCCCATCCCTGTGGCAGTGCTGCTCCGAGGGGACAGGGCTCGGAGCTGCTCCAACAGAGCATCGCCCCTGGGAGCTCATCCTGGAAAGAAAGGCTTCCTTCCTGGCACTGCTGGCCCAGTCAGCCCCACACCTCATTGTCCCTAAGGACAGGAGCTTTGCTCCAGCCTGGGTGAGCGGGAGATCCTGCATGGCCCTGGGTATTCTGGGTGGTTAATGAGATTCCTGAGTTATGCAGCCAAAAGCTTCGGGAAGGGGATTGAACCTCTGAGCCTGTGTCAGAGATAAAGACAAGATTCCCCACACTGCTCATAGGGATCATCACCAGGCTGGGCTGCCAGGATGCAGCTACATCTGTGCCCATCTCCATCCAGATGCTGTGTCCCCAGCAGAGATGGGGCAGGAGCTACAGGGAGGGAGGCTGGAGCTCCCTGTGGCAATGCCAAGCCCTGCCCAGGGTGCAGAGCAGAGAAGGTGCCCACCCCTCACCCTACAGGTGACCAGAGGATCAAAGCAATCCCACAAGAGGCTCCTCAGGCAGCTGCCCACAGCTTCCTTCACAAGGAGAGGGCGGATGTGTCCCCTCCACATCTGTCACGGGTGTCCAATGTGGCTGGCTCGGGTGAGAAGTGGCACTTGCCCTGGCAAACGCAGCCTGGTGTGGGCTGAAACTCCACTGTTTCATTTCTCCAGCTGACCCAGGGATGGGGGGAGCGTGGGGTTGCTCAGCTCCTTCCATTCCCTGCCCCGACTGCGCTGCGAACCACTGTCTGAGGGCAGAAGTGAAAGGGCTTGCTGGGGTCAGGGGCCCTTTCACAGCTGCTGTTCTTCCCTCTGACTTGAAGGGTGCCAAGCTCCCTTCCAGGGTGCCACCACCCCTTCCAGGGTGTTGAGCTCCCAGGACAGCCCCATCCGGCCCCCCCACAAGAGCCCTTCATGCCTGAGGCTGTAATCCTGCTGGGCTGCTCTGGCACTTGCCAGAGGGAGCAGCAGTGAGCACGGAGAGGGTCTTCCTTCCCCAACTCCATTTGCACTCGGAAACTTTCCAAAATAGCTATTCCGGGCTAATTATTCCACTCTGGAAGTGGATTAAGCTAAAGCGGAAAAAGGCACTCTTATTCTGGAATATGAGCATCCGCACAGGGGCCTCTGCTCAAATAGTTGCTTTGGAAGAGCTATTTTGGTGAAGCACCAAGCATAAAAAGCCCCCAGATGACCTCTCCTCCTCGGGCATTGCTGCCCAGCGTCTTCCCAAAGGCACGTGGCACAATGAGTTTTGTCCCTCCCAGAGTCATAACTCATGGGAAGATTGGGCACTGCTTGTTTAAGGCGGACAGAGGAGCTGCAAGAGGGTCCCCAAGCCCTTTCCTCCCCCCATGGGAGGCAGTCCCTACCTGGCAGGCAGGTGCAGTCATAGGTGGTGTCCCCGATCTGGCGGCAGGTGCCCCCGTTCTGGCAGGGCGAGGGGTTGCAGGGCACGTAGAGGTGCTCGCAGTTCTGCCCGGTGTACGCCGGCTTGCAGGAGCACTGGTAGGTGCCCACCTCGTTGGTGCAGCTGCCCCCGTTCTTGCAGACGGGCGGGGAGATGTTGCACTCATTGACGTCCTGCTTGCAGTTGGCGCCGTGGAAGCCGGCGGTGCAGCGGCAGATGTAGTGGGCTTCGAAGGGCACGCACTGGCCCCCGTTGGCGCAGGGGTTGGAGGCGCAGGGGTCGGCCTGCTGGCAGGTTTTGCCTGGGGAGGGCAGGGAGGGAGGATGAGGATGCAAGTTGCAGCTCAGGGTCTGTGTGGCAGCGACCTGCGCCGGGTTGCAGACCGGATCTGGGACTGGTTGTAACTAATCCCCCTCACCTCAGCCCCCCCTTAACACTGTGCAGGAGGGTGACAGCTCCCCCAGCCTGGACCCTCCTAAACTCCAACCTGAGTTTGCAGACCACCCTCCCTATCTCTTCCCCAGAACTGAAGGAAGCCAAAACCACAGGCATGTCTCCATCCACGGGGCTATTCCAGGAGCAGCCCCTACCACAGGCCGTCCCTCTGCCCCCGGCCGCGTCCCCACACCACACAGTGACTGCCCTCACCTGACCACCCGGGCGGGCAGCGGCACTTGTACTCGGTGAGCGTCAGCAGGTCGCAGGTGCCCCCGTTCCGGCAGGGGTTGCTGAGGCAGACGTTGTCTCGGGGCGTCAGGCACAGCTCGTCGGTGAAGCCCAGGCGGCAGGCGCAGGTGTAATCCACGGTGCTGCCGCGCACCACCGCGGTGCAGGTGCCGGCGTTCTTGCAGGGGGAGCTCAGGCAGGGGTTGGGCAGCTGGCACCGCTCGCCCACGTAGGCACCGCTACACCTGGCAGGGGCGAGACATGCCGTCAGCGGGATCGCCCGGAGGGGACGGGGGGGCACCCGCACGGCCCAGGGACCGGCCCAACCCCGCCCCACATCCCGGCACACCGGGCTTGGCGGTGGCGGGGCTCTGCCCTGGCTGCTCTGAGCTGGGAAGAGGAAGATGAAAGAGGTGCTGGCAATGAAGGCGTCCCCCATCGAGGGGCCTGCGCCGACTTGCACAACCGCAGCCGTGGCGCTGATGTCCTGCATCTCATGGCAGGGAGAGTTCTGCCTCCCCTCTCCTCGCTGAAGAGGAAGCCAAGGCACAAGGGACACATGGTGGAACAAAGAGGAGCATCCCCACACCTGCACCCACAGACCCCAACAGAGAGATGAATCCATGGGGCCAGGCAGCAAGGGGACATCCCTGCACCCATTTTTATCCTCCCTCCATCCTAAATCACTCAAACGTGATCAAAAAGGGACTCAGCATTGGCTGGCAACAGGTGGGACGTGATTCTGCTCCTCACAACCAGCTGAGAGCTTCCCCAAAGCCAAATCCCGCGTTAGGAGGGATGAGCTGCTCTGGCTGCTGCGTCCCTCTGTGTGGGGGCCCTGAGTAAAGACCCCCCGATGACACCACCAGCTCCACCATCTGTCACTGTTGGCCAACAGGGCTGCAGCAACTGCCTGGTGCAGGACTGGGCCTGGCAACAGGGACATGCCCCAAGGGCAAATCCCACCAGCCATCCCCGTGGGGCTGGCAGGACCACACAGAGAGGGGAAGGTGTCCCTTGGGAAAGGGAAGACGGAGCAAAGCTGTACACCTGACATCGAAAGATCCCAGGAACGAGACAAAAACCCACCTACACAGCACCTCTTGTATCACATCTGCAACACACTGATGCTACCACACGTTTTGTCCCCAGCCAGCCCTGCTCACTTTACACTGCTTCCAAAAGGGATGTTCTGCCCTGGCTGGGCTGTGCCAGGCAGCTGTGGCAAGTACTGCATGGGAGGAACTGTCCCACACCACGATGGCAATGCCACCAAGGCAGCACAGGGTACACCAGGCTCAGCTCATGCTCTGCTAGCAGAGGCTTTGAGAGCAGAAATAAATCTGGGATCCTGCATGCATGGCCACGAGGCATGGGTAAGGTAACCCCTGCTGGAGGTGATGGGTAGGGAAGGTGACAGCACCCGGGCACTGGGGGACTGTGGTCCCTGCTGTGCTTTGGTGGGCTGGGGCTCAGGGCACCACGTGCTCACACCTGTTGCCATCAGAGCTGGTGGGATGTTGCATTCCCGGGCACAGCATTGACCTGCAACCCCCCAAAACACGAATGTGGGGCTCCTCCAGTGAAGCACAGCCAGCAAACCCCCACCCTCAGGCGCCCCAGCCCCGAGCCACCACTCTTTGCCGCGCCGTGCCGGCAGCACGACCACGTTTTGGCCCCCGCTCCCCCTCTCTTCTTCCCTACTTCCCCCCCCCCCCCCCCTTTTTCTTTTTTTTTTTGTTTTTTTTTTTTTTTAACCCAATTCTGATTTCATTGTTGGGGATTGTGTGAGAATTTGTCAGGATTCGGAGACATTTTGAGTTAATGAGACGGCATTATCCAGGCCAAATGAAAAAGAAAATGTGTATAATAATAAATCAGGGCATCTGCTCGGCACACAAAGGGCGGCGGGGAGCAGGTGTGCATCCTAATGAGGCAGAGCAGCTGCCGGCGCCCGCGGACGATGCCCGGCTCGCCGGCGGCTCCGAGCCCGGGGCGCCTCGACCGCGGGGCGACGGCGCTTCTGGGTGGCTGAGCCACGGCCCCGAGCGGGGGAATGCGGAGGTTGGGGCCGTGGCTGCCTGAGAGGGCTCTTTGTGCGGGGCCCGGGCGAGCGGCACAGGCACGACGCCGGCAAACCGCTCGGGTGTGCAGTCATCTGTTAAAATCTCCGCTCCCCCCCCCCGCCTCCCCGCACCACACACGCTTTTTTTCTTAAAACAATCCTCCGGGCTCTCTCGCGGCGGCTGGCGGACAAGGGGAGCGTCACGGGATTCTCCAACGGGAGAAAAAGGCGGAAAAAAAAATTCTCTCTTAGTCAAAAAAAAAAAAAAGAAAAAAAAGAAAAAAAGATTGGATGCTGGACAAAGACCTGCGATGGCAGCGCGGGAACGGCCACGGTGGTGCCGCCGTGGGCAGCCGGGAGCGGGAGACGATGCTCTGGGACCAGGAGGTGATGCTCTGCATCCCGGGACAAGGCAGGCGGCCAGCAGGGCTATCTCTGGGATTGGGGTTCCTGCGCCGTGAGGTCAGGGAGAGGGGCACGCAACCCAACACCCTCCCACCCAATTAGTTTTCGGACCGTTTCCAATTTCAGCGCAGGCGAGCGGGTGGTTTGAGCTCAGGGATGGGACGTCGGAGCAGAGCCCAGCCCAAATTTGGGCATGGCTATTAGCCAAGAGGTTAATTAGCGATTGGAGGAAGAATTCTGAGGGGTAGGGAAGTCCCTGCCTGAAGGCACAGGGGGGTTGGGGTCACTGGCAGTGCCTGGGATGGGGACTAACCCACGCCTGGCTGGGCTGCCCAGGTGCTTTCCAGGCTTTTGCTTCAGGAAACCCCTCAAGATGCATGGAGTTGGTAGATTATTTTTAAATTAATTTCTATTTGTTTGCCTTAAGAGCTGATTTATGGCCGCAATCAGCTCCAGAAGTGAGGAGGGTGCGGCAGACGGCAGGGAAGGGTTCGACATGGAAGGGCTGAGCTGAGCGATGGGCACACGTGGACCAAGGAGGACCAGGGCATGCTCATGCTCCACATTTCTCCTCCTAGAAAAGGAGGTATTTCCAGCAACTCTTCAGAAAACAAGCAATACAGCACTGGCACCCTTAAAATCCAGCAGTCACTGCTATAACCCACGGGGGAGTTGGCGTCGTGCAGCGCGGGGCTGTGCAACACAGACCCTCTGGGGATGCCTGGTGATTCCTGAATCACAGTTTCAGCCTCACATACCCACTGCACACACCAGCCCCCAGCTCAGGGAGCCCTCTCAAATCCTTCCACATTTCTAAGTCATCTCAGTTTCTTTTCCAAGGCAGCGTCCAGGACATCCTCCTCCCTCACACTTCCACACTGCTGCCGCATCATCTGTAGATGCTCCTGCACAGACCAATGCTATTCCTGCAACAGCAAGTCTGAGATGAGGCAGGGAAGAGCACATTCCTGGCTGTGGACAAAGCCACAGGATGAACTGCACCGTTCCCTTCCCTCACAAGTCCCGGAGCTCACTCACAGACAGAGACTCTGGAGCTGCTCTGGAGCTGCATTTCAAAGCCCAGCGACCACAGCGGCTTTAGAGAGTCCTGGCTGCGGAGGGAAGCCTGGAGACAAGTCTCGCATGCAAAGCAAGAGATCAAAAACCAGGTGAAGAATCAGGACAGTCCAAGACGTAGTTATTTTTCAACTTTCCCAGGTCTGGAAAGGCCGGATTCAGCAGAGTCAGGTTCAGCTCCCAGCTGTGCTGCAACCTCATCATGCGTCCACCTACTTCTCCAGGGACTAAAAACCTCTCCTAAAGCTCAGCCCAAGGAGCTTAGCTTTATTTTCTGTAAAAAAAACACACTGGGGGGTGGTGGTGTCAGGGTAGACATGGAGGATGCAAGGTCCCCACGGGCTCAGCCAGGTGAACATCACCCTGTGGTTTTTCCTTTGGCATTTCCCAAGCAAGGGTTACCCAAACCAAACCCCAAGCATCTTATGGAGATTAGCATACGAGACATTAAAGCTATGCTTTAATTATAAATATATGTGTTGGCAGAGGACAGGGCGGGTGCTCCAGGATCAAAACAGCTCAGAAGGGCCATTAGAAAGTAGCTTTGAGGCGGTGAAATGTGGCCAAGCTCCCCGGGGTCCTGAGGAGCTTCTGAGAAATCCCCAGAGAGGCCAGTGTGGTCACACTCCCAGCTCCATGTGTGACGTACACCCTGTTCCCAAACCAGGCAGGAATGGCTAAAAACACCGGTGTCTGTCCCTCCCCCGAGCGCAGCTGAGAACCGTTTCCGTTGACTCATTAACCTGCTGAAGAGGCATCAAACACTCCGGCCGGGACCCACCCCGACGGAGGGTGACGAATCCCGATCCCGGGGATGGCCAAGCCCTGCTCCAACACATGACGATCCCTCTCCCAGCACCATTTCAGCACATGGAACAAGTCATGGCAGACTGACTCACAACCCTACACTTCTGGAGTGTTTTCCACCAAGGGACAAGCACTAGACAGGACAGGGGACAGCAGTTGGTCCCCATCCCTGTGGATAGGATGTTGCATGTGGTCCTTGCAGGGGTGAACACACAGATTTACAGCCCCCAAAAGTCTGGGGCTGCCGTCCATCCTGGTGGCTTTTTGTTTCAGGGCAGGTCAGGCAGAGGCTGGGGGCTGGATTCCCACAACTCTGGGCTGGGATGTGTCTTCCCCCTCCACACTGGCCCAGAGTGAGCACCCGTGTGAGGGGGAGGCGCATTAATAATGCACCGCGCTGCCGACCCATAAATCTCCAGCATGATTCACGGCCAGTGTGAAGGGTGATGGAGAAGGCCTTGTCCAAGGTCAGACAGCAAGTCCCAGGGGACAGCCTGGGAACGGGAACAGTGGCCCCAAATTCCCACCCTGCTCCCAGCACCGAGCCCAGGCCAAATCTGGGTCTGCTCAGCACGAGCATGTGCATTTGTTGTGTCTGCTGCACATCCTTAAGGAGTTACAACCAGTGGTCCAACGCTGCAGCTATTCCAGCAGGGCTCCAGGAGAGCTCGGCAGATCGGATAATCAAAAGCATGAATGAGTTGCGGGGGTGTATCGGAACCTGTGAGCTCTGCTGCCAAGCCACTGTCCCAGCTCTGCTCTACCTGTCTGCTTGCCCGGCTGTGGTGACTCCCAGCACCCCCTCATCCCACTGCGGTGCTGGCAGAGCTGGGGTGCCCATCCCAGTCCCCCCCATCCCATGGCTGTCGTGCTGGGCTCTCCCTGTGTGTGGCTCCGCGCTCCACCAGCCCTTTGTTCGCTCCGTCCCCGCTCGCGGCGCACAAGCCTTTTCCTCCAACCCACCAGCAACAGGTTTTGTCCCTCCGCAGCAATGCGGGCACTGAAAGCATCCCGAGGCAGATGTTTCTGCGACCTCTGACCCAAGACTAATGTTTTCCTTTCTGTGCTAAGCTGCCATCTGCCACGGCCGGCACAGATGACACCCAGGCGCTCCCGCAGCCCACCCCGCCCCGGCACAGCTCCCGCATGGTGGCACGGGGGCTTTGTTCAAATTTGGGATGTGTCAGCCCTGCACAAGCACAGCCCGGGGGCTGGGGAGTGTTTCGGAGGTGCTGGGTGCATGGGGGGATGCCCTGGATGTGGGGGCTCAGCCTGCACCACCCTGCAGCTCACACCACCCACTGCTCTCCTATCCCGTCCCAGCACGTCCTCCCAAGGGACCCCGCGACAGTGGAAGGGCTGGAGGTAAAACCCACCTCAGGCTTACAATGCACAAAATAAGCCATCAAGCAAAATGGAAACGAGGTGTAAGCTGGAGCACAGCCACTGGATATGCAAGAGCTGTCTCCTACCCCAATCTCATCAGGGGCCAGCCCCACATTGTGGGAGGGGCTAGTGGGGAGCCCCATTCCAGCCCCTGGCCCCGCATCCAGGCTGTCTCTTATCTGCTCTGCTATCACATAACCTCTTCCTCACCCTCATCTGCTGGAAGCATAAACGGCCGTGGTTGTTTTCCCCAAAGTATGAGCAGCGTGGGAAAGCTGAGCAGGGGAGGCTCGGGTCTTTCCTCAAGCCCCATTTTAGGGGCACTTGACACTAATTGGGCAGCAGCACACCCAGGTGGTGGGTGTGGGGTCTCCCACCATGGGGCCAGGCCCCACCCTGACAGGCTGAGTTGGGGGGATCTCTGCTCCATGATCTTTGCTCCATGGTACCTGTGGCTCAGAACAGCACCTCAGATGAGTCACTAGTCCCTGTGAGAGCCACCCCGGTGCAGAGAAGGTTCAGGAACCATGACCATGACCTTGCATGGTGCAGAGGGTCCCCACCAAGGGACCATCACAACCCCAGAACCCTCTGTACCAACAAATGCATGGCATGACCAGCAGATGCCTGTGCCAGCGTGGTCTGGAGCCAGCGGAGTGAATCAAGTGGCCAAACATGATCAGGACACTCAGATTTCTCATGTTTGTTGGCAACAGCTGAAGGAAGGAGAAACAACCCGCAGGAGAGTCTCCCTTAGCTGCACGACAGCCCACAGCCCCTGCAGGCTGCTCCCAGCTGCAGAGCAGTGACACAACCCTACCCCGCTGTCCCCAAACCTCTCGGGGTAACCGTCATCCTCAGGCTGACAGGGAACCACAACTGCCTGCTCCACACCTTCCCCTGCACCCCAGCAGCTGCAGACCCTGGGTGATAGGGAAGCCTGCTTTCCATCAGCCAGCCACACACAGGAGTCACCTTTCCAGTTGCGCCAGTGGCTTCCTGCCGGGCACAGCCTGGAAGCAACAGCCCAGCTTTCTCCTGAAGTTACACCCTTCCCCGTAAGACACGTTTGCTCACTGCCAGCCCAGGGATCCCTGATCTGCCCTGGCTCCAATCCAAGCAGAGAAAGGGCCAGTGCTTGGGGATATGTCTCCATGTCCCCGAGAGAACAGACATGCTTCTTACTCCATCTTATTCCATTCATTCTTATTCCACTGCCTCCCCAAGAACCCCTCCCATGCTGCACGGAGCAACAGGTGTGTACTACTGTCTACAGGAGGGCTTCCCAGCGGCATCAGCCTGCCTTGGAAACACCCTGCTGAGCACAGGAGCACACTCTGGAGCCAGGGAAAGGTCTGGAAAATGGTCCTGCTGGGACCTGCACCCTGCTCTCTGCTCCCACCTCTCACTCAACTCCTGGCCTGGCACCGCCACTCTGCTCAAGTGGCATGATACACCTGGAGCCAGCAGAAGGAAATGGGAGCAGGGAGACAAGGAACATTTTGGACTCTGCCCTGACCTCCCTGGGACATGTGGGGCTGTGGATGCTCCCTCTGCCCTGGCAGGCAGGGGCTGGGGGCTGCTCGAGCCCCCTCCAGCAGCAGGCCCGGCCGGGCTCACCGCGCCTCACCTGCAGCTTCGCTCTGTGGTTTCTGGCACACACGGCCATTAAGAAACCAAAGGCTTTGCCACAGCTCCCAGGAGAGCCAAGGCATGAAGGCAGAGCTGCCCAGCTCCCCTCACCCATGTGGGGCACCCCGACTGGGTGATGCACCCCAAAGCTCCCCCGGTGCCAGCACAGCCCCACAGAAACCTCCAGCAGCCACGACGCAGCTCCCAGCACCAAAACCCAGCACGAGACCAAACTGGTGGTTTTTTAAGAAGTCCCATCCAGGCCCTGCTTTATTAAACACTCTGGGACACCAGCCTGGGAAAAAAGCAGAGTTTCACACAGGGAGGTGGTTGGCAAAGCAGCAGGTTACTCCAAGTGACATCAGGTTAATAAAGCAGGAGCAGATCTCCACTCTTGTTTAATTAAAAAAGCAAACTGCAATCCCAAGTCTTTGATGTGTTTTTTTTTCCTTGTTCCATTTCATTTTTGACCTAGCCCAAGCCATCTAATTGAGATTTTAAGATCCAGACTTTCATCTGGAGAGAAACTAAAGGAATTCCCAAACCTGGATATGCTCATGGACAGGAGTGGGGAAAAACATGCTACAGCCCAGTTCCTCCTACCAGCTTGAAGGGAGAGGGAAAAAAATGGCTTTGTTTCTTAAGCAGACATTAGTCAGGATAGTTTGGGAATCAAAGTTCCCATTGTAATGAAAAACAATATAATCCCATTACTAAGCAGAGTGGCCAGGCTATTCACCGGGTGGTAACTGGCTACCTGGGAAGGAGCTGCCTTTCAATGGAGCTTCATTCACAATAAACATGAAAGATGTCGAAGGAAGAGCCCAAGACAAAACTCGCCCTCATTCCCACCCTCAACAATGGCTGCTATGAAATATTTGTTTTCCCCAGTTGATGTTTTTTATATCCTCTCCCGGTGTAAAGCTGCACGGCCCCATTGTTTGTGGGAGCTCGGCTCACTCCGCTCATCCCGGCCCCTGCTCCTTCTCTTGGAGGAGCCCATTTATGGGGCCACCATGAAGGATGTGCTTCCAGCAGAGGATCCCCAGGGAACACAGCCCGGGCTGAGGCCAGCACATGATCCCACCACCCACCCACGGGACAGGGGTGGCTTTCCTGGGGCAGGTCCTCCAACAAGTGCCAACTGTGCCCAGTGTGCCCATCAAACACCAGTATGGCACCCAGCTCTTTTCCTCCTCTGTGGTGCTGCCGACACCTCTGGCATCTGAGAGCACTCCCTGCAACTTCTCCCTGCTCTGGTTTCTCATTTGTAAACTTTTTCCCTTTAAAAACGCTTCATTCTTTGAGCCAGCAGAAGGAAAAGTCAGAATTTGGGGGAGGTGAGGAATTTCCACCTCCCCAGGCTGCCCGCCAGCCAAGCACTGCTGGTGCCCAAGGCCACTCTCCCTTCCCTATCCCTTTTGGGGTAAATGCCCATTTTCCCCCACTTTGGACCCAGTGCTGTCCACACTTGCTGCCTGTGCAGGGTGAATTCACAGTGCTGTGCTCCCAGAGCTCTGGCACTGGTGTCACACCTCTCTAAGGAAATGATGAACTCTCTTTTTTTCCCCTTTCCCCCTCAAACCAAGTCTTGGTTAAACACCGCGCAGCCCAAGAGCCAAATATGGAAAACTCCCACGCGTGACCCCACCATCCCACTCTTCTAATCCTGAACATAAAACCTACGATTAGGATCTGAACAGCCACCAAAAGTTTAAACAAGCTAAATTTAGCTCCAATATTTATAAACAAAGAGGAGAGGGGGGTTTAGCAGAGCACACGGGTGCCCCTGTGGCACAAAGCCAACCGAAAGCCAGAGAAATTCCTGCCGGGGATGTTTCAGTGAGATGGGGAGCGGGCAAAGGTGGCAATGGCCAGACAGTGATGGATCCAGCTCCCCCCCAAGCTCATGGCCACAAAGCTGCTGGCTTCCCCTTGCGAGCAAAGCTCCCAAAAATTGTTACAAGCAACAAAACCCTTGCCCACTTGGAAACCATGTGCTGAGGGATGTAAAGCATCACCGAGCAGACGGGTATCAGCTCCCAGGATCTGTATCCCGGGATTTCTGTTGCTGCTGAGTTTAACCAAGGAAACGGCGAGGGAGGGAGGGAAGACTCTGCCTCCGACACCTTTTGCCGGCAGAAATCCCTGTGTCAACATGACGCCCTCGCCGAGGGAGCAGGGACAATGGTGGCGGCTCTGCCCTCCGGCCGCAGCCTGCATTCCTGCCCCCCTCCCCTGGAAACCCCCCTTTTGTGGGGAGCAGCAGGCCCTGTGAAAGGGCCGTCTGTCGCCCTGCCTTTTGACTTGGAGGTCTGTGTCTAACATTTTAATAGGGGCTGGGGGCCAGGGAGAGGCCCCCCCTCCTCCCGGGCTGCTCCCCCGCGGGGTCACTCTCCCAGCCCGCCCCAAAGTCGGGCAGCGGGTGTGAGGGCGGGAACTGGGAGCTGATGGTGTGGCACATCCCACTGTGGATGGCCACATTCCTCCACCTGCTCAAGAGGAGCCATCCAATGGGTTAACCACCCATGAGTGCCCTCGGGAGGGTGTCCTTCCAATCCCCCGTGCAAGGATGCATTGGTGGGGTGGGAACACTGGGGCATGAACTCCTCCATGGCTGCTCATCAACAGCAGAAAATTTCCATCTTAAAATAAACCACTAGACACTCACAAATGCTCAACTCCCAGGCAGTGATGCCAGCGGGGAGAGTGTGGTCCTTGGGGTTCCATCACCCTGCTGACACCAGCTCTCTCAGCAAGGGGACATGGGACAGAGCAACTGACAAAGCCAAGTGCCCCAATGCCAAAGGCTCCTTTCTGTGCTTCTCTTGGGGACAGCTGTGGCAGACACAGGTAGTGCCACATCACACCAGGAGCCACAGGGGAGGATGAGGAGGAACTGGCAGCTGGACACAAGGCTCAGCCCTTGCAACAGCCAGGGACTGATCCTGCACAGCTCAGGAGGTCCAAGCAAACATGGCACTGACAATCTCAGCTACACTGACTTCAGATCAAGCTCAAAGCAACAGGCTGCCCAGCCCATGGGTGCCCCTCCAGCACCCAGCCCTCCCACCCCATCCCACCACCAGGCCACTTGCCTGCAGGGTGCCCCTTCTATTAAATAAGGGCAATGTTATAGCATCATTAAAACTTAATAAATCCATTTCCCATATAAATACCATTAAATTCAGATTTTGGGGAAGGGAATTAGGGTGAAAACTTGTTAAAAGAAAATGACTCCTGCGCAAATAAATTTTTGCAACTTGACTGAGCATGAAAGTTTCCCATTAAAATGCAGCTCGGCTCCCTTTGCTGGAAATGTGCAAGAGCCTAATAACCAGGGCCTAAACATTAACTGTTTAACTGGCTTTTCCAATATTAACTGCAGGCTGCCATGGGGGGAAGGGGAGGACGTGACGGGTGAAAGCTTAAAGCAGACATTAATTACTGCTGTGCCAGGGAGGCACACCCTGAGCGCGCACCGCTCGCTTCTCACCACCACCCTGTCCCAGGGCACATGGGGGGAGGCTGGGGCTGTTCTGAGCAGGGCTAGGAGTTGGACTCAATGATCCTTGTGGGTCCTTTCCAACTCAGGATGTTCTGTGATTCTATGATTCCCAACAGACACCAACGCTGGACGCGGCAGAAACCCCACTGCATGAAAAGTAGTGGGCACGATTGCTGCCTCATCAGCTGATGGCCACTGTAGGTCCCTTCCAACTGCAAATGTTCTATTTTGGGGGGCAGAGCTCCCCATATGGCCCAGCCAAACACCTCTCCCCCATCCCCAACACCTGACACAGGCTTTACTCCTGTCTCTCTCACACCAAGCACTGCATTTGCCAGTGGGAACCACCATCATCAGCAGGTTGCCCAGAGAAGCTGTGGCTGCCCTATCACTGGAAGTGTCCAAGGCCAGGTGGATGGGGCTTAGAGCAACCTGGGCTAGTGAAAAATGTCCCTGTCCATGGCAGGGAGTTGGAACAAGATGGTCTTTGAGGTCCCTTCCAATCCAAACCGTTCCACAATTCTCACCTAATTCACCTCCCTGAACCAGGATGCAGCTGGCAGGCTGTGCTGCTCCTTCTTGCACTGAGACAGGTTTTGATGTTCAGGTAACCAACTGCAAATGGAGGGAAACTGAGGCACTAAGCACACCTTTCTGGAGGTATGTGGGAACCCCAACCCCATCCCATAAGGCAGACCCCTGCCCATGGGGTACCTGCCAGCATGAGGGGGTGAGAGGAGAGGACCTGACCCACAAGACAAGCACTAGAGCTGTAGACAGAGATGCTGCAACGGGTCTGGGTGCTGCCACACTCTGAGGAAGGCAGAGTCCACACATGGGTGTGCAGGTGTGAACAGGCACCTTCATCCCTGGCCAGATGGTCACCTGGAAGCAGCACTGAGCTGCTCCACCAGCAGGAGCCAGATGTTAAACACTGGGGTATTCCCAGCTGGGCATCTCTAACTGCCCTGGGGCTCTCCAGGCAGGCGGATGGGAGCTGCCATGGGGTTGGTGTCACTGAGACCCAGCAGGTGCTGCCAAGACTTCCCAACATCGCACACAACAGACGTGCAAAGAGAGTTGTGATATGAAATCCAGCTGGGGCTTCCAAAGCCCTTCAGCCCCCAAATCTGTGACCCTGATCGGACCCTGAGAATGCCAGAGGTGCAAAGGCATGGCCTGACCCTCACACCTCTCTGCTCCTGGCTGTCTCCACATCCAGATACCCAGGAATCAGGGATGCAACATTCCCCCTCAACACCAGAGCAGCATTTCTACGCTTATTCCAGATCTTTGGCTGATGCCAGTAGCTGCAGTTTTACTCCACACCAAAGTGTGAGCACAGCCCTGGGCTGGTGAGCACCCAACAGAACACTGAGGGCTTACAGTCTCTGAGATGGGAGTAACACCAACCTGCTGCTGCCAGCACCTCTCCAGGCCAACCCCAAGGAGCGCAGCACTGCAGGATGGTGCCCTTCCAGGATAGATGGTCTGGGACAGCTGGGATGCCTTCTCCCCGCAGCAAATCCGGGCTCTTAAGGGTACCATGCAGCAAGACAGCATCAGGGTTTGGTAGGATTTGGGCACAGCTGCTGGGCTGGGTGGCTGCAGCACCATCCTTCAGGCACTGGGGCTCAGCACCATGTGCCAAGGGCTTGTAATGAGATGAAAACACCATTCAAGAAGCATCTGGAATCACCTCAAGCCATCACCTCTCTGGCCTGATGGACTTTCTAACCCTGGACCCCAAAGCAAAGAGCTGTGGGAACAGCCCAGGACCAGCCTGGGGAGCAGTGAGTGAGCAGCCCAAGTCCCCACGGCACTGCCTCATCCCAGGTGGCAGCAGGAGCTGGGCAGTCCTCAGGGATGACTGGACACAGCCCGAGTGGAACAGGTGGACCCTGAACACCTTTTCGGCTGCTGGGATGGAGGCAGGATTCAACTGAGATCCCACTGCAGGCCTGATTTCCGAGGGAGAGTTAAGTTGTATCCCAGAGGCTCTTCCACTCCACAGCCCCAATACATGGTCTAAAACCTTCACCTGGAGTTTGGCAGCACGTTAACCACAGAGAATTCTCCATCCAGATCCAGAGTGTACCAGCTCTCCCTGACTGCACCCCGAGGCTACTCCCTCGTTAAACACACTGATGCTCTATAAATTTCACATTCCACTCATGTACACACGCCGTTACCACTTGGGACACCTACCAACACGAGCAAAAACGAGGCTCACCACACCTCCAGGCCTGGAAAAAGCAGGTTAATTTCCAAACAATGTTATTTTAAAACTTGCTAACTGCTTCCTGATTATGTTGTCCGAGCCCTTAATTGGTGCACAGCCTGGTCTTGCAGTGACTTATACGTGTCACCCTCATGCTACATACAATAAACCATAACAGCCTTGGAGGTGAGGCCAGGGATGCAGAATCAGCTGGAACAAATGGACATGTTGTGGCTGCCAGCAGGGAGGAAGAGAGCGAGTCGGGGGGTTCAGGTGGAACAGATTTTGGTGGATTAAAACATACCCCATACAACAAAGTGAGAGACCTCCAGAAGCTGCCCACGGAGCACTGCATCACATCACGAAGATTGAAGATGACCCTGCTCATTGCAGGGGGGCTGGACCAGGTGACCTTTAAATGTCCCTTCCAAGGCAAGCTGCTCTGGGGTCACACATCTAACAGCTGTGAGTAAACAGCAGGAAGCAGCCCCTCTGATCTCTGGTGATGATGGCCACTGTGAGTACTGCATCCCCCCTGCATCCCTGAGCAAATTTATCCCAGCAGGCAGCACCCCATCTCTCCTGCTCATCTCTGTGCTGCAGGGACTGCTGAGGGAGCCACTGAGACATCTCTTGAAGGTGACCCACGCTGGCCACGCAGTACAACCCTCTGCCCATCCCAACCATCCAAGCCATGAGAAAAATCAAGTGAAAAACCTCAGCTCAAGCAATAAAATCCCAAGGCAAGTGAACAGGAGAGAGTAGGACCAGCGGAGACAACTGATAGCCATCGAGACACCTTGCAGAGAGGAGAGGTGTAAACAGATTCTTTTAGAAAAGAGCTAAAACCCCTGCTGCTGTCCCAATGACCTCACCAGCTGGGCTTCTCAGCTAAGTTTCTTTTCCACTGGAATTCACAACAGGTGACACTTATGTATTTTTAATCTCCTCTCTTACCCATTTCCACCTTGTTCTTTCCGAGAATGAGATCAGACCTGAAAGAGCCACCAAGAGTTCTCAACATGGCTGAATCACTGCTCCTCTAGTTCTTTAAGGGCTTCCTCTGGTTGATTGTTCAACACTCCACCCTCTTCCTCTCCAGCACCGAGACTGCATTTTTTCTTTGTTATTATTTCATGGAAATAACGTTGGGTTAAAGCACATGAGAAAAACCAAACCAGAAGGAAACTTCCGCCCTTTACAATGAGATAATAATGACTGAGCAGTTGAATAACTTGAAGGGTACAGAGACTTGCGGGGCTCACATCACTCCTCTGCCTTCCTGGTTGTCTCCTGAAAGAGTTTTGAGCTAAAATAATCATCTCTTCCCGCTATGGTCCCCCTCTGAATATTTCTTCCCGTGTTTCTGGCCCGCTGCCCGTGGAAGCTGGTGGTGGCAACGAGCACCAGCTCAGGAGCCATTGCCCTGGCTGAACTACAACACCACACTGATTCATAAACAGAGGAAGTACTTTAGCAAACCGACTTTTCCCCCTTTTCAGCACAAACCTAGTGATTAATTTAACTTATTCCTTCCCTTTGCCGTCTCGTTTGCTTCTCTGGGCAAGAGGATGACAACCCAGGCACAGCTCCTCTGACTTTAATGGTGAGAGGCTGGAAATTCAGCCCTCTTTCATTCCATCTGCTTTTAACTAGTGGAGCAAGGGAGGTCCTGGGAATAAATGTCACATGGCACAGCGAGCTAAAATCAGCCCGACTCATTTGCAGGGATGCCAGTCAAAACTAGAGTTATCCAACAGTCTAATTAGGAGCTATCACTAGAAGTCAAAACTGCCTCTTGGAAAAACCTTCTCATTTTGTCTGGGAAAATGCCTTAGCCAAAGGCAAGTGCCTTTTCTGGAATGCCACAGCTCCCCAAGTGCCACAAAACCTCACGTCAAACCCCGCAGCAGCCACCAGCTCCAGATCGGACCTTTTAAAGCTCCAGCTCTGGGACAGAAACACCCTGTGCCTTCAGCTGGGGTTTGTGCAAGACACAGGAAACTCTGCTGCTGCTACTCTTCCAGCACTGGAAGACCCGGACAACCCTGCCAAGATGGAAAACAGCTCCAAAGCAGCTTAATTAGGGCGCTTCTGTCGCGAGCCCTCCAGCCGATCCAACGCTCAGTCCCCTCCATTCAGTCAAAGCCCTGCATGCCCCGCACTGCCTGGCAAAGGGACAAGCAAGATAAGGCACCTGGAGCTTTACAAACCACCCCTGTAAAATAATAAAGGCAGAGAAAGCTCCCTGTCTCGCACCGGCGATCCCCTTTCCGCAACGGGGCTGATAACCCGGGTTTGGAGTTATCAGAGTGGTCTCCACGTAACCCAACGAGCTCTGTCCCGCCACAAGCACCGGGACACTCGTCCACTGGAGTAGCGTCTCCCTCATACGCTATTTATTTCACTCCACTTTCTAATTGGATTTGTGGGGGCAGCACAATGGGGCTTTATGGCCAAACTTTGTTAAGTGCCAGGCCGAGCAGAGATGTGGCCAGCAGCCAAAATGGTGCATTTCACGCAGGCGCCAAAGGGCAGTGCCAAGCTTTTCTGCGTCTGGTATCTGTGCTCTTGGCTCTGCTTTGTTTAAGGAGCTTGGAAGCAAAACTCCTCGTAAAGAGATATTCAAACAAGTGAAAAACCAGGGTTTTGCGAGTTGCTATCAGATAACTTGGGAAGTTGCACCTCCTCTAGCCTGGCTGTACCTCTAATATCTACCCCCATCGCCCTGCACGGGACAAGAGCTTTAACACACCGAGCACACACACCTTGGGCTCCTGCAAAAATAACTCACACACAGTCACGAAGCCATCACGGCGTCTGCAGCCAAGAGAGAGGCAGTTATTCCCAGCCAGCAAGCAAGAAGTTGTATAAAGTTAACTTTTTCTCTTAAAAAAACCCCACCCCAAGCCCACTTCGGCGGCTTCTCCAAATAGAGCTCGCACACATCAGATCTAATTAGATTCCATCACCATCTGCACATGAAATGTAAATCAGGAGTTGCAGAGACTTAAGAAAAAAAGGAAAGAATGACCACAAGGAAAAGGAGGGGTGTAAGGTTGGGGAGGGGGTGGAGGGTTGGGCATTCTGGGAAGCCATACATGATTAGTCACACAGCATTAATCTGCCTCCCTTAACAATAGCTGCCGAATTTCGACCGAATCCCAGCTGTCGCTCTTTGAATGAAAGAAAACAAGATTTAGAGCGTCAAGCGTTGGTAAGGGCTTCTGTGCAAAAAAAAGTGGCGTGCATTCATTAGTGGCTCACAAAGGGACCCAGCCTTTGTCCATTAAATTGCTCATGTGCCTGATTGATTTGCTGATTTATTTGCACCAAAGGGTTGGGGGGCTCAGCTTGGAGAAGGGGGTGGGAGGTGCCCGGCTACTGGGCAGAGTAACGGCACCCAGGCGGATTTGCAAAAAAGCAACACACATTGTCAAGGGAAACTGCCATTCAACAGGTTGGGATTGGAAATGCCTTCAGGTTCCTCCGCCGAGGACTTCCTATTTGGAAATTTGGGGTGGGTGGGAACGTCTCCCCGCCTGCTCTCAGCTCGGGCCACGTTCAACAGGCAGAGGGGAAATCTGGCCGGAAAACAGAGCCTTGCCCATTCACATTTCTTTTATGGAATAGTTTTAAAAAGGGAGCTGGAGTCTTATTCATTTCTCTTGGTTATTGTTCCCTGGGAGCCTGGAGTGAATCGGCCATCGCTGCGGTGGGTCGGTTGGTCCTTCAAAGAGTCCCAACGCTTTACACATCCGTTTCCCCACAATCAGCTTGGAGAAGGCCCCGGCCTGGGTGCCAGGTCCCGCCAGGAACACCAGGCTAGACCACAGCTTGGCACCAGCACTGGCAGTGCTGTAGGAGGAGGTGGCCCTGCTCCCCTGGGGATGGACGTGGACATCATTGGGGCAGCTCCAGCAGCCAGAGCCACGCCATGAAACCTCTCTTGAGTGTTTATTGGAGATGTACTGGTCACCCCACAAACTGCAAGGGGCTGAAAGGCAATGCTTCAGGGCCAGGAGGGAGTAGCTGGAAGACAGACAGACAGACAGCCTCCCTCCACGCCCGATGGTCCAACAAGCGCCGCGGGCTGGCCCTACCTCCTGCTCCATCAGCAGGGCAGTCTGCATAGGTTAACACCAGCAAAACATGGCCCTTTGCCCATGTTTTTCCACCCAGCTAGGAACAAAGCCCGATCCTGCCAAACTCGCGGTGACTCCTACACAAGCAGGTTATTCTTGCCACTCAAGGAAAGAAAACGCATCTTGCCCTATTAAATCCAGAGCCTTCAAAGCAAAGTCAACATGCATGTCAATACTTTGGTCGGGGGAGATGAAAATCCTCTGGCTCCTCCATACTTACTGGCACACCTCCGTCCCGTTGGGAAAAGTTTCACACTTGCCCCCGTTGAGGCAGGATTCGGCGAGCTGCGTGCACCGTAAACCTGCAAACAGAGGGACAGCGTTAGCCACAGCACAGGTGGCAGCAGTCACCCAGATTGGGGACAGGCTTGCTGAGACCCCCAGAGCCCCCTGCACCTGTGCAGCCTGGCGAGGTGGGGGTACAGCACCCAGCAGCCCCCACCCGCAGGGTGATGGGGGCAGGCAGGGACCGCGTGGCCTCAACTCTGAGAGGCTCGCCTAAAAATAAACTCAGGGTGGGCTCGAGGGTAGGCTGTGCCTGCTCCTCCAGCAGGAGGACTGACAGAGCGAAACCCCAGATTAGGCCCTTGAGTGACAAATGCCATTTGGGAAAAACCATCTGCCCCAGGGCCCATGAGTTACCACGAACTCGGTAACGAAATGAGTCGCCCGTCATAACTTGCTGTGAGTACAGGTTTCATTGTCTGGCCCTCAGAGTCAAATTCTGCAGAGTTACCACAGCAACTCGCTGAAAGTACCAGAATCGCTTCCGATTTCCACCCCGGCTCGCTCTTCCCCTTCTCTGCCCCGCTCGCTCTTCACGGTAACTGGTTCTGTGACACGCGTGTGCAGCCGGGGCAGTTTCACATTGAGCCATTTCAGCTTTGCACTGCCACCACCACAACCAAAATCGTGCCCTGGATGGGCACCGAGCCCACGCACCCCAGGAACACCCCGCTGGGGCTCTGGCCCCAGCCCCAAGTGTCCCCGTGGGGGTTTGGGGACCACTCCGGGTCAGACACAACTTCCTGCAAACTTTGCCTCCGAGGGCTGCCAGCCACGCTGTGGGATGAGGGCAGCCCCACTGCCTCCGCTCCCCAAAACCCTCCCAGGGCTCTCCGGAGCAGGCTGCTAGCTCGGCCCCGGGACGTGGGGAGCACCGCAGGGCTCCGGCCCCTCTGTCCCGCAGCGCCGTCCGCTTTTGGGGCTCTTTTTCCCGGCCCGAAACCCGCCACCCCCGACGGTCTCGCAGCGCTTTGCGGCGAAGCTCCCGGTCCCGCCCCGGGAGGGGGGAGCTCCGGGGGGGGACCCCGGGGGGCCTCGACTGACTTTCAAGAAACAGGAAACCGAGAAAAATTTGCAAAACGGTCAAAAGCTCTCGCAGAACAACAGCAGGAGCGCCCTAACCCCGCGCGCCCCTCCGCCGGGCCGAGCCCCGGTTCTCCGGCGCCCCCCGGTACCGAGCTCCGCTCCCCCGACGGCAGCGAGCGCCGCTCCCCGCGGCAGCCCCCGGCACCGAGCTCCGGTTCGCGGTGGCCCCGGGCGCCTCCTTCGGGGCACCGAGCCCCGGCCGCCGCCGCGAGGCTCAGCCCCGCTCCCCCCCCACGGTTCCGGCCGCGGCTCCCCCGGCGCCGCCGAGCTCCGGCCACCCCCGCGGGGCTCAGCCCCTCCGTCCCTCCACGGTGCCGGCCCCGCTTCTCCCGGCGCCGCCGAGCTCCGGTCCTCCCGCAAGAGCCGAGCGCGGTCCCCGCGCATCCCGCGGCACCGAGCCCCGGTTCCCACGAGGAGCCGCGTCCCGGACCCCCCCACCGAGAGCGCCGCGCTCCGATCCCGCCGCAGCAGCCAAGTCCCGGTTCCCACGGGAATCTCCCGGCCCGGACCCCCCGGCGGCGCCGTGCTCCGGTGCCCGCCGTGCCCCGCCGTGCCCGGGGCTCCCGCCGCGCCCGGCCCCGCTCCCGGCAAACTTCCTGCGGGGCGGCCGGTGCGGGGCCCGCCTCGGCGGCGGCCCTCACCTCGCGTCAGGGCGGGCAGCAGGAGCACCAGGAGGCCGGGCGCCAGGAGCCGCTCCATCCCGCTCTGCTCCCGCCGCTCACAGCCGCATAGATCCGCGGGGCCTCGGCCGAGCCGAGCCGAGCCGAGCCGGTGCGGGTGCGGGTGCGGGTCCGCGCCGCCCCGCCGGGAGCCCCAAACACAGCGCGCCCGAGCGCAGCGACTCCGAACGCGGCGCCTCCCGCGGCTGCTCAGCCCCGGCGGGCCGGGCCGGGCGGCGGGGGGCGGGACGGGACGGTGCGGGGCGGGCCGGGCGCGGCGGGCCGGGAGGGGATGGGACGGCACGGGCGAGACGCTCCTCCCTGCCCAGCCCCGGGGGCCGCCGCTGGGACCCCCCCTTCCCGCCACCGAGGGTCGCTGAGTGGGACGGGAGCGGGGCTGGGGGGTCCGCGCGGCCCCCATGGGCAGCCCGGGGGTAGTCCCTTCCTTCCACGCAGGCACCGGGCACCTCCAGTGCAGCCCCCCGTATGCGGCCACCAGACACCCCCGATGCCGCCAACGGATACCCCCGGTGCAGACCCCCCCGGGCAACTCTGGACACCCAGGGTGCAACCCCCTGTGTAATCCCTTCAAGCCCGCGGTGCAGCCCCAGCACAGCACTCCAATGAGCAGAGAGCCCCAATGCAGCCTCGGACACCTCCATGCAGATTCCCCCAAGCAGCCTTCACATAGTTCCAGTGCAGCCCCTGGACATTCCCAGTTCAGCTCTCACCCCACCCTTGACGCAGCCATCCCCATAATCCCAGTGCAGTTCCCCCATGGTCCCAGTGAAGCCCCTGCACAGCCCCCCCCAGTACAGCCCCCTCAGCCCCTGCACAGCCCCTGGGGCCAGAGTGCCCACTCAATGACCACAGGAGCACTCAGGTCCCCACGGCGTGTCCGAGCAGGGGCTCTGGGCACTCAAAGCATGGGACACACGGGAATGGGGGTGTTTGTTTGTACCAGGGGACCAGGGCTTGGGCTGAGCATCCCCTGGGGGTCACAGGGTCCTGCACTGGGAAGCAGAGGGTGGGATTCACCTTCTGACCCGCAGCAGGACGCAGGTGCACACAGGTACACAGAGCCATTTCCCACCCACCTTCCCGATCCGTGCAGACAGCGTGCACGGAGCTGGGTCGGATGTTGTTTGTTTTGTGCTGTGAACTCATGAACTCACAGGCAGAGCCTGGCCAGCCCCATGCGCCACATCCACAAATAAACAAACACACTGGGAGAAGCAGGGAAGCCAAACCCAGAGGCAGCCCCACAACCCCCAGATGTGTGCAGGCATCCTGTGCGTGCAGCAGTGCTGGGGGGAGTCTCTGTGCCCTCATCCCCGTGCCCCCGGAGCCTTGCTCCTGCCCCAGCTGTCTCTGTGCTGCAGTCAAGATTGCAAACCAAGCAACTTGTCCCAGGGCATGGGAATGGCCCACCTGAAATCCAGCCAGGCCCTGAGCCCAGGACAGGTTGAAGCCCTTAACTTGTTTGTGAGTGTTACCCGCAAGCTGTGGCTGCAGGAGGGTGCTCAGGGCTCTGCCCAGAGAGCACTGCCAACAGAAACAGCCTGAGTGACTGATGCTTCCTCACAGGGTTGTGGGAGCCAACCCTGCTCAGCAAGGCCATGGTGCCTGCAACAGTGGGGAGCAAAAACTTGGAGCATGGAGAATTAATGCTGGGGTACCAGCTGAACCAGGCACAGCAGTATTGACATCCCACTGGACTCCTGGGTCTCCCACCTAGCTCCTCTGAGCTGCTGGAGGCCATGGCTCTTTACAGCTCCCAAACAGGGGGACATGGAGGGATGGCTGCCAGCCTTTGGGTGAAAGCTTGGGAAAGAGGAAGAGGAGGGAGGGTCAACAAGGGGTTAACGGGAAGGAGGTGACATGGTGGTCATCTGTGTCTCTCATCACAGGGCACCTCTCCACCGGCCCCCCAGGCTCATCCCATCCCATGCCAGCCCCACTATTATCCCAGTGCTTCCTGCTGTAAACTATTTCCAGAGCAAGTGTGAAACAATTAAACAAACCGAAGGGCAGAGTCTGCTCAGCAGATCAAAGGCGCGAGCCCTGCAGCGGTACCTCGCTCCCGCGGCTCCCTCCTTCCCTGCTCCTCCTCACTTGGGCTCTAAAACAGTGCCCTGACCCAGGCTGGGAAGTGGGGGTTCTGTGTGGAGCATGGTGCCACTTGGGATTTGGGTGCCACTGGAAGCTCAAGACCTGTTTGAAACCTGAAGTTGTCCCAGGGAGATGCTGTTTGGCTCACTCCAGACATGTCACTTGGCTCACTCCTGTCTCTACTCATTTCACAGTAGAGAAGGGACAAGGCTGGGCCTTTGATATGTTTCAAGAACAAATAAGAGATGTCAAAGGACATGGGGCTGTAATGTTCCTTCTTCTACCGTCATTTTCTACCCTTGGCAGGGAATAATGGAATTATGGAATGGTTTGAGCTGGAACGGACCTTAAAGCTCATCCAGTTCCCTGCCATGGGCAGGGACACCTTTCACTAGACCAGGTTGCTCAAAGCCCTGTCCAACCTGGCCTTGGATACTTCCCAGAAGTGAATGTCCCCCTGTTTTATCCTCCCTGCAGACATGAGTAGGGTGGTAGCAGCTGGACAGCAGGATGTGGCCCCTGCCCCCACCCTGGCTGTGCCACCATGACTGTGGCACCATTTTCAGCCTCACCTCGAGATGAGGCAGCAGCCAGGACAGCCTGAGGCTTCCACCCTTGGGGCATCCGTGGAGATGGAGACTTTGCTGTCTTTCTCCATCTTCTCCCTTTCTCCCTCCCCGTCAGAGCCCAGGGAGCATCTCAGCTCTACCTGCCTGGAAATATCGGCTGTAGCTTTGCCCGGGCTTGTTCCCCATGTGCAGAAAGCACCACATGTTCAGCTCAGCTGTGCTCTGGGCTTGATCCCTGAAACTGAGGAGAGACCCTCCTGCCCCACTAGATTGTCATGGGCATGCCTGGGGACATGGGGCTGTTGGGGTCCCTGCCATGCCTGTGTCATGTGGGGATGGAGACGTGGTGATGCTGGCGGACACGCAGCGCGGTGGGATGTGGTGGCAGGACCAGGTGGAAGGATAACTGTGCATCCCAGGCACTGGCTGCTCTTGGAGTGCTGGACCCCCATGGGCCTGGGGCTAAAAGAGCACATGGGAATCCATAAGCGAGCCCTGGCCCTGGTTTTCCTCCGTGGTTGGGAGGGTCTGTGTGTCCAGGGACACGGCTGTGGATAAACACAGACAGACCCGGGCGTGCGGCTGCGCAGCCGCGTCGCCTCATCCCCTGAGCACAGAAGGTCAAATACATCTATTTATTGCCATCACCCGGGGGCTCTGTGACCCTGCAGTGCTGGGGCTCTGCTTGGGGGAAGGCTTTGCCACGGGGGAGGTAAAAGGGTCCTCTGTGGTTTTCCATGAGGATTTCGGTGCGAGGATGACTCCTCCAGCCAGGCGCTGCTGTGAGATATCCTGCCTTAATCTGGTTCCATCCTTCTCCTGGTACTGGGTGATCTGGAGCAAAATCCTTGCAGGGAAACTCCTCAAGTTTCCTTCTCCCGGATGCCTCCTCCAGAGACTCCTACCAAGAAAAGTTAAAAAGGGAGGAAGGCAGAAGTCAGCGCTCAGCATAAATCTTTTTGCAATAAGAGGTGGATAAGACATAAATCCAAAGAAACTTTTTTACTCTGAGTGGTCTTCAGGGGTTAAAAATAATGGGATTTTAGGTCCTTTTAAAAATAGCGTTTGTGAAAGGCTTTAATAGAAACCTTGGCAACTGTCCATGTGATTAGTGATTTAAAAACATGAAACCTCCACACATGTTTAAAAGTTTTAATAAGTTAAAATTAAATGAGTGAAACTCTGGGAATATTTTTTTGTTACTGCAAGCTAAGAAAATTATGTCCGTTAAGCAAAACTTAATACAAATATAAACAGGTAATGCACATCTGTAAATTATTTTCATGTCTCCAGGGGCTGGAAAAAAACCTAAGTGAGACCAGCATTCTTATATATATTTTGCCTTGACAGCTCAGGAAAAAATTTGCCAAAAACCAGAGTTAGAGCACTGGGCTGGCGTGGGAAAGTTGGTTTAGTGAGAAATTTGCCCGAGGCTATTTAAATAAAAACAGGCTTTTTTTTAATGGCAAATGCCTGTTAAATACAACCAACGCGGCTTCCAATCGCCTGAGTAACTTGTGTGCCTATTCCTTCTTGACACTTTCATCTCTTTATCATCACAATCAATATTTTGCTCTTATACCTACAGTGCAATAAAAATAAGACTGATAAGGCAGACATCAAACTGGATCTCTCCTGCTTTCCCCGCCGTGCTTGGCTTGGCATTGCTCTGCCGCCTGGGTTTCGGAGCAGCATGGGGGGTTAGCCCTCCTCACGCTGGTACATGCACCCCCCCACCCTCCCTCCTGCTCTGAAAAAGCCTAATTTTTAGTAATTAAGCATGAATCAAAGTGGGTAGAGCATCCTGGAAAGTCTGAGCAGATAAAAATGCACTGGTCCTGGAGTCTGCGAGGTCAAACTATCCCAAAGCTGCTCCATAATGGGATTAAGCTGTGATTCTTCCGGGCACCAGGAAAATGAGGCTGGATTTGCAAGAATGGTCTAAATCCTGATTTTTTTTTTTAATCTTATTTTTCTTAAATAGCTGACTGGAAGATTGTGCCTGGATGGCCATAAGATAAAGCACACCAGCTCGGCCATCCCCCTGGCAGGGTGATGGCAGCGCCTCTGGCAGCACCTGGCCATAGAGGACAACTTTTCTCCCGGCAGCACAGTGAGATTTGGTCCCATCAGGGTGTCCAGGGTTGGGATGGGACAGAGAACACTCAGTCCTCACTACCCTGGGTGGAAGTCGGTGCCATGCGTGTCCCTGCCCTGGCACGGCTGCTGCACCAGGCTTGGCACCCGCAGGGTTTTCCTCCTCACGGGCTGCTGAAACTGGTTTTAGTTGCAGGGTTGCTCTTGGCCATCATTTCTCGGTGTGTAAAGTCAGCTCAGGAACTCTCACCCAGGGATTAGCGACAGGCAGGGAGATGTCCCGGAGGAGCAGATTTGTACCTGGGCAAAAGGTGCTGCTGCTCTATTGTGCTATAAAATCTGTGTCACATTTAAAATAAAATACCTTTATGGGCTGTGAGGGGAGGGCAGGTGCTGGGCAGGCGTCGCTCAGCCCAGCCCTGGCCTTGCCAGCTCCTGTGCTGTTCCTTTCCACCTCCATAAAACAACTGAAACATTCTCTGTTGTGTAAACAGAAGCTCATGGGGTTTATGGGGCTGTGAGTGACAATGTGCTTGTCCTTACGGGATGGGCTGCTGGAGATGCAGTCCCCCTGTCCTTTGGTGCATGTCCCTGTTCCCTCCATGCTGTTCTTGTCCTTGCCTGCGCCTGGATGCTGCAGACCCTGTGTGCTGTCTCTTACCGGGGTGATTCCTCAGGGTGTCACAGACATCAAGCTCAGGGGTGGGGATTGGGGATAGTTCTGCACCCACCAACTCTCACCCACGTGGGAGGTGGTGACCCCAGCTCTCTCAAAGTGCAGATCCCAGCCCAGCCTTGCCCCAGCCCTGAGGACATGCAGGACACTTTTGCACTCTGTGTTTCATGTGCATCTCCTTTCAAAACCCTCCATTTCTTTGCTTTTTATTCCATTCCTCTTCCTGCTGAGGCACTTCGCATCATCTCACTAAACAAATTGCTCACCGGAGTGCGTGGAGGGGCCAGGATTAAACCTCTCCTGATATCTACATTAAATAATCGAAAATCATTGCTCACAGCAGTGAAAACCTGAGCGTGAATCTCTGTGCACAAGCCCGGGCATGAACCTGATACTGGATTTCTGGACCGCCGTGCAATGCCAAGCTCATCCGAGTCACGCTGGCATCCCCGCAGTTTCACCCGGCTCCCCACTGCTGGGATTCGCCTCTCCCAGGGCACACGCTCAAGAAAGACGTCATGCCATGTGGACACTTGCTCCGTGCAGGTTTCAGGCAGGTTTTCTGGGAGACATCGCTCCCGGAGACCCGGGCGTGCCCCTTCTCGCAGTGCTGGCCTGGGGGGCTGAGTTGCAGGGTCCTGGGATGCCACCGACGCCAGCAGGTAGTTTCATGGGCAGTTCAGTGCCAGGTCTGTTCTCAGAGCTATGGGATTCGGGACTTGGGAGCTCCTGTGCCGGGATGAAGCCAGTTGGAATTCTTAGGTGATTACAAAAAGAGGGTAAAAAAGCACTTTCCGCACCCCAGCCTTTGCTGTTGCTGCATTCATGGGCGCTCCCACCCACCGCCCCCTCTTTCCTTCCGCATGGAAACGGGAAGATTTGGAGATGTTTCACTTTCCAGAGTGGCTTCAAAGCAGCCCTTTTCCCCTGGAAAACATGCAGAGGGGACTGCACACCTTCTGTGCTGGTGCAGGATGTGTTGGGCTGTGGGACCCCCGATGGCTGCCCTGTGCTGGGGTGGGGCATGAACTCCTTTGTCCCCCCCCCCCCACGGCTGGGCACATGTGTGAGGGCTGCTGTTGGGGAATGCTTCCCACCCAGCTCTGACCTTGGTGCCTCCCAGCAAAAACACCTCCTGGAGAGGGGCCAAACATAATAGCCAGTTCCTTCTACTCCCTTCCTTCCCAGGCAGCCACATTATCACAGGGCTCGGCCGCGAATCAAAGCCAGGCACACGAAGAAGGGAACCAGGAGAAATCGGCTCAAAGATGCCGTTTCCGCTGAGAGAGGAGAGGCTGGAGGGCACCGGCTGCCTCCTGGAGCCGCCTGCGTTATCGTGGGGTGCCCCATCCCAGAAGGCTCCGTGCCTGGGAGGAAGGAAGAGAGGGAGGGAGGGGGGACTCCCTCGAACCAGGTTTGGGTGCACCCAGGAGGCCCAGGAAAACCCCCTTCCTGCCCAGTGCACCCCTCATGCCGGGGCACTGAGGATCCCCTGCCCTGTGCCGTGGTGGCTCCCACCAGACAGGCTGTGCTTGGGGGCTTTGGTGGTGCCACAGCCAGTGCCAAAGAGTTTGGAGGAGCCCCAGAGCCCATTCCCCAGACTCTGCCCATGCGCAGCTGTAGGTGAGTGATTTCTTTCCAGGAAGATCATTGTGGGTTTTCATATACCCATAGAATATGCTGAGTTGGAAGGGACCCATCAAGTGCAGCTCCTATGCAGGATACTGTGAGAGACAGTATCAAAAACTTTGCTGAAGTCCAAGAAGATTGCATCTACTGGCTTTCCTAAATCAACTTTTTTTCCTCTATGTTCCAAAAACCCCTGTGACACCACAATCATTTGTCCCCCCCGTGGGGGTTCCCTTCATGGGGACAGGTTGCTCCTGCTTGGCAAGGGCTGCTGCCCGTTGCCTCTCTCAGCGGGATGGGGGCTCTGGGGGTCCTGGCTGTGGCCCCATCCCCATGCACAGGGACGGTGCAGGCACGGGGCTGGTGGCACGGGCCGGGCCGTGTGCCGTACCACCCCCCGGCAGCAACTCTGCCCGCGGCACGGGCCGGCGCGGGTGGCGGGCTGGGAACCGGCCGGCCAGGAGGTGCCAGCAAGGTGTGATCCCTCCTCTGCCGCCCTGAGCCGGTGACTTCAAAGCCCGGTGACCTTTCAAATGCAGCGGCTCCTGCACGGGGCGGGGACACTCACAGCCAGGGGGGAAGCGGGGAGTGCAAGGGGGGAATCCGTGCACACCTGGACCCGCCGGATGGATGGGGTCAATCCCCTGCCTCAGCACATGATAATGCTGCCTGGTGGGGCCCCCTTGCCACCATCAGCTCCCCACTCCTGGCAGGAGCTTGTGCCTGTTGGAGCAACTCCTGGCACGGCCGGGCTGGGCTCGTGCTGTCGCCTGGACTTTGGAGCGTAGGAGCTGCCGAGGGTGGTGGTGTGTTGCTCCCTCCTGCTCTGGCACCTCGCCGGGCTGTGCCCCTGTGACACGTGGGCTCTGCCAAGTTCCCGTGGATGGAGCCACAGTCCTGCCCTGTGGAACAGGGAGCTGCACGGGACGATGCTCCCACGGATGTCCAGCAGCATAAACACATCAAAGCGCGTCCTGATGGCAGCGAGTAAACAGGAAGGGACAGAAAGACAAACACGGCTCCTCGCAACTGTTGGGGGAGAAAAACAACTCTCCAGGCGGGAGAAGATTTGCTGCCTGCTCAGCTGCAACCCCCGTGGAGAAATGAGCCAAGTGAGCCAAATGGGCCAAATGGGCCAAAAGGGCTTGGGGCCACCTGCTCCAAATGCTGCTGGGTGTGTGGATGTGAGCCCTGCTGACAGGAGCTGCAGAGGTCAGGGGTGCCCGTGCGTCTCCTGCTGCCTGTACATACCAAGGTGTTGTGCTCAGTGCTCTGCAATCACAGAGCAAAGTGGTTTTGGGAAAATTGCTGGAGATGAGGCTGAGTGGGATGGCGGCAGCACAGGCTGCTTCCTCACCCATTGCCTTCCCAGCGCTGAGGCCGGTTCCCAGGGCTGCCCGACGGGGCTGCGCCAGGGTCTGTAATGGGATTAGGGGCCTCCTTGCTCGGTCATCCCATCCTAATCCTGCTGGGAGGGGAAAAGTCAGGCTGGGACAAAAGGCATTAGCCGTCCGTGCCTGGTCGTGGCCGCTGACCTCTGCGCAGGTGGCGGGGCCGGGGCACCAGCCACAGACCCCTCGCTGCTGCCACGCGGGTGGTCGCAGCCACCGGCCGAGTCCCTGTGCTGCAGGGGCTGCCCACAGGGCTGGGGGCAGTGCTGCCACGGCAGGACCCCAAACGTGTGGGCACTGGGCATGGGAGCGTGGCGCTGGCACGGCTCTGCTGGGCGTCAGCGGGACGAGCTGATTCACCGCCTCGGAGCAGCTGCTGTCCAGCAAAGTTCCTGTTTTTCAGTGAAATCCCTAAACTCCGTGCCTGGAAAAAAACAAATGGGAGCGGAGCAGGTGCCTGGCCCTGTGTAGGGTGGCTGCGAGGGCTCAGCCTTGGCTGCCTGTTGATAGCACAAATTCCAGAGCTGGACGGGTCCATACTCATGAACTGAGGAAACAACTCAAAAAATTTCCCCCCTCCAAAGAAACCCCAGACTTGGGGGTTTGGGAGGAAGTCAAATTCTCCTGCTTTGGAGCATGAGCCAAACTCAAAAGGTGGGAAAATCAGAATTAAACTTTCCCTGGAGAGGGATTAGCCCCATGTGCCTGCTACCCTCCACCCTCATCCCTGCTGCCCATGCAGGGTGCCCTGTCCCTGCAGGGTCCTGAGCAGTGTGGCCAAAACCACCTCTGGGAGATGACTCAAAGGTTGGACCTGGGCTGTCCTAAGTATTGAGGGGGTATTAGCACGTTTCTCTGTGTGGGCATGGAGTTGTGGGAGCCACACATGGTGCCTGGGGAAGGGGAGCTCATCCCACCCCACAGCACTGGAGACAGCCCAGGGTGTCTCCTGAAAAGTGCCTTTAGGGACGTGAAGATGAGGGGCCCAGCGGGGCTGCCCCCAGATCCCAAACCACAGCCATCCCGGGGGGACACCCATCACAGCCCCCAGGGACACTGGGTGGGCACGGGGGGGACCCTCCCTCCCCACGAGAGAGCGTTGGCTTCAGTCTGCGTGGCTTCGGTTTGCTGAGCGGGATGTTTTCAAACCTGCTCTTGAGGGAGGAGGTTTGCCAACGGAAATATGTAACTGACTGTGAATAATGGCTTTTATCTGCAGCGGTGCCCGTGAAATGAATAAACTCCCGGCAGCAGCAGGGCAGAGCCAGCGGGTCTGTGCAGGTGACAGCGCAGGGTGTTGGGTTACGGGCTCCCCATCACTGCCAGAGCCCCCCGATGACTTGTGACAGGTTCATAAGCTGAGAAATGTGATGCTTTGCAAGGTTCAGTAAATATTAGGACTACTCCTCCCTCTTTCTGGTGCAGGTTTAATTGCGAGGATAATTCATGGGAGCACAAGGAGGGGAAAAAAAAAACCCCAAACATCTGGGAAAATAGGACCTGTTAAATAGAATCCATTAATAACAGAATAATTGTCCCTCTGCATGTGATTCAGACAGCTGCCTAATTGTTAATTACCTCGATATGAGAATAACAGGTAATTACGGGGCTGCATCACGAGGAGTTGACTTTTTTTTCTTCCTCCTTCTTTTCTTTTGGGGAATGTTGGAGCCGGAGCATGCCCCAGCAGGTCACGCCAGGACTCAGAGGAGAGGTGCTCCCCAGGCAGGGCTCCTCTTGAGCTGGAAAGTCCAGGTTCCAGCCATTTCCTGAAGCTGTTTCTGCTCTTGGACATAGATCCCAAGAGCTTTCCTCAAGGCGCTGGGGACCAGCCACCCTCCTCAGCCATGGGATCCTGCCCAGGCAGAGCCCAGCCCCAGCTCCACACTGAGCAAACAAAAACTAAACGTTATGGGTGACCTTGGCTGTCAAATTCCCCAAGATTACTTGATTTAAGAGGCATTCTTGAAATATTTCATTTCCATTTGTCTGTTGCAAAATGTGCTTTCTACAAGGGCACAAACACACTCAAAGCCACAGGCACAGACGTGCAACACACACACATGTAGGCGCCGAGCAAGTATCTGGCAGAGACAGGACTCTGCCTCAAGTTTTTTTGGACCAAGAAATGTTTCTGTGCCCCATTTGCTAGAGGTGAGAGGATGCAGAGACAGACAGGCACTGCTGAGGGGGTGATAACATCTGTGCAATTAGTGATGCTGCTGCTGGGGGTTTGCCATTGCTGGTTTCGTGCAATTTTTACCTTTGGCTTCTTCCAGGGAAGTGATACCAGCCAAGAGACAGCCGAGCAAGGAGGCAGCTGGGACAGACGAGTGTGGATGGAGAGACCTGTCTGAGACTCCATCAGAGGAGGAGGCAGCCCCAGTGCTACCTCCCACACCAGCTGTGCTTCGTGGGCCTGATCCAGTGCCAGGAAAGCCAACACTGTGTACAACAGGAGTGGGACATCAGTCAGCAGAGATCCCTGAGGGATGCAGAGCTGACTTCAGTCCTGGAGAAGGCAACATGTCTATTCCATTAGCTGCCCAAGCAGATGGTGTTGTGGAGCATGAGCCACTGCGGGGTACAGTGATTCTGGGGTTACCCAGCTCGGGCTCTATCCCAGCCACTCCCATCCTCTGGAGATGAGACACTTGCAGCAGTCTGGCAGAGGGAACATGGAACCTCTTTCAGAGCCCCAGCCCAGCAGCCCTGGCCCTGGGCACGTCCCACTGCCAGCAACGTGCTGGGGAGGGAGGGATGCTCTGCTTCTCATCCCTGTTTCCTGCAGGCAAAAATAGCCCTGGGCCTCATGTTCCTGTGTATCTTGTGTATTTATAGTGTGAAAGGTTCCATAACGTGCTGCCCTTCTGGCTCTCACCTGCATTTCGGGGAGGAAATACCACCTCCCTCCCATGTGTTCGTGTGTGTCTTTCACACCAGAGGGGCCTCAGCACTTCCCACGGGCACAACACAAACCAGGTCCCGTCAGCAGGACCTACGTGACTGTGTCCACCCGGAGGGGATGGGGCCGGTCCTGGGTGGGATGCCGGGTGGGATTCCCCACGGGAACAACAGACGTGGGAGATATGGAGGCTGCTTGTGCTGCCCTCCAACACCTGCGTTTGCACAGCGAGGGCAAAGTCTGCAGGATGTATGGCAAGATCCTTTTGAGAAACAAAAAAGAAGGAAGCCCCCCGAGTGATCCGGGGTCACAGGCACCATCCATGCGGTGGATGATGTCTCCCGGCTTTGCTTGGCTGCCCAGGGGCCCAGTGGCGCTGGTGAGGGCAGGGCTGGCACAAATCACCACCCACAGCACTGACAGGAGCTCATTTTTCTAAGCATATCACCAAAGAAGCTAAATATACATTTTCCATTCAATTCCCCAAAGCAGCGATAGCCCAGAGCCTAAAAATAAATCCCTTTGGATTGTGCCTGGGCCAGAATTAGACTGCCTCCAGACCAAGCCCTGTTCAGCTTCATGCCAACCTGAGCCCCCTCTCTCCCTCTGGGCTCCAGTGGCACAGGACGAGGTGTCCCCATGTAGCCCCCACCTTCTCCAGCTCCAGCCCTGCTGTGGTGGCACATGTCGAGGAGCAGTGGTGAGCAGAAGAGTCCCAGTAGCTGGTTCCTGTTGCAAGACTCATCTCATGGAAGAACTCACGTTTTGAAAGGCTTTTCCCCATCCCAGGGTGTGCTGGGTGTTGGCCCAAAACTCACTGTGTCCTCTGGCATTGCCATCCCTGATGCACCACCAACCTCTTGCCACAGCTGCTGCCTCAGCACTGACTGCCCAGAGCTCACAACCCCACCTTCAGACCTCTCCAGCCCCACTTTTAGCCCCCCCTCCAGCCCCACAGGTTTTTCCTGTACCCACTGTAAGTGAGGTCCAGGTGCTGCTCCTCCATCTGATGAGTGCCCACCTCGGAGGGCTCTGTGGACACAAGGGGCCAGGCAGTGATCCCTTGACCACCCCAGCCAGACCCAGCTCGTCCTCCCCTCCTCTGTGTAAGCCATAACCACTGTTACATCTCAGTGAAATAACACATTTGACAGAAACATGGGGGAAAAAACCCCACAACCCTAAACCCTGTAAAACTGAAATTGTAGTTCTCCCGGGATGCAGCGTCTGAAATATTCCCACAACCTTTGCATAATGCATTGCTCATGTCAGACCTCAGGAGACAGAAATTAATAGCTAACAGCAAGCAGGCATGGCACACACGTGGGCTTTCCTTCGCTCCCCACTCCCAGGGGCTCCTCACTCGGGGGATACTTTTCCTTTACATTCAACTCAAATAATTCTCGTTTAAAGACAGACACAAGAAGGAAAAAAAAAAAAAGGACTGTAAGAGGACTCACAGAGAATTTGTGCCAAACAGGAAATATTCAATAAATGTTTATCCTCTCGCACAATGGTGGGGTTTCAAAAGTTTTCTATGGATGTGGTTTAAGGCTGGAGGGGTGGGGGGGGCTTCTCCTCCCCCTCCAGGCTCTGGATGAGTGGGAGATGAGTTTGGGTTCTGCCTGTCTGGGCAGCTGATGAAGGTGTGATCTGGACTGTGCTGTCCCCCTAATTGCACCCAGGGAAGGAATTAAGGGATTGAATTCCTGGGGCAGGAGCTAGATTTCACTGTCAGCCAGGACACTGCCCTGGTGGGAAGCTCCGTGCCTCAGTTTCCCTGCCAAGACCTCCATTCCCACGAGCACCCCACAGAAACGGGGCCGTGCTAACCAGCCCCTCTGCAAATCTGCTCCTTCCCTCTGCTTTCCTGGTCCCGGCAGCTTTTTCCCAAACCTTCCTCCCCTCCCCCCCAAAAATGTGAAAAAATAGCTCCATCTGGATGCTGTTTCCACCCAGGCACAGGCCCCGGGGCCGGGAGCCAAGAGAGCAGCGCCTGTGAACGGCAGACGTGGGAGCGGGAGAGGATGTGATGGGGAAGCTGTGAGAAAAGCCTGAGGTCGGCAAACCTTCGGCTCACCGTGGGAGCCTCCCCCTCGCAGGAGAGGACTTGGCAGCCGCGGACGAGGGGCAATGCGAGCCCCTGACCTGAGGGATGGTGGTCTTCTGGGCTTGGGGGTGGCATGGAGAGGTACAGAGGGGTGGAGAGAGGAGGGACAGATGCTGCCCAGCAGCTCTGTGCTGAGCCAGCGCCACATCGGGGCCCCGCTTCCCTCCTGCTCCACAGTGGGACATCCCATGGGATTGTGGCAGTGGCTTCTTTGGGCTGTTGGTGTGGAGCAGCCTCAGGGATGTTGCACCACTCCTCCAGCAGCAGCTCCATCCCATCCCCTCCTGACATTGCTCCAGACTCCCCAGCCTCAGCCATGAGAGGGGACGGGCTGGCTTCCTGCTTCCCAGACCTCCCACGCCAGCACGTGTTATTTATGACCCCCAGGTTTTCAAATGATACATAAATTAGCAGAGAATGGGGGTGGGGGAGGTCCCACCACGTGGCGACCACCGCACGAGGGGCAACCTCGCCTGGGGAGGGGGGACAGTCACAGCCGGCACGGGAGGAGTTAAGCTGCCGGCGTGGGGAAGCCACCTCCATCCTCCAAAATACAATCGACCAGGAAATAAACAGGAGCTTGTGTTTGTTTCAGTGCACAAGTGAAAAATAAAAGGATTTCCTGCGGGCCAGGGCGCCCGGGGTCCCGCAGCCCGGCCGCCGAGCCGCCCGCCGCCCCGCGCCCATTGTTCACCCCGGCGCTGCCGCGGGGGACATTGTTCCCTCAAAATGTCCCATCAGATAAAGGAGCAGCAAATGGCTCCCTGGGCTGTGCTGGTGGTGGCCACCAGAACCAGCGAGAGCAAGCCCATGGGGTTTATCCAGACTTTGGGGGTCCCAGGCGCAGCATCCAACCCAGGTCCTGCCGGCAGTGAGGGGATCCCATCCTGCCTTCCACCTCAGGGCCTGGATGACGGGAAGGCAGTGACACCCCGGGATGTTTGTGAGTGAATCCCCACACACCAACTGGGGCTGTAGCTGGGCCAGACCCAGATCCAGGGGTCTGAGCAGTCGAGGGGTGCGGGGAAGTCTGGGGCAGCACACGAGGGCCTCACACTCTCTCAAAGAGGGTTTCTCTCTTCCTCTTTTAATCAGCCGAATCTCACTGAAGCAGTAAAACCTCACGTTTCCTACTGCTCAATGATATTTGCTGACTGCAGTGTCACAACAACCGTACCGGATGAGTGGAAAAAAAGAGAAATGTTAGAAAAATAACCCTGTGTGGAGGCACGTGGGAGTGCTGAGCCCTGACAGCCACAGGGCTCCCCGCCGGCAGAAACCCCTCCCTGGGGCTGATGCTCCTGGAAAGCAGCAGAGAGTCAAAGGGGAACCCTCCTGCAGCCTCTGGCTGGTCCCACTGCCCAGCTCTGGGCTGGGGGTCACCGTGGGGCTTTGCAGGGCTGGTGGTGGTGCTGGTGGTGGTGGCAGAGGGCTGCACACTTGGGTGTGAAGTTCTCAGCAGGGCTGCCCATGCTTTCACTGTCGGCCTGATTGAGGTGTAAAGAGCATCTGAAAACAAAGGAGATTTTGCATTTCAAGTCATTCCTCACCTGCTGCCCCTGGATGGGGTGAAAGCAGGGTCAGGGACCCACCTGGGACTCCCAAGGAAATCCCCATGCCCGGGTAGGAGGCATTTCAGCAGGAAAATAAAATACTAAAAATAAAAATAAAAGTAATGTGGAGGTAACCAATGAGCCTTTGCTCTCATCTTGCTTTTGGGAGCAGCTTGGCCACGCTGATTGAGCAGTGGTCCGGGCTGGTGTGATGGGTGCACTTGCCTTGCAAAATTCAAACGGGCTGGACTCAGTTTTGGGTGCCCAACCACTCCCTCCCCATCTCCTCTGGCTGGACACATGAAATCTGGGCTCATGGTATTGGTGTTGGAGCCGTTTCCAATCATCCAGCCCCCAACTTGCTCTGCCAAAACGCTGCTGGTGGTGGCAGCTTGTGATGCTCAAAAGACACCCAGAAAAATCTGGGAACCGTCACCTGGAGGTGGGGGATCAGCCGTGGGTCTTGCCAGGCTGCAGCCGCTGGGAATGCCGTGCTCTCCAGCCATGGTGCTGGTGTCAGGTCGTGCTGGGAGAAGGTCCCCAAGGGATGCAGGAGGCAGGAATGCCATGGCAGCTCCGGTGACTTGCCGGGAGCTGCCGGCTCCGAGCGCTTCCTGCGATTTGGCCCTTGGTGAATAAATAACCACACACAGAAGCGAAGGCAGTGAAGGATCTCGGGCAGAGTAAATATAGTTCATAACTCCCCCCCTTTTTTTTTTTTTTTATTTTTGCCTTCGGTCTGATCCCAAGCCCTGTCTGTTTGTACTCTTGCCTTTGTTTTGGGGTTTTTTTCTCTGCTGTGTTTTTTTACCCAGCGTTTGATGGCAACTTCCCAACGACACGTTCAGGCTGCTGAAAGCGCCTCATTTTGCTAGTGGCCAGGGCAGCAGCTTTCATTGATGGTTCGAATCACCAGGCAGCCTCCGGGTTGGAAAGAGACAACAATACTACTGCACTCCGAGGTTTTTCAGGACAAAACTCGCCAAAAAGGGATAAGAAAAATAGTTGGGCTTTTTTTTTTTTTTTTTTGCTTTTCACAACTGTAAACTAAAACCACTCTGGGTCAGAATCTCATCTGGGCTGATGGGAGCCCGGATCTGTGGCCAAGTTGGGCAGCGCTGGCAAACCTCTGCTTGGGTATTGCTCTGCCTCCAGCTGCCACTGACCCCTCTGGTTTCCAGCTCACCAAACCAGGCACCAAACCCTGTGCCTGGTTAACCATCCCTCAGCTGGTGTTTTGGGGGTGTTTTCCTGGCAGATGCACCTAATTGCCATGTTGGAGCTGGTGGGGCAGTGCACACTGAGCTCTTCCCAGCACTGCAGGCTGCAAACTGTGGTGCCTGGGTTTGACTGATTCATTTTCCGGCATTTCCCCCTCCCCACAGCTCCTTTGGGGGTGTTTGTTGGTTTTCCTCATCAGCAAAACTAAAAATGGAAAGGCAAAAGGTCTCCAAGGTGGTGGCCAGGTGATGGGACACCCTGACCTTTCCTTGTGCTCCTGCCCCAATGTCCCTCTTGGCGGCTTGTCCTGGGGATGCCACAGGATTTTGGGGGGTGACTGGGTGTACAGCTCTGAGAAAATGTCTGGCATGAGGACTTGGTCTCCTCTGGATCATGGGTGTCCCAGGGGTAGTCGGGCCAGAGTTGGTAACCACATGAATATGGATGTTAGGGCATCAGAGAGACAGCCAAGGGGGTGGCCATCCCAGCTGCTCTTCACAGGCAGGCGAGAGATTTCACACCCATTGGCAAATCAGGGCCTTCGGGGGGGGGGAATAAAAATACCCAGAGTGGTGTCCCCTGTGGGAACGCTCATCCTGGGAGCTGCAGCAGCCCCGCTCCCCTCTCGACCCAGCCCCTCCACCCCACAGGACCCCATCTCAAGGGTGGGAATGTGCCATTCCTGGGTCTGCCAGCACAGACAGGTGGGGAACAGCCCCACTCGGCTCGGAGCAGCCGATCTCAGGAGGAACTGAAACCTGCCCCGTGTTGGCAGGGAAACACTCCCGTCGGGGCAGCACAGCCGCCACCAGCCTGCCTGTCCCTCGTCCTTCCCACAGCTGGTTCCTAGAAAACCAGCTCCCAGACGGTCCCAGAAATGGGATTTTACCCAGTGCAGCTTTGCAAACAAACCCAGGAATGATAACAGGGAAGCAGCCAGCCTTGCTTTGGTGTCATCTTACTTTATTTTTCTTGCACACTTCAGCTTCCCACCACGACCCAGAGGTGGCTGTGCACCCGTGGCCCCTCTGACTGAAGGGTCTCCACATCAGGGCTCCTCACTGCAGAGGAGCACCAAGAGATGGGTCAGGTGCTGGTGAGCTTGAGCCTCTGCTCCTACCCTCTTGAGATGCCACCTTTTCCCCGGCTGTATCCCATGGGGCTGGGAAAGATCCACTGCCCCAGAAGTCCAGCAGCCCATCACCTGGGCCTCAAGCCTGCTGGTACCATCCCACCAGGGCCGTGCTGCACCACCTGCCAGGTGAGGAAATACTTAAAGAAAAGTGACATGGCAGGGAAAGGGAAAAGTGACTCCAGTTGTACCCTAACACATCGCACAGATAGCAGGAGAAATCTTCTGGGACAAACCTCGGGGAGCGGGGGGAGAGGAAGCCAGGGGCATCCCCATGGGAAAACACATACATGTTCGGGTAGTGAGAACAGAGGTGCTCATTACTCATGAAAAAAAAAAACAACACAGAAGTTCTTTTCAGGCATCAGCTTCCAGTAACAAAGCCAGATTGATGGAAAAAAAGTGCTTTTATTTTTCATTCGCCAACAGAGAAGCTAAAAAAAGGATGCAAAGAATAACTGGGGGAATGTAAAGAGTCAGCTGAGGGAGCTGGGTCCCAGGGGCGCTCAGACAATGCCTCCTGCCCTCAGGCTTTTAATTATTGTGCTCAGGAAATCAAACAAGTGTGCTATTATTTATTTGGAGAAGGCATTGGTTTCCGTGTGTTTTACAGGGGTTTGCCCGTGGGCATGGAGGGACAATCCTTAGCCCAAAGGAGGGACTGGCCAAACTGCTCTGGGGTTGGCACTGGGCAGGGGGTGATGGGAGAGGAGCCATGGCCCCGTTGGGCTCCCCAGGCAGGCAGCACTGCCTCTTTTGGGGTGCTGAGAGGGTGAGCAGGGTCACCCTTTGGCACCGGTGCAGCCCCAGTTCCAGTGGCTCAGTCACTGGTGGTGGTTGGCCCTGGGCTGCTGGATCCAAGCTGGGGCCAGGAGGGTGTTCCCTGTCCTACCTCCACATCCTAGTGCCCAGTGGAGCATCCTCCCCTCTCTGTCCCCTCCTGCTCCCCATCCTCCCTTCCTCCGCGCTCCCCCTCCTCTCGCCCCGCTGAGCCCCGAAAGGAGCCCTTGGTATGTTGTGTGAGTTGCAGCTCAAGTGAGTTTTATTCAGCTCCACTAACCTTGGCAGACAGACCCCAGGGAAAGGGACAAAAGGACAATTGTTTGCAGCAATTTTGCCCTCAATTGGTTTCCCCATCAGCTTGCAGAGCGGCACAGCCAGCCAGGCACTGCCTGACTAACAACATTAAATTCAACTCGCGCTGCTGCGAGAAGGGAGGGGGGGGGCGGAGGAAATTAAACTTTTGGGGGCCGCTTCTTGCCTTTCCATGCACAAAATCCGAAACTGCAGTGAGGAAAAGCGGGAGAGCCGAGCTGTTGCAGCAGCCCTGCTCTGTGGGGCGGCAGCTGGGGTGCCGGTGCCTCCATCCCCAATCCCACCGCTGCGTCCAGCTGTGCCGCATTCCCCCCTCCCGGCCGGAGCGCGCTCCCTCCCCGGGGCCGGCTGCCCGCACGCCGGCGTGGCCACGGGGCGCCGAGCTGCTCACGCTCCAGCTGGAGCCATCCCAGCACCGGGGCAGCGAGCCGGGAGCTGCTCGTGCCTCCGCAGCCGCCGGTTCTGCTGCCCCCCGGCACCGCATCCTCCTCCCGCGGCTGCGGGGCTTCTGCGGGAAAACCCCAAACCGAGAGCGTCTGCGCTCCGGAGTGCCACTGACAGGTCAAACCTGGCAGAGACCCTTCCCAGGGAGTCCTTCCAAAGTCTTGGCTATGGAGAGGCCGTTGGGGTAATTTAAGCTGCCTTCCTGCACGCCCCCGGCTCGCCGCCGGCCCCCCGGAGCCTCTGCGCGGCCGGGGAGTCGCTTGAGCAACAGGCACGTCTCTGCCAAAGATGTTTAGCGTTAACCATAAGGATCCCAGCGGAGGGAGGGTTTGACATGTCTTTCTCTACTCCTCATCCCGCAAGTTCCAGCCTGAACCTTTCCTGCTCTCTCCCTGCTGCCACCACGCCGGGCTGGGGTTTGGCTCCCTATGGGAGCAGGAGCACCCGCTGTGCCTCCACCACGAAGCTTTCCCGGGAGGAGCCTGGCCGTTAGGAGCAGGGAATTGCAACCCAGAGCTGTAGCACCACGGCTCCAGAGTCAGCTCCAGCGGGACATGGGTGATGGGCGGCTGGGGAGGAAGGAGCTGTGGGTCAGCCAGGCCTGGGCACCCGCCCCTCTGCCCTGGGACTGCGGGTGCTGTAAAGCCCAGTCTGAGATCTGGACTGTAACGAATGGGTTGGTTTTGGCCGGGCCCCAGCTGGAATCCTGCCCACGCCATGAAACCAGCCTGTCTGCAGTGCTCAGCCTGGCTTGGGGACCTCCGGCACCAAAACCCCCTGCCCACACACCTCTGTGGGGTTGTTTTGGCAGGAGGGGGAGGCCTGTCCGTGCTTGAGGGGGTTGTCTGGGATCAGCCCAGCTGGGATCCTTCCTTTCCAGCTCGCCAGGGTTCCTGGTGCTCCCGATGGAGGCACAAGGACCCCACGTGCGGGTGACGTGTCCGCACAGGCAGCACAGTCCCCTCTCCGTGTGCCCCGGGACATCTCTGCACATTTGAACTCCGGGAGAGCAAGTTTTGGGTGGCTCCACTGAGGTGATGGGGATATGTCCGGGCACATCCCAGCAGCGGGAGGGTGCGGGGAAGAAGCCGCCCTTTGCCGTGTCTCGGCGCCGCGGGACGGGGCGGCAGGTGGATGTGGAAGCACCTGTGGCTCTGGGGTGGTGCATCCCAGACTCCTTGGACCCACATGTCCCCGTGCTGGAGGGAGTGGGTGTTTGCAAAACTCACAGATGTGGTTCCATGAGGGGAACCTGGCTGCAGTGGTGGGAAGGAATTATAATTCACGTGGCACTGGAGGCCAAATTCCTTTCCTGCCTCTGGCGGGTGGGAGCTGGTTGGGATGTGAGTTAGGGGGCTGCCCCTTGCACAGGGCACCCCAAAATCGATCTACTGTGGCATGGGTGGGCTTGGATCTGGAGGTATCTGATATCCAGCACACTGAAAGGCACGGGAGACGCTCTCTGTTGTTTATCTCCTGTGTAATTAGCTAATTAACAAAGCAAATGAATTTCGGTTTCTGTCTCCAGGGCTGGATTTGGCATGGTGCTTGCCCTCATTTCGGAGCTCTGTGGGGAGCACAGGGTGGACCAGGGTGTGCAAATGCTCCCAGCAGCCCCTGCCATCCCTCCGACCCCTCTGTGCACCGCAGCAGGCACTGCCCATGGCTGGGGGTGACCCCAGAAGCTGTGGGGCAGCTCAGCATCCACTAAAAGCCTCTGATTTTCCATGAAGTCTTTGCTCCCAGCACACTGGCTGCAGGAGGGACAAGTCCTCGGGACAGGGCAGTGTCTCCAGCAAGCCCAGGTGCCCTGAGCTGAGACTCGGGGGTTTCTCAGGTCATCAAGGCTTCCAGCCTTTGAACTATTTGTTCCCATGCCTTGGGAAGCAGGAGCTCCTCTGGCTCTGCTACAGTGGAGTCTGCAGAAATGCATGCCTGAAATCTTCTGCAAACTTGGCTGTGAGTTCCTACAGAGCAGACTTTTCCCTTCCCTGCTCAGCCCCTCTTCTCTTGGCCCATTCGGAGGGGAAGAGGTGGGAAGTGGAGCCTTGTGCTGTCGTGAACCCATCACTGATGGAGATTTTGGGGAGAGACAGGATCTTCCTTGCCAAACCACTTTGCATCAACAGTCAGCCCAGACTGCCTTTGCTGCAGGGACTGGCAAAGGGAGAGGCTGCGGAACAAAGGAGGAACTTCTCCACACATACCACACACAAATATTTGCCATAGCAGCAGGAACAAAATAGCAAATTAGCAGCAAACGAGCTGATCCTGTGCTCGGTCCAAGTTAGCCAGGTAGGAAAGTCCCAGATTGCACCGGGCAGGTGAAACACATCCTTGGAGCTGACTCCAGGTCAATGAATTCCTCCCGGCCGCTTCCTTCCCCAACGGCTGCTCATCCTCCAGCTCAGAGGAAAGGCCGGAGGGAGGGAGGGAGGCTCGGCCGTGCCGAACGTGTGGTGCTCAGGCAGCAGCAGGCATGGAGGGGCCGGGAGCGGGGCAGGCGCTGGCTGGGGTTGGCAGGGAAATGCCATGGAAACCCGCCGGCGTGATGCTGAGCACCGCGCGTCCTCCCGCGCTGGGGCTCCGCGAAGAAAAGGGGACAATGGGGCTGCAGAGGCAGAGCTGCCTCCCCAAGCTGTCCTACTTTGCTGCTCTGCCCCATCTGTGAGCTGTCAGGCACCCGCCCTGCTTCCCCCTCCGGCTGCTCTTCCAGAGGGGCTGGAAACCCCCTCTAACCCGCAGGCAGCGTGTCTCGAGCAGGGGGGGCTGCCCTGGTAAAAGTCAGCCGGTCTGGGGGGACGCTGGAGGGGAGGGAAGGTGTCTCTGATAAGCGTGGATGGCTTTTCATCTGCCATCAGGGTGTGCAAACAGCAGCACCGAGCCCAGGCAACTCCTTGGGGCTGATTACTTAAATGTTTTTTTTTTTAATTTTTAAGCACGGACAGGCAGCCGCATGCGGCCGGCCGGGTGGATGCCAACCCAAGTGGAAAACCCATGAAGTAAAAGGCATGTCCACCAGACTTCCACCAGTCCCCAGCCCTCAGCAGCTAGCTCACAAAAATTGCCAGTGTGTTTCACGTCGCCACAGGGACCCACCAACTCGGTGGGTTTCTCCTGCCACCACCCCCACGATGTGTAGGTGTGGGGTGCTCCCCTGAGCTGGAGGAGGGAGTGGGTGCTGGGGGAGGCTTGCACGCCCCAGCAGGAGCTGCACGGGGTGCAGGAGCACGCCCAAATCAAAGGCAGAATTTAATTAAGATTTCCGACGGGGCGAGATAGTGAAATGAGCAGATCTGGGCCCTCACTGACAGAGTCGGGCGACTCCCTCGGTCTGCATCGGCACGCCAGGCAGCATTTGCATCCCTAAGCAGAGCGGTTTTTAATTGACATTGTGCTGGGATAACACCAGGAAGGGAAAGTGTAGAGCCCTTTTCATGTCTGGGCCCAAGCTCTCCTGCAGAGCCAGAGGCCCCCGGGTGCTGCTGGGGTCAGGGTGCTGGGTGGGCAGGATGTGATCCCACAGGGATGGAGCTGTGCTTCTTTCTCTGCACGCCCAGCACTCGGCATGGCACACGGGGAGGATGTGAGGAGGTCACAGCACGTTTTTGAAGCACTCTGGGGTAAATGTGAGCCTCCGGAGCAAGTCCCATGAGCACTTCACTCCTTGCACGCTCACTGTGCCCAATGTCTTCCCTGGGCGCTGGCAAACTATTTGCCCTTGCATTTGGCCCTTCCCTAAAAACACTCAGGTGTCCCCTTCCCCAAGCATCTGCAGGGGGGATCCCACAGAGGGACCCTCACCCGCTGCCGCTCCGTGAGCACCAGCGCTGTGCCAGCGGCAGGAGGGGGAGAGGCAGGACGGACACGGCTCGCGGGGGGGGGGCGGGGGGAACCGTTTGAGGAAACGACGCCAAATAAATCAGGCGGATTCATTCAGATCCGATTCTGCCCGGAGAAAGGGGCGCCTTTGTGGGGAGCGAGGCGGCCGAGCCAGCCGTCCACCTGCCCCGCAGCCCGCGCCGCCGGCTCTGGCGCCAGCGGCAGCAGCTGGCCCGGCCGCCCGCCCCGGCGCCTGCCAAGGGTGCCAGCGCGGCCCTAAATGCTCCCTTTCACAGCAGCACCAGGGGCTGGGGGGTGCTGGTGGCTCCTCGGTGGGGTTTGCGGGGTGCTGGTGAGGGCGCGGGGTGCTGCGCCCCAACCTGGCTTGGCTCATGCCGGGCGGGTGCTCCCGTCCCATCCCAGAGCTCTTTCTCCCCATTTCTATCTTTAACTACCCCGCTAAGGGCAGGGGGACGCAGGTCCCCACCATTTGCTCTGATTCTTGGGATGCTCCACGTGCCTCAGAGCCCTGGAGCTCCCCAGGGGGTTGGGAGAAGGGCTCGGGGGGCCTTTGATCCGCCCCACATCTCCCGTGCCCCAGGCACAGCTGAGCCCGCACGGCCGCGGCACAATTATGGCCGCATCCCTCCCGGGCGGCAAGCGGCTGGGATGGAGGGGAGAGGGGACAGGGAAGAGAAGCCACTGCTCATTTTGCTTCCCCCTCTGGCTGCTCCCGTTGTTCTCCTCGTGGTGTGAGGACCCGGAGAAGTTGGGGAGCCGGGACGTGCTGGGCAAGGAGTCTCCCCCTCTGCCCCGCCAGCTGTGACACCCGGGAGCATGCGCCGCTTCCGGAGAGGAAAATGACATAATTCATACCCAGAATAATTCTCTCCTCAGAGCAAACCCGGCCCTATCTCCCGGCTGACAGCGAGGCCCCAAACCCCTCTCTTGTTTCCTAATCTCCAGCTCAAGCCGTGAGAGATGGTGGGAAGCGGAGGAGAGGTCCGGGCCGGTGGTGTTTAAGACATGGATATTGTAAATCAGCGCCGGGCAGGGGGGTAACAGCTCCAAAGATGACGGAGTCCCTAATTACATATGCTTAGCCAAGATTTTTGGCAACGACATCAGAAAGGAGCTAAAGCTGCCTAATTCCTGCTTACCCCCAAAATAGCCCCGAGCAGACAGGGCTGAGGTGGGGACATGGCCTGGAGCCACTCCGGGGGCAGCAGCTGCGGGAGTGGTGTTGCTGGAGGACCCCAGACACCCCCTCCCCGAGTCACTCTGGCTCAGAGGGAGGTGTGGGGGGGTGGGTTTCGGTGCCGGATCCCCCTCTGCCCCCCCGCAGCTGCCCAGCTGCAGTGGGACATTTCCCACCGGGGCCGGGCTGGGGCTCGTCACCACGGAGGGGCTGCGCCTGGTTATCTCCCCAACGAGGGGCCTGGAGCCATCAAGATCTGCTCCAAACAATCGCTTCCTTTCCCAGGCACCTTCCAAAAAAAAAAAAAAAAAAAAAAAAAGAACAAAAACCCCAACAATAATAAAAGAAAAAAAAAAAAAAAGAACTGACTTTTCCCAGTGCTGCCACATTTCCCCGCCTTGTAGTTTCCTGCCCCCACACATCTTCCTCGCCCAGGGATTGTCCCCAGCTGCCTTGCTCCAGGCCCAGGATTTATCCTGCTGTAAGCCAGTGCAGGAACATCCATGCTCAGACCTGTGGGACCGGGCAAGCAAACCCTGATGGGATGCCCTGGTCCTGGAATAGGGATGAATCCTGCACAGCAGGGACCAATCCTGCGTGCAGGGATAGGGCTGTCGGAGTTTTAAGAGCTCTCATGCAACTCAGCTGTCATCTTGCCCCATGCCTCCCCCCAGCACTCCAGTGACTTTAATAATGACATCCCCTTCCCAGACATTTTCCTGGTAAAAGGGGAAACGCTGATGGATTTATGGGGCTGATTGCCCTTTCCCAGCTGCAGGACTCCTGTGGGCTCCAGTGGGAGCAGAAGCAGCTTCAGGATGGCTCTGCAGTACGGTGTGGATGCTATGCTTCACCACAGGGCATGGCAGTGGGGCTGCCAGGGCGGAGCAGAGGCTGTGGGTCCCATCCTGGGATGGCTGTGCTCCCCCTGTGAAGTGCTGGTTCCCAGGGCTGGCCTTCCCTGGGGAGCCCTGGGGAGGCAGATGCGGGGGCTGAACCCAAGCAGTGCCTTCTGCCACAGGGACCAGCGTGTTGGCTGTGGGAGGTGTCCATAATTCACGGCAGCCCGACCTGAGCTGCTGGTAATTGTTCCCAGAGTAGGGTTTGTCACTGGGGACGACGCCAGCATCCGTCCCCTGCCCCTTCCCGGCCCCTCAGCTTCACATCCTGCACAAGGCAGGGCTCGACCCAGGCACTGACCTCCTGGCTGCTGACGGTGATGTCTCAAGGTGTGCACACTCACCTGTCCTTGCACACTCACCTGTGCTCGCACACGTGCTCACTCACACCCACAACACTGCTCTTCTCTCTCCCTGGCATGAGCAGAACAGGGGGATTCAGTCATTGCTCTGCTCAGAAACGTGAGATTTTTTGGGGGGACTTTGAGGCACCTGCACGGGGTGTCTGTCAGAGGTTTGCTGGCTCCTGAACTACTCGGCTTTGTGGCCATGTGAGCAGTGTGGTTATGGGCACGTCCAGACATGGTTTGGAAGGAAACCCTGAGGCTGCCCTGACTCCCAGCTGTGTCACAGCACTGGCTGATGGACACTCTCCACCCAGGACCAACCTTGAGGTTTGCCTGCAACCCAAATGAAATGGGGCCACCAACACTCCTCCTTTTTGAGGATAACGCCAGCCTGGGAGAAGCATCTCCTCGTCCATGCACAGACCAGGCTTTGCTCCAAGCAGGCTCAGACTCTCCAGCTCTGTCACTACGTGAAGTTCTGGTGCTAAATCAGGCTAATTGGTGCCAGGGAAGATGAGCTGTGGGCCAGAGGGGCTCTGGGGCCGGCAAGCCGCAGCTTCCCCTCTCTGGCCGGGGTGGAGGGCTCTGTGCAGCGCGCAGGAAGCGTGGCTGATATCTCCCCCTGGGCACTATCTTTTGCACTCATAGTTTCCCATGCTGGCTCTGGGCGATAGGGCTGGGGCAAAGCAGGGGGAAAACACCCCAATTCCCAGCCTGGGGGGCTTTGTGTGTGTGTGGTCATCCCACGTTTGTGTGTCAGGTTGGACCGTGCACCTCTCTCCATGCTCGGAAGCAGCCAGGGGCTGCACAGCCTCTGTGCTCCTTTGGAGCATCCCTCTGGCTTAGCTCTACCCCACATTTTGTCCTTGGTGCCCAGGGATGAGTCCTTGGGCTGTAAAACTGCTTCTTCCCTCCCCAGTTGGCTTGTCCCCCCCCATAATCACCCTGGGATGTGGTGGTGCCCTGTGGGAGGGCTGTGCCCAGCCCTGGAGTTTCCCACTGCAGAAGATTCATCTCCTGATGATTCATCTTCCCTCTTGCGGGAGCTGGACCCATTTGGGAAACATGTGTTCCTGTTTGGTTAGGGGGTTGGATGTCTTCTTGTGTTTTTCCCACTCTTCACAGGCCCTGCTGGTGCTGGCTGAGTTGGCTGAGACCACAGCAAGGCTTTTCCTGTATTTCTGGGGATCCTCTGAGAGCAGGACTGTGGCTGTGCAGGTTAAAGGAGTGCCTGTCCACCCGCAGCAGGTTGGGATGCACCCACCCAGCTGAGCCACGGTGATGGGCTCACCTGCATCCCGAGGGAGCTCCCAGCTGCCCACAGCCGCAGTTGGTGCTTTCCAGGGATGCAGGGTCAGGATCGGCCTCCTCCAACCTGCTGCCTCGTTAGTCAGTAATAAAAATCAGCGTTTTGAATCTGCAGCGTGGGGTGGGGAGGGAGGGTTTTTCTGATCCCCCAGGCCAGAGCTGGGTGCCAGCACAGGAATGGGAACACGGCCGGAGCCTGAGCCCTGTGGCACCAGCTGCTGCCCAGCTGAGGGGCAAACTGAGGCACGAGCTGCCCTCGCTGCTGGCAGGGTGGGCAAGTCATAGCCTGGCCCTCACCCCCACTGCAAGCCTGATACCTTAAGTGGTGTTTTTCTTAACCATTTGTTTATTTTATCACGTGCTCCCAAAGTCCCAGTTTTGCAAGCGGAGGGTCTTTCGTAAGAGGAGGGATGGGGAAGTTTTGCAAGCGCACAAAACCTGCACGTGCCTCCTGAAACTGAGCCTGACCTCGGGGCCTGGTGACTGTGCCTCTCGCTGCTGCCTTCCCCTTTCTGCCTGGAAAGACGAGGCTGAGATGTCACTCGGGTGTCACTTAGGCTGGACTGGCAGAGGGAAGAGCCGTCCCTGCCATGAGTTTGCTTGGGCTCAGCTTGGCTTGGAAAGGGAGGGGAAACACACCTCTGGAGCAGCATGACAGGAAGCTGGGACATCACAGAGTGGCGAATGCAAAACCCCAGTGCTTTGTACCATCTCCCTTTGCTCTGCAGGAGCCTCTGTGCTCCTGGGCTGGGCAGGGAGTGTGTGATGGATGCAACTGTGCTGCTGATCCATCCAAGCCAGAGCCAGGAATCTCCCTGTCCCCCATTCCCATGGCTCTTGCAGAACCACCTACCCATCTGGGAATGTCTCTGGAGCCAGTTCTTGCATGGAGCTCCCTGTTCCACGTCCCATCCTCCCACCATTGCATGGCACTGGGGAGCTGAGCGGTCTGGAAGGACTCAGTTACCTAATAGGAAGGGATGGGTGTGGGTGTGGGTGTGATAAATACACGCAGATAATTTTACTTCAGGGTAAGTCAATAAATTACTAAAGAGCCTTTGATTGTGCTCTCAGTGGTGCATGTTGATTCAAAAACCTAAGACATTTAGCCTCAATTATGTCTATTTGTGTGTCTTTCCTGCCTCGCTTCTCCGCGGCACAGGGGAAATAACCCTGCCTTGTCTGCGTTCCCACACCTCTCCCACCTCGGCTGTGCTCCAGATTTCACTCCTGTCCTGATAACCCTTCCAGCGGCGAGTGGGAGAGGATCAGCTCTTGGCACGAATCCTCTCCATCTTCGGCCAGCTTTCTGTGCTTGACCAAAAGGGCTTGGAGCAAACGCTCCCTGTGCATGAGGCTGGATGTGGCCGGCCCGACGGGCAGCAGCCGAGACAGTGGGATGGTTTTAGGATGGCCAGGGCTGTGGTTTCCCCCTGTTTCCCCTCTGACATGGTGCTGGGATGATGCAAAACCAGCTCCATGCTGCAGGAGTGCAAACTACATGCGTGGGGAGACCCTGGCCAGGCAAAAAGCCCTGAAGTTGGTTCCTTTCAGCATCTCCAGCCCAGCCAGCACCGCTCCCCGTGGGCTCTGGCACGGCACTGCTCGCTCCGTGCAGCCTCGTGTGCTGGGAGAGAGCTCCTGCGGGGCTGGATTGAAGTGATGCTCAGACCACACAGGTCCCCTAAGCCACCAAGGATTCAGCTCCAAATACAAGTTGGCACCAGCTCTGCTGCTGCTGCTCCGTGTGCTCGGTGGCTCAGCTGGGGACGTGTAGCCACGCGAGGGAACAGCGCCGGGCGGGAGAGCTGCTGGTATCAAAGGAGCGAAAGGCTGAGCCAGGGATCAGCTCTGTTCTGCTCCAGGGTGACGTGCACCGACCTGCTCCCAATGCCACCGTGGTCCCAGGACACCGCAGGGCTGGCGGCTGGAGGAACTGGCATCGCTGCTTTTCCTAACTCGGGAATGCAAAGTCAGCCTCCAGAGCGGGAGGTCACGGTCAAAGCCCCTTTTGCGATGGATGGCGTGAGCTGTCGGAGCTGTGTCATTGGAAACGAGCTCCTTCCAATGGAAAGACGCTTGTTTCCTTCTGGGAAATCTCAGCAGAGGGTCATTAATCACCAGGCAGGGCAGCACTGCCTGCTCTGTGATGGGATATGGGTTCAGCACAGTGCTGACAGTGGATGTGCCATATGGCCTTCACTAAGAGCTCTGGGCCAGCTCTGGTGCCTGGTGCTGCTCCGTGAGTGTGCAAGCCCGGTGTGCAACAGGCAGTGGGATCTCTCTGGAAAGCAGAGGGCACCACTCCTGTTTCTGGCCTGACTACATGTTTCTGCATGCAAATTTGACAGTGGCTTTTCAAGTGCAAATCTCCTGTGAAAACAAAAGGGAGTCCCGAAACTGGAGCATTGAATTAAGCTGTTCTTGCAACATCTACCCAGATCCTCCTTCCTCGTGCCCTGCGCTGCAGAGATGCACCCAGCACCTTGCTCTTTGAGCTCTGCCATCTATTTTTAGCTTGCCTGGAGGAAGCACACATTTCCCTGCAGTAACACCCACCCTCAACAGACACTTCTGCTCGGCTGAGTTGACACCCAACTTAGTCGAGTGTGCCCGACTGCTCGGGGCTTCTCATCAGGAAGGTCGGTGCCTGATGGGATCAGACAGGGAGAGGGAATGGCACAGAGACATGGCCAGGACGTGCAGTACCAACACCAAGGGTCTGGCCCCCCTCCAGTCCCAGCCTGAGGGCAGGGAGGGACAGGAGTGCTGGGGTGTAGGCGTTTACATCAGCAGGTAAAATGTAATCCCCAAACGTTCCCAACATCCAACCTGGCTTCTCCCAGGTGCTCAGTGCCGCGGTGCTTTCCCCTGGCAGGGCGTCAGGCTCCTTGGGAAGCACCCCCCATTCATGGGCACCCCTGGGCAGGCTCTGCCTCGTGGTGTCTAAAGCCGGGTGCAGCGATGTGGCCACGCTCAGGGCTCAGCTCCGCAGGGCACGTGGAGACACGATGCAGTGGGGCATCAGCTCCAGGGAGCTGGGTCACAACTGGAGCACCCCAACATGCAAACTGCCCCCCCCAGCACCTTCCCACAGAGCTCATCGGGTGGGAGTGAGCAGGTTCCTGACACATCTGCAGGACGGGACGGTGCAGTTCGGGTGACACGGGGCTGTGGCAGCATCCCCAGCCTGGAGCGCGTCCACAGCCCGGGGCTCCACACCACACCACAGCCGATGAGTCACCACCCAGGGCTATTTTTACCCCCTGGGGCAGCCTCGCTGGGTCATTCCCGGTTCCTAATTGCTGTGATCAGACCTTCATAAATCTCCTCCGAAAGAGGAAGTCTGGGAAATCGAAATGTGCTGCTGCGAGCGGGGCGGGCTGGGCTGGGCTGGGCTGCGGCAGTGCCGGCAGCACCACGCAGGGCCAGCTTTGGCCAGGGGACGGTGAGAAGGACGGAAAGCTCCGAGCCCTGACCTGCTGCCCTTCACACCTGGCTCTGCAGAGCTCCCCACAGGGATATTTTGGCTGACATTTAACTAAGGCCACCACAGGAACAGCCTTCTTCCACCTCCTCCTCTGTTCCCAGCCTCTGCCTGCTTGCCTTATTGCTCCCAAGCTCCTGGTGCAGCCAAGCTGAGCCGAGCCGAGCCAAGCCGAGCCAGTCCAGGGGAGCAGTGCTGGATGGAAAAAGCCAACCCCTGATCTCTTGCCCAAAAGTCACACCACACCCAAGCGTCTGCAAAGGCTTCACTGAACAGTTTGTTGGCTATTTTTGTCATTGCCTCTGCCCTTCCTGGCCAGGGCTGAGATCAGAAACAGCAGTGCCATAATGGAGAGGATGAGATGACTCTGTCCTGGGAATGGATGGAAGAGAAAGGCTGGGAGATCCTGCCAGCAGGGTGCTGGAGATATTTGGACATGTTATCATCATTGAACCTTGGTGTTCTGGACTGTCAGGGTTGGGTGCTGGTTGGACCCCATAGGAGGGTCCTGCTGATACTGCCAGGGTTTGGTAGTGGGTTGTGGGCTGAAAAGGAGCCACCAGCAGAGATATGCAGAGCACAGAAACATTGCCATCTGCTGACATGTCCGGGCACGCTGCGTTGGACCCCGCCACGCCACGGGTCACCATTTCCAAAGGGAGTGGGATGTCGGCTGCTGCCCTGGCTGGGATAACTTCTCCCTGGCTGGCAGCAGGGCAGGAGCACGGTGGGATGGTCCTACTGAAACACAGCTGTGGGAGGACTGGCTGTTTGGCACTGATGTGCAGCACAGCAACTCGTGACCACAGCGATGGAGGCCGAGCTCCGAGCACGGTGCTGCAGGTGCTCCCGCTGCTCACCAGCCAGGAGATGATGGAGGTCTCCCTGCTCACCCCAAAAGAGTTAATGAACCCTCACCCTGCTGCAAAGAGCAACTTCAAAGTGTGGGGCAGCATCCAGCACAGCAGCCTCGTGCAGACAGAGAGGGCAAGTCTGGGTAATTACAGCCTCTGATGCAAGTGCTGCAAAGGATTTGGGAAAACGTGCACTTGGCTGCAAAAAAGAGTTTTGATTCCCCTCATCTTGTTCCCCCCCTGAGTTCCCCCCTGGTGCCCTCCAGCTACAGAGCTTGGAGATGCGTGTCTTGGACTGAATTTGCTTTGTTTCAAGTTCCCTGGGAATCTGGCACTGGTGTTTCCCAAAGGAAGGGTGCTTCCAGCTTCCCAAGCAGCAGGGCTTTGCCATGGTGGGCAGAGAGCTGGGAGCCCCCCCATGCTCTGGTCTGGGTCTGCAACCACCACCCCCAAGAGATGCAAACCCACAGCCCCACTGGGGACCAGCTGCCAGCCCTGCACCCCCAGGCTGCAAATTTATCCCTGCATGGATCTGGCAGGAGTGAGGGACCAAACTGCTGCCCATGGCCAGCTGGTGGGCAGCGGGATGTGCTTCCCCCATTCCTGGGGAGGCAAGCACCCAGACACAGGCAGGAGACTGAGAGGCTGGTGCTGCTCCCAGTTTCTTGCAGAAGGAGACACAGACACGGGTAGGCGTGCAGGGACATGCTGGGGCCGGGCCACGGCCTCCCACCAGCACCTGTCTCTCAGCTGGATTCAGCCTCAGTGCAGGGATGGGGTCAGATGAGCAGCCACTGCCTCGTCCTCCCCATGCCCTCGCCCAGGGACCAAGAGATGAGTTCACATCACACCCCCCAGCTTGTCCTTCTCCAGCCTCCTCCCTCCTAGCTCGAGGATGCTGCTCCCCCAGCCCACTCCTGCCTTCCCCCCGTGTCTTTGTTCATCTCCTCAGGGACAGGGGCAGGGGCACACACCTCTGCTTTCCCACCACCCAGCACGGCCCCTGGCTGGGGTGCTGCCAGCAAGGGACAGGCTCATGCTCTGGGGGAGTAGGACAGGCTGGGGACAGGGTCTCAGGGCCATGAGTAGCCCTAAAGGCTCCCTGGAAGAGCTGGAGGGGTGAGCAGAGGTTGGGGGAGAAACTGGGTTTCCTTGCCTGAAGTGGGTGCATTAAAACCCAGAGTTTTTCACCCATAGGTATCACTGAGGTTGTTTTCAGCTTGGTTCTAGGGCACAAAGGGGTCTGGGGCCATGCCTTCCTCATGCCCTGTCCCACCAGCAACCCCCTTTGCCAAGGGACCTGTGCCAGGCTGGGCAGTGGTGGTACCTCGAGACACAGGGACTGAGGTGGCTGAGGGATCTCTGCAAAGCCATGACTGCCTGTCCAAATCTGTGACCACCATGAGGATCCCTGCAAGTCCCCCTGGGACTATATGGGATCTGGTGCTGGTGCAGCTGCTCCAAGCTCCAAGCTCAGAGCAATCCTGGTCGGGTGGAGCATCCCAGGGGCACGTCCCAGACTCTCCTCTGGCAAAGCACATTTCCCCTTCTCAACTTGGCCGGTGACCTGGCAGCAAAGGCAGTGTTTCACTCCTGTGTCAACATTTGGAAGAAAAGGGGGGGGGGAAATAGTAATTTCTGTCAAACGCTGGGAACGTGGATGTCCTGAAAACAAACAGAAGCTCTGTTTCTTCAGTGAAAGGCCGTTGTAAATCTGGTCGTCTGCCAAAAAGTGATAAAAATGATTGCTGTTCCGGCTCTAGAGAAGAGTTTTGTTGGAAATGTCACCCCCCACGCACTCTCCCCCCAAATCTCAGTTTTATGAAAACACCATTTTTTATCAGGAGCCTGGCAGGCAGATGTTTGGCCCGGGCCCCCGTTGGAGGCCAAATGCACCCAAACTGCCATTCCCAGCTCCCTTTGTGTCATTTGTTGATTGACAGCTGTCAGTCATCACTCTGGAACCTGGATTCCCCCCTGCCCTTCTGCAGTGGTGTTAGTACAGATATTCCCCAGGGAATGGTCATCCCACACCATTCCAGGGCACCACTTCCTACCTCAAAGTGATGTGCTTAGTGCCCAGCACAGGAGGATGAGGGATGAGCAAAGGGGCTGTGCCAAGGAGTCAGGCCACAAGTGTTGTAGCTTTGCCAGGATGAACCATGGCGAGTCACCAGGAAAAAGCCACTGTCCCTGGCCAGTGCCTGCCTGGCACAACCTCTGGTCCTGGAGATGCTCTCTGGAGGATGCTCTCTGGAGAATGCTCTCTGTCCACACTCTGGCTTGTTAAAGGGCAAGGGGAAGAACGGTTGTATCCTTGGATCTGTGAGCTGGACTTGTCAGGGCTCGTCCCATATTTATTTATGAGCAGTGGCAGGTTTTCAGTGAGTTGTTTTCCTGGTGTAATACTAAACTCCCAGCCTTTTGTTCCAAGGCACTGCCCCAGCTTGGGTACCTCAGGCCCAGCCTCACAATGCCCCCCATTTCATCCAGGGTGGCATTGATCCCTTTTCATGGAGCAGAGCAGGGCTGAACACATGAAGGCAGTTCTCAGTGTCCCCTCTACTCGTCCTGGCACAGCTGGCTGGGGCTTTCTATGTCAGGTGCTGTGTGATGGGTACCCTCGTGCTGGGCCACTGCAATGGTGGCAGGGACATTGGGGACCTGCCAAGCCCTCCAGCTGCAGGGCTGGGCACTGCCAGCACCACTGACTCACAGGGATGTGGACAGGCTGCTGCACTCAGGTACCTGCAGACCAGTTCTCTGCAAATAGTTGGTTTAATGGTTGGGTATAAATATTTCCTCTGCTCCAGCCCTGTTGCAGGTCTTTGCAGGGTCACATCTTTCATGGAAATCTTTTGGACCTGCCAGGGAACAGCCCAAGGGCTGGAGAGGGACCAGAGCAGGGTTACAGTGTGGCTGTGCAGATGTTTGAGGGCAGTGTAAGGGACTGGCCTGCCTGGGCTCTGAGGCTCACCTCAGAGCAGAACCCACTGATTTGGGGGTTCCTCTCCACCACCTCCACGCAGAACCCCCATCCCTCAAGGTCCCGGCTGGAGGAGAACAAGAGGAAAGGACTGATTTGGGATCAAGGGCTGAGGTGAGCTCATGGCCACGGAGCTGCACACCCCGGTGCCCGCGGGAGCCAAGCACTGCCTGCCGCGGGGACGTGCCCGGGCACAGCCGCTTCCCCGCCGCTTTGCAGGATGAAAATCCCACGGTGCGGAGCCTCCTCCTCCGCGGGGAGTGGCGGAGGGGGAGCTGGCAGGTGGAGCGCCCGGGGCCACAATTCCGGATCAAAAAACCACACGCGTCCCGGCTCCCGATAAGGAGGCAGGAGCGAACCCCCGGGACCCGTCGGAAATGCGCATTCGCTGGCAGCGCCGGGGGCGAAAAGCGCGTGCCCGCCTTCCAAGATGCGTGGTTGTTGTTTTTTTGCACACTCAGACATAAATAATGATAGAAACCACGTGCAGGTTCCAAATTAACTGATAGAACACCCAGTTACCCCGGTGGATTTAACTCCCCCTTTCCGGGAGCATCCACAGGTGGTGTGGAAGGATTGCTGTATTGTTTTCTTTGCCCAGAGTAGCTGCTCTGGACATTAATTTTGAAGCAGACTCTGTCTTTTTAGTTCAATTCCTGCTGTCTATAGCTCAGCCTCATCTTTAACTGGGAAAAACTCCCTTTTTGCAATTGCAGCCTCACTTGGGCTCACGTGGGTCTGGGAAGGAGCAGAACCCCTCCACTTGTCTCCATCTGCTCCTGACCCATGTCCCTGTGGAAGCACCGACAAGATACTCCAGGATGATCAAGACAGCGTCCTTCTGGAGCATGTGCCTTTTAACACCTTTCCTTTCCCGAGTTTCATGTGGTGATGGTCAGACAGGTAACAGAGAGCAGGAGTGTGGCTGACTTTGGAGGGCCTGGGATCTGATAAAACCGGATTGCTGGAAGCATGGCCCTTCTCCCACTATTTCACACCAACCAAGGATGTCTGATTGCATCCCTGCCTGCCCCACAGCAAGCTCCTGCACAAGGCAGAGCTTCCAGCTGCATCCCAGAGCAGGTCCCTAAGCCAGACCCATGGTGGGAACCTGACAGCAGGGAGCCAGGGAGAGCTGGGGTCCTTCGGCCTTTATTCTAATGATAATCAGGCTGAATTCCTCTGGACAATCTCGAGGGACAGAGCACAGCAGTCAGGGAGCTTTCCCAGAGAGCTAACCTTGCTTTCAGGGGTTTCCCCTCTCCAGTGGGATCCAGGTGGGCACAGGGCCCTACTGGGGACCTGTCCTGGAGCTCCTGCCCACGTCAGATCCCCTGCACGGAGGCAGCATCCCTGGAGCACATGGTGGCTCATCCTCTGCAGCAGGAGACGGTTTATGCCCGGACATGTCCCACAACCTGCTGAGAAGGGAGAGCTGTGTTCCCTGGGCTGGTTTCTGTCTTCCTAGTGGTATGAATGAGTGCTGGTGGAAAGGGGAAGAATGCCATGTCCTCTCGGGAAGAGTCTGGTCCTTCCCAGCAGGCCAGGAGAGTCAGCCCCCCAGGATTTACTCTCTCAGTTGGTGCTAGAGCTGCTGTAAATGCAGACAGCCAAAGAAAGTGGGGGGAGTGGGCCTGCCCTGGGACCCTCTGATCCCCATGGAATTGTCATCTGGAGCTGAGTGGAAAGGTTATTTTAGCGCCTGTTTGAGAAGCAACAAGTTGTCTCTGCTGCTTCTTTTTTAACCAGAGCCTCTGTGGCCAGTCCCAGAACCGGCTGCAGTGTGGGCAAGGAAGCAGCAGCTCCTGCTCCTTGCAGGCACCCTTTCCAGGGATGATCCCTGTCCATGGAGATGGATGGACACCCATGATAGGGTGCCTGGGTTGGTCCATGGAGATGGATTGACACCTCTGGAGGAACTTGTGATTTTGGTGTTTTGCTTGATTTACTTTCAAAGTCACTAGTTATGAGGGTCCATCCTAAGTAGCCTGAGGGCTCAGCCAGGCGCACTGGTGCTGAGTGGGGACTGGGACAGGGCTGCTGAGCCATATGTGGAGCTGTACGTGGCCTCTGTGGGTGCCTGCACCCAGCTGTGGGTGTGGGGGTCAGAATGTGGGGTGCAGCCCATCCCTTGGTGTGTCACTGGGTGCCCGTGGGCAGCACAGTGCCGAACACGTGCGTGCAAGCCCGAACCTAGGAACCTGCCACGTGGAGGGATGGAGGAACCCAAAAATCCCAACTTCACCATAAAAATATCAATCATCTCCAAACATCCGTGCGATGCTGATCCTTCCCTCCCTGCCCGGTATTTTCTCACGCTCCGAAGCTGGCAGCAGACACTGGGAAGCAGTGTTGGAACTTGTCCTGCCGTCCCATCAAGGCCGTTTATCTCCACCATCGAGCCCTAGAGCTGGAAGAGCTGCAAGTAGGGGCAAGGCACGCTCCTGCTTGCTGCTTTCCATTGCGTCACTTGGACACGGGCTGAGCGAACGCCCCAGGGCCAGATCCCACACACACCACCCTGCCTGGTCCTGCAGAGCACAGCAGTGTCTCGGTGGATTGACAGGAGTCACCTTGGTGATCCCCCTGAGCACCACCAGGATCCCTGCCTTGCCCTCCCAACAGCCTGCAAAGAACCAGCATGTGACTGCTCTGCATCTCTCCCAAAAGTCATCATGGCCAGGGCTGCACACCCAGCGTGACCCCAGATGTGACCCTTGATGTCTGACAGGGATGGGGAAGCTGTTTGGGAGACACCTGAGGAGCAGAACATGGCCCAGGCCCGGCTGGATGCTCCTGCTGGGATGCTGGGGACAGGAGGGGATGGTGACATAGCTGCCTGGTAGGGGATGATGAGGCACCTGCCTCGTGTACGGCTCGGCACCGTGCTCAGTGTGGGATCCTGCTGGGAGCGAGCCTGGGTAATTAATGCAATTACGAGGCAGGCTGCTCCTTGCCCCTCCCTTGCTGGCTCCTCTGTGGACCAATGGATTTGAAAACCCAGCCACCCTGCCCTGCACCCTCTCGGCCCCAGCACTCCCAGCCCCAGCTGCCCATGGCTTCCAACACAAACACCTGAGGTCCCCTCACTGAGCCCCCACGGGCACCAGCCCCTCAGAGCCCTGGCTCCTCACTGCCAGGGCTTGGCCAGCATGGCACAGCATGGGATGGCACAACGTGGCATGGCACCAGCCAGCTCTGGTGTGGGAAGGGGCAGTGTGGCCCTGGGGATGGGGATGCTCACCTTCCCCATCACACCAGCCTGAGGCATGTTCCTCCAACAGCTGTTCCTCACCTGGGCCATGTGCCACCAGCAGTTTGTAGAGATGACAGCATGATGGTCTGTGCCACCAGGACAATTAGACCTAAGAATCTGACCCTTCCCACCTCTCACTGTGCCCAAGTTGAGGAGATCCCCCATCCCTCAGTTCCCAGGGAAGCTCGTGCCTCCATCCTGGTAGCTTCAGGTCAGGCACCGCCTGCCAGATGGATCCCCTTTTCCATAGAGAACCTGTCCCTGGGCACTGGCCAAGAACATGCTTTTATCAACAGGGGAAAAAATAGCTCAGCAAAGCTTTGTGTGCAGAGGTTCCTGATGGAGCTGCACAGCCATGGGCACCGCTGGCAATGCCCCCAGCAGGGCAGAACTGCCCCGAGCCCGTGGGACTGTGGTGCCACGCTGCCCTGGGGGCTGGCATGGATGGAGCTGGGGCTCAAGGCACGAAGCAGCACCAGGAGCAGCCGAGCCAAGACAGGAAACCCGCCTGGTTTCCTACGCACTCATCGCTCGGATGGTTTCTCATGTGTGGGTGCTCTGCTGTCTAACAAGAAGGCTGAGCTCCCCACGCAGTGACACCGAGGTGACACCAGCAGCGACACCAGTAGTGCCTCCCTGACCTCTTATTCCACCGCCTACATGCATGGAATTTACTGGCAGCAAACAGCCCTGAGACTGTCACTGCTGGGTCAGAGCAGCCTGCATTTGGCCCCACACTCTCCTGCATAGACAGAGCTGTGCTGGGCTCGAGGTGGGGGTGGTTTGAGGGCTGGTGGTGAGGCCAAGGGGGTTGTGAGGGCAGGAGGAAGCTAGTTTGGCTTGTGCAAAACCCACACAGCCAGAGGAAGCTTCTCTTCACAAAGCCAAACATTAAAATGTGAAACCATTTTTTATTTGATTTCAAGTTAATAAAAAAAGCTGACACTCTCCATTTAAGGAGTATTGCAAGGTGAGAGGCTGCTTTTAAATGAAAAGTTCCAGCTGGTGCTGAAAGTGTTAAAAGCAAACACTCAAGAGTATTTGTCTTTGGCCTGCCTAGTACTTGTTTTTCTAACAGAAGAAATAGTTTTATTTCAAAATTACCAGAACCCTCTTGCTCCCCCGGGCCTGGCTGTCCAGGCAGGTTTGCTCTGGGGCAGGCTTTCCAAACCTTGGAAAAAACTGAGCCTTTAAAAAAAACCAAAAACACTCTAAGCAGTAAAAAAATAGGCAAAGCTGTAAATGCTTGTTGACTACATTAATTTCCCAGTTTGGTCATTTCCTGAGTGGAAGCCTGTGAGCGGCATCCCATCCTTGCGGGGCAAAGCACAGGATTCTGCTGTGGGGCAGTGACTGCAGGGCTGCCCCGGGGCTGCCCCATCCCAACATCCACACGCCGTGTTGGCCACCTCACCTCGAGTCTGCTGGACCTGGGATTGGATGGGCAGGAAGAAGGAAAAAAAAAACAACCCAAACCAGGCTGTTTTGATGGCAAGAAACCAAATGTCCCTCTGCACCCTGACCTTCATTGTGTGGGGAAGGAGGGAGCGACTGGGAAAACGTGATAAGGATTGCCAGAGGTGACACCAACGCTGGGTTTGAGCCACACGTGCCAGCACATGCAGTGAGTTTGTCCGTGCTCAGCAGCAGGGGAACGCCGAGTTCCGGCGTTTTGGGATGGCAGCGCTGGAGCCAGCAGGACTGTGACAGGGATTGGGGCTGGAGGAGGGGGGCTCCCCACTGGCTGGTGCCCCAGAAGAAGTCCTGGTGCCCAAAAAAAACAGACCTCACTGGAGGAACCAGGACTGGAGAACTGAGGGGGAAGGCACTGCTCTGGGGAGCTGCTCCAGGGGAAGTCTGCAGCAGCTCTTCGCTGTCCCCAAACTGGGGGTGCCAGGGTGGGAAATCACTCCCTGGAGGCTTCCCTCACGTTGACCCTGCCCCATCCCTCATCCACAGGGTGCAGCGCTGTTCCAGGGGGGCGGGACCCACTCACAGTGCTGGGAACGGGAGTCCTGGTCCCCCCCAGGGCTGGGGGGATGATGTGCTGTGCCACCTCCTGCTCCAGTGCCACACAAACAGCACAATTGGCGCCCAGGCTTAGCTGAGTGTGCTAATTTGGCACCTGGCGACTTGACCGGGCTAAAAAAACTGTTTACATTCGCATTCCATCGTGTTTGGTTTGCGATAGGAGCAGAACAGAAGGCGATGGATGCTGTGGGTTCTCGGCAGGCTTAGGGGGCTTTCCTATGAGAAAAGCTGTGATAGAGCCCTGGCAGGTGCCTATCCAGCTCTTCTTTCCCTGATTTTTTTTTTTAATGTGTTTAGCCTTTACCCCATCCCAAATAAAAGGAGTGATTTAAAACTCTTTGCAATAAAACAATTCAAACAGAAGCCAGTTTGCAGCGCTGTGCAATGAGGGAGAGGGTTCGTGCTATTTGCTTAATTACAGGTTTTTGTTTGACAAGTACTTCTGGGTGAATTGTTTGCAAATAACAGGTGAGTTTATTCATGCTCAGAGTCCTGAGCCCTGAGATTAGAGCTGGGCTGGGAGATGGGAGGCTGGAGGGTGCTCAGGGCTGTGGGTGACCTCTGGAAAGCCCCTGTTCTCTGGTCCTGGAGGGCTTGAGGGACCTGGGACCCTTGCAGGGTTTTGTCAGAGCTGGGTGCCTTACACAGTATGGTCTTAATCACGTGCAGTTTATCCTTTTATAAGTTGCAGACAAGGATTAACTAGTTTATGAAGTCTCTGTAAAATGCAGTCCATTAATGGGGGTGAGCAGCTGTGGGAAGCCTGGATTCAGCATGCCAGTCCAGGCCACTGACTCCCAGGTGTTTCCTGACCTGGCTGCAGGAGATAATACCTCTCCTCAAGACTTCTTCCCCACTTTATGATGCAGATAAGGGAATTTTGGGGTGTTGGAAGGAGCTGCCAGGTGTTCAGCTGATACCGTAGTGGGGAGTAGGTGGATTCATGATTAGAGGTGTCGAATGTTCAGAGCTGGGATGGACAAGGGATCTGTGTGACCAGAGCTGGTCTCAGTCATTGTTTGGGCCATCCTGCTGCTGATGTCCCAGCACTGGAGCATGAGGGTCTCCCTGGCATGCCCAGACTGATGGAAATGGCAGCTGCCTGAGTGTGTGGAGCAGGGAAGTGACACCAGGCAGGGGGATGTGGCCTCAGCCAGGAAAAAAAATAAGTGTGGGCAGCAAACATGTTCCTGTAGCCGCCCACCTCCCTCTCCAAGGGCTGCAGAGAGCGAAGTCCAGGTGTTCAGATGGAAAAGTGTTCCCCAAGTGAAGAAATCCCAGTGTTTGCAGCCTCCACACCAGGGAAGAGGCACACCTGAAACTGTGACTGTGCCATGTCAAGACTGTGAAATGGAGACTGAACTGGAATCATTCCATCAGGAACACGTGGAAAGGCAGCAGCCACATCTCTCCCTCCCACCCTTCTCACTCTGCATCTGCCCAGACCCTGCTTGGTCAAGCCTGTGTGAGCCCCGGGGCCGGGTCCGATGTGGGGTGAAGGGGTGGGAGGCAGCTGCTGCCGGCCTTGTGCGGGATGCGAGTGTTGAACTGGGATCAGAGGGGCTGAACTGGTGTGACTCAGGTGTGACTCAGGGCCGAGTCACGCAGCACCCGCTGCACCCGCCGGCTGCTGCAACTGCGCCTCGCCTCAGCCTGCGCTCGCTCATTGTGCTGGGGGTGATCCGGAGCCGGCACGGAGCCACGGTGATTCCGAGCCATGATCTGGAGTGTGGGAAAAGCGCAATCGCTGCAAACAATCAGAGGCAAAGCCGGCAGCAGCACGCAGCGAGCCAGCGAGGAATTTGGAGACACATTCCAGCGGGGATGACAGAGGAGGGGCTGGGAGCTGGGCCGGGAGCGCAAAAAAAAAAAAAACATGCTCCGATTTGTTTTGGTTTTGATCCCTCTCTGCAGGGCTGTCCCGCCCCGCTTGGCTTTCGAGTAAAGCCGCTGGGTGCTGCAGGCGGGTGGCACGGCTGGAGCTGGGACACGGGGAGCCCTGGATGGGCGGGCAGTGCTGCCCTGCTGGCACCGAGGTCAGGGGCAGCTCTGCTGTGCCCTCCCACGCCTCGGCCACGCTCCCCGTGACCGGGATCTGGGACATGGGGACATGGCTCCACCAGCCGCGTGTGGCCATACCCTTCTGGCAACAGCTGCCACCAGGATGGCACCAGGGCCGTGGCCAATAGCCCATGTGCCAGCAGCCACCCATGTGGCTCAGCACCCCCCTGCCAGCAGGTGCTGCTGACTCCAGGAAAGCTGCTTCCTGCTCCGTGCCTCAGTTTCCCCTTCAGCCAACAAAAAAGCACCTCTGCACCTTAGAGACCAGCAAGGCTTTGCCTTGGAAGGGACCAGCTTTGGGCACAGGGACATGTCCATGTGCACCTTGCATCCAGTGCAGGCAGCAGTGGTGGCACACAGGAGCCGTGGTGGCCCCCAGCCTGGCGTCCCTGTCCCACTCTGCTGAGGGGCTGCAGCAGAGTCTGTGACCTTCCAGCTCCTTCCTTCCTTCCCTCCCCTCCCAGCAGCCCCTCCCAGCTCTTCCTGACCCACTTTCTCTATCTTTGCACTGCACAGTAAAGCAAAAGCAAAGTGGAGCAGTGGGAGTGGACGCTGGCAAGGCCACCAGCACACTGTGTGGTGACTGACAGCACTGCCCTCCGTGGCACAGGACAGGGCACGAGCATGGGGCAGGAGAGCTGGTGGTGCTGGATGCTGCTCAGGCTCTGAGAGAGGACTTGGGGTCGCAAGGATGGTTTTCTTTTGCAACATGTTCAAGGCCATGGCTGTCCCAGACAGCCCTGCACAGTCACAGTCACTGACAGCCCCATCATGTTGTTGGTGTCCACTCACCCCGCTGGGAAGGGAAGGTGTGGGGCAGAGCCAGAGGGCCAGGAATTTGGACTTCAGCTCAAAAGATTCACAGCCACCTCCACATCCTTGGTGCCCACCTTCATCCCACCCCACCCATGTTCTCCTGCCTTGCATGGGCACCTGGTGGGCAGAGGCTCCTTCCGAGGCCCAAGGGAGGGATAATTGGCAGAGTGTGCAGGGTGCCCTGTGCCATATTTCACTCATTGCTCCAGGCAGAGCAGCCATCCGGGAGCAAAAAGCATTCAATTGTTCACTGATGCTTTCCTTTGAAGCCCTCATTCATCCTCCAAGGTCTGTATTGATTGGGGACTCCAGGAAAGCATCTGCCCTTCTCTGCCTTCATCAATGACTTTCCCACATTAATCCACCTCTTCCCTTGATAACCACACTAATTACTCTCAGCTAAGTTGACTCTGGCAGGTCAGTAGAGGCTGGGAAGAGCAACCTGCTCCACGGCCTGGCTGTGCCTTAAAGCTGCAGATCTGTCCAGTGCCAGGCCCCAGCACTGGAGGGAACTGGCCATGCTGGGAACATGAAGCCCATGGCATGGATCTGACAGGAGCTTGTCAGGGGCCATACCGCAGATGTGTGCTGCTGAGAGAGGTGATTGCATTCCATTTTTGAGGCTTATGTACCTCCAAGGGAATCAGTGATGACTTTCCATGGGTGGGGATCCCAGGCTGTGCCTCAGTGGGAGGCACATCCACACTCCCCATCTGCATCTGCCCAGACTTGGGGGTTCAGTTCTGTGAGGGGCTTTCTCTGCAGGGCTGCAGAGTGTTTTAGACCACTGTGGAAGGTTCACACCCTTCAGCCCAGGGTGGTCTAGGCATGAGATGAGGTCTTTTCCATCTCTGCCTCTGCTTTTCCTCGAGGGGGAATGGGAGGGACGCAGTTCTTTGACCTCAGCCACGGTCGGGCTGAGCTGTGGCTCAGGAGCAGCCCTGCAGGAAGGAGCTGGGCAGAGGGAAGCCTGGATGGGCTTTGAGGGGCTGAACGTTGTAGGACACGTGCCAAATGTCCTGCTGGTGGGCTCCCACTCCCCCACCACTCCCAGGAGGCCGTGAGCTGTCTCACTGTCACTGCTGTGCTGCAGTAGGCAGCTCAAAAAGGCTTCCAGAAGACATGGGAGGTGCAGAGGGAAATGCACGGCAGGGATGATCCTGTTTTAATGCCACAGAGCCTGCTCTCATGAGGAATTAAGGCAAGAGGGGGTGTCTTGACCTGTGAACCCAGAGCAGCAGAGGTCAGAAATGTGCCCAAATGACCTCTTTAAGGAGGCATGAAAACCTGAAGACAGGATTGGGTCAACACCTGGCGAAATGGGAAGGAGACCTCAAGGGAGAGACATGTTTAGTCCTGATTCATCTGGAATCAGCTTGGCAGCTTCAGGTTTATGTCATGTAGCCTTTCTGAGGCAGTCTGACTTCATTTTCCACAATGTGTTGCCTGTTTAAAATGCAGTGAATTACAAAATATGTCAGTCTGGCAAAGAGAGGGAGATATTTTATCTTGCCATGTAAGTCTGCTTGTGACCCAGAAGATACCAGCTTTCTGCTTTGTGGTTCCCCCAGGAAAATGCAGCATCTCCTAACTCAAAGCCTGTCTGCCTGTCTCACTCCAATGGAATGGGTTTTGCTCTCAACTTTAATGCACATAAAGTAGCTTTTTGGGCTGCAATAAACTCAGATTTGAGGGTAGAAAAGGGAGACAGAAAGTGAAGCTTTGCAGGAGGGAAGGTGACCGTGTGTACACATGAGGAGTGCTGGAGATGTCCTGAAGACAATGGGGCTGTAGAGGTCTTGGATTCACAGAATCATAAAAATATAAAATAATTAAGGTTGGAAAAGCTCTCTAGGACCATCAAGTCCAACCGTTACCCCAGTACTGCCATGCCCACCACTAAACCAAGTCTCTAAGCACCATGAATACACCTTTTTTGAACACTTCAGTTGATGGGGACTCCACTACTTCCCTGGGCAGCCTGTTCCAATGCCTTACCACCCTTCCAGTGAAGAAATTTTTCCTAATATCCAATCTAAACTTCCCCTGGTGCAACTCGAGGTCCTGACCAGCAGGAATTGTCCTGTAAGGCCAGGCTGCTGAGAGCAGGGAGAGAAGTTCCTCCTGCACAGCCATGGCACCCTCCACTGGTGCCTGTGGGGACACGGGTGCCAGGGGACACTGGGGAGCTGTGCTGGGCCCCTCCAGCTGCCCTGTGGGGTCTGTAGGTCCCCCAGGCCACCCTGTGAGGACAGGACACCCCAGGCTGGCCCCCGCCAGGCCCCGGTGGCCATTCCTGAGGTGCAGCCGCCATCTAGTGACACACAGACAGGCTGGCCCCACTCCCTGATGGGTCCTCAGGGCGGTGCTGGCCTTGTCCCTGTCCTTGTCCCTGTCCCTGCCGTCCCCTGCTCCTCAGGGTTGGGCGAGGGGGCAAAGCCAGACCCAAGTAGGGAGCAGGAGTGGGGTCCCCTCTCCTCACCCTCTTGGGGTGAGGCAGTGCAGAAACACCAAAGTGCAAACCAGTGTTGCTTTATTTATTTATTAAACCATGGATTTGTTAGGGTTGGGAAAGCCCTCAAAGACCATCGAGCCCAACCACTAACCCAACACCACCACGTTCACCACCAAACCGTGTCCCAAAGTGCCACATCCACACGCCTTTCGAGCACTTCCAGGGATTGGGATTCCACCACCGCCCTGGGCAGCCCGTTCCTCCCTGAACACCACCCGTGAGCACAACAGGACGAGCCCAGAGGAAGATCCCAACCCTGTGGATGCCCAGCATGAGGGGCTCAGCCCTGCCCAGAGCCACCAGCAGTGACAACCAAACCTCTCCCGTCCCCAGCCATGGCAGCCTGAAGCCCTCCCACCCCATGCTGCTCCTCCACTACATTGAGGCCCATCATTATATCTTTAAACCCCCCATAATGTCCTCTTTCTGCCTCAAAAACCAAACAAAGGCAGTGGCCATCCCGTCTCTTGTCCCCCCTCCATTTTCCTCCTGCTGGCTGCCGAGAAAAGGGATTCAGCCAGGCCCACTGCATGTGAAAAGCCCCCGCCTGCCTTGTGTTTTATGAAGGAAAATCTCCTTGGGAGAGCAGCCAAACGTTCCCAGCCTCCTGCTGGGTGTTTCAGACGGGCTGGAGGATGCGAGGGCACGGCGGCCCCGCGGGGTTGGGGGGAGAGCAGGGGGACAGGGCTGGGCTGCTGGGATCTGCAAAGGCTGCCATCAGACTGCCGTGGAGGACGAGACCAGGAGGTCACTGCTGGACTTGGGTGGCCAGAGACGAGTCTGTCTCTGCTGCCCTGAGAGAGGGAGTTTTGCTGCTGGGATGCCGAACTCGAGTGTGCATCCCTGGGGAAAGGATGTGGGAAGACGGGTCTGTGTGTGCTGTGAGCTGGGCACTGGGGCTGTGACACATGTGGGACCACGATCTCACCACGAGTTGGGCTCTGCACTGCACTGTGCTGGGTGCTGTTCCTCTCCTCTCCGGAATTTCTCCATTATCCCCATCCTTTTCCTCTCCTTTTCCTTTCTCTTTCCTCCTGCTCTTCTTCCCACACTCCCCCCCACTCAGCACCTCTCCTAGACCACACATCCCCACGCATTAGAGACCTCTCAGACCCAGCAACTATTTCAAAGGCATCCAAGAGGCCCCTGGGGCTCCAGCCCACCAAATCAAACTCAAATTTGCAGCTTATATGCAAACATGCTGTGTGTGGACGCGGAGGCTCCGCTGGCACACACAGCCAGTAAACAGAAACACATGGCTGAGCCTGCAAGAGCAATAACCTCCGCCGAGAGCTGGGATGTGGGGAGGGATCTTAACCAGCAGCATCCAAAGGGGATGAATCACACCCCGCTGCAGCTCCAGGGGCACTGCCAGGCGCTGAGTTCCCATGCCAGTGTCTGTGGCAAGGCTGTACTTGAGAGAGAGGGAGAAATAGGGGGGGAATGGATGTTTCTGCTCTGTAGCTGAACCGAAAACCACAAGGACAAAGTCAGACAGGCTCAGACCCAAAGAGAGAATCTCTGCCATGTTTCCTTTCCTGGTTCACTGTGCAAATGCTGCGTTGCACACGAAATTAAAACCTTCCTTTCTTTCTTGGGGGCCATTTAATATCCTTTAAAGGCTTTTTCTCTTTCTTTCGAGGCTGGGACCAATTTCTCAGGGAAAATGCTGCTCACCAAAAGCACGTTTTGTATCTGAGAACGACGAAACAAAACATTTAGCAGCTCCAGAATTAAACTTGTTATTGGCAAGCCTTGGTGCAAAGTATGTCAATGTTTTTATTGCATCCATCCGCCCTCCCCTTTCCCTGTGAAGCTGCTGCCTCAGTTTGACCCACGCCAGCAGACAGCTTCACACATTTTCAAACTTTGAACCTCTTATTTGTAAAACCAAAGGAACCTCAGCTCTTAAGCTGTTCAGCTCCTGCTAGCGTGGCTCTCCCACTCCACCTTCCTGTCACCCAGAGATGCTGCTCCTCCTTGCTTTATACATTTCCCCCTCTAACGTTTCCTGAAATGTGTTTTTTGGGGTTTGAAACCATGTCAAAAAAAAAAAAAAAAATCCTCTGGACCCCCAGCACTCTCCCTGCTGGCTTTTGCACCCAGATGTGGTGTGTGGCCCTGAGGTGGGGACCCAGCTGTGCAGCAGTGTGAGAAGGACATTCTCTGCAGAGCCATCTCTGCCTGCACTTTTCACAAGGGCAATGGGATACACTGATTTTTTTACACCAGAGCATGCCTTTTTCCAGAATTTTTTCTTCTCCAAAGCAGACAGGGTGAAGGAGGGAAAACTCCCCACCAACAGCTCTCCCTTTCCTCCCTGCAGCCTCTCCCTTTGGAGAGTGGTGCCATGTGACACTCAGGTCCCAGCCCCTACATTTCCTCACTTCAGGGCTTTCCAGCCGCAAAGTCGTGGATGGCATCGGGAGTCGAGATGACCTCTCCATCAGGGAGATCTCGGATGCCAACGGGCCTTCCAAGTGCACGAGCAGCCACAGTGGGGTGTGCTTCTCCTTCCTAAGGCGGCAGAGAGGACAGGCAGGCACAGGCAGCAAGTACAGGCAACTCCCGCTCCGCCCAAGGCACCACGCACATGTCGCTCCCCTTCCCGACTCCTGGCCTTGCTTCCTCCTCCTCCTCCTCCTCGCATCACGGTCTATATTTAGTCCCAGATGCTGCAAATCCTTTTGCACGACTCCCACGGAGCGCCTGGCAGGATCAGGGCTGGGATTCCTTTTGGGCAGGGAACACCCCGTCCAGTATTAATAACAAATAATGAGGGCAGTTCCTGGAGCACAAGATAATTATCCCTGCCACGCTGGGGGCTTCATTAAAGCTCTGCCTCCACGTGAACAAACAGGCTTTAGCCGGCGATGAGAATGATCCAAGGAAAACCTCCCACGGACACCAGAGGAGGGCAGAAGGAGGCAGGGGGATCAGGGCCCCACAGAGTCACTTGGAGTCTCCTCTGATCAGCCTGTGTGTCCCAGCTTTGTGTCGGAGCTCCTGCGTGGCCCTGGGGACGTGCCTGCCCTGGAGTGACGGCGGGTGGCTCGGGTGGCTCTCAGCTGTCACGTCGTGCCTTGGGCTGCAGCCACAGCCCCCTTGTCCCATGGCTCTTGGGGAACTCAGGCTCTGTCCAGCTCCTCCTTTCCAGGGATGCCTTTGGGAAAGTGTTTTCCTGCACCACTTGTTCACAGCAGGGACAGAAGAAAAGGGAGATAAGGGGTCGCACTGGGTGTCTCCTTTTCCCCTCCACATCAAAGCCCCGAGTTTATCGCCAGGTCCTGGCTGAGAGTGGGACTCCTTTTAGACAAGTTGTGAGGGGAAGGGGTCAGGTCTGTCTCACTTGGTGACTTGGTCAAAGTCTGTGGTTTAATCACTGAGCAGCTCTGTCAAAACTGTTCTGCCCCCCACCCGATCCCCTTGAGTGACCAAACCTCACCAGGGACCTGCTGCTGGGGCCCCATTTCCCTGTGGTGACAGATGAAGGGTCAGGTGACAGATGAACTGTGGGTCCAGGTGAGGTTGTGGTTGTAAGTGAAACTTTTTCCTTCTCATTTGAAGATGGGATCGTGGGAAGACCTGGAGGCCTCCAGCTCCAGAGGCCCCTCCGGCAGCCGGGAGATGGATGGGTTCAGGGTGAAGAGGAGGCAGCAGGGGGGAGTTCAGCCCATTTAGGAGGAGGATGAAGCGCAGCAGGGGGTTAAAAGTCAACCTCTTTCCTTCTCCCAGCTCCTCCAGGTCAGAGGGAGCTTTCCAAGGTTATCAGCTGGGGTCAGACACTGGGAAGGGGGCAGTGAGGGTCTGGGGGCCTGGGGCACCAGGGCAGGGGGCTCAGCCCCACTCAGTGAGAGTCTCTGACCTGGCTGCTGCCTGCAGTGGTGACAGCGGGACAGCGGCGTGACCTGGGGGTACAGTTACCATAACAGGCATCCTTACACTGCTCCCTGACAGCCTCCTGGGAAAGGGCACACACAAATTCATGGCTACAGGTACACTGAGGGGGGACCAAATCTCCCAGCTGGAGGAAGCAGGACAGCAGAGAACACTCTGTGCAATCCGTGTTGCCCGTGGGCTCCACACACGGTCAGTGAGGACTTGGCTCTGCTGTTGACAATGCTGTACAAGTGCCCTTGAGGCACAACTTGTGCCCTGAGTCCTTTGCCTGAGTTCTCGCTCCTCAGACGACCAGCCCAGCTCCGGGAGAAGCTCTATGGAGCCCTCTTGGCTCTGTGGGTGTGAGATGAGGCCCAGACTCTGCTGCAGTTGCCCTGTTTTGATGTTGTTAATGTGACAAGTTGGATTAATTAAGTGTGTTTGGAGAAGGCTCTGGCGTTCCTTCCTTTTTGAGGGCTTTTACTTCAAAGGAAGGCAAACAACGAGAGCATCTCCCTCCCTGAAGTGCCTCGGGTATCATGTCAAGGCTCTGCTGAGCCTTGGGATGTGTCCTACCCTCCCATGGCCAGAGACAAACAACCATGAGGGAGCCACAAGCTTTCTCATCAGTGCAGGGATTGGGGGCTGGCTCGGGCCCACACACCTCACAGCCCAGGAAAGATGCTCCAGGATTTCTGGGAGCATCAAAACTGTTCCTACACGGATGGCTATCAAATCTGAGGTCTGACAGCCATGCCAGAACATACCTGGAGCTTGTCTGCTTCCCATGTGGGAGCTCCCCATTGCCCACGGGACTTGGTGTCCCCCCAGCTCTGCCCCAACACACCAGTGAGCAGCTTCTGTCCAGCACTTTCTCTGGAGAGCTCGACCTGCTGGCTGTGACCTGTGAGTCTGGAAACTTCAGGAGAACAAACTGGCTTTTTTTAAAGTCCTCAAGAGGCGGAGAAGATGTTTCACACTCCTGCTGGGTTTGTCCTCACAGTGTTTTGGAGTGTTTGGTAGCAAAGTAAGGCTGTTACAGAGCTCCCTTCACATCTGTTTCCTTTGTCTGTGTGTCTGTCAAGAGTCTTTTGCCCCAGTTTGCTGATTTTGTGACAATGGCCTTCAAATCCCCTCTGGAGAGGACGGCAGCTGCGAGAGAAACACTCACCTGCACTGGCAAAGAGAAAAAGGGTTTTAAAGCTGGGGGAAGTGCTACTTTTTATATAAAAAAACCCAGGGAGCATTGCCCCATGGCCATGGAGGCACCAGGCCCTGCACGCTGGCAGCATCATGGGGAAGATTTGATATTAAAAGGTGCAGCAAAATAAAGAGCAAAAGTAGGAACAGGGAGTGCACAGCACTCCCCTCCCTTCCCTGGGGAGTTCACTTCTTATCTAGCCCCACTCCCGTTTCCTACTGGGATAAACCAGGAATGGGTGGATTTGGTTTCCTTCACTTTGCAATTGATGTGGCCCACCCAGACCACCCCACAGATGGGGAAGAGCTTCCAAATCTTCTGTCAGGGGTGGGTTGAGAATCAGCTGCACTCCAGGGCCACGGCTGCCACGCCGGCACAGGAACGCTCTGGAAAATTCACTTACCAGGGCCTCTTCATCTGAAGAAAAGTGGAGGCACGGGGGGTCCAATTACAATGTCTTTAACATTTCTGAGCTCAGCGGGGCCTCGCTGTCTCACAACTGGGTCACGCAATCAGCCCCGAGCTGCAATGTCAAACTGGCTCCAGGATTAAGTGTGTTGTAACTGGAGCTGCGAGCCCAGTGCTGGGAGAGGGAGACTTTTATCTGGCTGTGATTGCGCAGTGGGAGCAGGGGTGAGCTCCCCCGACCTGTGCTCGGCAAAGGGCTCGGCTGTGCGTGGCCGGAGGATGGCTCGGAGCGCTGGCCGGAGCATTTGTGTGGCACCATGTCCTCACACCTACTTTGTGGGAGCTGGACCCCTTTGCAGAGCTTTTCATGATGTCTCTGAGGGACAGTCTGGTGCTGCTGGGTGGCCTGGCCAAGTGCTGTTGGGGGAAAGGGAGATCTGAGCTTGCAAAGCTGCTCTTCAGCCCCGAAATAAATGGTTGTCACAGCCCCCCTTTTGCAAGAAGGGACACAAGCGTTGAGTCTGCCCGATACTGGCTGAACTGGTACCCACTGCCCTTGTATTTCCCCCCTTCCCAGAACCCTGCTCATGTTTCTTGTCCTCATTGCAGTAATGTGTGTGTGTGGGGGGGGGGTTTCCTGCAGTGAAGCTGCTGGGGCAGACCTGGGTTTGAATTGTCCATGGAGGGTTTTCTGACTCTTGACACTCCCATACCAGGAGGAAAATGAAGCAGAGCTGGAGTTGAAATGTCACGTCAGCCTAAGACAAAGAGTGAAACACCCATCATTTTAGTTTGATCAATATTTACTTTACACTTTGAAATCTTGAAAAGTTGGAGCAGCATCATTTCCTAGCAGGGATGAGAGGTGGTGCCTCTCCACAGCGAGTGAAAGGCACCAACCTGCCCTGGCTGGGCTGTTTCCTTAAACACGTGTCCATGATGGTTGGCACAGCCTGGGACAGGGAGTTTGGAGAGAGCTGCTTTCCTCTGCTCTCACCAAAATCCCACCTTCTGCTTGACATTTTGGGAAGCCAAACCTTCTTGCCTGTGCCATGGGGGAAGATGTGCCAGAAAGGGACTTTGAGGCAGCACTGGAGAATGTCCTTAAAGGTGTGCAGGGAAAGCAAAACCCCTGAGCTTTGGTCAACCTGGTTCTGTTTGCTAGAGCCAGGGAAGAGACGGACCTGCAGTCGTGGGGAAGTGCAAGTGAGAAAACAACCCCGTGCAAGTGAGAAAACAACCCTGTTGTCTTGTTCAGAGCGGGGGGGAAAAAAAGGGTCTGAATCAAAGACTCAGCTTTGCTTTCCCGTGCTGGGCTTTGCTTTGTTCTGTGGCTCTGCTTTCCCCCGGGCTATCGGATCCTCTCCCCAGAGGCCCTGGCAGCTGTGCCGGCTCTGGAGGCACCGTGTGACTATTGTGTCTGCACAGATGGACAGACAGACCGGCCGCGGGCTCAGGCTCATGGGGCAGCCCCGAGCCCAGCCCTGGGGTTGGAGGGGCGGGTTGTCGCATCCTTTCTAGCACAGTCGCCGGGGTCAAGGACTGCGGGGAAGCGTGATCCGCTGTAGGAGGAAAACAGGAAACGGCGCTGGTGGCAGGAATTTGTTCCGTTTAGCGTTTCATGTCCCAACGAGGTGTGGGGCCGGGGCTCGTTGCATCACGCTGCTGGAGGCCGGGTCTCAGCAGCCACAGGCTGGGCGTCCCTGGTCCCCCTGTTTTAGCCAAGGTGTCTTTGTGGGGAGTCCTCACACTCCAAGGGAGACACTTTGGGTGCCACAGGGTCTGCCATCACCCTGGATGTACCTGCTTCCAGTTCTGCTGGGGTCGGGGCACTGTGAATGCCACCAGGGAATGGGTTAGGATGTATCCAAGCAGAAAGCAACGCCCATTCCACGTGCTGCTCCAATGTAAATGTGTCCCACCGATGCTGACTCCAGGGCTGGTGCACGATGTGGGTCCTCGCCCCGTGCTGTGCCCTGCATCTGCCAGGGGGCCCTGGGTGCCCCAGCTCATCACAGGGATGAGGGGCTGATCCAGGCAGTCCTTGCAGTGCAGAGGGACTCTGGAGAAGGGCCAGGGATCAGGATCTTTCATGGCCACAGTGCCATGATGAGGAGCAGCATGTGGCAGGTCCCGCAGGACACCGTGTTATCTGTGATCAAACATCTGTGCTGTTACACCAGTGTTTAATCTGTAAAGATTAAACAGCTGCAGGTTTTGATCCGGGATGTCTTCCTGTGCAATGGGTGCCTAAAATCCCTTCTGCCACTGGGATGCTGTGGTGGGAAGTGCCAGGGCTGGATTTCTGGCTCCCAGCTCTAAACTGCTAACTGTGGGTGCAGCAGCCTGTCCTGTGGCTGCTCAGGTCCAGGCAAGCTGTGTCTGGGGGAGCAGTGACCACTCAGAGGATGGGCCCTTGGACTCCAACACTGGCCCTGCTGCTCAGGCAGAGAAGCTGTGGCCTCTCCAGGGCTGTAGCCCGGAAAGCCCTGCCTTTGCCTGCTGATCATCTGCCAAAATGCCAAGTGGTCCTTGTGTAAACTGTGTTTTGTGTTCCCGGGGAAACAATGCTGCTTGCATTGTTTGGGGCTGAAATAGCGTCCTGGAGAGCCTCAAAGCCCTCAGAAAGCTCTGGCTTTCTATAAGTACAGAGAGGCAACTGGGAAGGGGGACTGGAGCTTGCGACAGTCGCTAGAAGGAGGGTTTCTGCCCATCTCCAGGTTGTGTCACACATGCTTGTTGTCCGGACCACAGGGAGCCACGGCTGAGGCGCAGCTTAGCATCCTCTACACGTGGCCAGATGCAGGTGAGCTGGGAAGGGCTGTGCCTGCCTGGCAGGGCCTTTGTGAGGCTGCTGGCTGCGACCTGCACCCTCCCCGTGCACTCACGGGCACACGCACACGCGTCCCGCTCCCGGCCCCGTGCGCCCCAGCTCCCGTTTCCTCCCCGCGGCAGCCGCGGCGGGCGGGATTAGTGATTTATTAATGAAGCAGAGTGACTGTGCCGCTGGGGCGTGCCGGGCGGAAATATCTGCTCCGAGAGATTGGATAACCCTCTGGCCTGTTTCCCCTCGCAGCCTTCAAACGGCCGCGGCTCCCAGAAGCACCATATCCTTTTCCTCTGGCTGCCAGCTCCCTCCCTCCCTCCCTCCCTGGGGCAGGCTGGCTGCCACTGAGGGACACCCTCGCTCTCCACTCTAGTGCCTGATCAATGGCACCAGTTACAGGATCATTTCTTGTTATTTGGTTGCCACAAGACCCATAATTAGTTTATTATCATCCATGGAGATAATAGATGTTGCATTCCAGTTGCTCTAGGAGTAAAGCTGTGTTTAACTCTGGGGAGCTCCAAAAGTAAACAGCCAGGGAAGAACTGGCTCAGCGAGCAATTGCTCGTGGGCTGAAACCTTTCCTGGGAAAACTGAAGCCAGAAGCAAATATTTATGACTGACCTGTAAACACCCCTGAGGAAGGTTTCATAGAGGGAACCATCCCTGTTGTGCCTGTGCACCCTCTGGTCTGACACCAGGTAGGCTCTGGGCTGTGAACACCAGGACCTGCCCGCAGGGTGCTTAGAGTCATAGAATCATGGAATGGTTTGGGTTGGAAGGCACCTTAAAGCCCACCTTGTTCCAAACCCCCTGCCATGGGCAGGGGCACCTTCCACTAGCTCAGGTTGCTCCAAGCCCCGTCCAACCTGGCCTTGGACACTTCCAGGGATGGGGCAGCCACAGCTTCTCTGGGCAACCTGTGCCAGGGCCTCCCCACCCTGACAGGGAAGAATTTCTTCCCAATATCCAATCTAAATCTCTCCTCTTTTAGTTTAAAATCATTCCCCCTTGTCCTATCACTATCTGCCTGTGTTTCCAAGCATGGAGAACTGGTAATGCAGTAATGCAGTGTGTCCCCAGCGTGGCTGAAACCCTGGGCCGTGGGGTGTGGAAGGAATGTGTGTGCACCCGCACGCACATATGCAGCCTGTGCATCCCGTGGCAGCTCCTGCCCACCTCCATCAGCACAAACTGCTTCCAGGAAATGAGCTGGGACAGGAAACAAGCACTAATGAAGAATCCCTTGGTGAAAAATATGTTTCTACAACCATTAGATTATTTTGTCCTTGAGAGGCAGGGGAGGAGATAATAAAACAGCTTCACTGCATTCCAGCCTTGGCTTTGGGGGCACTGATGCTGTGCTGTCCAAGGGCCCTCTCTGGGGGTGCCTCATCACCCCCTTGTTCCTATCAGGCCCCACCTTGTCCCACACTGCTGTGGGAGTGAAAGCATCTGCTGTGGGGCTCTTCCTCTGCAACTATGTGCATTGGCTCAGGTCTTCACTGAACAGAGGTGGCCGTAGGGTAACCATCCAAAGAGGCAAAGCCAGAGCCCGCTTTGAGAAGGAGCCTGGGGAAAAATACATCCTAATTTAAGTGGTGGCATGCTCCCTCCTTTCAGATCAGAAGGGTCCCTGTGGGGTTTGTGCAGGGGATGGGTGTCTCCTGCCAGGGACAGCAGTGCCTGCAGGTTACCCCAGCTGGCTCAGTGGGCACCACAACAGGGACACACAAGTAGCAGGGACTGTCTCAGCCATGAGATGTCCTGTGAACATCCTCCAGGCATGGGCTGGGGCATCTACTGAGGCTGGAGGGGACCTGTGCTGTCCCAGGAGCCTAAGGAATGTGTAGAAAAGAACACTGGGGCTGCTTGCTGGCTCTGGGCTGCTCTGAGTTCCTGAGTGGTGGTGTTTTCCGTGAGCTCCCAATGGCCTTTCATCTCCTGCGCTCAGGAGTGACTCAGACCAGGAAACTGGGGAATGTGGCGGTTCAATTCCACCATGTCGTGTTGCCTTGCATGTCTTCTGCCCGTTCCCGTGGCAGTTCCCAGCCCGGGGCTGCCAACTGTTCCACACCCTGGGGTGCCTGCAGCACCCACATCCCAGCTGAGCCCGCCGCTCGGCATCTCCTGGGCGGCCAGCAGCAGTGACATTCCTTTAGAGATGGGACGTTTCTGCTCAGGAAGGCCTGAAAAAAGCCAGGGACAAAGGGGGGAAGTGATGGTGGCTGTGTCTGGAGTTATCTTGCCGCTGCACTTGCGGGGGCCGCTGAGTGACAGCGCTTTTCTGTTTCGCTCCGGAGAGTCAGGAAACACTCATCTCCGCCGGCTCCCTTCCTGCCCTGCCTCGCCTGTGCTGTGGTTCTGTGGGTCTGGGAAGGGGGATGGAGCCCACCAGCCTTCCTGGTGGTGCCCAGTGCCTTCCCTGTGGGTCCCTGTGTCAGCACATCCTAAATCTCCTCAGCCAAAGTCCTGAAGCCAGGTGGGCTTCTCCTATGCGGAGCATAGCCAGGGTGGCAATGGAACATCGATGCCTTTTACCCAGACCAGCTTGTTCCAGCAGGTGGGAAATTGGTCAAACAGCTCCAGACAGCTTGGAAACCCCCAAACCAACTGCTTTTCCACTGATTCTTCACTCTTTCAGTTCATTTAAATCAGATCATTTCTCTGACTCGGCTCCTCAGCAGACTCCCAAGAGAGGAAAGCCACAGGGCGGCAGCGAGGGTGGGAAAAGGCAGGGAACTGCACATGGTCCCCTGGCTGGTGGGCATGGGGGCCTGGGATGGGAGATGCACCATCCTGGCCGTGCCACTGAGCTGCAGGAAGCTGGCAGAGAATCACAGCCCCACTCCTGTAGCCAAACTGGCCCTGGGATGGCTGCACAGGGAGGGGATCCCCCAGCACAGCCTTCGTACAGTTTCCTCAGCACAGCCTTAGTACAGGGTGCAGGACCATTGTATCCTCTTCCCTCAAATGGGAAGTGAAAGAGCAGTGGTAAAAGGATGTTTAGCTTAACCCTGTCTGCTTTGGAGTATCCTGTGATGAAATGTTGCTTTACAGCTTCTTCCAGAGCTTGCTCCACTCTGGATGCCAGTGATGCACCTGGGGCTGCAACAGGAACAAAGGAATCTGTTTTCTCTCCCTTTAGGAGTGGGAGAATCACACTAATGTTTTCAGTGGGAAGGACTAGTTTTTCCACCATGGAAAAAAAAGTGTTTTCATTTTGCTAATAATATTTAGTACTTCTCGAGCCAAAACCAGCCCCAGGGGCGTTGGCTGGACTGAGCTATGGCTTCTCCCACTCTTGTGCTGCCCCTGTTTCAGCCACACACACAGTCTGGTGTCACTGGTCCCTTGGTGCCAGTGGTGGGACAGGAATGAGGATTTCTCCTGCCTGTGTGCTTAGAGCCAGTGCACAAACCCCAGGTCCTGCCATGGAGACCTGAAGGAAGGAGTTTATGCAGCACCACAAGCACGACAGGAATCTGGTTTATCACTAGAGCTGGTTTAACTCTCCCAGGCTGTCCTGGTGTTTGAGGTGCATTTCAGCTTTTTTCAAACATGGATGTTTTATAGCTCACTTGTCAGCCAGGTTCTCTGCCAGCACTGCCCACTGTGGTTTCAGCCCCTTTTAACACTTTGACAGCCCTGCTGGGTCCTGTTTGCTTTGCTGTTTGTCCCAGGCTGGGGTGGGCAGGGTGTGCTACACCACGAGGACCTGCTCTGATGGTGTGACAGGGATTTTAGGGGTCCCATTTATGGGCCACGTTCAACCAGAGGGGCTGTCGCCAGGCCCTGCTTTCAGGCACTGAAAACACCATTGCTGGAGATTTTGCTTCTCTTTTCAGGCTTTTAAAAATTATTTGAAAACACAGAGGTTTCCACAGTGACTTACAGGTTTGGAAATGCGAGTGGTGTGATTTTTAAGGGGGGTCAGAGAAGTGCCAAGTTTCAGATCCAAAATGGAGATGTTTGCTTGGGCACAGACTGGGGCACCCCTAATCCCCCCACATCTGGAGATGGCATTTGATCTCCTTCCCCGCTCCCACATCCTGGATGGATCCACTCGGCTCCTTGTGATGGAAATGTCACAGCCACTGCCTGCAAACCTGCCCCAGTCTCTGAGCTGAACAGTCCTACACTAATAACAGATTTTTCTAGGGCCAAGTTCCTAAAGTCCCGCAAAAACAGGGCTTTGTCATGGAAATGCTGAGACGACATTAATGGCAGTGTCCTGAACGCAACTCTAATTAAAGAGAGGAAGGAGAACTGAAGCAGGATGTCCTGTTTGGCTGCCCAGGATGGAAAGCTTGTCACAAATAAAGTGCATTCTCGTACTTTGTCTCCGTCCCTCTGCACAAGGCTTTCCCAGATTCTGCAAACGCTCGTTTTCTTATCTCTCCTGGATTCTTGTTTCTTTTCTTTTGAAACAGCTCCTCACAAGAATGTTTTTTCTCTGCCATATTCCCCACCGAGCTCTCAAACTCCCCCATCACATAAATGTCATCTCAAACACAAAGTGAATGTGCTTTTTATTCCTTGAACAAAATCACTTGGGCACAGTTGCTGGTTGGCTCTGTGCAAAGAAACTTTCCTATTAATGTTGCAGAACAAGCCCTGGTGAGTGAGCAGGGACAGGCAAATCAAAGCTGGGAGTAAGATGGCAAATGTTTCCTTTTGAAAAGAGGCTTTCCATGGAATCAGCCCAGGGTATGCCACAACCAATCTCTGAGCTGCTTCCTACAATGGAAAAATAAATCGAAATCAAAACAGAGAAAAAGAATAAAATAAAAAGAAAAAGAATTCAGAAATTACAGAGCAGTAATTTTGCTCACTGTGTGCCACAGGATTCTTAATTCACCCATTTTTGTACTCATATGGAACCTGCTGAGTGTTGGTCACTTTGTAGCTGGGACTAATCTCAGTAAAGCTCAGGTTTAAGGCTGACACTTGAACTCAAAGCACTGTCCCAGCAGCGCTCTTCAGCAAATCCAGGATTAACAACCTGGTGTGTTTATGGAAAATAAGATGATCCAACCTGAACTGTTCCTTTGTGCAGCAGGAGGAACTGGGCACGTGACGATGTCCTGCTCCAATGACTCCATTTCTCTGCTGATCCCGATGTTATCGCTCCTGCTGTGACACTGGCCGTGGTGCCTGTGCTGCCCTGCTCGTTTGCTCAGAGCACAGACCCTCTCTGGGCTGGTGCCAGAGAGGCAGCAGCTCCAGGGCTGGTGTGAAGGCTGGATTTCTATGAATAAAGCAACTGAAGGCTCCCTGCTGGGCTGGCACAGCCTCCCTGAGCCTTGCAACCTCCAGGAGTAGAGGGAAAATGACCTTTTGCTGCTCAGCTAAAGTTGGGTCATTCCCACCAATTCTCCTAGGCAAGTTTATCCTCTTTGTTGGGGCACTGGGGTGACACTTGGGCACCTGGATTGGGGTAGAAATTCCAGTGTCTGCTCAGCCCTGGTTGGGACTGATTCTGCTGCTTCTGATGGGCAAATCAGGGGCTGGGGAGGGAATGAGCCCACTCCGGCCCCATGGGGAACTTGGCAGCCCTGCAGGTGATGTGGGGCTCAGGGCTCCTCTCATTACACCTCCAGCTCTGCCACTATTCCTGGCCTTGCACAAGCACTCAGAACCCTGTCACAATCTGCCCTACCTCGGCATTCCCACCTGGTCCCACCACAACAGCTCTTGTCCCCCCAGTCTGGCCTGGAGTCCCAAACCCGGTGCCGTGACTCTGCTAAACCCGCCCTTCCTGTGAGGGGAACAAAACACCTCCTGGTATCCAGACCTAAACATCCAACTGGGCTCTCCTGGACCTTGTGCCTTTCCCTTGTCCCTCTGCAGCCCTCCCACACCCCAGGGTCCTGCTTGGAGGGTGCATTCCTGAGGAGCTGTGTACACATCCCCTGCATGGCTGGCACGGTTCTGGGAGCGTGTCCCCGACACTGGGCATCACAAACTGCTGCTGTCACAGAGACTGGGGGAAAGTTTAGGCCTCCTCATTCCTGCAGGTTAATGAATTACCTTTATGCACCATGCACACCCCATGCTGGGAGCTCAGGGGGGAACAGAAATAAGAATAAAAAAACACGGGGCAGGCAAATTCCCATGTGTTTTGTGCACTCTAATCCTCCCCTTCTCCATACACCTCTCACAACGCTGCTCTGCTCACATCCAGGGCTGGACATGGGGATGGGCTCCCCACCTTGGCTCCCTTGATGTCAACAGACCCATGAGTAGGACCTGAAGCCTTAATCAGGCTTCAGCTGGGGGAGTTTGGTCCAAAAGTTTTGGTAGCAAAGGGTAAACCAGCAGGTTGGATCTGGCAGCAGTGGCGGGGTGAGGGAGCAGAGCTGCTTGCACAGGGCAGGAGGTGACACCATTTCCTCATGCACTGAGTCATCCCAGCCTCGGCATTTCCAGATGCACCTTTGCCTAGTGCCAGGCTCTGCAGACGTCTGACCTTAGCAGAGATGATGCCTGATCCGTTCAGAACCGATTGTGTTTGTCCCTCAAGGTGTCTCTCTGCTCTGGGTTTGTCCCTCTGAGCGTTGGCGGGGGCATCCCTCCAGCTGCACGCACCGGGGACGGACAACTTCGGGGAAGAAAGGTGGAAGTCTGCCAAAATATATTTGGAGAACCACAGATTTAGTCCTGAGAGGTGATTTCATCCAAGTTCAGCTGTGAGGTGTCTGTGATGTGCTGTCAGGGGGGTCCCTGCCCACGTTGCTCCCCGGAGCCAAGTGAGCCCCTGGGCAGGCAGCGAGGCTGCCTAGATAAAACCAGGATAGAGGCAACAAGAGAGCACAAAATAATCAATTTAACCACTAGGCCACATTCACCCTTCCTACAGTGATCACAGAGGAGCTCCTCCCTGGAGAAATTTGGCCCATTTTGTCTAATTAGTTTCTCTCCTGCCGACACTTGCTGACATTTGCTGCTGACATTGCCCAGCCGCGGCTCCACGTTCCGAGCAAATATTTTGGTTGGATGGGAGAAAAACTGCTCTGAGGAACTTGTCTGAGTATGTGGGAACCCGAACTGCAGCTGGATCCCCTGAGCTCCCTTGGGGCCCTGTTTATTACCTGCAGCCCTGGAGGGAAGCAGGTCTGGGAAAGTGATGCTCTTGCTTCAGGATGCAGGATGTGAACTGTTAGCCTGGGCTCTGATTTTGGGGCAGAAACCCCTCATGCAAACTCTGTCAGGGGTCCAGCACAGGTCTGACTGATGTGTGAGAAGGAGGGAAGGGTGATGAGTCCCTCAGCTGCAGCAGTTTATAGCCTAATGCTCTTTTCCCAGGATTTCTCTGGCAAAGTGCTGGGTACCACAGGGAGGGCCCTCGCCTTGACTGATGCATAAAACTGACTGACTCAACATCTTAAAATGCCTAATGCCCCTGGAGATAGGATGCTCAAGCATCTCAGCAAGGTTCAACTGCATATTCTCCAGCTTTGGAGCTTCCTTGGAAATCTGGCTTGCGAGGAGGAGAAAGAAATATAGAGAAAAGTACTCTGTGGATATTAAAGGCTCACTAAAATGGAGAGTAGTGGTGAGAACTAAAATGGTTTGGATGAGACCACATAGATGAGACCACACAGATAATGTTTTGACTCTTGGTCAAGCCCCTGAGACCTCAGTTCACATCCTCTTCCCAGAGAAGCTGGGAGAGGGTTTGTGGTTTGCTGAAAAGGGACCAAAATTGGGCCAGTGTGAGGTCTTGGCCACATAAGAGGTCAAGTTGATGCCCTGCCTGCTTGTACAGACAGCTATAAGTAGGACTTTTGGGGAAAAAGACGAGGGGATCCACTAAATCCCATCCAGTAAGTCTCATCTGACTCACCAGCCTGACAGCACTGGGGAGGGACAGAGAGAAAAATGGTAAATATTTTTCAAAAAATACCCAGGGACTGTCCCTCCCGGGCAGGAACTGCTGACAGGTTTTGGTGCCGCCCTTCACCTTGGATAAGTAAGAGGGGAGCACCCGGAGCCGTGTCCGCAGTCGGGCCCCGCCGCTGAAGGACGGCAAGAGCAGCCACGGGAGCCCTTTGTCAGGAAAAAGCCTTCATGACTGTATTTGTGCAGGCAGCTCTAAAGGCTCAGACCTTTATTCTTTCAGGCTTTTAAACTAAAGGTCATTTTCTCTTCCCTTCCAGAATTTAAAAAAAAAAAAAAAAAAAAAAGAGAGAGAGAGAAAAAAAAAAAGTGAATTCCTCTTGACGCAGATCCCCTTCCCCTCTGGATGGGAGTTCAATTGTTCTTGCAAGCAAACTCCAAATCTGCCCCTCGCATTCACTTCCTTTTTCCTGCCTGAAAGGAAACAGAGATTTCTGACTGTGTGAACTAGTCCTTTATTTAAGGATACAAGAAAATAGCTAAATGCTAATTCAGTGTGGCTCTATGCACTTTAGCATGCGGCACGGCAGAACAAAAGAAAGAGAAACATATCCCCGCCCTTCCCAGCTGAATTGTAAACTGCCCACTGGTTTGAGTATAATGGGTATTTATGAAAGTTATCCTAAAACATTTACTGAAGTCCAACGCAAACCCAAACCGCTCAGTCAGGAAGCTTTTAGCTACCAAAAATAATCACCAGGCCCTGGCTAATATTTTTAACGATCATGCGTGCTTGGGAATTTCCTCTTCCCTCCATGGAGATAAGTGATTAAACAAAATAAAGGCAGTGGCCATTTTGATACACTGCAACGTGTCAGAGAAGAGACATATCAACAGTTCTTTTTTTGTATCTTTTTCCTAAGTCTTGACTTCTGCATTCACTGTCTGACTTTTAGGCTGAATCCCACTTCTCTATTATGTTGCTGAAATCCAGTGAAGTCAGCAAAAAAGCCATGAAAGTTTCCTGGGTAGGACTTTTAAGCCAAGGTATGAGATCCATTAAGGGGGGGACAGTTATCCATTACACACCTTATTAATTCTGTAAAAAGGACATTGAGCTCTATTCAGCTCATGTTATTTGGCTTAATCATTTCTTTAGAACAAACACCATTACTGTAACGTCCTGTCCATTCTCCAGGTCTTCTCCATGGAGACCTGCTCTGGCCTTAATTCCACACAATGGGATCAGAAATGGACCTTGGAGTGCATTTTTCCATACACCAAGTATTTTTGAAGTAGAAAACTTTCAATCAGTTTCAAGTGTTCTCTTCTGCTACTGGGCACGTTTAAAATGTCAATTATTGTTCTCTACAATGACCAGTAAGTGTTGCTGGGAAAGAGGTTGTGGGCTGCAGGCAGGGAGGAGGAGGAGGGCCCTTAGCCCTCAGGATTTTGGTGCAGAACGGAGTAACCCCAAAGAAGTCACCTTTGTAAGGGCATGGAGTGATAGGACAAGGGGGAATGGCTGCAATATGAAAGAGGAGAGAATTAGATTATATATTAGGGAGAAATTTTTCCCTGTGAGGGTGGTGAGGCCCTGGCACAGGTTACCCAGAGAAGCTGTGGCTGCCCCCGGATCCTTGGAAGTGTCCAAGACCAGGCTGGATGGGGCTTGGAGCAACCTGGGCTAGTGGAAGGTGTCCCTGCCCATGGCAGGGGGTAGGACTCGATGAACTTTGACATCCCTTCCAACTCAAACCAGTCTGGGATTCTGTGAAATTAATGGCAGGTCTGAGGGAATCCCTTGACTGATCATTTGGTGTAGCTTTTGGCAGAGAATTCAAAATGCATATTTTTGGTCTTTGCTGAAAGCAAAGTTCTGCATTTAGGATTTGGATTCTGTTATCATAGAATAGAAAAAAGAATGATTGCACATGTATCCATCTTCAGAGATGTTCCTGGTACAAGAAAATGGAAGCTAGATTGACTTAGTGAAGTTTTGGCAGTGGAAAATATTTTCCCATCTTCCTGTGGTGGTGGGAGCTGATTCCAAGGCAGATGCCAGGGATGTGCAGGGAGTGCACCTCATACCTGATGGAATTGGGGGGGGGGGAACTGGCAGGTGTCTCAACCCAGTAAGAAGCCCAGGCACCTGGGTCCCTATTCTGTCTGTGACAATTCTTCTCCGTAGGGATTTGCAACAAGAGAGGCCCCCACAGTCCCAGTGGCTGAGGGAACGTGCTTTGTCCTTGCATGAGCTGGAGGCACTGAATCCCCCCACAGTGCAGATCTAATCCATCCTGTGTGTCTTTCCATTGCACACGGGTTTCTCAAAGATACAGTCTTGCTCAAATATTTTCTGAGTGCCTGATACCTTCCTGCAGCCAGGGGAGGTATCTGTGAGCGATACAAGCTGCTCCGGCAGGACAACACTGAAACCTTATCTCTCACCAAAGGGCAGATAAAGGAGCCCTTTACCCCGCTGGCTTAGCAAAAGGGAGGCTCTGGGCTTTTTCCCATCTCTGTCCTCGATGTTATCACAACAGCAGCAGCAAGGCTGACATTGGGTACACGGGGGTCCCAGTGGTGCCCCAGAGCACATTGCTGCAGAACAGGGGAGTTTGGCAGTTTGTCCCCCAGCCCAGGGTTTGCTGCTTGTGTGCAAGACACCAAATTGCACAATATTTAGTCTCTGCTCCCTGTCTCCCTCACTTTCTCCCCTTCTCTTATCAGGCTTTCCTTGAACTCTTTGTCAAGAGTGAGAGGGGAGGCTGAGCCCTCAGGGTGGCTCAGATGAAGCACAGCAAGGGCTGGGGTGTTGTGGGAGCTGCTCACCTTGGTCTTACAGAAACTGCCCACCACGGTGTTACTCCCATCTTACGGCTGGGGGTGCAGGTGTTGGTGCTTCAGTAGTGTCTTGGGGTCACTCTGATTCAGGAAAGCGCAGATGTACAATGTGCTTCACAGTAAGGTCTGGCTGATCTCTTGATGCCAGTCTTAATTTTGCTGGAGTTGATTTATGGCCCTGGACAGGCTGACCTTGATGGCACAAGCTCCCCCACACCTCTGACAAAGCACAGGAGCACGTGCAGGGCTTTAAGCGTGTGCTCAAGCGTTGCTTGCAACAGAAATGTTTCCCTGGCCGGGGGCTGTGTCCCACATGGAGCCTTTGCTTTGGCTTATTTCCACCTGCCAATCTTCTGTAAGAAGCACTACTTAAAGTCAGCATCACAGAAGTCAACTCCCAGCTTTCTGTCATCACAACCCCAACTCCTTGTGCAATATGATGTCAAATATCTAATTAACATATGGGTAGCAATTAGCTTTTGGTGTTAATGAGCAGCTGCTAGTACAAGTGGGAGGGAGGGGAGGCCTTACGGACGTCAAAAGACCTTGAAAAATGTCTTTATTGCAAAAGTGGAGGCTTTGATGAGGAATGAGAGATCTGCACAAAGGGAATGTCTTTGCCCTGGGGAAGAGATCCAGCCACACTCCAACAGCATCTGCAGCCTCTGGGTCAGAGGCAGATCCAGCCATCCCTGGAGGATGTTGCAGGGTGCTTCCCAAGTGTTGAAAATGAGGAGTCTCTGACTCTCACTGTCAGAGATAAAATAAGCATTTACTGTGAGATAAAAACCTAGAGATGCAAAGTCCTTTGGGCAAGCTGGAAACAGAGGAAGACTCGGCAGAGGCAGCTATCCCAAAGCATCTTTTCTTTACCATTTTTCTTTTCTTCTCTCCTTTTTTTTTTTTTTTAAGACTAATAATCAAAGAGCTTTTTGAAAAGACTAATAATCAAAGAGCTCAGGGAACAAATATTCCCCAAAGAGCTCTGCCAAAAGAGCCTTCCTCAGTGTTGTTTCTTTGTGACTGAGGGGAGGGTCCCACTGGACATGGGGCTGCAGAGGGCCCCAAAACCCCTCTGCAAACAGAAGCCTGTTGGTCCTCTCAGCTCATCACCCCACAGCATGGCCCCATCCCAAACCAGCCATCGTGTGCCCAGGTTCAGGTCCTCCCCAGACACTGCACTAATGAAGTTTTGTTTAACAACATTTTTTTGAACCTTTAGGGAAATTTGAGTGGGAAAAACACAATGTCAACCAATCATTCACATTTCGAGGCTCTAAAGTTCAAAGCTCAATTTTGGAGCTGGGATAGTTTCGGAGGAACTTTTTTCCTGAATTCTGATTTCTCTGAAATGTACAACATTCTCTGCAAAACGCGGATGAAATTCCTTGTCATAGAAAGTTTCCAGCAGGAGAAGACAAATGTGTTTCCCAGCCAGGCTGTGGATGCCTGACAGACTCCCAAGGCTCTCCCTGCGCGGTGAGAAGCACTAATGAAGAATTCAATCTCTGAACTTGATTAATTACGGCTGCACTGTTGGGTATTCCCAGGGCATCCTCAGAACTCCTCGATCCTGCCCCGTGTGTGGGAGGCACATCGTAATCTCTGGGCTGGACTCTGCCCAGCACTGTTCCCTGTTGTTTTCCCCATCATCCTCACCTCAAGGACAGGCTGGAGAGTGGCCAAGTGGGTTCAGAGGTGCCCCATGTCCCCAGGATCTTGTGAGATCTGGGCATCTAAGACCAGGTGCCTCACAAGAAACAGCAGTGAGGGGATGAGTTGAGTGGGGTGCAGCTCATCCAGGGGATGGTGGGGAGCATAGAGAATGTAAAAAACTTATTGAAATGTGGCTGCTGGGGGTCTTGCCCTGGTAGTGGTGTCTCTGACTCTCTGCAGCATCACAGTAAGAAGCACATGCTGGCACAGAGCAGCCTAAAAAGGCCAATAAAACAAACCAGGCAGGATTTGGTTTCTCAGGAGCAGCTGAGACTTGGAGGGAAAAAAAAAAAAGACATGTAAAAGTTCCTGCAGCAAAACCGTGGGGGAAAACACCAAACACAGCCTCAACCTTAAAGGGATCAGAGTGGGCAGGGTGTATTCAACAGCAGCCACATCAGCTGACAGAAGGGCAGCATGACACACTAATTGGCCTGTGCTAATGAGGGGCTAAAGCCCACTCCATCCCCCTACTCAATTCACGCCTGACAGGCCCTGAATGCCGTGGAGCAGGTCAGTGGTGGAGGGGGCTCACGGCCTTTGGAAAAGCCTGTGGAAAACACGTGTCCCGGCTTGGGGCTGCCTGCCCATCTGCGTGCTTTGCTCTGGTGGGTCCACTGCCACCTGCCACCGTGGGCTACACAAAAGGTCACCTCAGGATGGGCTGGGAGCTGCCAGGGAGCTAGAGCCCCAGTGGAGATGCCAGCAGGAGGTTGGGGGACAATGGGAAGTGCAGGCAGAGGCAGGACTGTGGGTATGGCCAGCATGGCCGAGTGTGCAGCACCAACACCCTCTGGCTTCCTCCCTCTCTCCCTCCCTCCCTCCCTCCTTCTCACACACCATAACTGAGCCTTGGCTGACACCCAGGCTTTCCCCCAACACCGACCTCCCCGGGAGGACAGTGGTGGCTCTACAAGATGAGGCGTCACGATTTCAAATGTAAAAACACCCATTCATATGGCCCCTGCTGACCAATTCCCGCTCCAACAGCTATTACTGAGGACTCCAAAGACTGGGTAAACAGGAAACGTTTTCCACACATCCCGTTTCACTCCTGCGGCTCCGCTGCTGAGGCCAGAGCAGTTCCGCTCCGTGCCTGGCTCTGCGTGCACATAGAGGTGTGGGTGGATGATGTCCCTGTCATGCCCTGTGACCTGCACTCATCCCGGGGCAGAGGACACGGGAGAGATGGCACAGGACCAAGCAGTGGTTGTTTCAGATGATAAAATTTGAGTGTAGCGTTTTGGGGAGGATTCCAGGAGCTGTTGAGAAGGCTCTGCACATTATAGGGATGAGCCTGTGTGTCTGCTGATGGTGGAGAAAGCTCTCAGCTCTGGACCTGAGCTCCCAGTGCTCAGCATTTCTGATCTGAACGGAGCATCCAGCGCTGCCTCATCTCACAGGTGACACGTGCCATCCATGTGAACCCTGTGCCTTTCCACGGGGAGATGATGCTTAAAACTCATCACCAACTAGAAAACCACAGGGAGATAGACCCTCCCTATAGGTTAATGTGTGCACAACAGCATTTCATGCACAACCGAGCACCCCCCCACACACACACAAAACACACACACTCTTTTGCCTCGAGGAGACTCCCCTGGACAGGTGTGCTCCCACAGAATCCACCAGCTGGGAATGCTTGCTGCCAGCAGCACACGATGTATACAATCACCTATTGCTGGAGAGGATGATGGGCAGCAGAAAGCAGCCTTTAAAACCCTGTCTGCCAAGGAAAACAAGAGGGGGCTTTCTTTAGCCATGCATTTATGTAAATAAACACAGGAATATTTTGCAACTCCCAGGGGACTTGCCCAGAGTACTGTTTTGCTGAATCAGGGTGGGAGTAATCCTGTGCTCACCGTGAGCCTGCGCACAACTGGAAGGACCCCGGCACGTGCGGCACGAGCCAGGGACACAGCCCTGCTCCAGGGGAGCCCCACATGGCACGTGTCCCTAAACCCACACCATGTGCTCTGCCAGGATAGGGGCAGAACCCACGGGCTGCCGTGGGGGTCTTGAGGGTTGACATATAATTGCCACCACCACAGCCTTCATCCTTCTAAAATGTCTCCTTTCTTAGCATGGTCCGGATCAAAGGTTCAAAATCCAATTAAAAACTGTGTTGTTCCTCCTTTGGTCGCCCAGAACCAAGGTCACACATACACGTGTATTAAATTTGGAATTATAATCAGTTTTGCCCCAGAATGGGCTTGAAAATCAGGGCACCAGGGCAGTTGTTTTCATGCTTCTCTGCCGCCCGGCCCTGAAGGCGCCATCTTTGCTGGGTGACGTCCTGTAGGTTTTGTCACCCAAACTGCGTGTACCTCACTCCTTTCCAGCACAGGCACAGTGTGACGGGGGTGACAAGCCATCCAGCAAACTGACTGACCACAGTGCTGTAACCCAAATTTCAGGGGGTCACAAATACCCCAGAACACGCTCCGCTGGTGCGTAACACCAACATGGCCCCTCATGACAAGATGGCCGCCAACCCCGCCATGCTTGGCACGAGCTGTGAGGGAGGATGGGGATCCCCACTTGCCGCCGATCCACCCCCTCTGAGGGGGAATGAGTGGTGTCTGTGGTGGGTGCTGCCGAAATGTGCCCCAGCGAGGCGGGAGGGCGGGGGGCAGGAACCCATCTTACGCCTGGTGTGAGGCACAGGAGGGAGCCCGGGCAGCCGCCCTGTCGCTCCCTGTGTCCCCGGGGACTCGTGTCTCCCTCCTTTCTGTTTCAGCCCCCCGTGTCCATCCCTGGTGGTCACGGTGTGGGGGTGCCGCCCCTCAGCCCCTCTCCCTCTCAGGGTGCGGGGCGGCCGTGTTTGTTCTCCTCGCGGCGCCTGTTATCAGCTCACAACACACACAGGAAGTCCTGTCTGGGATTGTCCATCCCCGGCCTGATTTATACAGGAAGAAAAGCATAAAAAGCCGCCCTTCCACCTCAGCAGCCACCTCCTGCCTGTGCGTGGCCGGCAGCTGGCCATGCTGGGGCCACCAGGCAGGTGCCTGGGCCCGCTGGACCCGGGGTGGCCGGGCAGGGATGGCCACCGGGAGCCATCTGGGAGCACAGCACTGGGGCTGCTCCCAGCGCAGCGGGGGACAGTGGGGTGCCACAGGTACTGTAGAGCCATAATGGGAATGGGGTGGATGGGATGGGATGGGATGGGATGGGATGGGATGGGATGGGATGGGATGTGGGGCTGGCGCTGGGGCAGCGGGAGTGTCCTTGCCAGGTGAGACCCTGCGGGCTCTGGGTGGTTTTGCCCCTGCTGAGGCAGAGATGATGGTAGGAGCGTGGAGCAAACAAGGGCGTAAAGGATCTTTTGGAGCACATGGGTGTGTAAAGCATCCTTCAAAGCACAAGGGTGTGTAAAGCGTCCTTTAAAGCAGAAAGGTGTGGAGAGCATCCTCCACCTGAGCTCCTGGTGCGGCTGTCTGCTTTGCTCAGAGTGGAGCTCAGCCTCCAGCACTTTTATTTTTAATTCACCCCACTGGCACTCGGGATGTTTTCCAGGAGCAGAGAACTCCACGGGTAAATTTTACCTCCTGTGCGTGTAGAGGCTGCAAACACTTGCACAAATTCCTGTGAGATGGCTGCAAATTCTTAGCAAATCTCTTCACTTTCCGTTACTCTTTCCCTTTTTCCTTTGCCTGCTCTCTGACCACTGATACACCACCGCACTGTCCATCCTTCTGCCCGTGTTCCCTGCCTGCCGGTCTCCTCTCTGTGCTGCCAAATTCAGCCCCAGATCCAGGCAGGATGAGGGGCAGGACAGGGATGTGGGCAGGGATTCTCCTGCCTGTCACACCAAGGCTTTGTCCTGCCTAACAGCCGAGCCTGGAGTGTGCCGGGTGTGCATGCCTGGAGCTCAGCAAAGCCTTCCAAATTTACAGCCATGGAGCCGGCTGATTTTCATGCTGTCTGTTTTCAGCTACCTGCCTGTATTTTGGGATAAAAGAGCAGCTGAGATACCACACCAGTGAATACTCTCAATAGAAATAACCCAGCATACTTTTTCCAAGGGTCTAACATTCGTGGAATCAATTCGCTGAGCAGAGAATAAAAAAATAAGAAGAAACAACAAGGCTTTGTCAGTGATGAAATCAATTTAAGACTGGATTGGGAAGCTGTGCGAGGCAGAAGTCCAAATGTGGTGGCTGGATCCTGAGCATCCTCAAAAATAATCCACCTCTGGGCAGGAGTGGAAAACATGGAGTCTGTCCTGGCAGAGTCTCAGTATTCTTCCCTGTGATCTGCCGATGGAGTTACTCCCCCCTCTCTGCTGTTCCACTACCATCTCTCACAAGTTTCCCTGGAGGTAAGAAAGAGAAAATGAATCTGGTCTGGAGGCTCATTTGAGGTATTTCCCAGGCTCTGCTGCTGCAGATGGGGCTGGCCCGGGGGAGGCAGATTTACAAACTGCAACAAATTAGGGTAAACCAACCTGCCTCACAGCCCCACCAGCAGCAGGGGGGCATGGCAAAACACCAGGGGAGAGGTCTCAGACCAGACAGGGAAAGAAAAGCGTCTCTGCAAAGAGAAGGGGGTGATCAGAAATATTTTCTTTTGCTCTGTCCTCTCTCCCGAAGGGAGCTCTTGGATCCCCATCCTGCTCATAGCCTGTGAGGTGAGGGCAGAGAGGAGCTCTGCTTAGTACAGGTTCCTGGAGCTGGAGATTTTCTCCTGGAAGAGAAGGATAATCAGAGCAAAAATCAGAGCATTTCTTGTGGGAAATGCTCTTTGCTGAGCTGCTCCCTAGGATGGTCACGGTTCAGGGACCAAGCTGTCCTGCATCTCCCAGCTATCCCACTGCACTTCCCATGCTCCCCTCTGGAATGATTCACTGGGGAAGTGGGGTGGGGGACCATTCCCTGCTGACTAATGCCGTGTTTTGCCAGGGAAATTTCACAGAAAGCTGCAAAATTCAGTTTATTCCTGGGTGGGATGAATCATTTCCCAGTTTTTACACTGCAGCCACTGCTGCCTTCTCTAAATGTAAATAAGAGCTCAAGTGTGCATGCAAAGGAAAATAAACCTAGCTATGGGATGTTGCCCTGTTCTTGCATTTGTTTTTGCACAGCTGCAGCTCGGCTGCTGGTTGTCCCCATGGTCACCTTAAGTTATAACACACCTGTCCTGAGACACTTAATGCTTGTTAAGTCCTTAACTCAGGCAAAAAAAATACCACTTTGTGGGGCTCCAGTCTCGGTTATAATACACAGAGCCCTGGGCAACTGGTGACAACAGACTGAGAGCTACAGGCCAAGTACCTTTCTTGGTTTGACCTGTTTTTATCCCACTGCCATCAGTGGACTCATCTAGATTTCCACTGAGATAACTGGTCTGCAGCTGACGCAGCTGAGAACAATATAGGACATAATAGAATAGTGGGAGGTCGTTTTCCTCACAGAGCTCTGCAGAGCAGGGGCTGCTCCAAAGCCTCAACTCAAGTGTAAAGTTTACAAACAGCCTTATGAAAAACCTGAGCAGAAGAATTTGTCCTAGAACAGGAAAAGCCATTCCCCCCTTTTTTTGAGAAGCACCAAAAATTCCTATTGCTTTAGCAAGTGCTTCCAGTTCTGTGCCAGACCCCCGCAGAGGCCAGCGAGAGCCCATTGTCCACAGCAGGTACGGGGTCAGCCAGGGCTTGTAGCAGCTGAAAGGTTTTGCATCTGTATGTGTGTCACTCTCCTGCCTGTCCCCCCATCCATCTGCCATTTCAGCACCTCTGGCCCCAGTTTGGGGCAGCACTCGTGTGCCTGGGCACGTCCCGTTTTCTGTGATGGGATGGAAGTGCTCCTCTCTGATGTGGGACTTTAGTGCTGACCTCCTATTAATTCTCCTCTGTTATCATTCCTTTTTTGTGCCTACAGAGCCAGAGCAAAGTTAAGTCCCCCCATCCCCAGATACCTCACACCCTCCAAGCTCTCCTATCACACAGGGGACCACTTCCAGCCCACAGCTCCGTGCCTTGATCCACCACAGATGCTCTCAGGGGGATGTTGGATGGCCAGGCAGGTGCATTGGGCTTGGCAGGTCTGTGGGACAGGCTCTAGGAAACAGGGGGGTGGGTGAAAATCTGACTTTTGCAGCCAGCCCAGTGCTCAGCCTGAGACCTGCTCCAGGCCAGCACTCGGTGTCCTTCACAGCTCACGCTGGTGGTAAAACCAGTGGGAGACAAGGAGGTTTTGACATTGTTAAATCTAAGAGGGAGGTTGGGCAGAAACATTTCTTTCTTGGCCTGGAGACAGGCATTAATATTAGATGTCATGGGAGTACACTTCTAGTGTGTGAGGGAGAAAGCTGTGGGGGAAAAATGTAAAACATTGGTCAAGGGAGGACTTCAAATTCAGACAGCCTTGCAGGCAGGAGCCAAAATCCCTTGCTGCCTTTGTCAGAAGCTCATTACACTGACCTTAACAGTGCCAACAGATCTGATCTTCCCCCACTCTGAACTGGCATAACTCCTGCTTCCAAGGGAACTTTGCCAGGCAGTGTCCTGGGGGATTTCCTCCCAGCATAATGAATATTAGCACATAAGACACCTAACCCTCCCCAAGAGCAGAGGATTAAATGCTCTTTTAATGGGCTATAAGCAGTTCTTTAGCAGCTGACACGGGCACTTGCTTGAGTAAAGATTTGACCCAATAAATGGAATTGCGAAGCAAACATTTTGCAATTAAAATACTGGCAGAATTTTAAAATGCTCAGTGCACTTAGGGAATAATTGCCTAATGGCTGAGAAGGCTCCACAGGGGACCCTGGAAGGTGGTGTGCTCGGTCCTGTGCTGGGGGGTGTCCTGCAAAGAGCTGAAGGATGAGTACATCCTCTTCCTCACCATCAAATTTACGCTTGGTATCCCAGGGCCTCAGGCAAAGGTTTCCCAAGCAGTTAGGGCCTCCCTGTGCCTACCACAGTGTCACAGTGTCCGTGCCTCTGGCACACCAGTGGTGTGAGCTCAGTGCCAGTGCCACAGGGAGTCACGATCCTGCTTCCATCCTCCACCCCACTCCACAAATGTTTCATCCTCCACAGCTCCACACCTTTGGGAGTGTCCAGGGCATCCCACACCAGGTCCATCATGGGCAAGGGCTGGGTCACTGGTCTCTGCCTTCCTGACAAGGGGAGTGTAACAGTGGGCTTTTTCTGTCCTGACAGTAAGAAACCAAGATGCTCCTTAAGGAAAGGATCCCTGCCCAGGACACATGATGGAGCACCGTGGACAAGGTGAGTGCCTTGGCTGCAAAATGAGATCCCGTGCTTTCAGCATGGCCGGATGGAGAAGCTTTCCCTTGGCTTCCAAATGCATTTTGCAATTATTAGGCAATAATTCAAGCTCTGTTCATCTCCCCCGTACACCAGAAAAAACAGTAACACTCTCGGCATAACAAGATAATTACCGTCCCTTCAAGGCTCTTGGGAAAAGTTGCCTCTGCTTCGTGTTTAGGAGATTAAATGAGCTGAAATCATTCCCGGGAGGTAGGATGGATCCACAGGGTGAGCAACCCCGCCTGTGCTGTATGAGATGCTGTGTAACGTGGAGCTGTGCTTCCACCAGCACCAGCAAGCCTTTCCTTTGCTGCTGGGAGGGATCCCAGCACATCCCAGAGCGGATTCCCCTCTGTTCCCTTCCTCAGGGAGAATCCCACCAAAACTCCTTTCACACGGGGAGCCCCACTCCAGAACACCAGCACCCATCAGCTTCCCGGGGGGGTGCAGCACGACCCGAGACAGCTCCAGTTCCATCAGCGGCCTCAGCGTATCCCTGAGGAAATAGAGGGGATGGGCCAGTGATCTCAGTTGCTCTTTTGGCGCCATTGTTGTTTAGCTGGTAAATATTTCCTTTAAATGCTTACATGCTTTCGAAAAAATTACAAAACTTAATGGGAACAAATATTCCCAGGGGGCTGTATCCTGCCATTCATTCGCACATCAGATCCCCGCTATCTTCAAGAATGGCTCTGTGCATGGGCAGGCGCCTAAGTCATTTGAAAAACAATAAGCCTCTGTGCTCTAATTTTCCAGACAAAAATGTAGACAAAACAAGTGGCAATTTGGCACAAACCGAACTGCTTTGATAAATAACTGGGCATTTTAAGAGGAGCAGCCTGTAGGCAGCTGGGATGGGCTGCCTGAGCTGTGCCGGGGCAGGTGTTGCCCAGCCGGAGCTGAGCCCAGTGTGTCACCCTTGGGAGTCTCTCGGGGTCGATCCTCACATGGCTCCACAGCTGGGGGGCCCTCCAAGGAATCCTGTAATCATCCTTTAGGGCTCGCTGAAAACCAGCCTCCCTGTCCTGGCAATTTATTGCCGGCTTCTGCAGGACTTCGCTGTTGTAATGAGCTCAGGGGGATTAACGGGGCACGGCGGGAGGCTGTGGACCAGGTCTCTAACCTAGGGAAACACGTCTCCTCTTAAAATTATACGTGCTCGTGGGGAGTGCGGAACCAGCCACAATATTTTTTAGCAAAGGGAAATAAATTTGCCCTGGGCACTGCACTGGCGATGGACCATTTCCCCGGGGAGTCTGAACACCCCTGGGCGAGGGGCCGGGGGCTGCGCTGGGATCTCCCCCTCTTGCTATAATCCCCTGCCCACCCAGGCGAGCTGGGCCATAGGGGGTTCAGGGACCTCGTGTCCTCGCAGTGTGGGGCACGCCGGGGCTGAGGGGCTCAGCCTGACGTGGAGTCACCAGGTAAGGCTCCAGATCAATCCAGGGCAGGGGTTTCTTGCAATCCCGCCTCTATCAGAGGCAGCGAAAACTCACGGGGCGCACCACCAGCGTGTCCCACCACCCCAGGCTGGGCTCCTGGGGGGGTCCTGCCCTGTCCCCGCATGACTCCCCCCCCCCGCAAGAACTGATTTCTCCGGCGGTCTTGCCGTGTCCCCAGATGTTCCCGGGGCGCCGGGGGCAGGTGGCGGCCGGCGGGGCGGGGGCAGGCGGAGGCTCCCCGGGCCCCGGCGCTTCCCCCCGGCCGGGAGGCTCCACTTTCCTCCCCGCCGGGAGCTCATTGGGCCGGGGCGGAGGGACCGGCTCGGGCCGGGGGAGGAAATGCGCGGGGGGCCGCGGCGCGGCGGCGACTCCGCGGCTCCGGCACCGCCACCGGTGAGTCCCGGCGGGCACCGCCCGGCGCTCGGCACGGCCGGAGGGGCCGCGGCCGCATCCCCCGGCGGGGAGGGGCGGGGGGTGCCGGCGGAGCGGAGCTCGGTACCGCAGCGCTGGGAGGGCGGCCGGGGGGGCCCCTGGGCCGGCGGAGGGGCTGCGGGGCTGCGGGCAGTGCCGGGGAGCGGGGATGGGGCTGCTGCGGCCGCGATGAGCATCCCTGCGCCGCGTCCTGGCAGCCCCCCGGGGTACCCGTGTCCCTACAGTTCTTGCAGCCCCCCGGGACACTCGCGTCCCTTTACACGCTGTGACACCCGGGATACTCGCGTCCCTGCAGTTCCTTCAGCCCCCCGGGACACCGGGTCCGCGCAGATCCTCGGACACCCGCGTCCCCGCAGCCCCCAGCGGCCTCCGGGGGTCCCCGCAGCCCGCTCCGTGATTCCCGGATCCCCGCAGCCGCTGCGTGATAACGGTGTCCCTGCAGCCCCCGCGGTCCCGTGTCCCTGTGTGCCGCCGCACCGTGCCGTACCCCCGGAGCCCCCTCCGCCGTTCCCCCTCCCTTCTCCCCGCTCCATAGTACCCGCATCCCCGCGTCCCGCTCCATCCCGCCCGCACCGCGTGCCGTGCCCCGCGGTGCCGCATCCCAGCCTGCGCAGGGAACAGCTGGAGGTGTCTGTAAGGAACAATCCATCCCCCTGCGGCTGGTGCAGACCCTCTCCAGGAGGGTTTGGCTCTAAGGGCACAGGCCAGGGCCAGAGCACGGCTTGGAGCCACGGTTTCACCTGCAGAACCAGGCCAAGCTGTTGGGAAAAGTGCAGCCTGTGAGGTTTATTGCATCCTCCCGAGGGGCTGGATTGTCTCGTATCCCTTTGCAGGCAGAGCTCGATTCCTCCTGCTGCCATCAGCTGGATCTTTAGTCTTGGTTCCATGGGCAGAGCTGCACAAAGTGCTGCTCACCTGTGCGGTGGGTTGTGTTTGCCATTGGTGGCTGTGGCAGGTGAGGCAAGGGCAGACTTAGGAGAGCTATAGGAATATTTCTGGCTGGCAGGAGAAGGATCCCCAGACTCACAGGAGCACGTGGCCAGCCAAGGAGCCTTTGCTGACTCCTGAAGCAGCAGAAACTTAGAGGCACCCGCATAGTTTCACTTGCCAGACCTCTTCATTTGAGGGACTACAAAGGCAGTGACCAAAAACTATTTTTTTTAACATCATAAAAAGATGTTTCTTGGGTTATATGTGTTAAAAGAGCAATATTAGAATAGGTGGTGGCAACAGGTTGGAAGATCTTCAGTGGCTATAAAGAGGCTGATTTTCATAAAATTATAGAAAAGACAAGTATAGACTATCATGTTTTGCACTTTTGCAACTTTTTCTTGTATGAAGCGACCATAGTTTTATGACCCAGAGGGATCCTCTGAACACTCGAGGTAGGGCAGTGCTGCTCCATTTCAAAGTGAAAAAACAAACCGTCTGTATTTTAGGCTCGTGCCCTGCGTTTCTTGCTGTCCCCACAGGGAAAGCTCCAATGGCAGCCACGGGAATCCTGTGGGAGGACGGAGATGGTTGGCAGAGTTTGACTTAGAGACTTCAGAAGAAGCACTGCTGGCCTGGGGATCTGGGATTGTAGGGAAAATATGTGTCCCAGTATAGCCCTGGGAAAAGCTGGCTGGCGGAGCAGGGGGGAGTTAGTGTGTCTGTACACCACTGTCCTTGGGATGTCTCCAGGAGAACTGGGGAAAAAGAAGGCTTCTTCACTACTTTTAAAAAACCTTCCTGCAGGTCAAGCAAGGTTTGCTTTCCTGGTGGTGGAGATGCCATAAATCAGTCATTAGGAGATGAAGTTTTGTGCTATGTTTGGAGGAGAATGGAGGACTATAGGCTCTATAGCACCAAAATCCTCCTTACATCCTCAGAACCGGGCTTGCATGGAAATATGCTGTGATATTTGACATTTGATAGTTGATGTTTGATATTAAGGAACAGGAAGGCACCAGACTGGTTTCTCTGCAGTTGTGAGTCTCCATCTTTCCATGTTTAAGTTTCTCTGCCTGCACAAAGGAAAGGATGATCCTGAGTGCCTCAGAGGAGGGATTTGAGACCTGCAGGCTCTACAGATATATGGTGGCTATCCCTAACAAGTCGTCTCAGAGTTAGGAATTAATCCTAATGGAGATTGGGGATCCACCTGCAACTTTCCAGTCCAATCCCACCCCAGAGCACTTGGGGATTTTAGCAAGTTGGTTTGCAGTCACCATATTTCCAGTCTCAGAAGGAGGTTTCTTGTGTTGCCTCCCTTTTCTCAAGGTTTAATCAGAACAACAGATTCTTTCTTTAATTGGTGTATGTTTAAGGTGGGTTTCTTTATTTCTTCCTCCTTCAGCTGCTGCCATCCGGAGGCCAACTGGTTTGTTTAAATGCAATACTGTTTAAATTAGATATTGTTACTGACCTTCTTCTGCCTTGTTTCATGTTTGTCCTCAGCTAGAAAATCAAAAGCTCTTTATTTGTGGCTCAGATCTGACTCTGCAGACGGTACATATGGCCCTTGCAGCACTTTTCTCTGGCACGAACTTGTATTTTAAAGAGAAGAAGATCAGATTTCAGTGTGTTATGTGGTGGGAAAACATAGCTTTACAATGCTGTGTGGATTAAGAAATTAGGGGCCATTGTTTTGCCCTCACTGCCTAGAATTAGCAGAGTGTTTCGGGCGACACAGGTCCCTTCCCTGTCTCTCAACACTGAGTGGACCCTGGTGCTGTGAGAGCCTCTCCAGGCATCCCCTGGGGTAAATCACCACCACAATATTGAGATGAGTGGGGAAAAGTGGGTTTGTGCCTGGAGGAGCTCCCTCCTTTCCAGGGGTGTGTCCCCCTTTCCAGGGGTATGTCAGATGTCACCAGCTGGGGAAGGACATGCATGTTCACACTGCTCTTCTCCTGTTTGCAGGGTTCCACGCTGAAGGACAGGACATGTGGTAGGAGGCAGCACATCCCACTGAAGAGCGAGAGCTGGTCGTGCTGCACAGCCCGGGGTGCTGTGGGAGGGACAGGACATGTGCCACCTCAGCTGCCTCCTCTCGGGACTCCTCCTCATCCTCAGCACCACCAGCACCGATGGCTTTGCCCGGGCAGGGTAAGGCCCCATTCTGTCTGCACCTCCCAGGTGTGCCCATGTGCATGTCATGGTGAGGCACATCCTCCCCAGGTGAAGAGCCCTGTTTGGCAGCATGGACATGGGCAGCTCCCCGGGCTGGTCAGGAGGTGGAAGAAGGCTCTGGCAGCCCTTTGCTGGTTGTTTGCTTTGTCACTGAAGCTAAAAAACCTCTCAGAGAAAATGCCCGTTTAGCTCCAGGCAGGGACACAAAGACACTCTGGGCTTTTTGTTCGTGAGAGTCAAAAGGTGATCAGGAATTATTATTATTGTCTCTTTCAAGCACATCCTTCACAAAAATATTTGTGAAATCTTGCTATCAATCACAGCAGCTGAGCCTTGTAAAAAAGTTGTCAAAGGAGGATGCAGCTCCCATCAGAGGAGGATGCAGCTCCCAGCTCTGATGGACACAACATCTAGGGGACACGGGTGTGGAATGCCCTGGTGGGCTGGTGCCTGCTGCGCCCAGGATGGTGCTGTGGTCCATGATCCTGCAAATCCAGCAATTTCCCTTCCCTTTCCAGGAAAAGGGTCTGACCTGGCACTCGGGATCCCAGTATAGGCTGGGCAGGCACAGCTCAGCTCCCACTGCATCAGAGGAAGCCCAGAGCTCAGTGCCCCAGATTCTTCCCCAACCAAGAGGAGCTGGAGCTCAACATCCACCTCTAGATACAGCTCACATTTTCTACAAAGTTTGTTTTTACACTGAAATGCTCCTCCAGCATCAAACCTTTCACATTCTGAAACCACAGCTGAATTCCTCACTCTCACGCACAGGCTGCAACCAGAGCTTTATTCTAAATTTTGCAAAGCAAACAATTGCCATTTAAAAATTGCATTTTCTATAACATTAATCACGAGGCTGAGAGGAGTTCTCTGGAGTTAATGGAAGCCATCTGATGTCCATGCTAATTCCCAGGCTTTTTATTTTAGTTTCTAATTGAGCTGGGAGGCTGAGATGAGGGGATGAGTTCCTCAGTGGGACTGACCTGCTTGGGCTGAAAAATGTTGAAAAAGAGGGTATTTAACCAAGACCACTTTGGCTGTTAACCTTGGGAAAGTTTTTGGCTGGATAACAGTTATCTTAGGATATCTTAGGAAGGCTGGAGGGCCCCTTTCATCTAGCCTCTATTTTTTTTTGCGGTGAGCCTGACCCTGCCTGTGAAGTCATTAATTTCTTAGTGACCACAGAGGCATCTGTTTCAGGAATGCAAAAGTCTCAGAAAGGAAAAATCCACCCAGAAAATGAGTAATTTTGGGGGAAGGGAGATGATGAATGGAATGAGTAAATAATCCCTAAATCTGAGTCCTGACTGCTCCCCTGGGACAGAGGGACCGTGCTGGGTGAATGTTCGAGGAGGCATCAGTGCCTTGGCACAGGGGCAGGGGGGGGAGTGCCTGTACAGCCCAAAGTGCTCCAGATTTGGGCCAGTGCCCCAAAACAGCTTGAAGTGGCCTCCCAGGGCACTGGGGCAATTAGGCACTGCTGTTTCACTCACCCTCTGCAGAGAGGGGCTGTCAGGCCCCGTCCTGGCGGGTGAGATGTGACCCTGTCCCCTCTGCTCAGCCGCAGGGTCTGTGCCGCGGCGCCGCAGAGCCGGGCGGGCGCCTACACCGAGTCCCACGTCCAGCCCGTCTACCAGCCCTACCTCACCACCTGCCAGGGCCACCGTGTCTGCAGCACCTACAGGTGAGGGCACTGCCTGTGCCACGGACCTGCTCCCAGTGTGGCAGCAACTGGGGGGGCTGTGGGAGGGGGCAGTCCTGCCTCGATCCAAAGGGACGAGGCTCCCAGTGCCTGGTGGTGGGTGCCAGTGCAGGGAACAGGATGCTCGATCCAAAGGGACGAGGCTCCCAGTGCCTGGTGGTGGGTGCCAGTGCAGGGAACAGGATGGAGGCTTGGGGAAGGTGCTCTGGCACCCGGCTCAGCCCCATCCTTGCACTGCAGGACCATCTACAGAGTTGCCTATCGGCAGAGGTACAGGCAGCTGCCTGAGCCCGTGGCCTCGTGCTGTCCCGGCTGGAGCAGAGCAAACACTCACACGCCCAGCTGTAACAGAGGTAAGAGGTTGCTGGACCAGTGCTCATCCCCAGATCCCTCGTGTTCCTGGAGGAAGCCCATTCACCAACACTCTGCCTGTCAGGTGGATTCTCCCTCTAGGAAAGCATTTAAATTTTAAACATCACAACCAAATGCAGTTCAATATCTGATTAATTCCCAGCCTTTCTCTGCTGTCTCTTGGGCCTTTTTCCTTTGGGATTGCTCATTACCTCTATAGTTAACAGCGGATAAATAAAGCGAGTAATTCCTTTCCACATAAATCAGCAGTAATGGAAGAGAAATGCTTTCAGGAGGCCACAAATGCAAACCACAGCAGCAGTCAGTCCATCCCCTGACAAGCTCAGTCCATCACCCTCCTCCCTCTGTCCTGCTGCCCCTGGGCTGGTGCTGGTGTGTGTTTTGAGGTGTGCAGTGTGTGTGTTGCATCCAGGGTGGGAGGGGGGAGCTCAGGACCCCCAGAACTGCCGGGTGACGCTGTGCTGGTGTTTCCTCTCACAGCTCTCTGCTGGGTGCCGTGCCAGAACGGCGGGAGCTGCACCTTCCCTGGCAGATGTGCCTGCCCACCCGGCTGGACGGGGCGAGCCTGCCAGACAGGTACTGGCCATGTCACTCCTCTCCCTGCTCTCTGTGCTGCTGCTGGAAGAGCTCGCCTTGGGAAGCATCAGAGCTGCTGCCATGGGGCTTTGGTTGTCCTTTGACCATGCACCGACCCCTTAGTGGGGACAGGGACCAGCACTGTGGCTCCTTACCAGACCTCGGGACGTGCCTAGTGCACACACATACACAGCTCCATGGCATTGATGCCTGATGGTCTGGCCAGGAAAGGGTGGGAAGCCTGGCTCCCAGGGGAACTCCCTTTGGTGAGCTCCTCAGTGCTCCCAGTCCTCATGTGCAGCCCTGGCACCCACATTTTCTCTCCGCTTCTGATCAGAGCGAGCAGAGCTGTGAGCACACCAGCAAGAGCCTTTCTGCAGCACAAAAACCTTGTGGGGCTGGCCCGAGGTTGTGTGCTTGTGATCCTCCCTCTCCCAGGCTTTGTAAACTCTTGCTGTAAACTAAGACACCCATTTACTGCAGGGACTAAATCTGTAAATATCCAGGGGTGGAAGGGAAGCCTGGCAGTCTCCAGGCACCAGGCTCCTCTCCAGCACAGGAGCAGCCCGATGCTCCTCACAGCACAGGGAAATCGGGCAGGGTGGAGCACACCAGTGGTGCAAAGCCCCTGCCATGGCATTTCCCAGCTTCTCCCAGCTTTCCACCCTCCTGTGAGGCAGAGGAGGAGTGTGTGGCATTGACCCATGCTGGGCTAGGCAGAGCTGAGCCCATCACTGACAGCTACGGCTCCAGCGCAGGAGGAAAAGATTTTCCCACTGCCTAAAACAGTGCTCGGGCGTGGGAAGCGGTTCAGCTCATTCTGCTTTGTGGGAACAGCTCTAATAACTCCCCCGTGTGAGGAGAGGTTACTGGGTTTTGTACACACTTGAAAGGCTGATGGCTCCTCACCACAGCTGGCTGGAACCAAAACCCTGGCCGTAAATCCAGGATGAGAGCCGGGCGCTGCCTGCGCCTGCCTGGCCAGAGCCAGGACGTTTCTGACCACAGCTTTTGCTTCTGCTCTGTTGTGGGGGGAGTGGGCAGAAGGGAGGAGGCCAGATCCCCCTCGGGCTTAGCACAGGTTTATCCAGCTGGGCTGTCCCAGATGCTGGTGGTGCTGAGACACCCAGAGCTGTGCCCAGCACAAACACCAGCACATTCCGGGGACACTTGCTGAAATTCCATTGCAGCCCCCCATGCCTAAGCCATTTGTGCCACTCACCCCTATCCCTCCTGCCCTCACTGAGTCATTCCTGTGTTTCAGATGTGGATGAATGTGCCAGCCAGAGCCATGGCTGCAGCCAGCTCTGCGTCAACACAGCCGGGAGCTACCGCTGCACGTGCCAGGATGGCTTTGCCCTCGCTGCTGATGACAAGGACTGCCGGCCCCTGGTGCCAGTGCCCGAGATGGACACCTTCAGCCAAGCAGGTAACCTGTCCCCCCAGTGCAGCCCCAGCTGCTCTGGGCCTTCAGAGAGCTGGGGTTAACACTCAGCATCACTGGCTGGAGCAGCTGTGGCCAGAGAGGGGACGACAGCCAGAGAACCCCTCGGCTTTATTCTTGGTGGCCCAGGAGTCCCTCTCCCACCCAAACAACTTCCCCTGTGCACAAATCCGTCTGTGAGAGTGACACAGCCTGGCTGTGGCTTGTGGTGTCCGGGATGTGCCTGTTCTCTCCATCACCATCATCGTTCCCACAGGGCAGGTCTGGAGCCTCGAGGAGCGGCGCTGGTGACGGCCCATTATTACTTTTGGTACGCGCTGTGACACTTCAAACTCGTACCGTGAGTAATAATGCGCTGTGGCCAGCACGGGCATCACGCAGCAAACACCTGGGAGAGCAGGGCACTGCCTGCATGTGCCATGCCTGCCTTTGTCCCTGTCCTGGGCCCTCAGCAGGATCGACTCCTTGTGCCCACCGTGGGACAGGGCACACTTGGGTGCTCTCTGACAACATGGGTGCCAAAGGCCAGGCTCCACCAGACACCTTGTCCTTCAAGCATCACCCCGTTACCAGAAGAATCCCCCGCTTTGTTGCAGGTGCTCCAGCAGCAGGAGAAGCCTGTGCCATTAGCAGCTGGACTAGATGCCAGTGCTTGCAGCAGATGTTGAATCCAGCTGATGCTCTGGGGCCTGATTCCGGCAGGGCAGACCCTGGGGGCTCACTGAGAGGGCAGGGGAAAACAGCAGAGCTTGGCCTGAGCCCTGCAGAGATGTCTTTCTCCCCAGCACCTTCCACTTCACCTTGGGCAATGGGCTTTTACTGACTGACCTTCCCCTGGTCACTTTTTCAGGTCCCTCCAATGAAGTGAAGGAAGAAATGAATGACCTGAGGAGCCGAGTGGAAGCGCTGGAGCAGGTGACTTCCAGCACACCCCTCTACCCTGCCCTGCTGCTGCTCGAGGCTGTGCTGAGCCAGCTCCCACCCCGGGCTGTTCACAGCCAGGGTTTCCCTCTTCCCCAGCTCTATTTTTAACACAGTGCTGGCCTCGGCAGCGATCCCAGCAGCAGTCCCAGCTGTGCTCCACGCTGCCGGCAGCACCCACGCCGCGGCTTTTCCAGCCCAGCAGCCCTTTGAACACCACCAAAGCCCCACGAGCCTGACCTGGTGGGTGCTGCATTCCTTCAGGAGGTCCTCCTGGTGTGGGGGGGACACACTCATGGCTCCCCTTCTCCCCGCAGAAACTCCAGCTGGTGCTGGCCCCTTTCCACAACCTCATGCCATCAGCGCCGGAGGACGTCGGCACAGACCCCATCAGCCGACTGTCCCACTCCCTCCAGCAACTGGACAGAATTGACTCCCTGAGCGAGCAGATCTCTTTCCTCGAGGAGCGGCTGGAAACGTGTAAGTGCCTGGAAAATCAGGGCTGAAGGATTTCCCTCCACCCACACTGGCCACAGTGAGCAGATGCAGGCCAGCGAGATCAGTAACACATATGCCACTGTTAATCTAGATCTCCCTCAAGCTCAGCAGCCTGCAATTAATAAAAGATGAACACAAACAGCCCATTAGCTTCATTTCAAAGCCGTTTCTGTGGCTGCACCATCTGACTGCCCATGTAGCAGCCAAAAATTGTAAGGTTGGCACAAGGAAACGTGGCTGCCGGGCAGAGCAGAGGGAGCCACTGTGAGCAGTGGGTCACGTCTGGCAATCAGCACTGCAGTCCCTTCCTGTATCCTTGTAATTTGGTCCTTAGAAAAGAACTCCCAGCTCTTAGGAAATTAACAGTCCAAGAAGTCAATCAGGGAAATTTAGGGAGCGTGCAAAAGTTGGCAGATTTACGAGCCTGGGAAGTTTTGGGCATTTCTTTTTGAAGCCTACAGACCAAGCAGTGCACCAGAGAGGGTCTCCCAAGTAGCAAACTGAGCAAGAGACCTCAGTGAGAGTTGCCATGGGTGAAGTGGCTGGAGGTGGGGGGGTCCTGCCTGGCATGTCCCCCCATGGCACCACAGAGAGGGGCAGCATCCCCTCATGGCCCTGTGGTGCTCTGGAGAGTGGCAGTTTGACTCCAAGCAGAGCACAACCATGTGAACACTTTATTTTGATAGGGAGCTCTTTGCAGCTCATTTTCCCATTAAATAATTCCAGAAACTAGGCATGGCTGGGCCAGCTCAGGAGCTGGTGTGCAGCAACAGCCCGGAGCTCGTGGCAGGAGACTCAAGAGAAACTGGTTCAGGGCATATCCAGTCCCAGTTCACTGCTTTCAGTAATGGCTTAGATGGAAAAGAATTCAAAGAACTTGTTTGAAGACAAAGTAGCTGCAAATAGACACTTAAAAAGCATCTCAGAAAGGGGTAATTATCAGAACCATGGAGTGTTCCAGCAGACTGAGTTTCCTAGTAGTGCTCTGTACATATTATTAGTGACAGCACTGAGGAATGTGAGCAGTATCACAAGGTAACATGGATTTATTCCAAGGGATGACTCCAAAGTGCTGAAATTAATTTTTGCCAAGCCTGCTCCAGCAAGCAAAACTTGTTTTTGTTCCTTTTCATGGTCTTGCAAGTCCCTGGAGGACACAAAACTGTCCTGTCATACTCCAGCAAGCCCTGGGGCTCGCAGGGCATCCCATGGAGTTACTCAGCCATCCACGTTCTGTGCCTGGTGAAGCATTTCACAACTGAATGCTACAATAAAACTGCACTCCCCAATTAGCTGCTCAGTGGGGGTGTGTGTAAGGACCAAGAAAAACTACTTTCTCTTTAAACCACCAGCAAAGGCACCAGAGGAGAGCTCTTGAAGTCATAACCACTTTGGCCTCTCTAAGTCTGAATTAGCCCTGATCCAGCACAGACTGTCACTGTTACTGTCACTGGCTTTGGGACACTGCACGCAGGGCCCAGGCAAGGACTGTGACACACCAGGGAGGTGAGAGTGACACTCCCTAGTGTGGTGGGACAGAGCTAGCCTAGGGTTGTTTGCCAAAGGGAAAGCTGCAAGTGTGGGTGATATTCACAGAGGTTTAAGGTCAATCTGCTTGGGAAAGAGACAAACCAAACCCAGGCTACGGATGTTGCTGAATTGTTTCTTTTTTTTCCATCTTCCCAGGTTCCTGCAAGAACGAACTCTAGCTGAACACCCGAGGCCTTGGAACAAGCCGAGTGCATCCGCAGCTCTTATCTCACTCTCCAGCCCCAGGCTGGGGACAAAGCCACATCATCTACAGGAAGGCACATGGTACCAGGAGAAGGCTGGTTTCCCATCAGCATCTCCATAATTTTCTCTTCCAGCTCACCTTATCAAAGGTCACGCAGTTACTTCCAAACTGGATTCCGAGCCCTCCACATCTCCCCCCTTTCCTGCTGGAGACGCAGCAAATAAATGCCTTACCTCGTGCCACGAGTGCCTGGTTGTGCCAGACTGCCTGTGTGTGAAGCTGAGTTTGTTTAGCTTTGCCTGGCTTTTCCTTAGCATTATATGCCAGGCCGTGCTCTCCCAGGGAGAGCAGGGCAGTGCTTCCCCACACTGCCCCGACTTGCTGTCACGTGGAAAAAGTGGGGACAAGTCCTTGCAGCCCCGAGATGTCACGGCAGGGGACAGGTGCACATGGTCCCTGCACTGGGTACAGGGAGTGGGTGCCCATCCCTGTGGTTTGGGGAGTAGAAGCACAGCCCTTCTGCCTGGGGGGCACAGGGAGGGACAGGGACCCCCCACTGCCCCTCAATCACCAAACTCCCTTCCTGCAAGAGCTGAGGGATCAGCACCCCACCTCCTCCTCCCTCAGCTCCCACACAAGACCAGGAGGCTCCTTTATTTAAATAATCATAGGTGTAATTTTTTTTTGTAAAGCACATAACATCCTCAACCCAATTAAAAGTGAACAGCAGACGACTGCACACAGAGGCACTGCTCCCTCCTCCCAGGAGGAGTCAGACATGGTTACCATCCCTCAGGAGCCCTCCCAGGGCCCTCCTGGGTTTCCCCTCCATGACAGCCCTTTATCTGCCACTCTCACAAAGTGCTGGTTTGGTTCCCATCCTCCCACCCCGACCCATCCCACAGAGGGTCTGACCCCTGAGTCTGTACCATAAGGCCCCTCCAATAAAGCCCCTGCCAGCACCAGCTCGGCCCAAGGGCTCCCTCCACAGAATTCCCTGCCTTTCCCAGTTGAGGCTTTAACCCCAAAATACCATATAACTGCGATTCCACTAACACAGGCTGCAAAAGCTGATCGTGTTGGTTACCTGAGTAGCCCCAGGTGGCTCATCCCAAGGTCCCCTGTGCCATGAACAGCAGAGCTAAAGGTAAAGGAACTGCGGACCTGACCCAGCCTTCGAGGGCATCAACACACTTCCACAGCTCCCAGTGAGGGATCCAGGAGCTCTGTTGGTCCATCCATCACCCCAAAGCACAGGGGAACCCCCTTTATCTGACCGGGAAAGGCATTCATGTCCCCAAAAGGGAGAGGTGAAGCCTCCCAAGCCCTGTTCCAGCTGCAGCTCACCCACCCTGTGGCTCCGAGGGGGTTTTACAATCCTCGGAGAGCGGCAGAGACACGCGGGACAGGCACCATCTTTCGGCCGGTGCTGACCATGACAAGTGACAAAACGAGCCCGACAGAGCCCTTTGCATCTGTAAGGGGGCACTGCAGGCACCGAGATTGTGGCCAGGCTGAGCCACCACCACGGCAGGGAGCTGCCAGCAGTTTCCCAAAACAAGATGCGGTTGGCATCTGAAGGAGACAGGCCCGTGAGTCCCGCTGTGCCGGATGGCAGCGCTCTGGGCTGTCCGGGGGGGACACTGCATTCCCAGCACTGCTGAAAAGCCAAATCTGCATTTTCACCCAATTCTCGGCCCTCTCTGAGCATCAAGGTTGTGCAGATACAAACTGCTGCCTGGTGGTTTCCATCTGGGACATCACAGGGCTGAGCCTGCAGGAACACACGTGCAGGGACACTCACGTGAGGCAGAGCCCAGGCTCCAGCCAGGTTTTTGCTGTCACCCTATGCCAGCTGCCTGAGCCGGCGGAACTCACCCCTCTGGTCATTGAGCCCTTTGGTAGCACAAGTTTGATGCCTGAGAAATTCAGAAAAAGGAGACGTTTCATAGTGAGAAAATGAACCCATAAGACAAATCCGCTCGAAGGGAAACCTCAGTGCTGGCTTGACACCCTGTGTGTGCCAGTCCACGGTGTTCCCAGAGTTAGAAGTCACTGCAGAGGAAGAGAAGTTCCTTCAGTATTTGGCAACAACAAACAAGTCCCTTCAGCCACCACCACACGGTGACATCACTGGAAAAGCCTCTAGGACGAGTCCTTGGCCTCGCTTGGACGGCCCGACAGCCTGAAGAGGGTCTCCCTCATGGTGCAGAAGCATCTGTCAGTGAGGTCGGTGACATCGTCTGATGTCAGGCCTTTGGTCTCTATTGGGGGCAGAACCTCCACCTTGATTTTGCCTGGGAACAAGAGAGGAGCCCGTGAGAAACCCACATGCCACAGGAGCTCTGTTCCCTGCTCTGCTCCCTGCCCTGGGCAGTCCCAGCATAGCCCTCATCCCGTCTCAGGGCTTCAGGCATCCATCCCTGGAGTGCAGACAGAGGCTGATCCGTGGTTAGACCAAGAGCTGTGCCAAGTAGAATATTCCCCTTGTGCCCCAAATTGCCACCCCAGCCAGAGCCTGCCCAGAAAAGGAGAGGTGGTATCCAATCTTTAATGAAAACATCCCTCAGTGTATTTAATTACAGCCTTTCCTGAACTAACCCAGCCCAGGCTCTGGTGCCAAGTGCTTTGAACTGAGTCCAAACATCTCCCAGCGGGACTTCTGTTCACCCCAGCTCTGCTTCCCTCCCACACCCTTGTGAACCAGATCTCCACAGGAGACAACATCAACACTGTCTCCAAGTGACTCTTTGGTACCTGATGTAAACAGTTTCGTCTTTGGGTTATAGAAGGTGGTGAAGGAGGAATACACCACAGGGATCACGGGGACCTTGGGGAAGGAAAGAAAAAGAGGAGTTACTTGCACTGCAGCAACTCAGGCTGGCCAGAGACAGGCAGCAAATCCCACACAGCAGAGCTGACCTGGCCTGGCTCTCAGACACACAGGGCACACACAGCAAGACTCACTTCCAAAGGCTGGGACAATTAGGAGTCAAACAGGATCAAAACCACTCCCCAGCAACTCAAGGCACAGGGATACTCAAAGAACTAGGGCCAAGTTCCACTTCAGCCTCAGGTCAACACTGACTTTTAGGGCTCCTCATCCCAAGCCAGGCTTCAAAGCTTGGGTATTGTCTGTCCTGCAAACAAACACTGCAGGATGTCTGTTCTGCCAGGCCCTGCCTGCTGTACCAGCACGTGTCTGGGGCAGGGCAGTTGCTGTGCCTTCAGCTTCTAAGAAAAGGAGTCACCAGTTGCCATCAATTGCTCCCAGGGAAGCTTCAGGCAGAGCCAGGGCCAGGAGGGCAGGCACAGAGTCGTTATTCCATACTGATAACACAGACAGGATCTACAGTAGGTGACTCAGGGGGGTGTAGCAGAGGCAGGTACCAGTTCCACTGACATCCTTCCCTTCCAGCAGCTGCCAGGCCCTGCCTTGGCTGCGTCACCCAGGCAGGAATGGGGATGGTACAACACAGGCTGCACCCTGGGTTTAGTTAGTCGATCTCAGCAAGAGATCTGGCACCTACTCCCTTCTCCAGAATCCCTGCTGTAACATCTCTCCTAGGGAAACCGATTTCCCCTGAGGCCTCGAATCATCCCAGTCCCTGGCACACTGCCCCAGTGCCCTACCCAGGCAAGCAGCCCCCTCTGAGAGCATGGACAGCTCTGGCTGGCTGAAGCCAAGGAGTTGTTTGCCTGCTCCCCCACTGACTGTTCATGGATGTTGTCACTTTGGGGAAAAAAGACATACCAAGAAGTGCCATATGGCCATCAGGGAGGGAGCAGCTATTTCCACACAGAGCAAGCCCAGATGTTGCTATAAAGCATGAGCATTAACAATCCTGAATCAACTCTGCCCTATTGCAACCTGGGGGATTGAGAAATGCATCGACAGCTTTGGGATTCCCCAGGAAAGCACCCACTGAGCTCCCTTCCCGGAAGGAGCTCTGGGCTGCAGCCATGCCCCCAGGAGCCCCTGGGCACAGGCACTGCCAGGAAAGCCTGGAGTGAGGGTCAAGTGTGCCTGCCCTGCAGATGGAACATTGGGACTGGGGCAGGCAGGAGAGAGGAAAAGGCAGCTCTCCACTGCCTGCAGCCACCTGTCCCCAGGGTCAGGTCACTCCCACAGGGGATGGAAAAGGCTCTTGGCTCCTTCTGGGCAGCACTTCTGACACCTAACAGTGGTTTACCTGGGGAGGTGTTACCTGGGAACCTGAGAGCAAATAAACCACACACTGCATGACCAGCCTGGAATGCCACTGCAAAAGCACTCAGGGTGCCTGTGCAGGGGCAGAGCACTGTTACCTGTGCCTGGACAGCGAGGTGAAATGCTCCTTTCTTGAACGGCAGCAAATCCCCAGTGCAGTTCCTTGTGCCCTCTGGGTACACCCACACCTTCAGCTGCACATGGGAGAGACAAGGCTTAACTCCAGCAATCCACCTGCAGTGCCCCGAGCTGCCAGCCAGCTTTGCCAAGAGCTGCAGGTGGCTGTGACTCCAGGTCAGCCAGCACCAGGAGTTGCACATGCCCCCGTGCCACCCCGGGGTGCCCAGACACAGGCCACCCCACCGAGCCCCACGGCCACACTCACGTTCTCATTTGCCATGGTCTTGGCAACCTCAGCCATCACCATCTTGGCGCTGCTGGTGCTCTTCCTGTTGATGAAGATGACGCCGCCGAGGTAGATGATGAGCCCCACGGTGCCCGTGTACATCAGCTCCTTCTTGCCCACCTGGACACAGTTGTCAGGCAGGATCTCCATCAGCCCTAATGGGATGGCAGAGGGCAAGACCCAGCAGTCACCCTGCCTGCCTGCACCTCAGGTGGGACAGGGACACGAGCTGAGGTTGGGAGGGGACAGGGAAAGGCTGATGCCTTGTTTCAATCCTGGCTTCCGCTGCCACCAGCAGAGCAGGAGACTTGGCACACAGCAGTGTTAGTGGGGCAGGGTGGCTGCAGGTGACAGCAAGAACCCCCCAGAGGCAGCTCAGTCCTCAGCCCCAGGGAGCCCAGAAGGGCCACTGACACACACGCTGGGCCAGCCAGGCCACCGGTGAGGCAGGGATGTAAAAGGGAGCTGGGAAACACCCGAGGGGCAGCAGTACCTGGGGTGCTGCACAAGTGTGGGATTGCTCAGAGCGAGGGGAGACTCTTCCCACGTCCAGCACTGACAGGGAAGCTGGACCAGCTGGCTCTGCAGCACAGACTGGCCAGGGCAGGGGCTGTTTGGCCAGGACACACGAGCAGGACTTCTCTGATGGTGAGCAGGAGAACTGCTCCTTCCCTCCCACCAGCTGCTCACCCATCATGTCAAGGATGCTCTGATGGTTGGACACAATGATAGCAGGGCCCTCCACCTCGAAGTTCTCCAGCCCCTTCACCTCAAACCTCAGGCCAAAGAAATACTTGAAGGTCTTGACCACAGCTTTGATGATTCTGTGGAAGAGAAGAGCAGTCAGTCATGGGGTAGGGGGGTGACAAGGGCTGCTACACCCAGGGAAAGACAAGAAGAACTCTAGGACAGAGAACCTTCAGTTGCATGCCAAGTCCTCTCCACTCCTAGTGTGGGAATTTTACTGGAAGCCTGGGGGAAGCTGACTGTAATTTTGAGGCTGGTTCAGCCAGACTCAGTAGCTCATGCTTCCTTTAAGCTGACAGCATCAGCTCACAACAGGCTCTTTGGAAATGGCAAGCCCAGCCTAGTGCAGCTGTGAGAGCTTTGCAAAGAGGGCGCACTGGAAACCCTCCAAAGTCCAGGAGAGGGGACATTGTTTTCAGCACTGGATAAAGGACCACTCCTGCAGCCAGTCCCAGCTATGGAATGCTGTTCTTTTCGCCTGTGCCATGGCTCTGGACTGCTCCAGTGCCACCAGTGTCTTCCTCCTGCAATCAGTGCCCCCCCCCCCCCAAGTTGTTCAAACAGTTCTCCCAGGAGCTGCCACTCCCCAGCACGCAGGGATCAGCCCTCACACCCAACACCCGAGGAAGGCTCTGCCCATTCTGCTCCTCACAGTGCTGGAAGACACTGCTCAATGATACAAACAAACCTGGGGTGCCATCACCTCACGGGAATCCAAGAGAGGAGGGGAATGGAGGTGAGAGACACTTCCCTGCACAACCCAAGGATGTGAGCAGCAATCAGGATGCTCCCCACGCAGCTTGGCAGAGGCCCGGTGCCCCCCGGCAAACACATCTTCAAGCTTTTGCCTGTCAGTTCCCTTCCCCAGTGGATCTACAGGTCTGACAAAGCTCCCAGCTCTTCCCAGGGCTGGGGGCCCGGCTGGGAGACACTGGCAGCTCCACTCAGCCGTGCCAACACATGGAGCAGGCTGCCATGCCCTTGCCAAGCACACCCAGCCCAGGTCCACCGGCCGAGCCCCTGCCAGCCCATGGCAGCAGGGCCCATCTGTGCCACCCCCAGGCAGGTGGGACCTGGGGACCCTCCAACTGGGCCAAAGGACACAGCCAGAAGCTGGCAGAACACAGGGGCTATTTTGGGCAGGGGAGCAGCCATTTACCAGGACAGGTGGCAGAGGAAACTTGCACGTGAGCAAAGCTCCCAAGAACAGCCACCAGCTCTGCTCTCCCCCAGAGCTGATTCAGGAGCTGACCTGCCCTCCAGCAAGCACCTGGATGTCCTGCCTCAGGGACACCTTCCCCCTGGCAGACAGGGGATGGAGCTTTCCTCCCTACAGGAGGAGACAGAGGGACAGTGTCAGCTTTGCCACCCCACCACAGGATCCAACTGAAGATCTGTGCAGCACCATCCTCCTGGGAAGCATCCTTGTCACCCAGAGCAGGAGGTGAGCACCTGGACAGCACCTCATCCTGGCTTGGCAGCAGCTCCCAGCATCTGCTCTCCAAAAGTATCCACATCCCTGCCATCTGCTCTCGAGCCACATGACTTTCCCCAGCTTGCTCCTACCCACAGTGGGGTTCCCAGCTCTGTGGGGTGTCCTGCCATGCAGACCATCCAGGCACTGGCTTTGACACTGGAGTTCAGGCCAGGCCAATGCCCCCGGGTGACACTGTTATCAGTCCTCAGTTCAACTGCTCCAAAGGTTATGGCCACACCCAGGGAAAGGACACAGGGAGGTGTATGGAATGCAGAGCTCCAGAGCTCCATGGGTCTGCTCCAAGGTTCTGGGGGTGTAGCTCAGGTGAAGAGATGAGGCTGCCCGTGAGAAGAGGCAGGGTGACACGAACCAGTGAGGTCATGGGGGATGCCATGCCACCAGGCTGACCTAAATCACACTTCTCCTCCCTTCTGACTGCCAACCAAAAACGAGGTCACTGCTCTGGAAGTCACACTGCTCAGTGGCTGCCGGGAGAGGCTGGTTACACATTACTCAAGAGCAACCATCCGGCTTCCTCCTGCCAGTCCAGAGCCAGTGTTTCCTTGCACAAGATATGGTGTGAGCCACTGAAAGAGGCAAAGGGGCAGAGCTCAGAGCAGTGACCAGCAGCCCTGCTGAGCTGCCCACGTCATCCACAGGGTTAAGAGGATGGATCCGACCCTCCTCAAACCCCAGAAACAGCTTCTCTCTTGGTATAAACGATCCAGACTTGGTGCAGCCAAAGCTGCAGAGAGCTGTAAACCCAGTATACATAATGCCAGATGAAAAGAGTACAAAAATAAGAGGGAATGTGGCTTTTCAGTGCATCCATAACAGTCTGAGTGTGAAAGCCAGCAGCCCCCAGATTCACGTGCTGTGCTCCACAGGCTATCCCAGAGGCCTGTTTGGGATACTCTGATTTTCAAGGTCTAAGGAAATCTGCTTACCAGATTTGAAGCCCTTATGAGAGGTTTCACCACTAGATAAACAGCTCTATCTCTATCAGACACCCAGGGCAACCTCTTCCAAGCCACACCAGCTTGGCACTGGAGCCAGGAGCACAGCAAGAACGGGGTGTTCTGCGCCAGACAGTGACACTGTTATCACTGTCTGTCCACCAGCACACGCTCTGCTCCAGCCTCCTTTCTCAAGCTGGAATAAGCAGACTGGGATGTTGGAGAAATAAGGAACTTGCTGGATCACCTCAGCCACAGACCTCCCAAGGGCTGGGATCCATCACAAGGATCATCAGCCAGTGCCAGCATGTGATTCTGGCAAAAACTCAGCTCAGAGTTTCAAAATGAGGCATTATCCAATGCAAGAAGTTCTTGTTCCCAAATAATTCCTTTAAGTTTACAGAAAATTTAGAGGGTTTATTTCTGGGGAGGAATTAAAAGGAGAGCATCTCCATCACTGACATCATAAATTCTCCCAGCTGCAAAGATGGTTGTGCATTAGAAAGCTGCTCCTGAATGAGCCAAGGCAACCAAAGCTGGAGACAGGGATAGGCAGGAGATTCCAGAGCAAACTGCTGTTTCCAGAGCCTGGGACCACAGTACGGGCTGGGGTGGGCAGGGCAGAGCCCTCAAGGCAGCACATCAGTGCCCTGTGCCCACTTATTCTGCCCTGAGTCCTTCCTGTGAGAGCCACACTGCAAAGCAAAGTCCAGCTCCACCTGCTGAGACGCTGCCCAACCTTTGATCCAAAAGGATGTAATAAGGCAACAGGGCTCCCCTTTCGCCTGCATCCATATAACCCGGCCCGGATATGGAGGTGAAAAGTTGCCTATGGGATTGCAAATCCAGGAAACGGAGTTGTCCTGTGCTGCCAGCAGAAGTGCCATCTCTGCCCTTAAAACGCGCCTGGCACGTAGAGGAGCTGCTGGACGAGAGCAGCTCCTCAGCCCCTGCCCCGGGCGTCCTGTCAGGACACACGGGCTGACAGCAGCTGCACGGCTGCCCCGCTGCCGGCTCCGGGCAGCACATGGCACCCTGCCGGGCACGGCCTCTGCCTCGGCACGGAGGAAACACCCCAAACACAACCACAGAGTCGTCAGGGTTGGGAGGAGGGGGATCACCCAGTCCCACCCCTCCGCCGAGGCAGGGTCACGCACAGCAGGTGACACAGGAATGCACCCAGGTGGGTTTGGAATGTTTCCAGAGAGGGAAAATTCACGACCTCCCTGAGCAGCCTGCTCAGGCAGCGCTCTGCCACCCTCAAACACTGCCGTCCTGTAGCTTCCCCCCCCCCCCAAAAAAAAAAACCCACCCCGTGCGGGGTCTGGACCTTCCAGGCACCTCATCCCCAAAGGCGGCTCGCTGGGGGCGAGGGCTCAGCCACGGCCACGCCACGAGCCAAGAGGGGACCCCGGCTGATGTAACAGAGGCCGCCACCACCCCACCAAGCGCTCCGGGGCTGACCCCGATGTCCCCAGCGTGTGTCTCACCCGACAACCCCCGTGCCCCCTCACTCACCTCATGTTCTTGACGGTGCGGCCGCCGTTGACCAGCAGGCAGGCGGCGGCCGCCAGCGCCGAGGACACCAGGCACAGCACGCAGTAGAAGCCGATGCGCAGCGCGAAGTTGACGGCGGGGCTGAGCTCCATGAGGACGTGGAGCAACAGCAGCACCGCCGTGCCACACACCAGCCACCCCAGCTCCATGACGGGCTCCACCCGGAGGAATTCCTGCCACCGCCACTGCCGCCTCCTCCCCGAAAAGCCCGGGCTGAGCCCGCCTTATGTGGGCGGCACGTCCCGCCCCGCCGCTCCCTCAGCGGGGCGGGACGGGCGCCCGGGGAATGTCCCTCCGGGAGCGGGGTGTCTTCTTGGGGGGGAAGGTCCCTGATGGAAAGAGGGTCCCTCATGGGGAGGGAAGGTCCCTCTTGGAGCGGGGTGCCTTCGTGGTCAGGGAAGGTCCCTCTTGGAGGGGGGTTCTCTCATGGTGCTGTGCCGGTCTGGGTGCCCCATGGCACGGTGGGCGCTCAGGGATTGTCCCTCATGGAGAGGGGGTCCCTCATGGGCAGGGAAGGTCCCTCATGGAGTGGGGGGTCCCCTCATGGTGCTGTGCAGATCTCAGGTGCCCCACGGTGTGGTGGGTGCTCAGGGAATGTTCCCCACGGAAAGGGGTCCCGTCGTGGTGCTGTGTGGGTCTGAGTGGCCCATGGCAGGGTGAGGAGGGAGTATGGTCCCTCGTGGAGCCCTGTGGGAGTTTGGGACCCTCACGATGGGTTGGAAGGGACTTCAAAGATCATCTCATTCTAAGCCCCTGCCCATGAGCAGGGACACCTTCCACCGGACCATGTTGCTCCAAGCTTCGTCCAACCTGGTCTTGAACACTTCCAGGGATGAGGCAGCCACAGGTTCTCTGGGAAACCTGTTCCAGGGCCTCAACACCCTCACAGTAAAGAATTTCTTCATAGTATCTAGTGTAAATCTACCCTTTTACTGTCTAAAGCCATCCCCCCTTGTTCTATCACTGCACACCCATATCCAGATTCCCTCTCCAGCTTTCTTTTAGTTCCTTTAAGTACTGGAAAGTGCTGTAAGGTCTCCTCAGTCTTCCATTCTCCACAGGCTGAATAATGGGGTTATAATAGTTGGTCCCTCTTGGCATGGTGAGGAGGACCTTGGGTCCTTTCAAGGCCATATAGGGCCTTCAGTTCCCTCATAGTGCCATATGGGCTCTTTGAGGGTCCCTCGTGGTGCTGTGTGAGGTCTTTGGATCCTGTCCTGGCATGGTGTGGGGTCTTTGGGCCTGTCATGAAAATTCACAGATCAACTGAGTCAGCTGTGAATTTTGGTGACAGATCCCCCCAGCCACATCTCCCTGCCCCTCATCTTGCCCACCTTCTCTACTAGTGCTTGATGCTTCTTTTTTAGTAGCACAAATGTGCTGAGTGGGATGGAGCTTTCCCTGCTGGCACTGGAGGTAGGGCAGGATCAGGCCCAGCAGCTCTGTGGGTGTGAAGCTGGCACAGGAGATGAAAGCGTCTGCTGGAACTGACACAAACCGTTCACTGGCCTTGGCAGGTTTTGCAACACTTTTTATAGCAAAACCCCAGTCCCGTGGGTGGCGGAGACTCCACTGGGATGAGATGTGACCCTGCAGCTCTGATCACCCTCTTGGCATCCACAGCCTTGCTGCTCCAGGAAAAATCAAGGAAAAGTGTTGTCCCTTTTAAAATAACCCTTATTCCCTCAGCTCTCCTTGGATTCACCAACAGAGGTTGTGTGCTGTTCCCAAACAAGCTGTCACTGGAACGGGGAGGGCTCATTGCACTTTCACTGCCCTGCAGCAGCTTTAGGGCTTGAAGCAGGAGACAACCTCCTTCTCTCCGGAGAGCTCCAGGCCAGCACTCCCTATGACTGCCAGGCAATGACATCTCAGAGCTGGTCTCATGATTCCAGCAAATGCCACAAAGAACCCTTATTGTATTAGCATCTCGACACAGCATTAGATTAATCCCTCCGGCCTGTGTCGTACAGACTGTTCAGAGAGCTCCAGCACCCAGCATATGCCTGGGAAGTCACCGAGACCTTTGCAGCTGAGCAGACGCTGGGCCCCGAGCGATTCTGCGTTGTCCTCATGACGTTTGTGCTTTTGTTGACATGGGAAGAAAGTCACTGGTGATCTGTCACCGGGGCATCGTGTGAGTCGATCCGCAGAGCTCACGAACGCTGGCTGACGTTGAGAATCTGAAATGTAAATCCCGGCGCGGCCGCGGTGCCGGCGGCAAAAGGCATCAACAGATACGGCGTGGTGGGGATGGCAGCGGCGCGACGCTTCACGTGTGGGCTCCTGAAGGAGCTTGGCTGCCATTCCCTTCTCCCCACGCTCTCCAGCAGATTAGCTGGAGCAATGCAAATGAAACGTTTGATATCAGTCTGTAGCTCAAGGAAGGGGAGTGCTTTCTGATGCCAGATTAGAAGCCAGACATGGGCCTGCCCGCTAGCAAGCAGAGCTGTCACGCTGAGTTATTTCATAAGGCAGGCGGTTGTGCTGCCAGATGACGACAGCCTGTGCGTTAACATTGTCATAACAAACTGCCTGATGGAAGAGGCCCCTGAGCTTCAGTGCGCTGTGGAACGCAGCAGGGATCACCTCAAAGCCCCTGAAACGTGGCTGTTTTGGGACAGAGGCAAAGGTGACCCCCTCCCTGCCCTCCCAAGCTTCAGCAGCCAGGATGAAGCAGTTCCAAATTCTTTAAAAAACCCAGTTTACTAGACTGCGCTGTGTGTTTTGCATATTTAAGCTACTGACTGGATTATTTAGATGTGATGGAAGTGTACCCTGCAGGTAGTGTAGCTGAGCAGGGTCCAGAATCCCTGGCAGAAGCAAGAATCCACCAAGTGCCAAGCAGAAGGGTCCACACAGCATCACAGTAGGATTTCTCTGCCTTGGTCCGTGGAGAGCCATGAAGCTAAAAGTGTTAGCCTTGGCCATAGTTTTCTGACGTCTTATAAAAATCTGGCTGTGTTATTCTTTATCTTTTATTTGTCTAAACTTATTGCTTCCCTTGGAAACAACATGTGACCTCACTGTGGATGACTAGCTTCTGACTGGAAAAGAAATAGAGCCAGGGAGAACATGTCCCACGCATGCAGGGAGAAGATGAGTGGAGAAGGGAAGAGAGGGAAAGCACTCAGAGGGGTAGGAAGGAAGATGTGTTCATCGCCTGGCATCAGTGCACAGGGCTCAGCAGGTCGTAGAGTAGCAGGAGGCTCAAGGCCAGGGGGGTGAGTGCTCAGCAGGACCCTCCAGGGGCACTGGCTGTGCCAAAGGAAGGTTGGATCTGTCTGCAGAGCAGCATCTTGCTCCTGCTGCCTCACCTTGCCTCTGCCCTTTGCCAGCTCTACCCGTCGGCCTCTTTGCCTCCTGCCAAGGGACGTGTGTTGGAAGCAGCAGCTGGGTTTGGTGACCTTAAAGAGAAGGGAGGAGGAAACAACCAGCCAAACATCCTCATTCTGGGCCTGGCCGTGGCACGCATGTGCGTGGCTGGGGAGCCCTCACAGGAAGCTCCTCAGCACCAACCCCTGCTGCTGGGTGCTTCAGGGCGGGGACTTGGGGGCAGTAAGATGATCCACACATCTGCTGTGACTTCTTCCAGACCTCTGTCAGTCTACCCATCCATCCTCTTCCCTCTTTACCTGTCTCAGCTAGCAGCTGGCTTTGAGAGACATGTCAGAGTCTGGCATCTCTGTGTCTCACCCCTATGTAGCTCAGGCTACACAGAACATCCCAGCATCATGATACTGATATGCTGCTATATGCTGCTGATATGCTGCTATATTGCTCCCACATAGGCAGGGCTACAAACTGGGAATTTGGACCATCTCTGCATCCATAAGCAAGGCTGCCTCAAGGGCTGACACCAGTGGGATGGCATCACTGAAACCTTTTCTGGAAGTGTTGCTCTGGCAAAGACAGCAAAGAGGTCTGCCCTGTGCTGTGCTGGCCTGGAGAGGGACACTGCAGGCTGCTTGCAGAGAGTGTGCTGGCTAAGAGCGGTTTGTGCAAAGGATGTGGGTGAACCCCATTTCCCTCTCAGTTGTTTCAGCCTAGAAGAGCACCAGCACATAGGAGGTGAAACCCTCCTGCTGCTCCTCATGTGGGTGGTGTAGAAGCCCACGGCTGAGCCCGCGCTTGCACAGGCAGAGCTTCAGACTGACCCCCAGCCCAGCCTCTGTGTTGGCTCCTGCTGCTCCATGGCCACACTCCCTGTAGTTGCTGGGCTCCCCAGCAATAACACGTCAGCGCTCTTGTGACAACAGAGTAAACAGTCAGGGAGGAACCGGGCTGGTGACTCAGCGTGGTTTGAATGTGAGCGCTGCAGTTACCCACAGGACAGAGCAACAGGCTTGCACAAGAGCCAGGAGCATGAGATTGCTAAACTGCCTGGTGCACAGCCTCCACTGGCCACTGGAAATACAAAGGGCCTGAGGGACTTTGACTCTGGGAACGTGCAATTAAGCGAGAAACACATTTTAAAAGGCTATTAGATAATCTGAACCTTCCTTCCTGTAACCTTTACTCACCTACAAGTAACTCTACTGAGAAAGTAATGACGTTTTATGTGGGATGTTCACGCCAGCCAGTTGTGGGTTTATGGTACCATCTCTGTGGAACTGGAGCCCTTGGCAGGTTTCGGGCCCCACACAGCCTGTGCTCTGCAGGTGCTGTGGGACTCCCAGCCCTGCCACTCCTCACACACCTAACACCATTCTGCAGAGAATGCTTTCTCGGGGCTTGTCTTACCTCTACCTTGAAAGACTCAAACGAGGATTTAGATCCACACAGGGCACAAGGCTGATTTGGCATGATCCCTATCCATGAGGAATGCCACAGCAGCAATCCCAGGGAGTGCCAGGGCTGTCAGGCAGAGTCAGTGCACATCAGTCAAGGACTGCTGCTGGGGCTTACACCCCACCATGCCCCCCAGCACTGGCTTTTATTTTTTCCTCCTGGCAGACTTTGACAAAAACAGGAGCTAGCAAAAACATGAGACTGCAAGATCTTACTGTTGCATTTGCATTTGTACCCACAGGCTAGAAATCCCCCTGCACCTGATGTTCTCTGCACCATATGCCCCAGGAGAGGCTCTGAATGAGAGTGTCCTTGGCACAGAACATGGCCCCTGATACAGCATCTCATCTGGCTGCAGCACCTGAGCTCCTTCAGGCCCAAGGATGGAAAGCTGAAATCACTTTATTTTCCAAGTTGCAATAGGATTAGGCTTTTTCCTAAATGTCATGTGTTAAATTAAGGAAATCAAATTGTTTCTGATGGATTTTGTGTTGGTGGAAGGGACTGGGTGGATGACCTGGAGACTTGACAGACTGAGCAGGGAAGGTAGAGCCATTAGCCAAGGGCTTCTCTTGATGGGCAGCCTGGGACTGGAGAGGGGTTTGCTGCATCTCCCATGGCAGAGTCTCTCATCTCAAGTCAGCAGCAGCATGACATGTCCCACCTGGGCTGGATTCCAGTGATGGTGCTGAGCTCTGTGTTTGTGTTTTCAGGGCTGTGACTGTGTCTGGAGAGGAATAGGACACTGATGTCCATTGGGATCTCCATCCCTGCCTCCTAAAAGGCATTTCCCTTACTCTGAAGCATCGCTTGGTACCTGCTCTTTGCAGGCCCTATTAGCTGAGCTGTGCTCTCTCCCTGTGCTCCCAGCAGCAGGTGCTGAGCATGGCATTACCAGGTTGCCAGACCTGCTGGCACGGTGCCACAGGGTGTGCCAGCACTGTGGCACACAGCAGGACTAAAGGGCCTTTGGGCTAAGTCCGTGAGTGCAATTAAACCTTGGCTCAGCTTCTGCATCACAGGGCAGCTCCTGGGGCTGAGTTCAGCCATGGGAAGCCACAGCACCTCCCGAGCTTGAGATTGCCCAGGGACCATGGTTTGCTCTGCTGATGCCAGTACTGCCAGCTCTCTTCTCAGTCACCTTTGAAGGTGATTCCATCCTCCTGCTCCTGGAGCACGTCTCCATCCCCCTTCTCTGCCTCTCCCAGGGAAAATGGGCTCCTCTACCCGCACAGATGGTTGCTGTTGCTGGACAGCACAGGAGCTGTTGGAGAATTAAAAGGGGTGTTGCCACCACAGAGCAATGGAAATGTACCGACACTGTTGGGAAGGGCGGGAGGGAGCGGAGCAGCCCGGGGTGCTTTCAGCACAAAGACCGTTTCTCTTGTGAACAACTCCAGTCTTGCCACAGGAATGAACTCAGCCATGGGCTGAGCCACTGGGCTGAGGCTGAGCTCACACAGGGCTGGATCGCTGAGCAGGCTGCTGGGACCTGTTGCACCACTGCCAGGCTGCAGCTTTGTTTAGTAGATGCACAACGTGAAACCAGCACCCAGCTCTGAAATCAGTACCTAGTTCTTCCAGGAGTACCTCTGTGCGAACAGAGGGTCTGGGTGACTTGTGGTGCTGAGGTACCTGGAATTGGATGCCACAAACTCCACAGCTACTCCCATCTCATTCTACAGCCTGGCCAGAGCTGTCAGTGTGTTGCAACTGGCTCAGGACCTCCTCCAAGTGCCACAGTCCAGCACAAGGTGAATCCTTTTCCTGGCAGAACTCCCTAGAAATAAACCACGCTCACCTCAGCGGGCTAAAATCTAAAATCCACGTGGGGAATATGTCTCCATGAAACAAACAGTTTCTCTCTTTCTGTTTCCTCCATTATTGATTAATGCCTCTTAATGACTCCGGCTAAAAAACTCTTGTAGTTGCTGCCTGTCATGGAAGATCAATGGAGCAGCATTAGCAGGAGATAGAGGCAAACTGTCCTGGTAAGCTCTTCAGAGGCCGTCCCAGGAGCAGCCCCGCCACCTGCACGATCAATAGTTCAGCATGACCTCTTCCTTTTGCTTGCTTTTTCTCTCCTTGAGCTGGTTGGGCAATAAAGTCTGACTCCAGGCTTTCACCAGGACTAGATTATAACTCTCCCGATTGATCTGATATGTAAAGAATAAAGGGCCCTCTTAAGCCAGCTGTCTGCACTGGAAGAACTCAAGTGGCTGCGCAGGCAGGGTCAGACCCTCATTAATTCCTGGCTGCTCGGGACCCTGCTCATGCGAAGCGTGAAACTTGTACCACAGTGCTGGAGGGAGTCAATTAGTCATGACAAATCCAATCCGACTTCTGCCCAGAGCTTTCCCAGTCAGCTGCCTGTGCTGCTGGTACCTTTTCACAAGTGCATCATCATCAGAGCCACCATGCCCTGTCCCTCCTGCTCCCTTTTTGTGATGCATCTTCATTTCTTTTATTTGCTTTTCTCCAGAAATTGAAGTGCTCGGTGTGTGAGGAGGAGGGGGAGCCCTTTGTTGCTTCACACACTGAAGGTATGCTGCAGCCAGCAGATGTGTGTCCCAAGTGAAGCCACATGTGGGGGTCCTGGGCAGAGGAGGTGAGGGGGGTTCTCCTTCCTCAGACAGCCACTGTCTACTTGAAAACCTTTTGCACACCAACCCTCCAAACTGCAGCCTCTCTCCTGCACTGAGGCTGATAAACAGAGAGCACCTGGAAGATGAAGGCTGACTTAAAAACCCAAGAGTTGTGTGTGTTTTCTCCCAGAACAGGACCACTTAGAGATGCTCTGATATCTCAGGTGGGTATGTGGGCTGTGGCTCCAGATAAAATTCATTTCCTGCTCCATGTTGGTGCAGCTGTGTTGTCCCGATGCTGTGGGTTACTTGATGCGGTTCAGATGTCAGTTGGGAAAGCCCAACCCTTCTTAACACATCGGCACCCTGGGCACGACCCCAGGAGGCTTCAGAGGTGTCTGTGAGCATCTGAATGGCATCTGTGGGGTGAGGGACCACCAGCATTTGCCTGGCCCCTGCCATGCTGTGATGCCACAGCCCATGTTTTCCGGGGAGAGGAATGTTGAGCTGCTGGCATTAAGCCAGCTCGTGTTTGGATGCTGTCCCTCTCTGAGCACAGTGGCCTGTGTGTCCGCACATGGTGTCCAGAGCTGCTCGTCCCACCTGTGCATCTCAGTCTCCTCCAAGGCCAGCTGAGCCCTGTGCCTGTTCCAAGGAATGTCCCCCTGGCCAAGCCTGACTTTGGAAGCCAAATGCTCTGGGTGAAAGCCATGTCCTGGCTCTCACAGCAGCAGGAGTGCTTTGCCTCAGGGTGTGGTGTGGAGGGGCTGGGGGTTGCCAGGGGCTGTCTGTGGCCACCAGTGAGGGAGGAATGCCCTGGGTTGTGTCTCCCAGTGCACTCTGTGATGATGAATAACTCCGTAACCAGCTAATCCGGGGATCTGTTTGCTCAGCCTCCTTCTCTGAGCTCCTTTTCCTCCTTTGCCGGGAAGTGCCCACAGTTGGCACATGACAGAAATCCCAATGAGAATCCTTTCCAGAGCCACTGGGCTGGCAGAGCCACAGGGCTCCGGGCCACAGCCACCACCCTTTGCCTTTAACCCTGGCACTGCTGGCAGCGAAGCCCTTGGGCTCCCCCTCTTCCATCCCATGGTTCAGGTGCAGGGCCTTCCCTGTCCCCAGCCCAAGGGGATGGTGGTGAATGGAGGCGGGACCCCCTCAACCCACGAGCTCTGTGGGGGCTGCACACCCTGCCCAAAGCGTCCAGCGAGCCCCAGCAGCCCCAGCTTTTGACCTCCGCTAATTCCGTGGTGCTTAATTACAAGTAGCAGGGATTTGGAGAGGAAGCAGAGGGGGCGAGCACAGGACAGATTGGAGGGAAGATTGTGCTGGGGGTGGCAGGGCTGTCAAGCCAGAAACACAAGAGCTGATTAGCATTTCTAATTATAACCGCTGCGCTCAGCCCGGCAGCGCCCGGCAGGCAGCAGAGGCAGCTGACGGGCTGCGCGGAGCCAGCTGTGGATGCCACGCAGGAAGCCTCAAATCCTTAAAGGATGCACAGAAAAGAGCATTAGAGCCTGGATCCATCATCGCCGGGGCTGCAGCGGCGCCTGGGAATGCACAGCTCCCCAGGACTCAAATCCCCCTGTTTTGTGGCCATAGGGCTGATCCTGATGGCACCGCTTGGAGAGGGGAGAGCGTGTGCCCCTCTTTTGGTTCTGGGTCCTGCACCCCCTGCCAAGCAGTGGCTCTGGGCCCTGCAGGCGATGGCATTGGGCTGTGCAGTCCCCAGCTGTCACCCAACCCCGACATCCCACCCGCAGGAAGGCGGGTGCTCTGGAGGGGATGCGGAGGTGGATGTCTGGGGCGTCCTTGCTCCGCGCTGCTGTTAGCACTAGCTGGCTGATAATTTATTCGTTATCATTTAATCAGGCAAACATTATGGGCCAGCAAAAGACCGCTCAGGGCTGCGGCTGCCCTGGGAGCTCCCATGTCCCGAAGGCACAGCGCTCTTGGGGACGTGCCCGCAGAGCCGCCGCCTGGCTGGGAAGTGATCGGAGGCCAGCGTGCGGCACACTGCGGGCTTAGCTGGGATTAGCAGGGCTTTGACCAGGAGAAACTGAAGCGACTTAATCAAGGGAGCGAGTGAAAGAATTCCCAGGGAAGAGATCATCATGGACTGCTTTTGGCATCTTCCGGATGGTGCCTGGGGGACCCCCTTCCCCACTTCCGAGCCGCACAGCTCAGCTCTGAGTGCCTGCCTGCTGCTGGGAGCCCATCCTGGCAATGCCAGGGGGATTTTTGGGAAGGGGAGAGATCCCTTGCACAGGGGCAGCCCAAGCTGAGGGAGCAGGAGCATCCCTGGTGCCGGGTGCCTGGGATAGAAACAAGAGACAGGAACAGCGGGGAAAGATCTCTTTTCCCTTGCACACTGAATATAAGATAGAATCACACCTGCAGAATTGTTATTACTCTTTTGATTGGATTAATTAATCATTCAGTGATAACTGCTTATTAGGCATTCTAACAATCAATACTAATCACTTAATTACTTGGCATATTACAGCTTGGGAAGGTCTGCTCATTCCTAATTAGATTTGCTGGACAATCCACCTCTGAGTGTTGCAGAGCCCCATGGCAGAGATCCCTGGATTTCAAGCCTCCCTCAGCTTTGGTCCAGATCTGTAATTCTCATCTCCATCCAGGGTTTCATCCCACCTGTGTGTGCCACACGTGACCCCCAAAATCAGGGATCAAGGCACGGGGAGCTGCAGCAGGAGGGTGAGCAGGGAGCAAGGGGTGCTGGGAAGCCCAGGCCATGGCACAGAGGGGACATCACTGCAGGCAGGACAGATCCCAACAGATCCTGTGATGAGGATGGGCAGGCAGGAGTTGGGGTGGAGGTGAGGAGCCCAGGGTGGGCAGGGCAGGAGAGCTGCTTCCACTGCTCAGCCTCCCGAGATGGCACCGAGGGTGGTGGGAGAGAAATCCCTCTGAGGAATGCTCAGGTGAGCATGAAAACATCTTCAGGCTGGGAGGAAAATAAGGAATTTATTGGTGCTTGAAAAGAACTGTTGCCCTGTAGCTGTGCAGGAAAGCAGCATATCACAGCACTGAGACCCTCCTCATCCTCACAGCTGGCTCAGCTACTGGGCACCCAGCGATGCACCTTCCTGTCCCCGCTGTTTTCCAACCCCACCACGAAAAATAAAAATAAATCCCAGAGGTTTTCTCTCTTACTGCATTAATTAAAACTAAAAATAAGCCATAGAAGTTCCAGAGAACCACCCTGGATTCAGTGGGATGTTAAAACCTGCATGGGTGGGAGCTGTGAGTGGCCAAGGCGATGTTCACCGGCCCCGTTACTGCAGCAGTGCTGTGGGCAATGTCAGCTCACGTGGAGGTCTGGGCATTGCACGGGCTTCTCACAGCACAGGAGCAGTGGGATGATCTCAGGGTTAAAAGCAGACAGCAAACACACTGCAGGATTTGGGGGTTTCAGCCAGTTTTGTGTGATGCTTGTTATTTATCACCACTATTTGGATTAGACCAGCAAAGGCTTTTGCTTGACACTGAGTAGTGAGCTTGACACACACACTGAGTGAGGATCTGGGTATGGAGTGACCAGCTTGTTTATAAAGGTCATTTTGAGCCAAATGCAAGAGGAGGGAGCAATCTGAACCGTGAAAAGGGGACAACTGGATAATATGAAGATGTAATAGCAAGCAAAGAATTATCTTAATGATGACCCTCCAGGACCAATTTCCGTCATATTTTTGTCTCCCTGTCCCCCTTGCTTGCCTGTGTACACCTGGACAAGGCTGTCCCTGGCCTGTCTGTCGGTGTCTGACACAAAGCAGCCCCTGTCTTGCCTCGAGGTTTCCCTGCCGAGCCGCAATGCAAACAGGGAGGGCAACCAGTGCTGCTGCTGTTGGGCTTTGGGATGGAGAAGGGAAACAGCGAGGAGGCAAAGGAGCAGGGATGATGGCAGGTCTCAGCCTCGAGGGGATGCAGCCCCCGAGCCGTGCTGCGGGTAACCGGGGGGGGGGGGGGGTTCTGGAATCTGCCACCCAAAATAGCTTTAAATAAAGCTTGGGGCTTGGGGCCGGGGCACATCAACATCTCCATGGACCCCCTCCGACAGGGTCATTAACGGCGGCTGGGGGACCTTGCCTAGCCTGGGGTGGGATCCCCGGGTGGGTGGGACCCCTGGGCTGTGGGATGGGACCCCCAGGTGGGATGCCCGGGGGGGGTCCCCAGATGCGAGGTCGGGTTGACCCGGCGTGGGTGCGACCCCCGCGGGGCCGGTGGGGCGGGGGCTGATGCTGCGGAGCCGAGCCGAGCTGAGCCGAGCCGGGCAGCAGCCCCCCGCCTCCCCGGGCTGCGGGAGCTGCGTGCACCGCCCCCCCATCCCGCACCGCCCCGCGCCGGGCGGAGCCGCCGAGCCCCGCGGGCCGGGCCGGGCGCTGCGGCGGAGCGAGCGGGCGGCGCGGCTGGGCCCCCCATCCCCGGCCCCCCCCGGGCCCCTCCGGCCCCGGCGGCGAGGCGGGGGCCGCGGCCGCGCCGGCCATGCCCCCCGGAGCCTGAGGCCCGCGGCCGCGGGGCGCCCGCAGCATGCGGAGGATCCGGCGGCTGGTGCATCTGGTGCTGTTCTGCCCCTTCTCCAAGGGCCTGCAGGTACTCGGGATAGGGGGGATGCGCCGGGGTGGAGGATGCGGGCTCGGGGGTGCGCCGGGCCGGGGAGATGCGCCGGGATGGGGGGATGCGCTGGGATGGGGGATGCCCGTCTCCGCATCCTGGCACCGGCCGTGCACAAAGGGACGCTCCGCCGCGGTCCCACCGCCGCCGGTGCGGGGAGATGGGGAGCCGGGAACCGGCACCGGCGAGGTCTGGACCGGCACTGGGAGGGTCGGGACCGGCACCGGCGGCCGCAGCTCGTTGCATAACCCGCGCCGCGCTCCGCCGTGCCGGAGCCTGGGAGCATCAGGGCAGCCCATCTGGCAGCCCGCAGCGGTGGGTGAAGCCGCCGATGCAGCACGGCAGGAGTGGCTCCTTCCTTCTCTTCCTTTCTTTCTTTATTTCTACCCCTCTTCCCATCCCCGCGCTGCCGGGGGGGCTGGAGAGCCGCCTCAGAGCTCCAGGGACTGGAGATGCTGAGGACCAGGGATGTCAGGGATGCTGGTGTGGGTGTTTTCTCTGCAGCTGTGGGATGAGAAACCCCGACTCTGGCAAAAGTCCTGGACCAGAGAGGTTATTCCTGAGGGCACGTGGGGGACACAGGAGGGGGTTCCCGTTGGGCAGAAGGTGCTGGCAGGAGGTGGGTGCAGAGCTGGGACTGCTGTGAAACAACCCCCGTGTTCCCAGGGTGCTGCAGGGGAGACACAGGGATGGAGCAGGATTTTGTGATGCTGCATCCATTTTGCCTTTGAAGTCAGCTCCTGCCCAAAGTCACTTCCAGGTTCCTCCAGAGTCATCCTAAAACTAAACACATCAACTCTCACAATCAAAAGGTAACACCCTTTGGTGCAGGGCAGGCAGTGGGCAGGGAAGCTCCCGTGCTTTGAGACTGAGGCCCTGGAGGAGCCCTTGGCACCACCTTGGAATCCAAAATCCACCCAAAGCCCAGTGGCATCTCTCATTGAAATGCATCCCCCACGTATTTTTCCACCATTTAGGGGATGATGAAACCAGTGCTCCCCATGATGTGCTCAGACCAGAGTCCTGATCCCCCTCCTGCCCCAGGAACATGATGAATTCCAAGTCTGAAATAAGCAAAAAAGGGACATTCTGGCCTTTCCAGGGTTCTGCTGTTCCAAGACATGTCTCTAGTAGGAGATCCATGGGAAGAACCCCTTTGCTGAGGGCAGGAGGCCTGATGGGTCATGTACTCACCCTTGGGCAGTTCTAGGGGGGCTGCTGTGCTGGGGAGGCTCTCGGGGGTCACAGAGGTGTGTGTCTGACTTCAGGGCCGTGAGCTGGTTCTCAGCACACAGGAGCAGCCACCCATCCTTTGTCTTTACCAAGTCCTGACCGTGGTTGGGTTCTCTTTAATTAAATTTCACATTAATTAGCGGTGCCATTGCTTGACAGGCAAACCAGGCACCCTTGCCCGCTTCTCACTCTGGGGTTTCCAATTAACATGAGAAATGCCATGGTCTCAAGGCAGACCTGCCTGCTCTCACCTTTGCCTGCTCATTCCTGGGACTCCCAGGGCTGGGGTGAGCCAGTGGCTGCAGCCAGGAAGGCAGGAGGCCCCATCACCCTGACAGAGCCCCTGCAGAACCTGCAGAGGGGTGGGGAGGAGGTGTTTCAGAAGTGGGAGTGGGTTTGGGCTATGAGACCCAAGCAAGGATCCCTGGCAGGTTGTAACGGCGCTGCACCCACTCAGATCCAGCCCTATCCCAGCAGCAGGTTGTGCTCTCACCAGCACAAGGAGGGAGGAGGCTTTGGAGGTGGCCACTGGCTTTCTACAGAATTATCTGTAGAAACCAGAGGGAATGAGGTGTTTGATGCAAGGATTCATTCCCTGCCCTTCAGAAGTGCCAGGGATCTGCACCATGTGACATGAGGCAGGTGAGAAGCCTCTGTTGTGGGAGGCCAGATGGCAGCAGAGCTGCTCGTGCAGGGTCAGGGGGAAGAAACAAAGCCAAGAAAACAAAATCCCGTTGTGAGCCTCGAGTCGTTTGCACAGAGCATTGCCCATGTGCTGCCAGGTCCCTCACTTGCCTGTTTCCATGCAGGAGCTGGTGGTGGCAGCCACCTGTGCCTGTGGGGCTTTGCAAGGGGGTTCTGCTGAGAAGGGTCTCCCCAAACAGGAGCAGAGCCTCTCACAGCCCCGACAGGGGAAGGGCAGGAGAGCGGGTGTTCATGGCTGCAGCTCCCAGGGATGCACAGCATCCAGCTCATGCAGCCCAGTGCTGTAATCTCCCTGCTTTTAGGGAATTTTAAGTGACCTACTTGAAGCAGGAGTTGCATAATAGGCTGATGAATATATATAAAAAAGGCTGAAGGTTTCGCCAACGCTCAGGTCAGTTTGTACAGCAGAAGTTGTCCTTGTCCGGCTGCTGCTGCCCTGGGCAGAGCCCTGCCCTTCACCAGCCTTTCCTTTCCCTTCCAGGGTCGCCTCCCGGGCATCAAGGTGAAGTACCTGCTGGTGGTGTGGCTGGGCATCTTCGTGGGCAGCTGGGTGGCCTACATGCACTACTCGTCCTACTCCGAGCTCTGCCGCGGCCACGTCTGCCGGATGATAATCGTGAGTGGGCCAGTTTGGGGTGCTGGGGTGAGCAGGGCCGTGGGAGCCCCATTCCCTGCCTCCCAAGCCCCAAAGCTGGGCCAGGGAGCCCTTCTGGCAGCTGCTTCCCTGGTGCCGTCCCGGGGGTGGGAGAGGTGACCTTCCCCTGCCAGGGAGAGGGAGAAACAGGGTAATGAGATGTCAGAGGGAAGCAGCCAGGGCAGGCCAGGCAGACGTGGGCAGATTAATGCCTGTGGAGATGAAGCTGGAACATCAGTGAGCAGAGAGCAGGATCTGTGGGCAGGGACAGCATCGTGCCACCCTGGGCTCCACAGAGCTGGAGAAAAAAGGGGAGCAGCCAGTCCGTGGGTACCTCTCTGTAGTTGCTGATGTGCCCTAAGGAAAGCACCAGAGCAGACACCTCGTGGCAGCTTGGCTTGGTGTGTTTTTCCCCTGCCTGAGGCTTGCAGTGGGGTGCAGCCTGTCCCCCACAGATGCCAGCGGGATGCCCCCGGGATCGCTTTGTGTGGCCCAATGGCAGGGGAGCAGGTCACCTGCCCAGCCCAGGGGAGGAGGGGGATGCCAGGCTCTGTCAGAACATGCCTCGTTGGCCAATCCCCCAGCAGAGGAGGGAGACAGGAATTGCCATAACAACAGCTACGAGATCGTTTAATTTGATTTTCTGCCTGACTCCGACCACGGGGTCTTGGGCGCTAATTCCTGCTCTGAGCTCGGGGTTCCAGACACTCTGTCTGGCCGTGTCTCCTGTGAGCAGGTCCAAGGGTTAATTCCCATCCACATCAGAAAAAAAAAAAAGGAGGAAAAGATGCAGTGAATGTCTGCAGCTCCTGCTTTCAGCCCCGAGGCTGCTGTGCCCTCACTGAGGAGCTGCAGCGCTGCAGCCTCTCCTTCCCAGGGATGTCTCCATCTCCCAGCCCAGAGGATCAGAGCCACCGTCTGTCCCTGCCCCTGCCACCCCCTGGACCAGGGCCAGCCCATCTCACAGCAGGGGCTGCTGCTCTGCTGAGCAGCCTCAGCCTCTGCAACCTCATTCTCCTCAAATCCACACTGTCCTCTCCTCCAGCCCTGGAAGCTTTCCCAAACTCCTGGATTTGCATCCAGGAGCAAATCTCCTGTGGTCCCTCCAGCAGCACAGGGGGTCCCTGCCAGCCCAGCCCCACTGTGCCCAAGGAACTGAGCCATCCCCAAGGGCCAGACCCTTCTCTGGGTCTTAGAGCAGAGGAGATTTTGGGCTGGGACATTTTTGGAAAATGGAATAGGAAGTTTGGGGGTGCTGGAAGAGGCTGGACTCTGAGCAACTGGCACTACATCTCCCTGATCAAGGTCTGAGCACAAGGTGCTCCTCTCCCTCCCAGCCCCCTGAAGTGGCCGAAATGGCCACCAAGGTGCAGACATCACCCAAAAACACCTGCACACTGTGCTGGCATGGCATGGGCGCCTGAGGGGGGTCACATACCCCCAGCTTGTGTCCCTGGGGTGCTCCATGAGCTGTGGGAATAAGCTTGGATCTATCAGACTTCTTTGGGTGAATGTGCAGCTGCCCCTGCTGAGCTCCTTTCTCTCCTTCCCCTCCCCAGTGTGACCAGTACAAGAAAGGAATCATTTCTGGCTCCACATGCAAGGATCTGTGTGAGGAACGTGGCCTCCTCTTCCAGCACTGCCTCTCCTCCTCTCCCACCCAGCAGGTAGGTCTCTGCCTCCTCCACCACATGGCACAGGATGGGTACAGGCATAAAACCTGGGAGATCGACTCCTCACCCCATTCCTGTTCCCGTCCTCAACCAAACCAGAACCCAGCTCTGGGGTTTTTTTTGCACTTGCTGTTCTCCTCCCACCTCACCCTGTCCCCTCCCCTGTGCTGCAGGTTTACAGCGGGCTCTGGAGGGACAGGGAGGTGATCATCAAATGTGGCATTGGAGAAGCCCTGAGGGCAGACAGCCGCCCGGACTCTGTGCCCAGGAGGGATGTGGTGCTCTTCGACAAACCCACACGGGGGACATCCATGGATGAGTTCAAAGAAATGCTCCTCAACTTCCTCAAGGTCAGTGCAAGGGGCTTGTGGGATCCCACAGGCCCAGGATGCCACCTACAAGTTGGGAAGACTAATTGTGTCTTTCCCTCGAACGAGATCTCCTCTGGCCCACACTCCTCCACCCACTGCTGGGTGCTGGGCTGGGTGCTCCCTGCCACGTACTGGATTAGTGGAGAAAAACCTCCATTTTCTCCCAGGAGCTCTTATTGGTGATATTTGAGTAGCAGCAGCCCTGGAGGCCTCTGTGCCTTGGCTCTGGGTGGCATCTGTGCTGGGCAGAGCTGATTCACAAGCCCATGGTGGCCCCTGTGTGGGGCTTCTGGGTCAGCAGTGGTGCCTGGCCTTTGCTCCCAAAACCATGCTCCTGTCTGGAGCCCTGAGGCTGGTAACATTCTGCTGGAGCTGAATCTGTCCACACAATATTGTGGCATCAGATCTTCTGGAGTGTGGCGCTGTTTCCTCCTCTCCCCAGCTCAGGTCTTCACACTCCCAGTTCGGTTTTTGACACCCAAACACAGAGAGCTCTGGGGGTCTGATGCCACCTCTTGTCCCATTTGCAGTCCAAGCTGGGAGATCAGCCATCCCTCCCAGCCCTGGTGAGCCGGGTCATCGCCATGGCCGACGTGAACCGTGACGGGAAAGTGTCTCTGGCCGAGGCCAAATCCATCTGGGCGCTGCTGCAGCTCAATGAGTTTCTTCTCATGTTCTCCCTGCACGAGAAGGAGCACACTGCCAAGCTGCTGGGGCACTGTGGGGACCTCTACGTCACCGAGAAGATCCCCCACACCTCCCTCTACGGGCTGGATGTCCCCCCCTTCCTCCAGTCGCTGCTGCCTTCCGTCGCCCACCAGCTCCTCCACCAGTGGTTCGCGCCGGCGTGGCCCCGGCGCGCCAAGATCGCCATCGGCCTCCTGGAGTTCGTGGAGGAGATTTTCCACGGCACCTACGGGAGCTTCTACATCTGCGAGACGGGCTTCAGGAACGTGGGCTACAACGACAAGTTCGACTTCAAGATGGTCGACCTGAGGAAGGTGGCGACGGAGGCGACAGTCAGGGGGTTCCTCAAGGGGCGTCACTGTGAGCAGAACGTGGACTGCACCTACGGGCGGGACTGCACGGCGGCCTGCGACAAGCTGCTGAAGCAGTGCAAGGGCGACATGGTGCAGCCCAACCTGGCCAAGGTGTGCGGGTTGCTGCAGGACTACTTGCTGTACGGGGCGCCGCTGGAGCTGAAGGATGAGCTGCAGAAGCAGCTCCGAACTTGCATGACCCTCAGCGGCCTGGCCAGCCAGATGGAGGTGCACCACTCCCTCGTGCTCAACAACCTCAAGACCTTGCTCTGGAAGAAGATTTCCAACACCAAATATTCCTAACGGGGGAAGCATGGCCCTGGAGTTTAGGATCTGCCACCTCGGAGTCAAGTCTAAGGGCTGAAGGCCTGTTTCTCCATCTTCCCCACAGGTAAAATACACCCTGCACAGGGAGTTCAGCAGAGCTGCAGCCCCTTCTCCATGGAAAACCAAGCTTCATGACTTCCACCGCCCAGCAGGATCATGGATCAGTCAGCAGGAGTGTCTGCAGTGGGACACCAGGCTGGACAGGCTTGGGGGAGGAAGATGACATGGAAAGGGATAAGGAAGCGGAGCCCAGCTGGATGCATCTAAGTGTTTCTTGATTAACAGGAAAGCAGAGCAGAGTGATGGGAATGAATCATTCATGCTGTACTTGTCACATCTTCTTTTGATGAACGTCTCTGATGTAAATAAACAGCTTTTACGTGAATCACACCAGTACATCAATACTGAAACAGCAGCCTGTTAAGTACCAGCTTGTTTGTGATCTAAAAAGGAGGAGAAGGTAGATTTCCTGATTCAAAAGTCTCTCCTTAAGTGTCTGAGTCATCTGCCATCAGATCCAGCTGTAACATAGGAAGCAGATAAGCAGTCTGTTCCACAGTGTTGAATCCTGGCAATTCTTTGGTTCCATTTTTAAGTGCCTGACCCTGACAGTGATGCCATGGCTTGTGTGAGGCTCCCACTTGGCTGCTCCCACCCCGAGTCCAAAATTGGCAGCACAGGCCATTCCCTCACATGTTGGCTTTGGAAGCTCTAAGGCCAAGGAGAGCTTAAAGGCAAAGGGCTAAACATGAACAGTTCTGACCTGTTAATGTGCTCCCTGTGTCCCTTCCCACCACACTCAGAGCAGGGATAAACCAACCTCTCGGTTTAATTCTCCTAAAACTAAGCTGGGCTTGCCCTGCAGAGGTTGAAGGTTAATACCAGAATAATCCAGTGCTTCTCTTGTTATTAAAGTGAATTTCCAGGCAAGCTTTCAGCAGGTCTCAAGACATTTGTTTGGCTGTGTATGTACTACCAGGGCTCTAAGTATAGTCGTTTCCTTTAAATGCCCAATTATAGCAATCTTAAAACTGTGGGTAGGGAAGAAGAGCTTTTATAAACTCCCCCAAGGCTGCTCTGTTCCCAGCACAGCCGTATTCCTGCTGCTGGGCTGCACGGTGGTTCTCCTGCCAACATTTCCTGAGTGGAGTGTGCAGCTGATGTACAATCCCAATTAAAACTACACCTGACAGTATCACCTGGGAATGTGATCAGCAGAGCTGTGGCTACACATTTAGGAGCCCTCTGAGGAGAAAGACCAGGATTTCCTGGTGTTAGTTCTTTCGGATCCTCATCACCTCGCACTGGTGTTTATGGAGTCAGCAGGGCCCTGTATCCAGCACAGATCTCCCTCCCTGCTGAGGAGTGGCCTCTGCAGTGCAATTTATCCCTGGATAGGCTGAGCACTCCCAAAGTTTCTGTGTTTGGAGGGTGACAAGTCCTCAGCCCCTCGAGTTGCCCTGGCTCAGGTACAGACACCGCCAAGGTGAGCAGGGCCCCCTGTAAGGTGCGGATTCACCTGCACAGGAGGGAGCACGTGGGCAGGGCTGGAATTCAGTAATGAATCTCCACACAGCCACTGCAGCTTATCCATTGTCCTGCATCCCCATGGCAACCAGCTCCACTGGCAAATTAATTTGCTTCTGCTATTAGCAAAGGAATCCAACACCCACCCATGGCAAGTACCCTCCTCAGGTCATCAGAGCAGCCATTTCTCACCTTCCCCTCTCTTAGTTACTGGTAAATTTTGTCCAGATATTCCCACTAAATCCCTGCTGCTCCTTTCCCCCAAAGCAGTGTTAAAGCAGCAGGCAAGCACCTGGAAAAGGGGTTTTCCCCTCAATATCAGAATTTTTAAGTAATTATGGTGAAGATCCAGGAGAGGCAGCTCCTGTACCTGACAAATTTATTGAAATAAACACTTCTGACAACAACTTGTCCCATCACCATCACTGATCCACAGATCCCACAGTACTGGATACTCCCAGGGATCACTGATGACTCAAAAACCCCAAAAGCAGTTTTGCTCATCCCTAAAAAGCACAAAGTCTTTCTTTGCAGTGCTCATTGTTTACAAGTTACACAGCAATATAGGAGAGAATGAGTAAAGGCAAAGCTATTTTACAGTCAAACCTCCTCCAGATTTCCCACAGAGGCTGGAATAAAAAGCCAGAACACAAACACTGATAATCTGATCTCACTGGATGCCGCTGCTTCTGCAGCAGAGATTTGTGCCCAAGGGGATGGAGGTAAGAAATACCTTTAATTCCAGGAAGTACTAAACCATCCCAGCTCCCAGATCTACAAACAGAAGTCTTAAATCCTAGAATGGTTAAAAAAATAGTGTTACTTGGGGTGCTACAACTACACGAGCCCCATTCAGATTTATGGTAGGTGGCATCTTTATTTAGTCCTTTTTTTAAAAATCCTTCTTAGCCATGTAGAGAAAACACAGATGATCAGCTTTTGAGGAATCCACGAATCTTCACACGCAGACACTGCCAATCACTTCTTTTGCTGCTGCCACTTTTGTTAGGAATTCTGAAACTCAGGCCATGACCTGCAAATAAAGAGAGGGTCCAGGATGTCAGACAAATTCTAATATGGCCAGGAAAAGGGAGAAATAATGTCAATACTAAGGAGCTAATTAACTCCTGTCATCCAGACTTTGCTGCCCTTGTTTGTGTTGGAATCTCCCAAAGATTTTTTACATCCCAGATGTGAAATAAAAAAGCTTCATAAAATGAACCCAAATGTTAGGGCAGTCATTAGAAGGGTTCAGTTATGAGGGTTCAGAAGGTTACTTTTAGAAAAGGATTTCCTTCAGTCCAGAACCACAGGAACACCTCAAATCCTATTGCCTGGATTCCCTGCCTGGACATGTGTGGCTCAGGACCCACAGCAGAGACAGAAGCAGATGGCACCAATTTAGGAGAAATTCTTTGCCATTCCAACAGAAGGCTTTTGGAAAAATATCTGTCTGGGCAGACAGTGCACTTGGGTGAGTTTAGGCAAGGGCTAATCGAAGAGAAGGATAGCTGGAGCCTGCTCTGGGTTATTCCTTCACTCCCTAAAAATCCAAGCCGAGTTTGCCAACCTCAGGGCAGAGCCAAACTATTAATAGTGCAGGGAAAGAAAAGCTGGGCTTATTCCAGTGTTCAAAGCCATGACAGAAACCAGTCTTAGATGATGAAGGGCTAAGTTATGTGCTGAGACATTTTTAATTTCTCCCAAATCATCTTAATACAAAACATTTCTTTTCCACAGTGGAGAGCCAGGTATTCTTTCAGTAAAGCCAAATTCTTGGCCCAGGAGTGCTGCTGAGGCTGGGGAAGGCAGTTCACAGCAAATCCTACCAGGAAAACATTCATAGTTATCCTGTGCCTCACACAGGGAAGTTCTGGAGACACTTATTAGCACTCACGGCCCATCCAGGACCCCTGATGGGAGTAAAGCCTGATGAAAAACCCCAAACATGTATTTTAGGGTTGAAAGAAGCCAGGAAATTTAAATAGAAGAGTCACATCCCATCTCCCTCCAACCTGATTAGCATTCTTTTCCAAAGCCACTGCTGGAGGCAGTGACTTTTCCCAATTAAAGGGCTCACTTTGCAGCCAGCACAACCTGCAGGCTCTGCACCTCTGGCCCTCCTTAATGCCCATTTAATGAGGTTTCCCACCGTTTAGCTCTGCCAGAGTCTGTCAAAGCTGCAAAGCCTCGGTTGCACAATCTCTGTGTGGTGAGAACTTCTCTCCCCACTCATTCCCAGAACAGGTTCATGTCACCTAAGGAAGGACAGTGACACACAGAACTATCTGCATACAGGGACACCTGTGCTCCCTCCTTGGAGATTCCTTTGCCATCATGCCAGAAAATAAACACAACAACAACAAAAAAAACCCAACTAAAAACTCTGTGCTCAATAAATTATATTTTTGCTTCTTGTCTGATGTTTTACCAGCCAGAATGTGATGCATGGGGAAGTGAGATCTTGTCTTGGGAAACAGGGCAAAGCACTGCTGCACTTGAAATCACTCCTGAAGGATCTCAAAAGACTTCCCAGTTTCAGCATTAAATTTTTCCCTGGATTAACAAAATCAGTATTTTTATTTCTTTCTCCATTACCTCTCTAAGAGATCATCTCCTTATTTTGCACATCTGTGACATGAACATGACTGCAGCAGTTTTGTGTCAGCAGCACCAGAGCTTGTTTTGAGAATCTTCAGGCACATAAAAGTTTAAGCTCTTGGCCTGACAGAGCTGTCCCTGAAAGGAGGCACTTTGGGAGCTGAGAAAGGCAGTTCAAGGAACTGAAATAAGTGTCAATCAGAGGTGTTAAAACACTGCTTACAAAAATGCCTGCATTAGCAGAACCTGAAAGTGCTTCACCCAAAATAGGGGTTTGTCAGCAAAAAAAGATAAAAAAATACTGAATTTTATGGCTTTTTTCTGCAAGAATGCTTTAGTAGCATTTTAATTTTTTTTTGTCCACGTCCTGCAAGAAGTTCATCAGGACAAGATGTACCAACACAAGGGTTTCTTTCCACTCACTTTGGTAACACGTTGAGAAACGACCCAACACCCACCTTTGACATTTGAAGATCATTCCAGAACTCAGCCCTGCTCTCGAGAGGAACTGTGAGAAGGAAAAACATCCTCAGTTTGGGTTTTTTTTGGTAAAGGATTGAGTTGTTTTAGTGTTTCTCCCCCCAAAAAGCAAGCATGATTACAAAGCCACATTTCAGAAGATTCCTGATTGCATCTTCTGCTTCAATTTACTCCAGGTGTAACTTTCTCCCTATGCTAAATCCACACCCAACTCCATCTATAACCCTGCCCATGTTTTGGAAACAAAGTAAGTATCTGTTTCCCTCATCTCCTCCACTCCCAGGTACAGTTCTTGATAGCTACACAATAAACCCTGCACAGCTTGAGGTGCCCTTTCACAGGCAGCAATCAAGAATATCTCTAAGGCCAGGAAGGAGTAAAAATAGAATTCAGGAACAGAGCTGTCACTTCTACTTGTCCTTGTAAAAATAAGGAAGGACCTTCCCCTGATGCAGTTAAAACTAACATCATTTTAACTGCTCTTAAAAGGAATTGTGCTCCACCTTTTGCTGATTCTCTGGAGAGAGAGTTAAATGTGGAAACAACATCAAGCAACTCATCTCTGATCTCTGACCTCTAATGAGATCAAAGGAGAGCAAATCTCCAAGGACTCAGGATTATTGGAATAGATAATACTACAATTTGCCAATCCTCACAAGAGCATCCAGTGACAGGACAAGGGGAAATGGCTTTAAACTGAAAGGGGGGAAGTTTAGATGAGATATTGGGAAGAAATCCTTCCCTGTGAGGGTGGGGAGGCCCTGGCACAGGTTGCCCAGAGAAGCTGTGGCTGCCCCATCCCTGGAAGTGTCCAAGGCCAGGTTGGATGGGGCTTGGAGCAACCTGGGCTAGTGGAAGGTGTCCCTGCCCATGGAGGGGGTGGAATGAGATGACCTTTGAAGTCCCTTCTAACCCAAACCATTCTGTGACTCTCTAAAGCAATAAAAGGAATCTGAATTAGCTTTTAACACAGTGTTAGTAAAACAGCTGCTGTGCCCTGTCCACGCTTCACCATTTCAGATTTACATTAAAGGGGAAAAAAAAAAAAGCCACAAACAGGAAAAGCAATAAATAAATGTCAGGTTGTTGAGCAATCCTGGGAGCTCACAGGGGTCAGAGCACCAGGGAAGGAGTCTCCTGTTCCTCTCTGCCACCGATTGACACAGACGTGGCACTGCAGCCACGCCTGCAACACGAGATGGGGCAGGGCTGTGTGGGCAACTCACACTGCTGTGGCTCACCTCGGGTCTGGGACACCTCCTGCTCTGCCAGTCACATGGCTTTGCCTGGAAAACACGTGGAAAATACATACACAGGGTTTAAACACACTTCAAAGCTTGGTTATACAGTTACTGATGACAGGAACTTGAAAGAAATAAATGCATAGCAGAGGAATGTTTTTGGATAGAAACAGGGTTGGCGACTCCCAGGACATGCTCCCAGTGATGTCACCAACTCACCACATGGCTTTAGACTAATAACTTTAACTCATTCTTCTACAAGATTGTACCCACAGGATCTGTTTTTCAAGGCTATATAATCATAAAGCCACGTGCAGCTTCTCTGCAGCACATCCACTACAGGTCAAACAGAACAACTTCCCATCGTGCTACACACAGACCTCACACTTAGGGCCACCAGAAGTGAGTTTTTCACCAGTCTGCTCGGAGGCAGCTGGTTTATTAATGATGTCAGGCTGTCAATCACTCTGAGTGCTCACGGGCTGCAGAGCAAACGAGCGTAGAACACAGCCTGTCTCTCTTGCCACCTCTTGACACAAAGATGCCACAGCAGCCATCTCTGCAACGCCAGTGGCAGCTTGGGAAATAAAAAAAATCCCAAAACCAAAAGCATAAAGACTGAAGAAAATGCAATTACGGGTGCGTGTCCCACTCCTGGAAGCATTTGAGGCCAGGTTGGATGAGCAACCTGGTCTAGTGGAAGGTGTCCCTGCCCGTGGCAGGGGGTTCAGTGAGATGGGCTTTAAGTTCCCTTCCAATCCAAACTATTCCATGATTTTATGGTATTTATAAGAAGATTATATCACCTCTTGGAAAGCAGTGTTACAAAGGCATTCGCTGGGCAGCCTTTGTGTGAAGCATCACCCTTCTTTTCTGAAGACACACAATCTCTGCCCCTTCATTTTTTGCCTGCTGATGGGCTGAAAAAAGACAAATAAAGCATGCAGTTAATACCACACGAGTGTTAGGTAAACTATGTAACCACCTTTTTTTTGGCGAAACACACTGTTTACCTGAAAACTAGAGATTTAAAACATAATTTAAAAAAATAGAATATCTGCCGAAGACTTGAATCTTTAAAAAAATAATTTTCCTGAAAACCTGAATAGGCGGCAGCCTTAGATTTTCCTCCCCTCCTCGGAGGGGGAATATATATTAAAATATATATTAAACGCATATATTGAAATTTATATTAAACGCATATATTGAAATATATATTAAATGTATATATTAAAATATATACAGCTGTATTCAGATATCTCTGTGTGTGCATGTATATATTTATACATATATATAAAATAGCCCTAGCCCATTGCTATACATGAGCTGAAGATATACCGGATTTACAGCACACGTGGCAGCGCCTGGAGCCCCCGGAGCCCCGGGGGAACCGCGGCCCCTCCAGGATGGGTCCAGCTGAGCGGGGACCCGCCTTACCTTCACTCTCCCCTTCACGTCTCCCCACCGGGGCCGCTCAGCGCCGGGGCCGAGAGGAAGCGGGACTGGCCCTCAGGCAGCTTCGCCACAACATGGCGCGGGAAGGGCAGCGCGGCCCTTCTCGGCCAGCACCGGCTTCCCGCCACCGAAGGGCCCCTCAGTTTCGCCATGACCAGGCCGGGAAGGGCCGGTCTCGCTCCCATTCCCAGTCCCACTGAGGAACCCCCGAAGACCCGCACGCTCCGCTCCGCGCCTGCAGAAAGGACGATCTACCTCCCGCCTCCCGCTTATATAGGCCGGGAACGAAGGGCCTGCGCGGTGCTTTCGCGCCCGCGAGCGCCCCCTGCTGGGCGGGAGGTCTCAAAGCAGGGACCGAGGACACGGGAGGGGAACACGGGCAAGGAACGGGGGGCCCTGCTCAGGGTTCTTCCCCACCCTGCAAGACTGCTCTAGGGCCTCCCATGGAGGCACGAGGCGTACTAGGGGATGGATATCCCTTTTCTCAGCTGCTTCGGGATCCCCTGCTTCCCGTGGTTTGGCTCCGAGCATGTCCTGGGACAAAGCATGGACCCTCCAGCCCCATGATGCACCAGCCGGTGAAGATCCTTCAATTCTGTGATGAATCAGCCAGCGGGGACCCTCCAACCCCACTGGGGCCCCTCCAGCCCTGCAATGTCCCCAGCTTGGGGACATCCTTCATCCCTTTCCCTCCCATTGCCTTGACTCCCCTGGCATTGCAGACTCCCCTTCCCATTTCACCATGGAAGAAACAAAAAGGATCAGAGGGACAAACCCCTTTATTTGTTAAGAAGAGGCGCGAGATACAACTGGTTTCAGGTGAGATCACGAGCTCAGGAACAGGAAGGCCACAGGACATCGGCACTTCCTTGCAACAGGGACAAACCCAAGGAATGGGGCAAGGTCTGGCCTGGCTCCATTTTCCCTGCATGGCTCTGGAGGGAGCAATTTGAGCCGGGGACTGTGTGTGGCTGTGACCACCACGGGATCTCTGTGCACAGCAGAGCTGGGGGGCCCCGGGCCCCTTCCACAGCCAGCCCAGCCCTGCCAGAAGCCAGTGCCCGGAGTGCAGAGCCAGTCCTTTGGAATTGGAGCCAGAGACCCATCCCCAAGGCACCGAGCCCGTCTCGGGGGCTCTAATTGCCCTCAGCTTTCCTCCGCAGCTCCTCGACGGCCTCGCTCTGCCGCCTCTTGTCCTTGGCGCGGATGATGGTCATCCTGAAGAGCTTGCAGTAGAGCTCCACGGCCGAGGGGCTGTCGTCGTTGCCGGGGATCGGGTAGGTGATCAGGGAGGGGTTGCAGTTCGTGTCCACCACGCCCACCGTGGGGATGTTCATCTTGGCGGCGTCCCGGACGGCCACGTGCGTCTGGAAGACGTTGTTGAGGCTGCTGAGGAAGACGATGAGGTCGGGCAGGCGGACGCCGGCGCCGAACTGGATGTGGGCGTTGGTGAGGAGCCCGCCCTGCCAGTAGCGCGTGTGCGCGTACTCGCCGCAGGCCCGCGCCGTGCACTCCACCAGGTGGCAGAACTGGCGCTTGCGGCTGATGAAGAGGATGATGCCCTTGCGGTAGGCGATGTGGGCCGTGAAGTTGAGGGCCAGCTGGAGGTGCTGCATGGTCTGCTCCAGGTCGATGATGTCCTGATCCAGCCGGCAGCCGAAGATGTAGGGCTCCATGAACCTGCGGGGGCAGAGGGAGGGCGGCACAGGGGCACGGGGACAAGGTGTGCAGGCACTGAGCGCTTCTGGATGTGGGGTGGCCGCACAGGAACCTTCCTTTCCCCCACTCCAGCTCCCGGCTGATACCAGAGGTGCTCTCTGCAGAGAGCCCTCGTGCCCAGTGTCTGTTCCAGCTGGGCTTGGGGGACTGTGGGTCTCACCCCCCCTTGGTGCCCACATTGTGGGGGGTCCCTGTAATCTGCCCTGTGTGGGCAGTTCCAGGCTCAGACCAATCTAGTGCAGCCCCCAAAGCAAACACTGTTTATGGAAGCACTCCTGATGTCAACAAGCACTGGATGATGAAATAATTCCACTCACCTGTGCCGACAGCCCTTTTTGTGGCCCAGGTGCACCCGAGCATCAAAGAGATCTTTCAGGGTGAAGAGCTCCTTCACGTTGAAGAAGTCGGGGTGGCTGAGAGGCTCTGACAGCAGCTTGTCATCTGCAGCTGAGAGAAGGGAAACAATCAATCACTGCTCCCTCTGGTGTTTTGGGGGACGAGCTGGGTCTGCAGAAAGGACCCCGATGCACCCACGACCACCTGCTGCAACGAGGCGATACCTGCACGGGCATCGCTCCTGGCCTGGACCCGGGGAGGGAAAACACTCACCGCTGGGCTGGGTCGCCACCGGGGCCGTGGCCGTGGCCGGGGCCGGTACCAGGACGGTGCTGTAGAGCCGCGGGGCCGCTGCGGGAGAGAAACACGGGGGTCACACGGGCGGGCCGGGGCGGACCGGGCGGGGCTGGGCAGCGCCCGCTCACCTGCCCGCAGGAGCCGCGGCACCGCCATGCTCCGAGGGTACCGCGGGGCAGCGGGAGCGGGAGCAGGAGGAGGATGAGGAAGGTCAGCGGCGCTTTCCGCTTCCTGCGGGGCGGGGCGGGCCCCGCGCCCTCCCCGGGGCGGAGCGCGGCGCGATCGCGTCCCGTCGCCGAGCAACGCTCAGTGCCCTGAGCCATGTCCGGCCCCGACCCCGGCCTGCCCGGCCGCTTCCGACAGCCCGCCTTCTACCGCGGCTACGGGTGAGCGGGGAGCTCGGGGCGGGCCCCCCGGAGCCCCCCGTGCCCCCCACCTACCCCGTGCTCTCGCCCCGCAGGCAGCCGGCGCCGCACCCCCGGTTCCGCACCACCAACCAGACCTACGGCAGCAGGGCCCCCACGGTGCACGAGCTGCCGGTAGGTGATGGAGGGACCCCCGGGGGGGCTCGGGGTCAGCACGGCCAAGCTTTGCCCTCCGCGGCGTCCCCGGTAGCTGAAACCCAGCTTCGCATCCAAACTTTGCAGGCGCTGTGGGCAATTTTAAACCATCTCCCTTCTTTTCTCGCCCCTCCCCAGACCTGCTTCCGCGTCATCTCGCACAAGTTTTCGGATCATCTGGGCAAGGCTGGCATGTACAGGAACAACAGCCTCAACACCTCGCTGGAGAAGAGCTACTGCACGGGCCCCGACACCTTCATCACCGCCTACGAGCACATGGACTTCCACCCCAGCTACAACCCCAGCGGGCCCTCGCACTGCAGGAACCTGAGCTAGGGAGGGACACCAGGGAGCCACCGCGGCTTCTCCCGGTGGGGAAACCACGCACAGCTGAGATGAAACCCACTGATTCACAGAACGAATGTTATTGTTAATAGCGTATATTGTTATATATGTTAATTTATAAAGATTTAGTGTGGTTAAACGTCAGTTAAATAGCTCATAGGAGCCGTCTCGCTTAGTTTATAGGCAGCATATAAATCCTAGAACAACACATATCCCCTTAACCTCTTCTCTGTCGCTAATGATCCTTTAAATTCTTGGCTCGTGTACCACATATAATTAAAAATTAAGATTTAAACTGCTTCTCTACTATTCAATGAATAACCGATCTGCAAGTTTTCCAGAGGTATTCATTAACCTTTTGGATTGCTTGTAGAAAGTTAATGTTTCTTCTATCTCACAACTACAAAGCTTTAAGGAATTACTCAAATAACGACAAGTAATCAAAAAGAAAACGTTTTCTTAAGTTTTATTGTAACAACTGTAGCTACAGCCAGTGAAACTGCACCGTCCAACTGCACTAAAGGAACACCTTTACATTTTTAGCTTAAAAACTAGTTTTGAAGAAAAACTGCTCTGCCTGTTTATGGATGAGAAACAGTCCCATGTTGCAGGTGTAACACAGGGATAGTATCCATTAAAAATGAACATAATGCTATTCTAGCTGCTTGCGAAAAATATAAATAATGAGTTCAATATTATGGCCAAGCACCACTGCAATTGATATTCTTCAGTGTCATAAATATTCCCTATTTGTGGCACTTGGTTATCTCAAACAAAGGAATAGCTGGGTAAAATCCACCCCCCAGCTGCAAACACACCAATACATTGGAACAAATAAATAAACTGAGCAGAAACAGGCCTGAAAAGTTAACTTTTAAAATATTCAACATGTGAAAATAAATAAGCAACTCTCTACTGTTCACTGTTAATTCTTCTATTAGACTCTAGACAGTACCTTGAGCTTCTTACAGCTTCCCTTTCTTCCCCTGAAATGAAGAAAATAACAAAGTGCTGAATTAATATAAATAGTTGTGACTATTTTACGTATTATTTTTATCCACAGATTTTTCTGCAGGTGGCATAATTTAGGGATAAGAGTGCCTCTTAAAAATATAACTATAGTGGATTCTGTCACATATCTTCCCACTTCATCTGAAAACACCCACCTCTTTTCTTCCTTGCCTCAATTTCTTGTCTTTTAGTTTTATTCTTGAACTGAAACCAGTTCCTTTGAAGAGTTTGACATGCAATGTGCCTTAGTGTTCAGATGTTAGACCAAATACTTAAGAAATACCTGCACAAATTCAAAATATCATCCTAAAGATGACACATTTTACCACACAGAATCTCCCTGGAACAGTCTCTTTCTACTCTGTCTTTTGAAAGGAGATTTTCATGTTTACAGATACAACTATGTGAGGCTGAACTATCACAAACTGAAGGTTTGAAAAATTGAAAAGCTTATACATTAATAAAAGAAATGGTGGCAGGGATGGTGTGTTCCTGCCTCGTATAAAAAAGCAGCTACACGTCGAAACATGTGTTCTTAAAATAGCAGCAAAGAATGTTTATAAAAAATTAAGGTAGTTCTTGTGGTCTCATGAGGATCCTTGAAGATTGTTGCTCCCAAAGCACTGAAAAATAGTCACTGAGGTAAAAATAAAGCACTAAATCTATTTTCAAAGTCCTGCACAAGCACAGATTTATCTGAGAACCGTGGTACTGCAGCCAGGAGGACATCACTTACCAGGAGCCATAATGAAAAATACCAAGTGGTTTAAATAACTTAACATCCAAATTAGCACATGTTGTGCTCTGCCTGAAAAAAATAATCACTGCTCACTTTTAAAAAATATGAACCAGCATTCATTAAAAAAGGTAATTGTTCGCAAGAGTGGGAAGACCCGAGTTCATGATTCCATCTACTGCAGTAAAGGATAAATTGCTGTCCCTGGAGGGTGGAAAAATGGGAAAAGGACTTTGTTCTGGTCACTCCCCAGAGCTGTCACCGGGTGCTGAAAAGGGCCAGGAGGGCTGTACAGTCTGTGCCCACTCTGGGGCTGTTGTGGTCGCTATAAACAGGAAATAAAATCTCCTTTTGGAACTGCATCTGTCAAAATCCAACCTTGAGAGATCTGCCCTGCAGTCCCAACCTCGGTACCATGTGTGGTATAATGATATACTACTATTATCAATTAAAAAATCAGTATCATCTTTCTACTCCTCAGCTGGTCAACCTTTAGTAACGTCTCAGAGGGATTTCTTATTGATCCCAGACACACTTTTTTTTTAAACAAGTGATAAGAACTGTAGGAGGATGAGGACACTGCCAGTGGAGCCATGGCACTCTTGTGGCTGTTGTCCCAATTCCACAGATGTTCCCTGACACGTATTTAGTTACACAAGGAAAGACTCCACTTCTTGACCACAAACACCAGCAAAGAAAACTGCTGTTGGGGTTTTGCTGAAACAAGCACCATTGTCACCTCCCAGAACAGCCACCACTTTGTTTGGCTGGTAGCTGGTAGACTCTCCTTCATTTTTTTGTTCTAAAGAAGTTAATTGCACTCTCAGAACACAGGCAGGAAGGGAGAAAAGGGAACAGAAAAATGCTACTCACTCAAGATGATGACACAAACCATAGGAGCACTCCGGTTTCATGGTCCATGGGCAGAACCCCATTTATTAAACATTATAAACTCAGCAATGTACACCATTTCCTATATACAAATCAAGTTTATCAATTTAAAAAAAGTGCTGTTTGAAATCAGGTTTTATTTAAAGCACAAGGTAACTGGAATTGCATCTTAACTGGAAGTGAATCAGTTCACAAGTTGTACTGAGGACACAGACACAGCGACAGGGGCACGAGACACCTTTAAAGTCTTAATGTTGATTTACTGAAAACTTGGAGGAGAAACATTCAGCTTTTTATACAAACAGTACATAGTGCTTCCACCATCTCTAGGAAAATTAAGTATACAGTTTAATCCTTTTAAAGCAAGGTACTCAGAAAACTTCTATTTTAAAATACCAGCCTACTGACCTATTCCAAACAAAAGGCCCAAATCCTGCAACGGAATCAAGGCAGACCGAAGGATAAGCCTGTGTAGAGGGACTGCAGGCACTGAGCTAAGGAAAAAACCACTTTTCCAAGGTATCCTACCACAAAATGGAGATGATTTAACACACTGACCTTTTAAACAACCCGACCAACCAACCCAAGGACTACAAAAAGGCGGCCGGACAGTAAGAAATGTCAAGTGAGCACTATAAACATGTTTAAAACGTAACTGCACAACAGCATAAACACACCAAGGATGTTGTTTCTTTCTCTACATGCCACAGTTACTCGTTCTACTCTATGCTACGCTGCATTTTGCCACTATTCTGCATCACACCAGGGACACCATGAGACACTGGATCCGGTCTTGGCTGCTTTTGCTCCAGTTTGCAATTTTAAGGCCAGCCTCGAGGAAGGCTGAAGTGACTGAGGAACAAAGTGATGCTAAGTGGTGGTTTGGCTGAGAGAAGTTCTGCAGAAGGCGAGACAAAGAGAATATCAGATCAACTCACAGGGACAAGATGTAAGAACAAACTCCTCGAAGGACTTCACTACACACAAATGAAAAGAACGACCGACAGCTCCAGTTCACACTTTTTTTTTGAATTTTCAGTGAAACCAGTGTGAGGGCACTTTTCTTTTTTTTTGTGACATGAATGTGCTACTTCAATCCCGTTTAAAGTCAGTACAAATAAAAAGACAGTGGTGAAAAATTGCTTTATTCTGGCTGCTGGAAATGGAGGCAGAGAAAGAGCCAGTATGAAAGGACAGCGCTGAAAATATCCGTGGCGTTTACGTCGGGACTTCCTACAGCAAACCCAGCTTTGCTCTATTGCACAAAAACTGTCAGTGAAAAGTTCACAGAAATGTAACATCTTAGAAACCACTTCTGAAAAAGGAAAGTAAGGGCACTCAATTCCAGAAAGTTCATTCAGGAAACCAAAAGCCATCTCTGGGTAACTGCAGGGCGTCAATTGAGGCTAACGAGGAATTGTTTCAGCCTTGCAGGCCCAGTAGTATATAAATCCAGAGAAATCCAGGGAAATCGTGTTGTCTGAACAGACAATGCTCCTTCACTTGTCTTAGACTGCAATTGTGCTTGGAATCATCTGCTAGCAGGAGGTTTTAGGTATTCAAAAGGACTTCCAGCAGCTGCTGAGATCACTTTACACAGGACAGTGCAGAGAGACTGATCCACTTTATTTACCTGAATTTGCATTTGTATCTTCCAGGCTGGATCTCCTGGAATTCCCCTCAGGGAACAACCCCCAGAGTCCTCAGGGGAGGAGGACTGAGACTCCAGCAAAAAACCAGGACACAGGACTGTCCTAAGGCAGCTGGAATGTGACCAGTGTCAGAGAATCTGCATTGCTATCCAAGGCTGTGTTTTCCTGGGATCTCTTAACAGGTTGCCAAATATATTCTGTGCGCAAACAGGTTCCCCTTTGATAGGTGATCAGAGGCCTCATAATTTAAAGTGTGATCAGCCAGTATCTTATCTACAGTAACTAGAGCTTCCTGTAGTAATGCAAGCCCTAAAAATCATCATAAAAAATATTTCCTTAGAGCACTTTAAATAATTTACAAAATTCTACAAAAACTATGTATGTTTATCCACGATATCCCTGTTAAATAGAAGCATTTTCACATTAGTGTGTCTATGACATACAGGTAACAGCATCTCCCACTGTCTCTCCTTTCCTGTCTCAAGTTTTATCAAGGTAATTACCATGACAGATATTTTCTAAAAAGACTGTTACTGTAAAAAAAAAAGTGTACTTACATATTTGAGACCTTTTTTCCCGAGAGGGAATCTGGGCAGTCCCCTGCAGATAGGTCAGTAAATTTTGCACAGGTTTTGGCTAAAAATTCCTGCCCTTGGTGCACTTCACTAGCAGTTTCCCTGTTCTGCAGGACAGGTATTTTTCCTTCCAAATTGGAGCTGGTTACTTGAATTTCTTCCTGCCTGTCAACTTTTTCTTCCTTAATGCACAACTGCACACTGTTATCTGCACATGCTCCTCCACTAGTTTTATCCACTGCTGCTGCTGTCACATTTAATTCCTGCTGTGGGCAAGCTAAACTGGGATCTGGCCTCTTGTCCAGGGGGTTATTCCCTCCCTTACTGCATGCCTGTGCACTCTGCTGAGCTGTGTCTCTGCTGATTTTATCTGCTTTTCCAGCTGCCACGCTGCACTCGGGGCGTGGGGGATCTACATTTGAATCAGCCCAGCTGCCCGTGTGGATATCTCCTTCCTCCATCCACACCTGTGTGTTCTCAGCTTTGGATGTTCCTCTGCAAACCTGATCTGCTTTTACTGCTGCCTCACTCTGTTCCTGAGAGGAGAGGCTCAAGTGAGAATGTGATTGATCTCCTGAGGCATCAGCCTTTCTGCTACCCTCAGCTTCCTCTCTGACACACAGAGGAGCAGTCTCAACTCCTGCACAGGTTTCTGCTACATGGGGACTTGACACTCTCACAGTGACTTTCTGAGAAGAACTGGATGCTTTTATTGCTGTCGTACTCTCCCCACTAAATTCACCTGTTGGCAAGGGGTTAAGCACATCTGTATCCTGGGAAGCTGCCTCCACTCCCAGCGTGCTGTTCTGGGCGAGCAAACTCTCTGCTTTCTGCCTTTTGTTCAAAAGCATCGATTTCTTCCTGTCCCGGGCGTATTTTAGACCTGCAATAAATTTACTGGAAATTTTTAGGTGAAAGGTGTTCTTTCTTTTAGATCTGGGCTTTGCACTCATTACTTTTTGTACTTTACAACCTTCATTTTTGCTGGGTTTAGGGGGCTCTGTTTTGTGGACATTCTTTTTACCTGTTGCATTCCCAGGTAACTCACCAGCACCACCTTTAACCCCCCCCACTCCTTGCTTAGCTTTTGACTGACCAGTAGCATAAACATTCTCTGCAGAGGAAGCACATTTCCCACTGCCATATAACATTGCACTTTTCCCTTCCGTTCTCTGGGAGTTCCTCGACTCCTCAGTTTGCTGAGGTACCTCAGTCTTTTTACTCTGACCCGGCACGAGGTTGATCTCGTTCTCCACCGGCTGCTGCTTTGCTTTTCCTCTATTACCGGTTTGTTTGGTCGCTCTAAATAGGTCTAAATCATCTTTTTGTATCTCTGAATTGCTTGCAGAGTCTTTGGCCTTTTCTGCCAAAAACTTCCTGATTTCCTGCTCGATGCTGTCGTCGCTGTCCACTGAGCTGCTGTCCTCGGTGTGACACACAGCTGGGAAAGAACATTTTCTATTTTTAGCCACCCGCTGGTTCGAAACCGGTTTAGGTTTATTCCCTTTTTTAAGCTGTAAGTTAAACTCCAAGTTTTTCATGGCTCCTGGTTTCTCATTGGGAAGTTTGATGTTCATGCTGTCTGAAGGGTTCCTCACTGCGTTCTCTCTCACAGCTTTCTTGGGTTTTGAGAGGCAGCTTTTCAGCAGCGCAGGATTTTTACATTTCCACTCGTTTTGTTGGAGGCTGCTGAAATCATCCAGCAGCTGAGCTTCTGTCTCGCTGAATCTGACTCTCTTCTTGCACTGAGATTTTTGGTCCTTGGACTTCTTCTTGAGCTTTCTTTTTGACCGTAGCAGGTCCTTGATAGCACTATCAAGGTCCTCATCGCTGTCCAGAGAACTGCTCTCATCATCCGACCCCTCCCTCTCTGGAGTTTGGGTCGTATTTTTCACGAGTTTTCTTGTGCCACTCTGAACCTGCAGGAAAGGGTTTACAGAGTCCAAGGCCACACATCTGCCATCAGAGCCAGACAATTTGGGAGACACGAGCTGCTGCTGCCTCGTCTCTTTACTGCTGAGGCTCTGTGCATCACAGGGTTCTGCAGGGCTGCTCAGGGCACACTCCTCTTGGAGCACGGGAAATTTTGAATAGTTACCTGCTTGGAAAAGTCCCATCTGCAGCTGTTCAGCTGTTTTTGATGCCCCTTGTTGTGCTGTTCTGCCTTCCCTTTTAAGTCTCCTTTTCCGACTCAGCGATAGCTTCAGTGTTTTGGGGAGAGAAGGCTCCAGGCTACTGGTGAGGCTGTTTTGATCGGAAGGCAGAGGCATCTGGATCGAGCGTGACAGGCTGGGAGGCTTTGCTCCAAGGTTTTCTGACTGTGCTTTCAGAGCCAAAAAAGCCCTGATTTCCTGCTCTATACTGTCATCACTGTCCACAAGGCTGCTGTCGCTTTCACAACGGGAGGACGAGAGAAGCTGGGGAGGAAAGAAGGAGTCTGCAGCGAGGGATTTGTTGTCACTTCCCATTTGGGATGGCATGATTGTTTTGGAAATATCAAGGATAGCTTCTGCACACATGAGCTCTGCAGATGTGTCTGCTCTGCAAGAAGCCTGCAATGTGAGCTCACAAGCAGCGATCTTGTTTTCTGGAAGTGCAAAATGCCTGGCCTTTTTCAGTGGTTTAAACAGCTCGTTAAAGTCATTGCTGGTGCTTTCTAATCCTGCTGACTTGGAATTAATTTCTTTTCTCTTGTTGCTTGTAGGGCTTTTACGGATTTCTGGTGAGGCACTTTTTGTGGAGCTAATTGTCAGGCTGGCAGAAATGTCCGCCATCCCCTTCGGATCAAATTGTTCCCTCTGCAAAGGGACACAGTCTGCTGCATCACCTGCCTCTTTCCTGATTTTCTCCAGCTGGTAGAGCTGAATGGCTTCTTCAATGCCATCATCACTGCTCGAGTCAGATGTGTGCATGCTCTCCTTGATGAGTGCTTCCCTTGGCTCCCAGTAATGAGCTCCACTTCCCTCAGTCTGCTCCACGAGCCAGGGCTGGCTGGCAGTGCCCATTTCCAGATACGCTTGGTTCACCTGGCTGAACTCACTGGGCTCTGCTTGGATTTTGGACTGCAAACACTTGGACTGTGTGCCGGATTTCTGCAGCTTGGGATGGTGTCTCAGGAGCAGCGCCTTACAACCTCGCTTTATAGCACCACAGTTCGTTCTGTTTGTTGTTTCTTTGTTGCATTTGAGGACAGATCTCACCCGGGAATCCTTTTTATCCCCCTCACTAACACATTTACTAATTTCTTGCTGCTTCTTCTCATTCAGGAACTGCACTATTTCAGCTTGTATGCTCTGTTCAAAAGAGTCATCGCTGCTGATGCTCTGAGGGGAAGCAGGCTGGAGCCTTTTCCCAATTCCCAGGTGGTCAGACAGGTACTCTTCAGAGAGCATCTCGGCTTTAAATTTCACAGGGAGGAGGTCACCAGCCGTTTTGTTCTGCGAGAATTCTCTCTTAAACCTTTTGTCTCTGCTTGTAGTCACGGAACACTCCGCATTCCTTGGCAAGGACTGGTCACTTTTGCCTTTTGCTTTCAAGTACTCCTGGATGGCCTCCTCTATTCCTCGGTCCACAGAGTCGTCGCTGTCAGAATCGAGCAGGAGGGTCCCAAACTCCACATTCTCTTCCACTTCAGTGTCATCTGAATCCTCAGGGGATCCACACTTGGTATATGGAGGCTGCTTCTGGAGCAACGGGGTGCTGGATGTGACTCTGTTACTGGTGCCTTTTTCTCCCTTCTGTTTCTTCTGCATAATACAACCACACTCATTGTTCATACCCAGGGCAGACTCTTGACTCTGCAGGTTGTTTATGATCATCTGAACTTTTGCACTTACACAGGTTCTCGTGACGTCCCCGTCAGATTCAGGGAAGCAAACGGGATACCTACAATTCCTTGCTGGTCCAAAGGACTCCCATTTTGTCTGAAGAGCTACCAAAGGAGGAGCATTCATAAGGAACATTCTAGCAGGCAACAGCAAAGTCCACGATGGAACAGTTTTTCAGACTGGTCTCTCTTCCATCCTACAAGGGAAAAAAAGGAAAATATTTACTATTACGCACATACCTTCTAGAAATTCCATGTAACAATACTGGTAACATAAACTGCACATTATTAACACACAGAACTACTGTGCCAGATAATCACAGCAGTCAACACCACTTCAACAGGTAAATCAGTCACTGCTGCCATCAGGGATAAGTCAGAGCACTCGTCATTTGTGGTTTGCAGTATTTTCTGGCACAATCATAATCAAATTCAGGTAATTATCTCCACTTCTGAAACTCTTTCTGCACTTCCCACTCCCTTTTGCATGTGGATGTAGAGCAAGTTGGACCGTGATCCGAGGTGGGGGGGGACAAACCAACTCTTACTCAAAGAGCAGAGTAACTGTGTTAGCAGGAGGCTGGACTCCAAAAACTCAGAATGTTCCGTGATTCTGTGAAAACAATATCCCAAAATAGCTTTTACTGGTTCTGGCTTGACATTAAACATGCACAGCTGAGGGACTTGGGGCAGCTCGGAGAGAAGGAAAGGGAACTTATTTCTCCCTGAAACACACTACACAGCAATAACCCCAAGACATCAATCATCCGGCCTCACTGCAGGATAAAAGCCCTTGGCAAACACAGATCTTTAGGAGTGTGCAAAAGCAGGATGGAGATGATGAACTATTCTTTGTGTTACAGTAGAAACCCCAGACAGAACAAAGCTTTGTTTCATGGAAGAGTGAAAAAAACCATCCAGAAAACACCAGATAACACCCCAAAGAGTTCTCTGCCTCCACGCGGCCTCATGAGGGCTGATGGTTTCACCTGCAGCATCGTTTGGTAGGACCAAACCAGTATCTGGTTGGCACAAGGCATTAATTCCTAAAAAACTACAGCAGTTGGGTATTTCTTCAAGCTCAGGCTCCACACAATCGCAGTGAGCTCCGACTGGAGAGTGGCACCGGACTCTGCCAACCTACAATTACCCTCTTTTCCCTATGAAACCTCTCTGACCTTGCCCTCGTCAATTATTCTCCAGTTCTGGTTTCAAATTAATCAGTGACAATAAATATTTTAAAGAATTAATGATTCTAAACTCTTTCAAACTTCTATTTATTTACTACTGAGAGTGAGGTAACAGACAAGCAGGGAAGACAATTCTTTCTTTTCCTCAGTGGTAATTCACCTCAAAACATCATTCCTGTAGAATTAAAATTTTAAGTATAATGATCAAGACCATCCCTCCTCGCTGGGTGGTACCTGGAACAACACAACATACGCTGTTTTAACTTCCACCTTTTATTCATCTGAAGACAGTTTGGATTTATTTCAGCTCTACACATGCCAGTAAAGCCAGTGCTCCCAACAGAACCTGTATTTGACCATGAATTAACTGAAAGCACCCAAAACCCCTGACTTTTAGAACACATAGCTGAACACAGTTTCTAACGTGGCCTCTGACACGTTCACTAGGGCAAACATAAACTAAAAACATTTTTTCCTTGTAATAAGCAGCTAAGGATCAAAAAGACAGAAATTAGAATACTTCATTATCTTGAAGAAACGCAATTAACACACTCTAGCTCCCGGCTTCATTAAAAAAAGAGAAACAAACCACAACGTATTTCCTATTAACCTATTTCCACAGTTTTCAGAGAAGGGGCAGGTGCCTTTTGCTATTCCACGCCTGGGTTGTGGTTGTCCTGCAAGAATTACGTGGGACTGGGGTGAATTTTGGTGCCACTGCACCACACCAGGGCACCCACCCAGGCTCTGAGGGGGCACCCACCTGAGGGCACCCATGGGGGCTGAGGGGACTTCCAGGGGCATCTGGAGGCTGTGTGAGGGGACACTCGCCCAGGGGTCACTCACAGAGGGTGTGAGGGGACACAAGAGGACACTCACCAGGGACAGCACCCAGAGAGGGTGTGAGGGGAAATGAGGGGACAGTCAGGAGGAGAGGGATAACCTCTGGAACACTGTGAGGGGAATGAGGGGACACCCAATGGGGGACATCCACAGGGGCTGCGTGAGGGGACATGCCGGGACACACACCCGGGGGCACCCACAGAGAGTCTGTGAGGGGACATGAGGGGACACACACCCGCGGGCACCCACAGAGTGTGTGAGGGGACATGAGGGGACACACACACCCCAGGGGCCGCTACAGAGGGTGTGCGAGAGGACCCGAGGGTCCCCCCACCTCGGGGGGCACCCACAGCGGGGCTGTGCCGCCCCCCCCACCCGCGGGGGGTTCGCCCGCAGCGGCCGCACGCGGGACCCCCGCGGGGCGCCGCGCCCGCTGCCCGCGGCCGGCCGGGCCCTGCCCGCGCCGCCATGGCTCCCCCTTCCCGCCTTCCGCCGCCCCGCTCCCGGGGCCTCCCTCGGCCGCCGGCCCGCGCCCCCCGCCCGGCGCCCGGCGCTCACCTGCCGAGAGGAGGCCGAGAGGGGACGGGGGGTACGCGGGGCGGGGAGGGGGAATCGGGGGAGCCCCGGCCGGGCTGTGCGCTCCGCCGGGCTCCGCTCCGCCGCTGCCCGCCGCACTGGTGCAGGGGCGGGCGGCGCTTCCTTCCCTGCCCCCGGGGAGCGGGAGGCATGCGCCGCAGGGCTCCGCCGGGGAGGCGGGGAGGGACCGCACCGCGGCCGGGGCACAAAGGCAGGAGCGGCCGCTGCGGCCGGGAGCCGGCGCGGAGGGGCGGGAAGGAGGGAGGGAAGGGAAGGGAAGGAGGGCGCCTGGAGCTCGGTAACGATCGTAACGGAAGGTCCGCCGGCGGAGAAGGGGCACCGCGGAGCCGCGGCCTCCGGCAGCCCCCGGGGCGGGCTCCAGACGCTGGTCCAGCAGCGCTGAGTGGCTGCGGAAACACCAGGGGGAAAGAGCACGATACGCGTGAGATAAGAGTCGAGGGTAATCCATCCCGCCCCCTTCGGGGTGCCAAAGTGGGGGAAACTCGAAATGTCTGCAAAATGTGACTCTGACCGTCCCAAGCGCAAAGTTTGGGGGGTGCAGAACTAGAACTGAGGCGCAGAGAGCCGAGGCCTCTGCTTCCAGCAGCTGGAGCAGCCGGTGCTTCGGCTCGTGGAGTCGTTGGAGCTTTCACGTGGAGAAACAGCAAAGTTTTAGTGCTCTAATTCATTCCTGCGCATCCCGGGCTTTCCCCGAGGATGCGCTGCCACCCCTGTGCCGGCATCCTTCCTTTCGGGATACCCGTTCCAACCTGCTCGTTCACTAAAACACACACAGAGTGAGTCATAACTCTCAGTCTATAAATCCCCACAAGCATTTCCATTCCTAGTTTCCGGCAAACAAAAAGGCAGTGCCTCGACGCAAGGTGCTGCCCGTTTTCGCTTTGTCAGTGCGTTGCTTTTTTCCCTGTGGGGCTTGAACACACCTGCCATGCTGCAGAGGAAACCAGTGTCTTTTGGGGGGGGGGGGGGGGTTGCCAAAATCACGGGAAAAATGCTCAGGCTGGGAGATGTCGAATGGCAGAGGGGGACAGCAGGTACGGAAGGTCCCAGGCTGAAAATGGGCTGACTGAGAGTGTTGTGCTCTTTTTGTGTTCACTCTGTGGCAACACATCACAACATGACATATGGTGAGTGCTGTGGGACAGATTTCTGCCTGTTTTTATCCCAGAGGTTCTTGGGGAGCACGCGTATTTTCAGGCCCTGATGAATTGTGTGCTTTCCTGGTCTCCAACTTCACATTCTAATTTTTTTACCCCCCCCAGGAATCCTCTACCACCAAACCAAGTCTGACCTTGGGACTGTGGGATAGGACCGTGTTTCAAAGCATCATACACAGTTACAAACTCATATTAATGTATCTCCTGCTCTTACAACAGATAAAACAGAGCCAATAAGACATTTGCCTGTGTGTTCCTGTCCCTGGGATATGTAACGTGCTTTTGTATTCTGAACTGGCTCGCTTGAACGAGGCTGCTGAAAACAGCAGAGCCAGCATCTGTGTGCAGAAGGAAACAATGAACTTGCTTTTCTTTTGCTGCAGAATTGCAGCCTGGAGGTGAGGAAACTTTGCTCCGCTCACCATGTTCCTCCCAATGCCACGGCAGGGAAAAGAAAGGGCTCTTGTATTCATGTATCCTCTCGGGCCAAGTCAATTTACATGTGAATGCACTTTTAAAATAAAATTAAAGTCAAAGCTATGGCCAGAAGCCTGATAAATGTTTTTGTGCACATGCAGTTGCTTGGAAGGGGGGAGGCTGGATGCTGCTGGAGAGCTCTGCCATCACCAGCCGAGGTGGCACTCATGGCTCTGCAGAGCAAGTGGCCCCCATGTGCCACTTCGACTTGAAAGAAGAGCAGAGCCTCTCCCCGAGGTCCCATTAGGGATGATTTGTCTTCCTGATCCATAATCTTTGCGGAAATGAGAGCAGTGGTCCCCATCCCTGCGTCCCCTCTGGACTGATGACAAAGTCACGAGCACTAATTGGACCCCTTGTTAGGATGGCTGGAATGGCAGGGAAACATTCACGTTCCCGAAAAGAAACATCTCCCCTGACCTCCGGATCTTCTCATCCCGTTTGCAGCTTATTGCAGGGGGTAGGAACAGGTGCTCATTACAGGTGGCTCAGGGTACCTTAAAGGCTATGGGTTATCAGAGGCTGAAACCAGAGCTCAGGTGATGGTTTTTGTTATTTTTTTTTTCCCCAGCAAGAGAAACGACAAGATTAAAACCAAAATAGTAGGAATAAAAGGGCTCACCTCACAGTTCTTGTTGTCAGGTAACCTGTGGCTTTGTGGCCAATTACAGTTCCTACATGGAGCTGTGTTAAAACACTGGGCATGTCTGCTGTGCTGCTGCTTCCTTGGGAATATGAGGCATAGCCATGCCTGGGACATGAAGGAAGTCCTTTTCTCTGCTGGTGGCAGTTTTGCATTCTCCAAGCACGTAGCTGAGTTTTAGGGCAAATCTGATCACAGCAATCCTGCTGTGATCACTGAGTTTTTGGTGGAAGAAGCAGCGAGGAAAGAAGGTGGACATGGAGTCCAGGCTGAACCTTGATTTTCCCTGACCCCAAGTATTTGGGGTTTGTATATCACTTCAGGACACCCAGTACTGGTCCAGCTCCAACATCCCCCTGCCACGTTCAGCTCCTTCACTTTAATCTCAGACAATTTCTTAGATGGAGAACAACTGCAGCATGTAGGAACATGGCAAATTGAAGAGCTTAGTTGTTATTTAATAAATGCCAAGGAGACTCATGAGGCCCTGAAGTTATAATAGAAAGATCTAATTTAGGAAAAAAGGAAGAAAGATGCCTGTGAAATCTGCCAGAAAGCGGCGCTGGGTATTGAACGTTTCTATTTACCTTCTGAATGGAGCAGAGATGGTGTGAGCTTCCTTACAGCGGGGCTGGATGCTGCCCAGGGAAGCAGCACCAGGGGCAGGAGGAGGTCTGAGGGCACTTCTTGGTGGAGCTCAGTCCTGGAAAACTCTGCTGTGTCTTGCCTTGGAAGACACTCTTGCTGTAAATGGCCTTTGGTTGACAGATTTTTTTAAAGGAAAGAAACCCACTGGCTCCATGAAGCGAATGAAGTTGTATGTATAGCACTGAGGCAGGTTACAGAATGCATTTAATGTTTTTGAGTCAAATCTGATCAACTTCCCATTCATTACTGACCACTATACAAAGTGTAACTGAAGGTCTCTGTGGGGCACAGATCATTGCTTTGGAAGATATCCCTTTTCCATAGTAATTCCCGGAGTATCTGGCATAAGAACACAACCTGAGAAACACAATTTAGTGCCGAGAGGTAACCCTGACCTTTCCTTGCTGTCATAGGGCAGAGACCTCTAAAATTTCAAAGGAAATTTTGAAAGGTGTTTTTAACAGGAACTGTAGTGACAGGACAGGGGGGAATGGCTTCAAACTGAAAGAGTAGCTTTAGATTGGATATTGGGAAGAAGTTCTTCCCTGTGAGGGTGGTGAGGCCCTGGCACAGGTTGCCCAGAGAAGTTGTGGCTGTCTCATCCCTGGAAGTTTGGATGGGGTTTGGAGCACCCTGGTCTAGTGGAAGGGGGTGGGACTGGATGGGCTTTAAGGTCCTTTCCAACCCAAACCATTCTATGATTCTAAGTGATAGCACCTCTCTCATATTCTGTACCTGGAACCTTCTAATAGTTTTTGTATGACTCACTCCTATCTAGGTTAAATTATAAATTTTTCATGTTTACAATAATGGACATGGGCCGTGTAGGCTTTTAAGAGTTTTCTTTACACAAATCTCCCCTTTCCGTCCACCTCCACAGGCTTTGCTCGGAGGCAATGCTGTCTGTATTCCCACAAGGACATTTCCAGCTGGATCCTGTGCTTGTCACAATTCTGCTTGTGCCCATTAGGTGTCAGACTCTTATCGGCTCAGTCTCTGGTTTCTGGGATTTCGAGGAGGATATGAGAATATGAGAGCTGGTGTGGCTTGTCTGGGGTGTCAGCTGCTCTCTTGACTATGGCTCCTACTCAGAAAGGACAGACTGGGTGATGTGGTGCTCACTGGGCCACTGAAGGAGACTTTCTGCTGACCTTGGCCCAGGCTTTACAAGCTGGGATTCCTCCAGAGCCACTGCTCATCCCAGGGCTGCAGAATGAGCATCCACAGGCAGCAACTCCTGCCCCAAAGCTGCTGGGTTTTGCAGCATGTTTGTGTTTTAGATCTCATCTAATTACATTCCTCAGGTCAGCTCTTTTGGTTCCAGTAGCTCCTTCCTTCTGCTTTTGGCTCTGCAGGGTCACCGAGGCACTGCCAGAGCAGTGATGGGCCTCTTTCCACCTTGTCCATCATCCTCTTGGGATGAGCAGTTGGAATTTAGCGTTGATGGTTAGTGCCAAGCCCTGCCAGCAACATGAGTGCAAGGTGTGGGGGCAGCTCGGATATTTCCTGCATCTCAGGGCTCGGGGAGCTCTGTTGAACACATGGGGATTCATTCAGAGACAGAAAGTCCTTTTTTACTTTTTAATGAACCATGTGCAGAGTTTCCCACAGCAACACTTTGATTTCAGCCACGAGCCAGGATATAAACACGGGTGTTAGGTGCCACGAGCCAAGCTGGATGGTGATGAAAAGGGGTCTGTGAGCTTTAAAATGGCCTATTTAAGGGGCAAGATCAAAGATGCACCGTGGGATAAAGACCTGCCCTGCTACAAGAAGAAAAACCAGAATGAAACAGAGATGCTGCACTTGCTATATATTTCAAAAGAAAACTGTTCTGCTTTGACTTTGTGCTGCAATTGCTGAGAGCTTTAAGGGGGCAGGCGGAGGGAAAGAAAACACATCGTGCTCCAGCTCCCCTCATTACTGCTCCTCTGACTCCTCTGCTGAGGAATCCCAGCACAGCCGGGGACTTGTCCGTCTGCAGTTATCAGGTCCTGAATTTACAGAGCACCTTTTCTGCCCAGCTGCTTGCCCAGGAGCATCCCTGCAGCCCCCCATGAGCCAAAGATCTGCTGGATTATCTTCATGGAGCAACTCCTGAATCTCAGCAGAGGCATCCTGAGCACTGTCCCAGCCCCCATTAGCACCAAGCCAGTGTTTTTAAGAGGCATCTTCCCATATAGGAAAGCTTTTCAGATCACCTTCAAGGAGTACTCTATTTTTAGCATCTGTGGACTCTCTTGGCTGCAAACAAGCAAAACCTCTCTGCAGTGAATTCACAACAGGGCACTGGCTGGTGTTCAAAGTCTCTGTCTGAAGTGTGGCACAAAGGAAGTGAGGTCCCTGTGGAGCGGGTTGAGCCCATGGTGCCACCACAGGATGCTGCCTGTCCAGTGGCCCCAGGGTGGGCAGAGGGACTTACAAGGGCCAGGGGGCACAGCCCATCCATTTCATTCACTGACACCTTTGCAATTGCCAAGTGCTCTTTGCACAAACAAGTTTTGATTACGGATTTGCAGGCAGCTGCTACTCGGCTCAGTGGCCAAAATGTTTCCTTAAACAAGTTTTGGATCAAAACAAAGATCACCACTGTTTTGAATTTTCACCAGAGTGAAAAAACACGCTGGAATGGGGGAGTCTGTGAAATCCTTTGGCTTGGGTTCTTCTCCAGCAAACCAGCACAGAATGAATCCCCCTCAGCAGAGCAGCCGTGCAGAGCCAAAGCCTCCCTGCTGCTCTGGAGGGTGAAGGGACCTCCCAGGAGAAGTTTCAGGCAAACTGGGTATTAGCTATATTTGAAGTATTTATTTTTTTCCTAGTCCTAATTCTGCTCTCCCAGTGGGCCAAAGGCACCTCCCAGTGCTCCAGCCTGGAGAGGGGGAGGGCAGGAGCCCTGACCACCCCTGCTTTGTGCAAGATGCAGCTGCTCACACTCCACATTCACATCCCCGCACAGTCTTGCTTTTTGTGGGGCTTTTAGGGCATGGCACGTGTCCAGTGATGGGAATTTTGGCCTAAGTGCAGTGTCAGATTCACCCTCCCATCCTGCAGAGCTGTCAGGGATGGAGGAGTATTGACTGGGCAGTGCAAATGCCTCCAGTGCAACAGATCCATAATGGCTTTGGAAACAGAGAATGAGATCAAAAGCTGTCCTTCTAGTAAGCGTTAATAAAACATGGTATTTAGAGAGGTGCTTTCTCCTGGATGGGGTATGTGCTGCTGGCATTGACAATCTTTTAAAGTGTTTCTTAATCCTGATCTTGAATTCCCTGGCAGTGGCCTGAGCCCCTTGGAGAATGACCCAAATGCTCTGTGATCCATCCAGCACCCCCAGAGACGCTGGCTCCGTGGCACCAGGAGCTGCCAAGCTGAGACGACAGTGTGGGGCTACAAACCCTCACCCAAAATGTGGATCACAGAGCAGGTCCAATGATGTACCAGTACCTGGCACTGCCCAACTTGTCTGGGAGAATCAGAGGGAAGCACAAGCCCATTCCCTGTCGTGCTTTGCGTTTTGCTCGCTGCATCCTACGCAATGCGGGGCAAGGGCTGGGTCTGACCCTTGGCCAGGCTTCCCTGCTTGCTTCCCAGCTTGGCTGAGGCTCAGGAAAACCCACGGACATGCCAGGGAAGGTGTGGAGGCAGCACCTCGGGCGGGCTGTGTGTGCCTGGAGCCGCGTGTGGGCTGGGAAAGCCGGAGCAGCTTGTAGCCGTACGTGCTGCAGGCCGGGAGGAAGGAACCGGCTGCAAGGAGCAAGTGGGAGGAGGAGGAGGAGGAGGAGGAGAAAACTGGGTGTCAGAAATGAGGCAGATTGAGAGCTGAGACGTGTTGGTGATTGTATTTGGGATGTGATCAACGTTTCCTTGTGACTTGCACAGTCGGCAGGGGCCTGAGTTGCACGGAAAGAAAATATAAAATCAGTGGGAATGGAGCTCCTACATCCCCTTCTGCTGCTGGGGGCTGTAAAGGAGGGTGAAGCCCTCACATCCCATGCAAATCCAGCATGGGTTCTTCCAGCTCCTGCAGGGCAGGAGGTGGGTGATCTGGTGGGTGGCAGAGTGCAGACCCCTACTCCTGGGAGCTGGGACATCCATGGTTGGTGGGTGCTGCCAGCACAGCCAATCCCATGGAGCGCAGCCTCCTTTTCCTCTGGATACCAGTGGGGCTGGCCCTGATGGTTCGGTCCCCAAATCTCTCTCTGGGGACATCTCCAGCACACGGGAAGAGCTGCTGTTGGCAGAAACCTACCACTCATTTGGAGTGCTGGGCAGTGGCTTGTCCTCAGCACCCTGGGGAAGGGGGAGCCGGGAGCCCAGAGTGGGAGGAGGGGGAGCTTTTCATCACCCACTCGAATCTCCACCGTGGTAATTCAGATGAGTGTCACTGGCACATCTGTTCAGAGAGAGAGAAGTAATACAGGTCCAGCTGAGCGACGAAATTGCTTTCAGGGCTGTTGATTCCCAGCTCGGGGGTGTGCGGTCAGCTTGACTGCAGACTGGAGATTTTTAATTTATTTTTCCGCTCTCCTTTGCCCTGTTCTTTGCAGCCAGCAGAGATCAGTCACATGTAAAGCAGGCACAGACAGGATCTTTGAATCCTATTCCCTCTGTTCCCATTCTCTGGGATAGATGGGCCATCTGGGCTCATTCATGAGACCCTGAAATCACTCACACAGCGCCTCGATGAAGGATTTGCAGCTCACCCGCGACCAGGCTGCCCTGCTCATCCTTTTGCCTGCCTGGGTCTGGGCTCTGCTTGAGGATCCGTTTCTCCTCTAGATGGTGCAGCTGCCATTGGGCACCAGCGAGGCACCGAGATGCAGCCAGACCCCAGCCCCTGCAGCAGAACGTGGGGTGCAGCCAGCCCTGGAGTCTCCTCATGACCCTTCCCAGTCTCTCCCAGCAGCAGGATGGGCGCTCTAGGGCATAGCCCCCAACGTGTCACCTGCCCGAGGGTCTGTGCCAGGTACCTGTGGAGCATCATTACTCTGCCAGCCATGGGCATGGAGCTGTGTGGAACCAAAGGAATGAGAAATCCACCTCCTTCTATTCCTGGCATCTCTGTCCTTGGCAGGGCCCGTCCCGGCAGTGCCCAGGGGAGATGCTGGCAGAGCTCAGCGGAAGGCGGAGGAGAGGGGACACATCCTGGGGGTGACCCCGTGCCTGGTGGCAGTCGGGCTGTTTCCGTTCACACCAGGCACAGACCAAGCTGCCTGGAGGAGCCGAAATGCCATCACAGTCTTTTGTTAGAAACCCTGCTCCCCTGCCATCCCCTGACTCATCTCCAGGCGAGGAGGGATGTGCTGCCAAACCTGCATGGCTGGGCAGGAGAACGGGCAGCTCCAGGCTGGCATACACTGAACCTCATCTTCCCACCTGGAGTTCAACATCTTTGCCCACCTGATGGCAGCGAGAAGGACACACACACAGATGCTCCCCTCCTCCAGGGCCACTATTCCTTGTAGGAACCATCTCCTTGCTACAGCAGGGATTTTGTCAGGGCAGAGTGAGCTCTGCTGGGTTTGCCAGCCCCAGTGAGGACACCAGTGAGCTGAGCAGGTTGGATTCGGGATCCTGCAGACAGGGGAATCCTGCACAGCTCTCCCTGCAATACTCCCCGTTTGTTTAGGTTAAAACCAAATGAATACGACCTTAATGATTTGAGTGAAACAATAGGAGAGATTCCAGCATAAAGAAAGATTTCCTCCCATTAAGCTTTGCTGGCAAGCTTTAGAGCCTGTATTTTAAATAAATGTTATGAGTGCATTTAAAAACACACCATATGTTCTCCCCTGGATCTTTCTGGGAGCTGCTATAGTGTGGCTCTCGACTGGATCTCCCCCTCCTGGTGCCAGGGTGTGTTTTGCCGTGTGCCACCCTCAGTCCCAAAGCTGTGTCCTGACTCCTCCTCGTGCCAGTGAAGAAGCCATGTGAGGAACTCCCTGTGCCCCACAACACGGGCAAGTTTCTAGAAATCTCTGCTGAGTCGCGTAATAAACTCTTATTAAAGCTCTGGTGAGCTGATTAACTTGCCGGGGGCCTGCCCTGCATCCCTGCCATAATTCCCACAGCTCTGCCAGCTGCGGCACCACCCTGTTTTTTTGCAAAACAGCCCCAAAAAACCAGCGGCAGCAGGGTTTGGGATGGCTTAGTTCCCCCCGACCGCTGTAGGTGGCACTCCGGCCCCACCACCCGCCCGGCTGCCAGCGCTGTGCTGATGCTGGCAAGGAGTCAGGGGATGAGCTCGAAGTTTACAGCAGATTTTCCCTTCTGACAGATTACTTCTTCATTTCTAAGAGGAGGACTTCTCATTAAGTACATTTTTGACATTTTGTCGAGAGGGGGGAAGCTGAGAGTTGTTTTGTTCAGAGTGCGGCTCCGGTTTCACAGGTTTGGGGGCTGTGGGGGGAGTTTTATTATTTTTTACTTTGGCACCAAAGTCCCTTTTCATAATTATTCAGTTCTGAGCACAATTGCTGCGGATTGGAGACAGACATGTTCCAAACAGAACCCAACTGAACAGCCAGGAGGACTTTGAGGTGGAAAAGCAACAGCTCCCTGTTCCGGCAGTGTTTGGATTTCAATGCTAATCCAATAAGGTTTGATTGAAGTGTATTTTCAAGGCAAATTCAAATCTAACAGCAAGTATCATTGTTCTGGGCACTATGTGATTGCCTGGGCATGCCAGGCTTTGGCTGAGCTCGGGGCTGAGGATCACAAGGCATGAAGTCAGTCCCGACTCTGCCAGGCTGCGTGTTGGGGACCTGGGGACATCCCCAAGGGGACCCAGTTTCCTTTGGGCAAAGCTCTGCTCTCACCAGGTTCTCTTTGCAAGATGTCCTAAAGGACAGATCAACAACTAACTTTAGTGTCAATTATGCAAATCAGCCTCGATGGAAACGCAGGAGTGAGGATATTATCACTTTTATTTCTTTCCAGGTGGGGAATAGCCCTTTTGGAAAATCCTTCTTCTTGCACAGCCACGAACGTTTCTTCCTCTTGGGTTCCTTTCAAGTGAAGAAAATGCTGAGCGAGGTTGTTGCCATAAGCTCCCAGGACATTTTCATTGATCCAAATCAAAGAGCAAGCATCAAAAAGGCACCGTGTGACGTTGTGGATGTATTTTAATTATGAAAAATGTTGCAAGCAGCTTAAAGAAAGCAAGTGCCTCATGAGAGGAAAAGCATTTCACTTCTCTTCTGTCAGAAAACACTTTTTCTCATTATCCAAGTGCTGAAAACGTGCGCTCCTCAGGGGCAAGGACCGTGCTGGCCTTTCCCAGCTCGCGCTGAGTGCAACATCAACAAAATTGTATTGAAGTGCCCTGAGATTTTTCTCTCGTGCACTAATTGCCATTCCAGCCCGGACTCATCCCCCCCCCTGTGCAAACACGGGTATAAACTGCCTTGCTTTGCTGCCCCAACGATGCCCAGCACTCCTGCAAAGAGGCTGAGCTCCTGTTTAGGTGTTTTCTCCGATAAACACTTTTTCATCAGCTTTGAAAAGCATTTGGAAACCTGATTTTCTTTGTATCAACAGCTGTGGGTGCAGATGCCCTGTTCTTCTTGCTGCTCCCTGTCCAGGATTTCAAAGCTGGGATAAACCCTGAGCTACTGATGACTGAGACACTTTCCTTCCCTTTGCTGGTCCCTGGGGGACATTGGCCTCGGTGGTGACAGCGCTGGCAGTGGTGGCCACACAGGCTGGAGGCACAGCCTGAAGTGTGATGGGCTCAGGACTGGGATCACCTCTGGGTGATCCACCCCTCCCCGGCACTGCCTGGGTGTGGCTCCTGTTTCGCAGAGGTTGCTGGCTCTGGGAAGAACGCCCTTCTCAGCAAAGCTATCAAATCCTTCTCCCCTGGTGAGTGACATGCTCCTGCCTGAGAAAATCAGATTACGGCGTCTTTTATCCGTGACGGCTCGAAGTGCTGCCGCCGCTTGTTTTAGGGAAGGAGTCTTGTAGATGGAGACAATCCTATTGATGTTTTTCCCTGGAAGGTGATGTTAGAGCTGAGTGCTAAAGACACGTCAGAAGGTGCTTTAAGCCGCCGACCTGGTCACCCTCTCACCCACGAGGCCATCGCTGCAGACTTGAGGGGCATCTCTGGGGGGAGACTAAAAGGACCTGCTTGCCCCCCACAAGGAGAAACACAAGTGTGGGTCTGTAACAGCCTAAGACAGGCTGAGTGGGCCCAGGGAAGGGGCTCAGGGTTTCTCTGGCGAGGGAGGGATGCGGCACATGGCGCCGTGGCTCCCGGCAGATGGTACACCCGTCTCCGTGCACTTGATGGGATGGTGGGAGAAGTTATTATGAAAGACTGCCGTGACATTCACAGCACAGATCTGCCAAATGGTGTCTCGGGGAGATGGAAGGAGCACATTGCGATGCTGCATAAATTGGTGCAGAGATATATCTGGGGCTGTGTTTCGGAGCAGGGCGGAGAGGAGCCCTCGGCTGGCTGTGGAACGGGGTGTCCGGCCAGTGCCCTGCTCGAGGCCGGCACCGAGCCCCCAGGGAGGCAGTTTGTGTTCCTGTGGATGCCTTTTGCTATCAGGATGTTCATCATTTGTAAAATCTGGTCCGTCTGTGACAGTGTCTCAGATCAATGCAGTGTCCCCTTCAGTGTCCCCTCCCAGCGTCCCCTCCCCAGTTTTCAGCTGCATGGACCCTCGCAGATGCCCTGTCCCAGCTGTGGCTGAAGGTCCTGCAGAGCCACATGGACTCTCCATCCTGTGGGCCCATCCTGGAGGAGCAAGGGCTGCACATCCCAGTCCAGGATCCCTTGCCACCTGCTCTGCAAGCCCGGGTCAGAAGAGAGCTGTGCTCTTGCTTTCTCTCTGTGTGGAGACAGTATCTCCTGGAGTTATCATTCCTGCTTTTTGGACAGAAAGCAAATCAAAATTCAGAAAATCCCTGCCCCAGCAAGAAGATGGTCCAGCTCAGATTTAAGTGGGATTTATTTCCCTGTTTTTTTCCATCTCTTTTCTTTCAGGGTCAGGTCCCCTCCACAGCTTGCCCACCCTGAGGAGCAGAGGCACCACGAGGATCCTCTTTCATATTTGCTTCCTCTGAATCTTGACAAGGGGGTTTAATTTTCCATGGCAACTGCATCCACGAGACCTCCCCACGCACGGACCCACTCTGTGGGGTGCCAGAGGGCCGTGCTGTGCCCAACTCCACTCCAAGCAGGGCCCTCTCCCTGCCAAATCCTACAAATAAAAATGACTAGGGCATGAGCAAGTTGTGCCCTCTGGAGAACTTTTCCCACTGGCACAGCAGAATCAGGAGGATCCATTCCTGAGTTTCCCCGTGCTGCCTCAGTGGGCTCTGCAGTGCAGGGCTGGCTGGGGTGGTCTCCCCGTGGTAAAGGAGAGGTGTTCCCAGCTGGATGTGTGCTGGATGTGGTGTCTCAGCAGCCGGGAAGCATCAGCCTGGGAGCGGAAGCTCCCCCTCTTCCCATAAACAGCCAACAAAAACGAACGCCCACGAGGACGACATTCATACCTACAAATTAGCTGTGCCGTGGAGCTGCAGTTAAACAAACCTCCTCCAGTGTGACGGGAAACCTGTGCAGCTCCCGCCCCATCCTGTCCCTGTCCTTGTCCCCGTGCCAGCTCCTCTGTATCCTGAGCTCCTTGTTCCCCCTCCACCACCAGGATGGTGCCGCTGGCCCCTCTGAGCTGTGCGTGCTTTGGGCTGCTCTGTGGGGGTGGTTTTAATTCCCCAGGGGATTTTCTGAGGGAAAGAACCTGTCCTGGAGGTTGCAATTCCCTGGATCTACAGCCATAAAGTAAGGTGGGAAAGGGCCTGATCCTGCCCTGACAACCAGAGACCCACCAGCTTGAGGAAGAAGACAGAGGAAAAACAACCATGCATGTGGGAGCTGGGCTGATTTCTACCTTATTTGCTCATCCTATCAGGAAAATCCCAATTTCTGACCGTTCACTATCTCCCAGCAAACACCTACTGACACTTCCCAAGTGGTGGCACCTGCTGTCCCCAGCCCAGGGTACCCAAAATATCTCTCTGCTCCAAAACCCCAAAGGAGGAGATGTGGATAGGAGGTCTCAGTGGAGCCCATGGCAGTGAGCAACTGTGGGAGCTCAGGGAACCCTGGAACCCTCCAGAGTGAGACATGAGCCTGACTCCCTTGGGCTGCCCAGTGCTGGTGAGACAGAGCCCCCCTAGAGTCCCCCCAGCCTTTTGAGGGATCCTTTTCTCCCTCCTCAAATAGCTGGCAGTGGTGGGAGACCCCCAAGACACCCTAAATCAGCTCAGTGAGTTCTCCTGGGGACATTGCAGGGAAAAGGGGCTTTGAGTCCAAACTCACTCACTCAGTGAAGGCTTTTAGGAAGAAATAATTAGCTCCCTGTTTTTTACCAAGAGCTTCTCCCCCTCCATGCCCTCTCATGCCAGGATGATGTGTCATCACGAGAAGCTGCAGGATCATTTCCATAAGATAAAAAAATTAAATAGCTCCTATTCATCACTGGGCTTTGTGCTAATAGCCCGTGCTCTTTAAAGCAGGAGCGTGGCCGGGGCTGTTCCTGCTTCCATCTTGTGGGATAAAGGATCTCTGTGCAATCCTGTAATAACCTCTTTCATCTGACGCCCTCAAAGTGCTTTTGGACATAAATTAATTAAACCTCACAACACCCTATTGAGTTCAAGCTCACCCGAGGTTTTCATCATGTGTTCCAACAATTCATGGCATCTTTGTGGCACCAGTTTTTGGCAGCCCAGGGGTCGTGTCCAGCTGGGGAGGGAGTGGGACCCGTGCAATTATTTCTGCCACATGTTGGCTGCTTCTGCAAGGGCTGGGCTGCCCTTGGGGTTAATCATAGAATCATGGAATGGTTTGGGTTGGAAAGGACCTTAAAGGTTGGAAAGGACCTTCCTATGCCCTTCCACTATCCCAGCTTGCTCCAAGCCCTGTCCAACCTGGCCTTGGACACTTCCAGGGATGGGGCAGCCACAGCTTCTCTGGGCAGCCTGCACCAGAGCCTCACCACCTTCACAGGGAAGATCTTCTTCCTAACACTTAAGTTAAACCTGCTTTCTTTCAGAGAGGCTGATGAGGCTCTTGCAGGATCTGGGCTGTGGAAGGATTTGCCGTGTGCTGTGAGAGGAGAGGGGGGAGCAGGAGCTGTCGGTGCGGAGACTGTGGTGCTGGGGATGCAGAGTGGCTCATCAGTGGCTTCAGAGTCCTAATTATATCTCTTTAATGAGCACCCACACTGTTGTCGGGGGTTCCTCTGGGGCTAAGCGGCGATCCAGGTTCTTTTAATTACTTCTGACTCTTAATTTTCATGTCTGTGCTAATCCTCGTAGTTCCCCTTCCTCACTTGGCGCAAAGGACTCATTACCAGGAAATGCTTCCTCCTCCTCTCTGCTTCTTGCACAAGGTTTTTTCTTCTTTTTTCCCCCCAGATCTTGCAGAAAGAGATGGAGCAGGAAGAAACTGCTCACCAAAGACAGCGAGTTAGGTCGGCAGGGTTTAAGTTTCTGGAGGAAGCACAGGAAGGTGGTTGGGATGGAGAGCTCGTCTCCCACTTCCACAGGGGCTGGAGGTGAGAGGGAGCCAACCCTGCAGGCATCAAGAGCATCAGGGACAGATGATTTCCTGCAGGCACTGGCTGTGCTCAGCCCCACTCCCAGCACAGGGACTGCTCCTGGTACACACACCTCACCCAGGAGCTTCTGGCACCTCTCCAAGGTGGGAATTGCAGCGGTTTGGGATCCTGATGGTCCCTGAACTCTGGCTTTGCTGCTCAGCATCCCACAGTGGGGAGTGGTGAGGGCTACCCCAAACATGCCATGGTGCTTTTCCCCATCCCTGCCCCCTCCCTGCAGGGACAGGCAGCCTGTGGCAGGTCTGGCAGCTGCCAGGGCTTGACTCAAAGAGCACAAGTGTCTCAGGGAGGCTTTAGTTCTGTTTTTGGATTGTTCTGGCCACAGAGGGGGCACTGACGGAGACATGAAAGCCCGGAGGCACTTCAGAAGGATGGAGGCGAGGAGGATTCTTGCTGGGAGAGACAGCCCAGGCTCTCAGCGCTGCCCCAGCCGTTTTTGAGAGCAGACTGGGAAAGTGTTTGATCTCCAACCAAGTCCTCGATATTTTTGTGATTGGGATGAGACCTCTCCTGCCTGGCAGTGCCTGTGCAGCCTCCTGCTCGGGAATCCCTTCTCCAGGGGGAGGCTTTAAACTCCCCTCTTGCAAGCTGACCTTCACAGGGGGGTCCTGGGCAGCTCCTGGAAGGGGAAAAGTCTTTGGGGGCATTTCTGCTGCCGGCACCAGGGTGGGAGGACAGAGGTGGTGGCTGCCACCCGCTCCAGCACTGCTGGGAGGGCAGGAGGGGCTGGGAGTGCTCTCTGTGCCCCCCACCCTGGGTCCCAGATGCTTGTGCAGGTCCCTGCAGGGCAGTGAGAGGGAATGGCAGGGTGCTGACAATGCCAGTGGTCCCAGTCTTAGAAAAAAGCACCAACCCAGCCCCAGAGGCAGAGCCTGCTGTGGGTGATCAGGGCAAACTGAGGCTCAGAGATGCCCTGAGCCTCACAAAGCACTTAAGTGCTCAAGCCTGTGCTTAAGTTAAGCTGGAGCCTGGGGATCCACACCTGAGCTGGTCTCCCCCGTCCTCTGATGTTTTCCACCTTTTTTTTTTCCCCTTGACTGAAGCAAAAGGTTTTCAAAAGTGAGACTCGGGCCTTGAAGTGACACGTAATTGAAGGTGGTAATTAAAGGCACAGCCGAGCGCTGAGTGAAAAAGGGAAAAATAAAGGAAAAGCGCCAGTTGCAATTTTACAATTTAATTAGGTTTGCTTTCTCTCGTGTGGGGAGGTGGCAGGCAAACCCTGGAGGCACACGGGACTTTCTGATGTTGCTGGGATCCAGCTTTCCCAAGGATAACTGCGCAACTCCGCCACACATTAAAAGGCAGAGATTAGCAAAAGGCCTTTTTCACATATTTTTTTCTTCCCCCCTTGAGAACGGGAGAGCTTCTTGAAGCAGAAACTTTCAATAATTAAAAAAAGCAAAAAAGGAAAAAATAATAAGTGTTGATATGGAAAGCATATGAAAATAGATCTCTGCTGACTTCCCCGCTCTGAGATATCGTCGACTGGCAGTATTTTAAGTTTCCCTAATAAGAGAGCTCCAGTTGGTGGCTTTGGCAGCACTGGGAGGTGGAAAGCACCTGTTTGAGGGCAGGGATTGTGTGTCCCCAGAGTCACCTGGGCAGTGGGTTGAAGCTGGAGGTCGGTGCCAGCCTTGCAGTGGGATTTTGGGGTGGCAGCTTGGGTTTTGTGGGGCACAGCCCATCCTGGGGCGAGAGGCACCCTTGGCAGAGCAGCTCCGACTGCTGTGCTTTGGCATGGGAGTATTCTCACTTGTATAAATTATATAAATCATCCCCCTGGATGAGGGAGTGTGCACATAAATATGTAGATTCGGGCTCCAGCCCTCATGACTTATTCACCAGCAGCATCATATTGTTTCTAACTTTGGAGCAGTTCCTGGAAACTGTTCGTTCTTCAAATTAAAAAAAGATATATGGGCGCTGCTGGAGCGGCCACGTGTTCTCCTGGAAGCACTGGGTGTGCTGGGGACGGGCTGAGCAGCAGCAGTTGTTGCCTCCCACCAGCTTGGATTCATCTGAGGGGCTCACACCCACGCTGGGAAGCCAAGGGAGACCTGTCTGGATGTGGAGTGGGAGTTTGCAGGGTCCTTCCCTGGCTGTGTCCCCCTTTCACAAGGCAGCCCCTGCCTGAAACCTCCAGCTTGCAAAGAAATGGCTGGAAATCTTCACTTTTGCACCAGCCTCAGTTCTCCTCCACCTGAGGCACCCTTGGGGTGGATCCCAGGTGACCCAGCAGCTTTTTCCACATCCCCATGCCTGATGCTTGTGGTGCTGCAGGGTCCCAATGATGCTTCAAACTGAAAGAGTGGGTTTAGATTGGATATCAGGAAGAAATTCTTCCCTGTGAGGGTGGTGAGGCCCTGGCACAGGTTGCCCAGAGAAAATGTGGCTGCCCCATCTCTGGAAGTGTCCAAGGCCAGGTTGGACAGGGCTTGGAGCAAGCTGGGATAGTAGAAGGTGTCTCTGGCCATGGCCAGGGGATTGAAAGTAGGTCCCTTCCAACCCAAACCATCCTGTGTTTCTGATTCCATGCTCACCTCAGCTCCCACCCCAGCTGCTCACCACTAAACTCAGCTCCCATTTTACTACATTTTCCTGAGATTGGCACATGAAGGGGCAGCAGCAGCAGCATCCAGCCTTCAAACAAGGCAGTTACACCAAAAATGGGAGGGTGAGCAACCTCTTTGCTGCTCCCACTGTGCAGGACCATTGCCCAGTCAATGAGCAGCCCTGATAAGGATTAACAGCAGCAGTTGTTGTGCATCCCAAAACATCCAGCTTAATAGACTCCGTCGAGTAAGTATTGCCCTAAGTGGTTGGGAGCGAGGAGCGTGGAGGCTGTAACAAGGTGGACGTGCCATTTGTGCAGGAATTATGTCTCACTGAGATTTATCAGAGAGCTCAAATCGCTGTTAATGAAACACAGTTTTGCTGGTGCCAGGGAAATTGGTTTTCGTGGAGGCTGGAGGGATCCGTGTAGAATATTCCGGGTATCACCTCCAGTGCAGCAGGAAAATGAGCTTCACGCTTTTGGCGAGGCCAGTGAGGTCAGATCCTTGACCCTGTTGGAAAGGGTTGGGAGGAGCCCCTGAGTAAAGGGTTTCCCCTCCTGGACTGCTGCTGGCTCCCGACAATCACTTAATTCTTTCACGCTCCACTTTGCCAGCCCTTAAATCTGCCTTATGTGTTTTCAATGTATTTTAAATTTCTTTCCATTCCTAAAAGCTCCCTGAGAAGATCTCCTGTCCACAGCCTCTTCCAAGTCTGCCTGGTTTCCTTCCAAATTTCTTTCCCCACAGGTGGCCAGGCTGATCCTCATAGCTCTGTACTGCTTTCACAAGCTGGGAGAGACCAGCCCCTTGTTTTAAAGCACAAATAAACACACCATCCTGTAATTCCTCCACTGCAACTGTGTTATTTTCCTCCCAAGCCCCCGTGCCTTGTGCATTCAGGGGAGCGGGTGCTATAGAAAATGCCGCAATTTAATTTGGGAATCATTCTGCTCAGAGAAACCGCAGAGGAGGAGAGTGGAGATCTCTGGCATCAATAAATCATGACACGTTGGGAATTTCACAGCTCTGCATAGCACATTGTGTGGCACAGGCTGGATGTGGGCATCCCTCATCCCTGGCCCATCTGCAGCGGGACCCTCCCAGGGAGACGCGTGAAATGGGGGATTAATATTTGTTTAGTTTGTTTGCTTAAGAGGCGAACATTTGCTGATGTGTTCTTGGCAAATCCAGGACATTAATTACTGGGTACCAGAGCACTGGAGTGCTGTAATCCACTCCACACCTCAGCAAGTCCCTGCTCTCATATCTGCTAATCCAACACTTGGAGGACAGCCCGCATCCAGGGCATCACACGGGAGCTGGATGGAGCTTTGGGACTGCCTGTGGGGAAGCACCATCCCAAGAGGTGCCGGGCTCTGTTTACAGCCCCAACCCTTCAGTGAGACCTTCTGCTGCCTTCAGACCTGTGGTGGCCCCGGGAAGCCCAAGGCACTGAGCCCCTGTGGGCTTTTCTGCTGCTCTGTCTTTCCCTGGGGAGGGACAGGATGGGCTCAGCCCTGGGAATGGGCACCGACCAGCGCCTGGGCACCCCCAAGGATCTGCTGCCATCTCCCCTCCCGAGGGTGTCAGAGGAGCTGAGCAGGCAGCACTGACAGCAGTGCCTGGGAGATTGCTGGAAAATTTTAAAGCAGAGAAAAAGCCACATTTCCCCTCCCCTCCTCGTGGAGATTAAAACGGAGAGTTGCGCTGGCCTCGCCACCGCCACCGGAATAACAATGGCTGTGAGAGATAATTAGTCGAGCTTCTCCAATCCTGACAATTAATTGAACCCCTCCAACCCCGATAATTAACTTGAGCCCCTCCAACCTTCATAATTAACTGAGTTCCTTCAACCCCAATAATCAGCCAGGCCCCTCCAACCCTGATCAATAACTGAGCCCCTCTAACCCTGATATTTAGCTGAGCCTCTGCAACCCCAAGCCCCAGAAGCTCCTCATCCAAAGGGGATGCTGGGCAGCACAGAGGGTCCCAAGGCCTGTTCTCCTGGCTCTGCCCAAACCCAGCACCCTCTGCACTAGCCAGGGCCAAGCTCCTTCCCAACCTCCCCCAAAACCATCACAGCCCAGGAGCAGCAGCCCTGCGCTGGGTCCTCTCGGTTGGAGGAGGTTTAGCAAAGCCCTAAGAGGATCGTGGGGAATTTTTCTCCATGATTATTCATGTCTAACAAGAACTGGCAGCTTTTTTATTTTCTGCTCTCCCAGGCTTTTCCAGAGGCTTTTCCCCCCTCGCCCCGCAAGGGCTTTCAGCAGGTTTCTTAAGTTTTATTGCTTTGATCCCATAATGTGCTGTTATGCAACGAGACAAGCTCTTCCCGTCACTTCCCGGGCTTCAGCCAGGCCTTTTGCTGTAATAGGCACAGCACTGGCTTGAAATATTAACGAGTTTTACCTTAATTACCTTTCAAGCTTCTCAGGGCTCTCTTCATTTTCCTTCTCACTCACTTTTTCATATCAGCCAGGAGCAGAGGCAGATGCTGGGGGAAGGTGGGGTTCATCCCCCTCCTCTCCTCACCCTGTGCATTGGATGCTGCCCCAGTGAAGGAGGCTCCTTGGAGGGGTGGGCAGCTCCCTGAGCTCTATGCTGGCAGGGCAACGGGGGGATTTTTTATCTTATGGTGAAACACTTCCCCCCGGAAATCTGGTTGCTAAAAAGAAGAGGGCACCCTACGTTTTTCCTGTGTTTCAGATAAATTAACCTCTTATCAAGTGTGAAGCATGGGATGCCCCAACCTGTGCTACTCAGAATTGGCCTCTCCATCCTCCCTGGCACAGGAGACCTTTCTCCCCAACCCTCAGCCCTGTGCCCATCACCGTGGCATTGGGAGAGGCAGCAGCTTCCTGTGGCACTTCCCCAGCTGTCCCCGCTCTGTCACCACTGCCAGTGACACTTAAATTCCTACAAACCTTTATTAGATAAGTGCATTGGGGCAGCAGCAGAGCAGTGGAGTATCTGAAGCACTGCTGAAGCTAATTTCCTGATTCATCCAAGCTTCTCATCAAGGGGAGTGGTGGCCCTGCTGGGGACGGTGCTCTGGCTCAGGGGACAGAGGGGAAAGGATAAGGGGATGGGGCTGGATTTTTATTACACAACTCAGCCGTGTAAACCCAGCTCCTTTTTAAGCCACAAGCCAGGAGGAAAAACTGGATTGGTGCTTATTTATTAGCCTTGGCTGAGTCTCCAGGGGTTATTACTCCCCAAAGCTGCTCCTGCAGCTCCTGCCCCAAATGTGGCTGCACAACACCGGGCAAAGCCAACTTTCCCAGCAGGAAGACGGGCTGTGATTATGTTATTAATGCCACAGAGAGCTGTGAACCCAAACCAGCCACTTTTTAAATGGTTTGGGTTTTTTTTCCCCTCCATACAACTTGATCATCTCTTCTGCTTGAATCCGTGGCTGCTCTAATGAGCTGTCTCACACGGCTGAGCAGGCTGGAGAGAAATGGGGGAAGCAGGAAAGTGGTGTGTAATCCCACAAGGAGCATTGGCACTGGCAGCTCCAGCCCCATCGCCCTCCACCTGGCACAGCAGAAGACCCTTGAGCCCCCAGGCCTTTCCCTTTGGACCTTTCTTGCTTTCATGGGTGTTTTTCTAGTTAGCAAAGTGGTGGGTGAAATTCCTTGTACCCTGTCAGAGCAATGGGCTGCCATGTCTGTACAAAATAAGGGATAAATCCTGCTTTGAGGGGTCAGTTTCTAATGAGCTTTTTCTGCTGCCACATTTTCTTGATCCTTAAGTTTTGGAGTGGTGGGGGATTGTGAAAGTGGCCTTGGGTTATTATTGAGACTAAGGGACTGCCTGGGATGCTGAGAAGCAGCACTGGGAGCGCTTGAAGGGACCAAGGCTGGAGGAGAGCACAGAATAGGAAAAAACCCCAATTCTTCCCCAAATTTCTGCGTGTATCACTGTCTGTGGTGCAAAGCAATGTAATCAGACAACTGGGACGCAGGACATGAATTAAACATTCTCCCATAGCTCCTGAGGACTAATTTCTTGAAGCCCAGATCCATGGGTTTTAAAATCAGGAGGGACTGTTGGCATTGTTTGATCCCACCTCAGTCAGTTGTGTGGGACTGGGGAGGAAAGGACACTGTGTGCCAGGGGCTGGTTCCCATGGCACAGCTGTCACCATTCCTGTCACTGCCAGGGAGGGGACACTAATGCCAGTGTCCCATCAGTATGTGAGGATGGCTCAGGGGGAACCCACTGTGGCCATGGAACAGGGGGATTTACCCCCAGGCAAAGCAGGACCATCCCCTGAGGCAATAAGTGGTGGGGAGATAAGCAAGAGATCCCCACTTTGCAGCTGGAGCATCATCTTCAAGGATGGTCTAGTGGCCCCCAGCTCTGCTCTTCCAAAGAAGGGGGTAGTGACAGTCCCTGTGGATTTTTCCTGGATCTCTCGTGGTTTGGAGCATCTTTTCCACCAGCAGGTTTTGCTGTGAATGGATGGGCAGCCTCTGAGAGCACACTGCCTGTGTGGTTCATTAATTACTCACGTTATAAGGCTATTACAGCCAAGAAATTGCATTATTAAAAAGAAATCTTTGCAGACGCTTCAAATGCGTCAACTCATTCAATAGCTGACACTGGGTCATAATTAAAAGTAAAAAGTATAGGCCAGAAGGGGACAAAAAAATGGCAGATTTCCTGAATATGGCTAATGGAAACATTATTAACATTAGAAAATTGCATAGGAGAAATCACTGGCTCCTGGCCCAGTTTAAATATGCATCAGGCTCCTGACGTGTGCCTATGGTGATTAACAGCACTAACTGAAAAAAATATTGAATTAAATTCATTGAGCTGCCTTTAATGGCTGTGTCTGGCTCCTTTGTTCCCTTCATTACAGCAGGCAGGCAGTGAGCAGGCAGGGTCAATCCTGGGATGCTCCTGCCTCCAGGATGTGTGTGGCACCACGGGCACCCAGCCAGTTTTCCAGCCAAACTGAGGACAACCCAGAGCCCAGGGCTGGGCACAGCCACTCGTGGAGGAAAACTGGAGAGGATGAGGATGGGGGAAAATCCCCTATTTGCTCCCATCTGGGCTCTGCTGCCCGTTTGCACCCCTGGGGATTTGAAGATCCTCCAAGCCTCTGCCCAGGTCTCTTCTGCACCCCAAAAGAGCCTTTGGGTGATGCTTTTGCTCCCTTCTTCTCAGCTCAAAGCTCGCAGTTCTGTCACAGCTTTGCTTTGCTCTCAGGTTTTTTGGCATTTCTACGTTTGTTCTTCGTGGACGTTGCCGTGAATCAATCTGGCATCAGGCCCATTCCCTGCCTAATATTTCTCAATAATTTATTATCAGTGGCTTAATCCTCCCGGGAGCTCCCTCCACATTAGAGCCTGTTGTTCAGTCAGGTCATGTCCCAGACTGGAAGCACTTCCAGCCCTTTGATTTGTTTGTGTTTTATGTTTTTGTTGGGAGAGCAGTAAAAAGATATGAATTTTTCCCCCTCTTGAAATTAATTTATCATCTCAGTTGTTTCCTTTATTCTCTCCAATTGAACCACAACTTTCTGGTGGCTCTCATATCCCTCTTTAGCAACTCTGTTCCATATGGATGTTGTGGGATGCAGCAGGATGCAAGCACATCCCTGCCCCCTGCACATCCTGCTCCCCCTTGTCTCTGAGTTATTCCATGGGAGACCAGTAGTTTGCTGAATCTCCTGGTCTGATCAGTCTGGTTGAAATCCCCCATTTCAAGCAAACCCCAAATTTGGGTTCAAAAAGTTAAAAAAGCACCAAGAAGGTGACCTGAGCAGGCAAGGATTTGGGGTGGTCTTTTATCTGCCTTGGAAAAGAGATTTATTTTTGGGGTACTGTAGCCCTTAAAATTAAAAAGTCCCCAACTTTCAGCCTAAGAAGCCCCATGGTCTCAGCCCCTCTGCTCCCTCTGGACCAGCACATGGCAGCAAGGCTGAACTCTTTGATGGTTTGCAGGGCAGAAACCAGCTCATCCCACCAGATTTTCCCATCCATCGACTTCTCCATCCCACCTCTCCTCCCAAAGTTTAGACAGAGTTGGGACAGCTCATCCCTGGTAACAGGTGATGCAGCACCACTGCCATGTGTTTCCATGATGCTGATTAAAATCATTCATGGAGAATAATATCAATCAACACTGTTACCCTCTCCCAAGGAGAATCAGGTTGTGTGTGCTTCTCCGTTGTGTTCCTTGGAGCAGTTTTCAGTCCAACGTGCAAAGCACCACGTGGGAGCTGCTGCATCTTTGGGCAGGGAAGTGTCACAGCCTGACTCTCTGTCTGAGGTGCCAGCCAGCCTGGAGGAGTCAGGCTGCAGCCTCTGGAAGCTCAAGGAATGCAGTGATTTCAGCATCCCCCAACACAACCCGAATCCCAGGCGTGGTTTTCCGCGCACAAAGGCAAAGCCTTGCAGAAAAAGGCAAAACCTTCCCTCCTCCCCTGCAGTCATGCTGAAAAGGGCCTTTTTTTCAGCTCCAGGAAAGAGGGTTTCTTTACCCAGGGGCTGAAAGCAGGGTCACTGCCGGGTAAATCCTGGTTAATTCCAGGCATGGCCTCGGATGGCTGTGCCCTGCTGCCGTGCCGTGGCTGTCACGGGAGAAGCGGCTCGTGGATGAACCGCAGGCACAGACAGGGATGGTGGCACTGGCAGGGGACACGGTGCCATCCCAGGTTTGTCACATGCTCTGTCACACTGCTGACAGGCCAGGCTGCTGGAGAGACCGAGGGGAGGGAGAGACTCAAAAGCATCCAGAAAACTCGGGAAAAACTTGGGAGCAGCAGGGGAGCTCCGCACCTCTTACGTCTTTGCACCCCGGAGAGGAGCCAGAAGATTTAGGCAGAAACAGGGACAGAGAGCTGGAGATTTTCATATGAAATATTGAGATCCTGAGATCGTTGGAGTGGAAGGCAGAGCCGATGTGGCTCCTGAATAAATCATCGGAGCCAACACATGTGCTCGCCCGCAGTGACGTCTTTGAGGGGAGAGCGTGGGACTTGGAAAGAGGAAAAATAAAGTGGAATAAAATGAAATATAGGGCACTTTTCCCCCCCAGGAGCTTTGTTAGTGTAATAATTAGCTTATCCCAATCTCCTGTAACATGTAACAGCCCAAATCTGCCCCCTTGTTTGCCTCTCATCAGCCCGTCCACCGTGCCCTCCTCCTGCACTGCCAAACCACGGCGTGCCTTGGCAAAACACAGAACTCGGTTAAAATTTCATGGTCTCCACATAAGCAGTGGCCTGTTAGGAAAAAGCTGAAGCCTGGGGACTGTGGTGCCTTCCTCAAGCTGGAGAAATGCTGGAAGAAACCGCACACAGAGATCACCACGTGTCCAGAGCTTTCTTCAAGATATGCTCTAAAACCTCATTTGGACCTTTCAGTACTTATAAAAAAGAAGGAGAGAGACTTTTTACATGGGCAGATAGTGACAGGATAGGTGAGAAAACAGATACATGTACTGAAGGATGTTAGAGCTTGAAGAGTGCAGGTGATACTAATCCCAGTGAAACGGAGATTTGCCCTTGTTAGGAATCAAATGTTTCTCAAGTGGTTGATTCTTGTCTAATTAAGAGCTTCAGAGACCCACAGAGGACTGGTTTCAGCTGGTTCCGAGCCCTCCCTGGAAATAATGTTTTCCAACATCTCTGACATCATCCTCAGAAAATGTCTCTGGAGTTAAATCCTCAAGACAGACTCGGGTTTTTAAAAAATGCATCGCGAGCGCATCAGCAGCACCATCACATGAGCAGGAAAGTAGGACAGGCACGGTGAGTTCCTCATGCTCCCTCCCCCCTGTGCTGGGCACTGGGGCTGCTTGGGATGTCCTGGATCCTCTGAGCTGCCTCATGCCACTGATTCCTCACCTCCAGAGGCACTCCAGTGACTGTTTCTCCTGCAAAAGGCCTGGGAGACATTTTGGTGTGTTTATTATCCTTTACTTTGAAAAGCAGGGAGAGCAGAAAGCCCTGTTGCTGGCCCAGCCCACCAGCAAATGAACCACCAGAGCCATCTCTGGGCTGGAGGGGGCTGGGGCTGGTCCAGGCTGTGGGTTTGAGCAGGGTCATGCAGCAGGTCTATGGAATCACCCCAGTTTAATGTGATTATTAAATTAACAGTCTTTCAGTACCTAAAGGGGCTACAGGAGAGCTGGAGAGGGACTTTCACAAGGGCATGGAGTGACAGGACAAGGGGGAATGGCTTCACACTGGCAGAGGGCGGGGTTAGATGGGATATTCTTCCCTGTGAGGGTGGTGAGGCCCTGGCACATGTTGCCTGGAGAAGCTGTGCCTGCCCCATCCCTGGAAATGTCCAAGGCCAGGCTGGATGGGGCTTGGAGCGACCTGGGCTAGTGGAAGGTGTCCCTGCCCAGGGAAGGGGGTTGGAAGTAGGTGATCTTTAAGGTCCTTCCAACCCAAACCACTCTATGATTCTATGATTATTGGAAAGGTTTTATGTGCTTTTGAAGATATGTGTTAGGGGTTTCCATGCTAAACGGAGAAGAAAGTTCTGCTGCAGAAGTGAGCTGTGCTTGGATTCTGGCAGTGAGCATCCTCGGCATCCCCACAGTTGATAGGTATCAATCAAAAAAGAAAAGGAAAACTCCTGTTTTCACCTGCCTCATTTTCCCTCTGTGCTCCTCTCTATAGTTAATGTCCTGCTGGGATGTTCACGCAGCCCCTGCACTGCCACAGGACACGGCCGTGGCTCCTGAGGCACCACAGGACTCGACTCTGGCGTTCCCTGCACAGCCCTCGTTTGATGGCTGGGATTAAGTGGCTCTGGGTGGCTGTGACAGGAAGCAATTATATGCAAATAAGAAGCCGCGCAAGTGTGAGTAAACATTAGGGGTTGTTTTTTTCCTGTTGAACCTCTGTGATTTAAAACCCATTAAGGGCGCAGCCAGCGCACTGATGCCAGCGCACTGATGTCAGCTCGTCCCTCGCTGCTGTGTGGCTTCAGTAGCTCTCACATCCTTCCCTTCCCACAGCTCTGCGGGAATCTGCTGCCTCTTACACCGTGTGGAACTGCCAGAGGTCCGGGATGAGCAGGGGGAGAGCCTGCTGCCCCACATCCTTGGACGTGTGCATTCCATGCATCCTCAGCCAGGCTCATCCCATGCACCCTCCTGCTGTCCCTGGCTGCTGGAGCACCCAGGGCTTGGCTCCCACAGCAGGAACAGGTATTTTTCCATCACGCTCTGCCCTCCTGAGTCCCACTTCTGTGGAGAGCACTAGGGTCTGCTGGGTGCTTTCAAGAATTAAGTGGAGTCTCTGCTGCTCGGTGCCTCTGCTAATAAAGTGGCAATAAGAACAGCAGCTGCTGTTGGGGCAGGATGGAGGTGTGGGGGCTGCAGGACCAGCAGCCTGTGTTTGTCTGGTGTTTCCTGTGGATGCTCCAGAACTAGAGGCTGTGCTCCCACCTGCAGGGACCAGACACGTCTGTGCAATGTGGCTGTGAGGTCCCTGGTGAGGGGTCCCAAAAGTCGCTGCTGGGAAGGGATTTTTGGAGTGAGGTGCTGCAGGTCCTGGTTGTGATCTGAGGGGAGAGGCAGAGCTGCAGCTCAGCAACTCTGCTCAGGGGCAGGGAAGGGGACTTCACCCCCCTGGGGCTGCTCACTCCTGCACCCCCTGGCACCCTGAGTCCCCAGGATCCAGCCCTCAGCCGTGGGGGTCTTGCACAGACATTTCCCCTCGGCGTTATTAGGGATAATTATAATTCCATCTCCCTCACAGCCTCCCTCCGGGCAGAGATGCAAGATTGATCCTCCCGTCCTGCCCTGAGCTGTTGGTCAAACATTTGTCTCTGGCACCTGGGGACGTGTGTTGGTAAAAACTGCAATTCAGACGGAGGAAATCATGGAGAAAACAAATACTGAGCCCCCATCCAGCCATTCGTAACACGTCACGCTCCTGACAAGTTGCTGCCAAATAGCCAAAAAAAAAAACCCAACCAGCTCCAGCCTTGAAATTTTTCTAGTGCAAAGATAAATGAAGGAGATTCATGTCTCTGTTGGCGCTACATTGTTTTGCTCAGCTGGCTGCAGAGCAAATAAGATGCGGTGGCGCATTGATTTGTAGCCCGAGAGCTGTCCTAGCAAATGGATGGGCTGGGAAAAACTTCATTTGTGGCTTAAATTGGAGAAAGCAGCGAGCGTGGGGAGGGGACACAGCTCCCAGACCCTCAGTGCCCCTCCGAGCCTCCTCCCTGGGGGCATGTGGCACAGGAGGTGAGAAATAGGGCTGTGCCCCCCAGCTCTTGCTGGTTTTTTGGGATGCTTTTCCCTGTGGTTCTGTGGGGTCTTCCCTGTTCCCCACTCAGAGCTTGCCACCCTCGTGCTTGGACACAATGCCAGCAGTGATAAAAACCCAAACAGGGAAAGGGGAGGGGAATGGCTCTTTTTCTAAGCTGTGCCCCACCAGCCTCGGGCTCTCCCTGCAGGGAGGTGACAAGAAGGGGTGACACCACAAGAATTTTGGCAGGCACAGGCCCAGGGGAGCACGGCAGAGCCTGGATGTCCATCCATCACCGTGGGTTGTGCCCCGGCAGGCTCCGAAGGGGGCAGGTGGGTCCCTCACCACACTTCTGCTTGCTGTTGCGTGGGTCAAACGACGCTCATCAACATTAATAAACGCATAAAAATACCAAATCAACGTGCAAAGAGCATTGAAAGGCTGGCAGCTCCACTGGGTCTTTCTGCAGAGGGTCTGAGTGTCCAACCTGCCATCGAACGAGGCTCCCCCAGTGCCACGGAAACACCCGGGAAGAGGGCAGAGGGAAGATGAGGAAGCACAAGGAGGCTCATCCCTCCTGTGGCTGCTCCCCTTCTCTCCCCATCAGCTCCTGATGCATTTGATGCAACCCTTGCTTAAGAAAAATCCCCCGTTGCTCTCTCTAGACAGGAGGCAATTTCAAAGTCCCAGTGATTCCAAGGAAAAACGATGCCGGCTGCGCCCTAATGGAAAGACAGCCAGTTTTATAGCAGAATGCAAATGAAAAGGTATAAATAAACAATCCCTCACAAATAAGTGCTCGCCTTTAATGAATATTTCATATACAAAAGGAGTCATTGACATTTTGCTGGATTGCTTCAATTAGCTCTTGAGCCTCGTGTTCATGCAAATAATAAGCTTGCTTTTCATAATGCTTTGTTAATCTGCTTCATAGTGTGAATTTATACAGTAATGCATCACACAGACCTCCTGCTGCAGCCTTTATTGGATATAAATGACTTAGTAATTGCTATTGATCATTAAAGAAGTGTGGTGTTATTTTGGAATTACAGTGTGGGGGATCTTTGCAAGGCTGAGGGAACTGGTTGGTTTGTTACACGCAAGCCTGGTTTATATTCAGGGCAGTGACTAATGGGTCCTTGGGAGGAAAAGCCAAAGTGTGCCAAGATTGAGTCTGGGGAAAAACACTGCTGGAGTCATTGCTGCCTTCCCATCATGAAACGCTCCCGGCTATATATTCAGAATATATCTCAGCATATTCCATTTCACACATCGATCTCTATTCCAACTCAAACTTTGCTAAGATTAGCCAGGAAAATATTAAGGCTGGCTAGGGACAGTCAGCAGCAGGATCTGGGGTGAAAACATGATGACACTCAGAGTGGCATCTGTGGGAGCCCCGGGCAGGTCCCTGTGTGTGGTGACCCCCTTGGGGTGGGCAGGGGCTGCCTGGCAAAGCCCTTCCCAGGGCTCCCAGCAATCCCACAGAGGCTGCAGGTCTTTAATCTGGGCTTGCTGTTTAGCTGCTGCATTTGAGTAATTAAAGCAAGTGTTTTATGACCACCCCTGTTTGCAATATTGGGAGTATTGATCACAGCTCCGGATCCTGGAGTCAAGTCAGCAGGAAGGCCTCTGCTTTCCCAACAGGGATATTGGGGCTGAACCTCGTTTCCATCACTTCCTGGTTGGCTTCCAGCTTCCAACATTAAAACTTCATCGCTTTGGAATGGAAAAAAGCTGGGGTTGCACTTTAGATTTATATTTTTCATTTAGAAAACCCTTTTTTCGTTCATTGTTCTTGCTTTTCTTCCCAGCTATTCTCCCTCCGATCCCATTTCCTTCCCTGGAAGATCTGTCCCTGGCTTGCACATTCAGCTGCGCTCAGTGCTGGCTCCTGGGTTGCTCAGAGCACAGCAGAGCTGTGAAATCTCTGCTCCTCCAGTGCCCCAGGAGGGTGCCCTGAAATGCTCCCCCCTCCATGGGGTTTCAGCCAGCTTTGACATACACATCCATCTGGAAAATGGTTGGGGGCATTGACTCCTCTCTGCCTCAAAGGCTGTGCTGGGACTCAGTTAATTAACATCTTGAAAGGGCTGTGAGATCCCTCTCTGACACTGTTTTTATTAAAAGCCTATATGCACATTTTTCCCCTTCCAATTTACCTCGTTTCCCCCCTGGAATGTGCTTTGATTTTTAAGCAATTTATAAGTCCTCGGGCTTTGCCTGGGAGTTAATTTATACCAGTTTGTGTTTTTCTGTGTATGTACATGTGCTGCAGTGCATGGGGAAGAAACACAAAAAGCAATTGAGTGTGCTGAGGGTGGTATTGATGGAGTAGCAGTGGAGGAGTTATTTCCAGGAGCTGAGAGCTCGCTCCAGCCTGCCCAGGCAGATACTGCAATGCCAAACTGTAAATCCCACCAGCCCTGGAGGGAACTGCACCAGCAGGACCGAGGGATATTTCTGGGCTGAACTCTGGGAAGGGCTCTCTATGCTCCATGTGGGGTCTGGATGCCTACCCAGGCTGAATTGCAGAATCACAGAATCATTTACACTGGAAAAGAAGTCTGAGACCATCGAGTTCAACCTTTAACCAAACACCTTGTCAACCAGACCAGAGTTTTAAGTGCCATGTCCAGTCATTTCTTGAACACTTTTAGGGATGGTGACTCCACCAACTCTCTGGGCTGCCCCTTCCAATGCTAGATAACCCTTCCATGAAGAAATTGTTCCTGAGAGTTGCCACAAACTATCTGAGAGGCCACTTGGAGTGGGTCACCGAAGCCAGCGAGGGTCCTTCTGCAGCCCCAAAGGGTCGAGGCAGGCGTCCAGCCAGGCACAGTGTCCTCCCTTTGCTCTCTTTGGTATGGGCCCCATGGCAAGTCCCTCTTGCCCAGCTCCTGCCCAGCAGCCTGGCTCTTGGGAGAGGCTGTTCTCATTCCCATCAGCACAGCTCTGCTCCTGCCTCATCTCTGGGAAAACCGGAGCGTGATGCTGACGGCATCAGGCGCTGCTGAAACGTTCCCTGAGTCACCCCAGTGCCCCCTGGGCCGCTCCGACGTGAACTTTTGCACCACCAAAGCAATTTGTTTCAGGGAATTTTATATATGCAAATCCCTGGTGATATTTCATGCCATCCACAACTCCAGAGGCAGCTTTTAATAAAGGCTGGGAGGCGAGGGGACAGCCAGGGGCCGAGCGGGTCAGCGCTCCGGGAAGTGAGGAGCTGCCTGGGATTTAATGGCACCACAGTCCATTTATGTCCATTGGGAATGTGACCCCCCCCTTTATCCCCCAGGACTGGAGCTGTCTGCATTTCTAAAACTGCTCCTCGGAGCAACCTGTCTCTTTTCATTTGTGATTTGGCCTCGGGAATGCTGGCGGATCCCTGCCTGCTGCAATTCCAGCCCCTTGGGTTTAACACTTATTTCCTCGCCATCCCATCCAGTTTTTATCTCTCCTATTGCTGTGCAGCAAATCTCCAGGCACATTTGCAGTGGGAAAAGGTGAGGAGTTTGGGGTCTGGGCTTAGGAGCTCCCGCAGCACTTGAACCCAACGGTTGCTTTTATAACTTATTTACAACCATTATAGATGTTTGCAGCATCCTTTTCTCTTTTTTTAATGGCTTTTCAAATAGGAAAAAAGAGCAGCAGAGGATTCCTCAGGCTCGTGCTCGCAGGGGAACACGTTTGGTGCTTTGGAGAGCAGGGCTTCATGCTTGGAGTGGATTTCCATCAGTGGAAAGCCTGACTTTGCTCACCTCCCCACACTGCAGCATCCAGCCCTACTCTCCCTCCTTGTTGGTCCACTGAGGGCAGAGGTTGTTTCTTCTGCCTGCTATGGTGATGCTGGTTGTTTCAGGTTAAACCTTTGCATCTCAGTCAGACCCAAAGCATCATTTTGGATCTCATGCGGGATTGTGCAGACTGAGATTTTACACCCCAAGTTGCCCTTTGCCCCCTTGGGGAACCCACTGTCCCTCTCCCACACCCAGTGTTACTCCAGATATTGGCATGTCTCGTACCCCACCCTGTTCTCCAGCAGCTCAGGCAGGTGTGTGTGTCCAAGGTGCATCACCCTGGTCTTAATTCTGTTCCTTCTTTGCCTTGTCTCTGCAGCAGGTTGTGCCCTGTGCCTTGAAATGGGAAAAGCAAGGACAGAGAGAAGGACCCCTCCACCTTCCACTCATTGTGAAACTACAACTGTCACCTCCCAACAAGGGGCAGAGAGTGAGTGGGGAATGCCAGGACTGATCTGCATTTAAAAGAGGGGGAATCAGCAGAAGGAAGAGGAGAGGAGAGGGGGAGATAAAAGGGAGAGGGGCCTGAATTTGCATGTTGTTTTTCCTTATGGCAATAATTATTTGAAAGCCCATTTACTGCCAAGAGAAATAAAAAAGAGACCCCTTGGCATTGCCCCAGACTCCTCATTTACTGTTTATAAGGAATACTTATAAAAACTGAATAAAACATCTAATAAGCCTGTTTGGGATTCCTTGAAAGATGTCTCCATCAAAGCACTGGGGTCAGCCTTGCTCTTCCTGCCTCTACTCCAACATCCATGGTGCAAACACTTCCCTTCTCAGGAGGATGCCCAGTGTCAGGGCAGCACATGTTCCTCCCAGTGGGACATTTTGGGGTGTGAATAAGCCCTTCCTGGCTGCCTCCTGCCCTGAGTGATGATGGATTTGGCAAGGAGGTTGGACTAGACGTGGTCCCTTCCAACTCTAAGAATTCTGTGATTCTGTTAAATCCTTTTAAAGATCCTAAAGAAGGATGTTAGAGTGGAAAAGCTTTTGTGTTCCTTTGGAGGAGGGATGAAGAGGATGGAGAGAACCCCTGGGGTGGAAGGGATGCTTGTGGGAATGGATGCCTACAACAGCAAGAGCATGGGGAGGAGGCAGGGGCAGGAGAGAGAAGGGTTTAATTACACTGCAAACCCAGGAGCCACGAGCTTTGCAGTGCTCAGCTCATTAGGCACTTATGAAGTTTGCAGGCCATTAGATGGGGCTTTCAAACACCAATTTCATCCTGCAATTCCAAGGCTCTTTTGTTTTATGTCAGCTTCTGGTTGCAAAGACAAGACTCATTTCCTCTGCAGTGTGGGAATGCTGACCAGCAGAGTGTGTCCAGCCTCTGCCTGCCACGCTCCCTGTGTCCAAGCCCAGCCAGGCACAGGGATGTGTCTGCACCTCTTCGAGCTTCTCACGCTCATCTACCCAGAGAAAAATCTCTCTCCTCTATTCTTCTGTGCTAGATGAGCCAGGGGGGTTCATTAGTGGGGTTAAATTAACCAGGGATCAGCTGGATCCATTGCCTTGCCAGCTCTGACAGCAAAGGAAGCTGAGCATCCCAGCGTGGTGCTGCCCCATGGGGATCCCGTGGGACAGCTGTGCCCCTGGGTGCAGGATGAGACCCACGGGGCTTCCCCCTTCCCGGTGGGAGCAGCCCTCTGGGAGGGACATGTCCCCGGACCAGCAGCTCTCCCCCTCGAGGCCGGTAAGCCCTCAGGGAAGCGGGAGCACACAGCCAGCAAATTAGCCGGCTGTTAGGGAGGCTTTAGGAAAATCCAGCTCGTTTTGTGGCAGCAGGTCAGGGAGGTTGATGGCAGGAAACAGGGCAGGGGAGGTGGGTGCCCAGGCAGGTGGATGGGGCTGGTGATGGGGGTCAGTGCCTGTGGTCACCCCTTTTCACCAGGGACACCCTGAGACCCCCCAACACGCTCAGCTCCATCAGCAGCAGGAGCACATGGAGCACAAACCTGCAGCCCCCCAGGGAAATTCATGGAGCTGCCCAGCACTGGGAACATCCCTGGATCTCTGCTGTTTTGTCCCTTTCCAGTACAAAGATCCCAGCATTGAAAACAAGGAGAAGCAGATTTATCCTGGTTTTCTCCAGTTTCCCATACACTGAGAAATTTGGGAAGAAATGGCTGAGTGTCAACGCTGTAACCCAGGGAATCTCCCCAAATGGAACTCTGGAGCTGCCTCTCCTGCCCTGCATCCCATGGCCTGATCCATCTGCTTCTGGCTGACCTCTGGGATCACCTGCTGGGGAATCATGAAATCACAGAATCACAGAATGGTTTGGGTTGGAAGGGACATTAAAGATCATCTCATTCCAATCCCCTGCCATGGCCAGGGACACCTCCCCACTAGAAAGCTGCTTTTTCCATGACTTGCTTTTCTCCTGGCATTGAAGAATGTGCAGAGCTCTCCGAAAAGCCCCGGCACTGTCAGCACTGCATGAAGCCTCTCTTTGCTTTGTGCTTTGCATTAAATTTGGGAGCTACTGCAGTGGTTACAGTGATGGAAACATCCACCAGAAAAAATAACCCGGCCATAAACTCCCAATTTGTTAATTATTTCACTTTTGTGAAGGATCCCCACAAATATCACAACCCTGCTACACCCCCTTCGCTCTCAGATGGGAAGAGGGGTTGAGGAGGGAGACAAATCACTGCACTTAACAGGTGTAAATATTTTACATTTTTTAATTAAATATGAGAATCCTGCTGAGGCTGGGAGCAGGACCATCCTGGAATATGAATTATCAAGAATCCCTCTTCCCAGATGTTCACTCTCTCCACCCCAGACCCCAGGCATTTAAGACAAATAAAATGGAAAATAAATCCAGGTTTAAAAAAAATCCCAAACCCACAATGGCAACAGAGCTCCCCAGCTCCTGCAGAGCCCTCCCAGCCCACCACTGCTTTGACAGGGACAACTTCCATCCTGATTGCTTCTAAATTAATAAATTCAATGCTAATTGCAATGAGGGCTGTTTGAGGTGGGGGTCAGAGCAGTGGGGGCATTGCTGGTCTGGGCATCACAAACGGAAAACTGGAAACTCAGCAGCTGGAGACATCCGTGGCAGTTTGCAACCTCCAGGAATTTTTTCCTGCTGTGATACGAAAAAAGAAACAATTTTCAGGGACAAAGGGATGTGAGAGGGTACAGGTGCTCAGCAGGATTTACCCGTGTCCCTCTGGAATATGCTGATGGTTTTTGGGGCAGCTGGTTACGTTTCCTGCTGGACCCGCCTTGTCCAGCAGCGCTGGGTGCCCGGGTGCCATCCTGGATCCCAGCAGAACTGAGCTGCTTCTTGGCTCTCCACCAGCACAGGCACTCAGAAAGGAGACACTGCTGAAGGTGTTTCTATTCTGGTCCTTTTGGGAAGAGGTTTTGAGCGGGCACTGAGGATGGAGGATGCCTGGAGAAGGTTCCCTGCGAGCTCTGCACATCGATTAAGTGGTGCTTCCCGAGAGAAGATTAAGTGGATACAATTGGCCAGGATTGACCTCGATGGATCTCTTTTGATTTATACCAGCTGTGGAGCTGATCCAGCATCTGCTGGGCTGGAAGTTATGCAATGCCTTGTCCTCAGGAACCTGGGGCATGGCTCCCATGGCCAGCATTCCCGTGCGGAGCAGAGCAGCAGACAGCCCTGCTGAGCCCCTGCCAGGCACACAGTGCAAATCCAGGTCATGATAAGGCAAAAATTCAACCTAGAAATCATTTATACCCCTTGCTTTTCCACTCTGAGGACAGAGGGGAAACGTGCACTGGACTAATCTCTGTGACCAGCTCAGCTTCGCCCTGGGCTTCCTTGTGGGAAAACACATCCAAAAGCTCTTGATGTCTCCTGCATTTCCAGGCTGGACACACTTCAGGGCCAGTGGTTCCTCTGTACTTAGGAAGCCAATCTCCTGCTGATTAACTAACAAATGACACCAACATCTGATGTAAACCACGACATCCTACACCACCCCTCAGTGCAAACAGAGGTCCAAATTGAGTCCCTGAAAATGCAGCTCAAATTTTTCCGCCTCCCCTTGCTCTGACCTTGGCCTGGGCAGTGCTGGTGGTCAACTCCAGCTCCAGGCTGACCTCAGCCAAGCCCTGGGCCCCAGCACAGACAGATACTGATGCACTGGCAGAAGCTTCATGATCAACCTGTGGGATCACAGTGGGGCAAACACAGACACAAACTGTACCCATGGATACTGCAGAAATATCTGCACCTTCTCCAAGAAAATGTGTCACCTCCAGCAAGGAGCTGGTGTCTGGAGCAAAGCGAGGCACCAGCAGGGAGCAGATGAGCCTGTGCCATCCTGTGATGTTTATAATTAGACTGTGTGGCAGCCTAACATACATTATTGGCCTCTTCACTAATAGACTTCTCTAATAAGGGAGCCCTTAAGTGACCTTGGCGAACAGTCGTCTCCTTCAAGCTGGTTTTATAATTGTGATTGATCTCCAAGGTGCTGAAGCTTTGCTTGTCCTGTTCCACATCTCCACACGGTCACAGGGACCTTGTTCCCTCCAACCCACCTTCAGAGCTGATACTTCCTCTGAACAACTCACAGCAACCAATTAGTGACACGTCTCTCGCTTACAAGCAAGACCCCTGAACCCCAAGGGAATGGAAATTCCCAGGGTGGGTCCAAGGCTCAACACAGTGGTTTAGTTTGGCAAACGACCAGTTGCATCTGTGCTGGAGCACAGATCAGCCCTGCAGGGGTGATACCTGTGAAGGCTTTGGGCACTGCTTCGACCTGGTCCTGTCTGGGACCACCAGGAAGTCGGTGAATGCCCTCCCAAAATAAGATGATGATGAGCCAAAGCTTGTTACAGAATTCTAGAATCATGGAATGGCTTGGGTTGGAAGGGACCTTAAAGAACATCTTGTTCCACCCTACCATGAGCAGGGACACCTTCCACTAGACCAGGTTGATCCAAGCCCCATCCAAACTTCCAGGGATGGAGCAGCCACAGCTTCTCGGGCAACCTGTGCCAGGGCCTCCCCACCCTCACAGGGAAGAATTTCTTCCTAATATCCAATCCAAACCTGCCCTCTGTCAGTTTAAAGCCATTACACCTGCATTATTCCTACCCATTGTCCTACACAGCTCCTCTTCCGTTAAGTCCTGAGCTCCTAACCCACCTCACAGCCTGGTTGCTCACCTATAAAATGATGAGAAAAGCTTTGAACCCTTTGGCTCCATGACTGAATAAGTCATAGAGGAGAATTAAGCTTCATTCCAAATGCTTCTTGCCCTCCTGCATGGCTGAGCACCTTTAGGGAGAAGCTGGGAGATGTTCAGCACATCTCCAGGGCAGCGTGAGCGTTCCTGCCCTCCGGATGCTCCGGAGCCAGGGATGAAGAGAGTGACTCTTGCTTCCATTTTTCCTCTCACACTCTGATTCCAGAGCTGCAGCATCGAAGCTTGCGCTGGAATGGGAGGAGGAAAGTGAATTCCCTCAAGGTGGATTTTGAAAGAACTGTGAACAAATAAACAAACAGACGTTTCAAACGGTGAAAAAGAGGGTCACAGCTGAACGAGCTGTGAAGCAGCGCGTTCCCTTTGTGCAGATGTGATGGAGTGTTGATGTGCAGCGTAATTTCACACTACCAGACATTAAATTCACCCTTGGTTTTGTTGTGAGTGTGAATTTTCTGAGTGGTGATCAGCGGTGAGGAGCTCCTGGGGAGCTTTTGGGGAGCTCCCAGTGCAGGGAGTGAACTGGGGGCTCATCCCCACACCAGTGTGGCCATCCAGAGCAGGGGACTAGTTGTAATGGAGCTCTCCCTGCTCCCAAAAAAGCAATTCAGAGTAAAAACTTTGGCTTTTCTTAAAAAAAAAAAAAAAAAAGGGGGCTAATTTTTTCCAAAGGCTCTTGCTCTGTTGGGGCAGCAACGGCTTCAGCATCACTGGGAGAGGCTGCAGCTCTCCTTAGCTGAGGGTGCTGACCAAGTGCAGACCTTCAGGGACCTTTTAGTCTTCCCAAACTGATTCTCACTTGCCCCTGGTGATCTCTCTCTCTCTCTCTGTCTCTCTCTCTCTGATTTCATGACAAAACAGTAAATTTGAGGAGGCATTTTTGGTCAGCAGCTGACCTGGCTGTGCCACAGCAGCACCTGGCTCATTCCCTGCCTCTGTAATTGCAGGTTTGATAGGGCCGGGAGTTTTGCTGGGATTTTTAATTGCATACTGAAGCCAACCCCGAGGGAATATTTATTTATTTTTATTTTTGGAGTATTGGCTCTTTGGTCAATACCCTTCCCATCCTGAGAAAGTCAGTGCAGTTGTGTGGCCAGACTTGTGAAAGGTAGTGATTTTCCATTAGCCTTTGAGTGGGAATTGGCTCCTGAGCTGGGTGGGAATTCTTTATGGACTATGTTTCTCAATGAATCTGCATCCTGGAGCAGGCTCTTCAGGAAAGATCAGTCCTGACGAGTTGCCTCACTCAATACTTCACTTCCATAGGAGAATCACAATCACAGAATATTCCGAGTTGGAAGGGACTCATAAGGATCATCAAGTCCAACTCTTCAGGGATCAAACCCACAACTTTAGATGTAATTAGCACCGTGCTCTAACCAGCTGAGCTCATCTCAGGGTCAGAGGGAAGGAGGATGGAGGAAGGAGAGAGGAGGAAGAGGAGGGAGGGCGAAGGCATTGGGAAAATAATCTGGAGTTCTCAAAAATGTCCCGTGGATCTGCTTTGTGGATCAAAAAGGTTGGGTTTGGTTGGATCACCCTCATTTCAGAATTTTGGTAAATGCATCTACCCTGTGGCCTGCAGCTAAATGTTGAGCTCCAGTGAGCTCCAGATCCCTTGGTGGAAGATATTGGGGAATCTTTTGGCCTTGCATGAGAAAGAAAAACATCCTCCTTGGATGCTCCAGCCATCATGGAACATTACTACCAGCTCCCTGCCTGCACAACACATCCCCAGTTGAAAAATGGGTTTCTTTCCCAGGAAAATCTGTGCTTGCTGCTGCAAAATAACACCAGATGAAGCACATACACCCAGCACACTGTTATTAGCCCAAATGATTTGGCTTGCTTTCTTGCTTCCCATTTTTTTATTCATGCTGTCGGCAAGCAAACCCAACCAGCTCCATTATGTATAATTTATTCTGGATTAGATCAAAGGAACAGTTTACAGGATCGGTTTGGGCATTATTATGAATTTTTTTTTTTTTTTAGCTTTTTCCATTTTTTTATAAATATATATTTATTCTCCCTCCCCTTCTCTACGCTCCCCATTGCCTTTGCTCATAAGCAAATTATAAATTATTCACCAGCCCATACAAGACAAGTGCTTCTCAGGACTAGAAATCAAATCAGCCCCAGCAGCAGCGTGGGGTGGGGGCCTGGTGTTTGCAGGGAGCAGAGGCAGACGTGGGTGTGTGTGGGGATGCAGGGATGCAGCACCCAAACTGATGCCATGGAAAGGCACCCCTAGGACCTGTCAGTCCCCAGGGGGGTCTCAGGGCTGTGTCCCAGGGCTCTGCACTTTGTAGGGCAGCTGGAGCCTCCCTGCCCTCACCCTGCAGTGCTGGGACTGAGATGCCCCTTTTATAACTGGCGAGGGACTTTTTGGGTGCAGGGTCCCTGAGTGGCAGCATGGGCAGCTCACAGAGGTGTGAGGGCTGTCAGCTCCCCACTAATGCCACCTTTCTGGGCACAGGGAACATCAGTCCTGCACAGACTTCAAGTAAAAGCGAGGATTTAAAACTTATCCCTGTCTCTGGCTGCCAGAGGGGTCCATGGCACCCCTGGACATGCTTTGCTGGGGGGTCTCAAAAGTCATTGAGCTCTGCACCTCCCATTATTCCCTAAAAATGGGGTGATATCTCCCAGATTTGCAGTTGGAGGAGGGCTGCTGGAATCCACCCCGTGCCCAGGCTCTGCCTTGCTGAGCATCACCCGAGCGGGTTGGCAGCACCACTGGGAAGCATTTTGCTCTCCACAGCCAACCAGACCACCTCTGGGGTCTCAAAAACCTGAAATATTTGTTCCTGTGGCTGGTGCAGGGCATTTAGTGCACTGCAAAGTCATTTTTAACACCCAGCAGAAGGGTGTGCTCTGGGAACAGGACTCCTGAGCAGGCGACAGCTTGCTGGTGCTGTAAAAAGCTAATGCTAATTTAGCAAGAAGCTGATCTAGGGAGGCATCTGCTCATCTAAACTCTCATAATCTCCCCGGCTCTGCAGTATGATGCTTCAAAATCACTCACCCAGACAAGGCTTCCTGAAAGGGGCTGGGGGTGATGGTGGGACTGAACCCCCACGGGGCTGCAGGTACTGGGGGATGTCTGGGAGTCACTGATCTGTCACGGGGTGCTGTGGCTGGAGCACGGGGAGGTCTCTGCAGCTCCTCACCTACTCCTTCAGCCCTTCCCACGGGAAGGATCGGGCCCTTTCCCTGCCCCTGGGGTGTGTGTGCACATGTGTGGATCCGTACCCGTCACACAGATGTCCCTGGAGCAGCACAGCTCCCCTGCCACGGCTCTAATCAGAGATTTACAGGCAGCCAGAGCCCTTATTTAAAGGTTGATCCACAGTGGAGCCAGGAAAGACTCTCTCAGATGTGAAATAGGCCTGGATTAGTTACAATCAGTAAGGTGAACTGATGTGTTTCCTCTACATCAGGTCAAGCCACAGACCTGCCAGCTCGGAGCAGGCTCAGAGTGTTTCCCATTGCAGGAGGGCTGGGATGGGGTTTTCCACAAACTCCATTACTGGAGGGAGCCAGAACTCCCTCTGGCCACCTCCCCAAGGACCCCATCTATTTGGACCAGCCCCACAGGGCCGCCAAAATCCCGCTGTCCCCAGGATTAGTAAGTGGCTTCTGTCACTTCCAAAGCTGCAAATGGGGATAGGGACAATTCCCAGCTCTGTACAGGCCAGGCAGCCCCGACAGAGGCTCGTTTTCAGGATCAAAAATGGGTCAGGATGCAGCAGAAACATCTGCCATTGATCCACAGGAGCGACAGAGCCAGCAAATAATTGTCTCTTTGAAAATCCATTATCACCTCCACCCTCTTTTTAGCTGGGAGCTCTGGGAGCTGACAAAGACTGTGCTTGGAGTGTGGATGGTAAATATAACACCATATGGCCAAGGTATTATCAGGCTCCTAATGAAATGCCATTTTTATGCATATGCATTAATAACTCCTGCATCTTTGGTGGGTACCTGTGTGTGTGCATGTGATTATTGCTTATTGAACATCCTTCCAGGACACCTCGTCTGGGTCCAGAATGGGTGGCTCGTGCCAGAGAATTTCTCTAAAAAAGCTTTAAGGGTGGTTTTAAAGGGAGAACGGAGTGTCTGAGCCCAGGTGAGACCTGGAGGAGGTGGTTTCTGCAGAGCCCCAGCCCGTGCCCTCGGGGGGATGCTCCTGGCAAAGAGCTGCAGGGCTCGGTGGCACCGGAGGCAGCGCCTCGGCAGAGGCAGCCCCGGGCACGCAGAGGGAACTGTTTACTTTCCTTTAATCTCTGCTCCTCTGTGCTTTCCCATCTTCAAACACAGGCTGTTCTGCCAAGGCGTCTGCTGGTTGTTTGGGCAGATCCTCCCTCGGGAGGAGGCGGGTTGGGAGCACACGCAGAGAGCAGGGGGTGCTGGGGACACAGGAGACGCCCAGTCAGCTTCTCTGAGGGACCAGGGGACAATGTGAGACCTCACCTCTCCAGACCTGCTGTTCCCTTCCCAACTCCCTCTCCTGCAACACCATTTTTTATTGCAAAATTTGCCTTTTTTTTTCTTTTTCTCCTCACCAAAATACAAGAGCAGCCTTTCCTGGTGGCAGAGGGAAGAAGGCTTTTCTCAGGGCGACAGGCCACATCCATCACAGTCCAGGCTTATGCTGACTTTTCCAGGAGTCCATCGTTCACCTGAGGCACTCCCATAAACCCTCCATCTCCCTCAGAAAATCCCATTGACTGAGACATCCTAAAAACCTCATTGAAAGGTGAAAATTGTCTCATTGACAGGTGCTGTGCAAATTACCCTAAGATTCATTACCTCAGCAGGGGATGGCTTTAGGGAGACACTGGAACATTTCTGAAGTGTAGGGTTTAATGTGATTGGATTTACAATGACTTTTTGGTCATTTGCTCTATAACTCTTTACAGACTTGGGGGCCATCTCTGTTCCTCCCTTGCTGTAGATGGAATTTCATCTGTTCTTTTGCATGGCTGAAGTGTGGCAGTGGGCAGGGGAGCAGAACATGCATGTGGGGCTCAGTCTCCTGGGGATTTGTAGAGCAGCTCTCCTCTTTCTGCCTGTTTTCCACTTCACTGGATGATCCACTCTGCCAACATCCGTTTTTTTTCCCCTCACCTTGCAGCCAGCTTGGAGGCAGCCATGCCTATCCCACATTCCAGCCCCAGGGCAACGCTGACAACCTGCTGCTGGCCATAATTCCAGGGGCTCAAAAAGCCCTCCAGAACGTGGATTGCCCTGCTCTGGAACAGGAAGGTGTCACAGAGCTCTCAGACTCGTTTCCACCCCGGAGAAAGGGATGTGCAGCAGCAAACAGCTTTGGGCTGACTGCTCGGGGCTGGGGCTGTGGGGAGCAGGCCTGGCCACAAACCCTCCTGCCTCCAAGAAATCCTGAAAACCCAGAGGCAGCACTTGGGTTCAGTTTTCCGGAACCACCTGAATTTTAATTGCACTTGTAGTCCCCTGCTGAGCCCCTGGACCACCAGCCCATCTCCAGAGGGAGCAGGCAGGACCCCCTGGTGGTGTGCAGTGCAGAGCTGCTGTATTTTATCAGCATCATTCCACGAGCACTCTCCTGGTGGCATTTGGTGCCGGAGCCGAGCGCTGCCCAGCAGTAATTAATGGGGCCCTTTCCTACCCCTGAGCTCCACATCAGTGGACTATCAATTACCGAAGCCGAGCTGTGCATTTCTGAGCTGCTGAATAACCGAGGGGACTGCTGAGAGTCCAGAAGTGGCTGTCATCTTCTCATTAGGTATTTATTAAAAGTAATTTAGCGCCTGTGCCTGCGTGTTAATGGAATCCCAGCGGCGCAGGGGGACGGAGCTGCCCCGGTGTGAGAGCAGTATCAGCCCCCCCTGGCAGGCTGTGGAGACAAGCAGTGGCCTCCATCCCACGTCCTTCACTGCTCTGGGATAACTGGAGGCTGCCCAGACCTGCCCGTGGTGCTCTCAGGCGGATCCTTGTGAAGGCTGGGAGTGGGCAGGTGGCAGGAGGCACCCAGAAATATTTCCAAACTACTCAGCTGTTCCCCGCTGTCCTGTGTGGGACACCCCAAAGCTGTCCCCAGTCATCAGGGCTCCCTCAGAGCCATCACTCCAAACCCTTGGGCAAATTACCCACCCGGCGATAACCGCTATTATTCCTGCTGCTCTCACTTCCCATCTCCCCATCCTCCCTTGCCGGCACATTATTTATTCCTTGTTACACTGTTCTGAATAATTCCTCTCTCTTTTGATCACTGCAGATCCTTGAAGAGGGTTGTGAGGAGACCAACCACCGAGGGCAAACTTACCATAAACATTCTGAGCTGTGGGTGAGTGTGAGCTGAGCAGCACCTGGGCTGGGAGGGGGCTGCAGGCTGGGCAGAGCAGCCGAGCCTGCAAGGCTTAGGGAACACTTGCAAGGATGCTCTTCCAACTCAGGCCAGGCTCTGAGCAACCTGGTCTAGTGGAAGGTGTTCCTGCCCATGGCAGGGGGTGGAATGAGAGGGTCTAAAAGGTCCCTTCTAACCCAAACCATGCTGAGATTCTGTGATTCCTAGGCTGTGAGCAGAAGCTCAAGTCCCACCAGCACCACGATCTCCAAACCCCCAGGGATAAAACATGCTTTGGGAAACCTGCAATCCCTCCATCCTCCTACCATGAAGCCCTGAGGCTAAGAGGGTTTTGAAGCTAAGAGCAAGACTTCATCAATCCAGAAACCTGCCAATACCCAGAGGGGTCTCCCAGAAGAGGTTTGCTGTGCTTGCTGCTCCATGGAAAGATGTGCAGCATCACAGAGAAAAGCTGGGAGCCGCACAGGGCAGAGCCATCATCCCACCAGGATGCTGGAGCCCCAGGAGCTCACCTTGCACTTGGAGCACAGAAATATTTTGGCTGCATTGTGCTCTCCTCACGCATCTTCCTTCCACTCAGCCTTGACATCTGTTTACTGAGCTGATTAAATCACCCCAGTGCAGAACCTGCGTCTGCAGGAACGTGTTCGGGCTTGAGCAGGGCAGGGATTAAAAACAAAAGGAAATGGATCTTTTATCAGTACATTTTTTTTTAGTGGGAGACGCTGGGGTTTCTAATAAAAAACCCCTCCAAATTAGTGTTTTTCTTTCTTTGTTTCTTTGAGAAGAAGCTGCTTTTCTGATTCTTCCAGCTGTGGAAATCAATTGCCAAATGGGATGTTTGTGGATGTTTGAGCAAGACCCAACAAATTCCTTTAAAACAAACAAGCAAACAAGCAGTGGTTGTGTGTTTGGGGTTTTTTTGTTTGTTTGTGTGTGTGTGTACAGGAACACATCTCAGGGCTGGAGGACGTTTGGGAGAGGCTTTGCTCCTCCTGTCGCCTTTATCTTGCCGCGCTGCCTGGAGGGGTTTGATCACAGCTGGGAGCCTGTAAGCTGCCTGTAATCCAGTAATATTCATAAATGACTGTGCATGTTCCAGCGCCTTTGTCCAATCCCTTTTTATCCCGGGCCTTAGGCATTTGCAGTGGAGCTGTAAAACATCTCTGGCTCCGTCCCCAGTGGGCTGGTCCCTGCTCGGGCCACGGGGGCGGCTCTGGGGCAGGTGGTGGCACCCAACAGGATGGTCCTGGCTGGCTGTGCTGGGCCCTTATCCCGCTCCTTGCAGCCAGTGCCACAGGGCTTTTAACTCCCCCTGTACCCAGGCCAGGAATGAGCAGATGGGACCTGTCCACATGGCTCTTTTGGAGGCTTTGCGAGGCCAAACCGCTCGTGGGCAGGAGGCTGGAGCAAGGCTGGTGAGATCCAGCTGTGTGTTCTCTCCATCCCAGCCCTCAGTACCAGCCAAGCCCCTTCCACCCCGAGGCAGGAGCAAATGGTCCCCCTCTATGGAGCTGTGCCAGGGCATCCTGAACATCCTCCACGACCCCACCCTGGCAAATCTAAAGGCAACAACAACTCTTGTGGTTGCAGGTATTCCTAAGTATCCCACCCAGGGCAGTGAACCAGCAGCTTTGTGCTGGGCTGGGAGCCTGGATGGTGCTTCCCTGAGGCATCCCCCCTTCCCAGGAAGCTCTGCTCCCAGCAAAGTTGCAGCAGTGCTGTAATTGCAAATCATTTTTGTAATGCTCTCACTGTAAATGCTACTTAAGATGTCATCAATGATTGATATATTTGCTAATTGAGGCTTCCACTTGGGCTGATAGCCACGGTGCTTTATTCCTTTTATTATTTTCTGTTATTTTTATGACTGACATATTTGTAGCAGCACTTCTTTAATCTTCATTAAGCAAACTCCCATGGGAGATGTGGTGGCAGCAGAGCAAGGGCTGCCCAGGCAAGGTGGGATGATGCCAGAGCCTCTGCCTTCCACAGAAACACTGGGAGACAGTTTGGCTGAGTGGAGCAGATGGGAAGGGGCTGTTCTTTCTCTTCTGCAGGGGACATTCACAAGAAAGGAAAGTCCAGCCCATGCCTCAGTTTCCCTCCTGGTAAAGGGCAGCTCAACTATTTAATGCAAAGGGGCACTGGGAGAGAAATATTTAATCATTTTTACATGGGGGGAGTTGTCTGGTCAAACATCTCATGAAATAAATAACCACTTCACTGATGCCCAGGTGGAACAACACCTTCTCCCTGCAGCTCCTGCCTCCATCAGGTCTCAGCACCCACTGGATAAACCAGCCCACAGCTGGAAACCACCAATTTGGCTTCTAGATTCCCAGGAGGGGGCTGTGTGGTGCCATGTCCCAGCACCCAGACCTGCCCAGCACCCTGCAATGGTGCCACCTCTCCCAATGGGCAGCAAATCCAGCTCATTTTGGGGCTGTGCTTTGCTTTTTTCCAACAGCTTTTTTTCAAAAACGTGCACCTGTGCCAGGAGGCACCGAGGCTCTGCACTCACTTAAACCAACTATTAAATAATGATAATCCCCTGAATGGCATCCAGACCCGCTCTCCACTTCCACTCACTCCCTTCAACGCTGCCCATCTTGGAGGGGCACCAAGAGCCAACTGCAGCATCTGCGTTCCCTGCCCAGGAGAGCTCATCAAACCTGCAGGAAAACCAGCCCCTGCCACGCTCACCAGGCACGCCTGGCATCTCATTTTCCTAACTGAGTGTTGGGATCCAGCTTTATTAACACCAAACCCCGGGGCTCAGAGTGCCAGCCGTGGTGGGCAGCAGCATCCAGGCCCATCTGCGACACCCGCCTGCCTTTCTGCTTGCAGAGAAGGGAAATGGGTTTGCAAGTGCAAATATGATGTAAATAAATAAATAAAGCACCGCTGCCTGAGCTATAAAGCAGGAGCAATGTTCTTTCTGTGCAGGCCCATCTGCTGCACTTCCATCTTCTCCGGTGGGAATGAAAGACAGGTCACTTTGGGCACTGCCCAAAGGGGTGACCCTGTGTGAGGGTCTTTATGAGGTGGAAGCTTCTGGGGGTGAAGCTCACCTGGGGTTCACTGCAGCATCTTTTGAGAGCCGTTAGGATGAGTGGTGTTTCCCACCTCCACTCCCGCTCCCACCCCAGGATGCTCTGCAGCAATCCAGCATTCCACCACCTTTCCAGGGGGCACAGCCACCTCCCTTACACCTCTGGCTGCTTTTCCCTGCACAGAAGGCTGGTAATAAGCTATAAATGAGACATTATGGAGGTTGAAAGCCCTTTGGAGCACCCTTGGAGAGCCCATTCCCTTCCTGCTGAGGGTGCCGTGTCCCCACCCGCCGGAGCTCAAGGACACCAGGATGAGTGGTGGGACAGCTTGATCCCTCCTCTCCACCCAGCTCCCAATGGCTTTCACCAGGCTCAGAAGTGCCTGCTGTGTTAGGTGTGAGGGCTGTGAGTGTTTTGCAGGGTGCCATGGCCATCCCTGCACCCCCAGCTCCGTGCTGTGCACACTGGGAGGGGAATAATCAGCCCCTGTGTGCTTGGAGCTACAGAGCATCTGTCCTTGAACAAGAGGGAGTTAATAAGGAGCAAAAGAAGGGGGAATGAGGCAGAAAGCAAACCTGATTTACAGCAGCAACTTCCTGGGAGGGCAGTGACTGTGACCAAGGGGGCCCCTGCCCTGGCAGAGCCCAGGTGGCACATTGAGCATGGCAAGGCAATAGTGTTCCCTGCCCTGGGAATGGTCCTGCTGCCCAAAACCACACAGACACCTCCTGGAGGTGATCCATGGAGGGACCTGGATCCAGTCATCCTGAAGGAGTTTGCACAAAATGTGCAGCTTGCTTTGAAACACAACTCCATGAGCATCCGACACTTGTAACGTGTAGTGATGCCGACTGTCATCCTCGCCTGATCCAACACAACTGAAAAATGGGGAGTGGGAACATTAAGGTTTTGCAGCTCCAGGAAAGAGCAGGTTGCCATGGTGATGCCAGTTTCCCCCTCCCCCGTTTTCTCCTCCTCCCTTTCCCACTCTTTGGGGTTGACCAGGAGGAGCTGACAGGCTGCTGGGGGGATTTATTAGCTCCAAAATAGGCCACGGTTCAGGGAAGGGGGAGAAGTACTGCAGTGGTCAGCAGCAAGAGCCTGGCCCTAATCCATGTCCTGTGCTCTCTGGGAAGGTGTAAATCAGGGCTGGGCAAACACCGGGGCAGCACCAGAGTGGCTCATTTACCTTGCCTTATCCTCGGAGGGGATCTGTGGAAAACTCCTAAAGGATTTACTGCCACTGCAGCTGAACAAGGAATAATAAAAAGAGGGGGAGAGCAGGCAATTTAAAGCCAGTTGTACAGCCCTGGGCTGGTTGTGGCTCTCCAGAGTGGGGCATTGCCCTTGGTGCCAGCCCGTAGCTCTTTCTGGGGTCATTTCTGCACGGACCTGGGGGGGTTTTGGTGGAGCTTTGCTGGTCCCCTCCTCGGCTGCAGAGATACAATATATGGCAGCTGGGCAAGTGGTTGGACCCTCTGAACCCAGATGGGTTTTGGGTGATGGATCAGGTTCTCCTCATCCTTGCTCCTACCTCAGTCCCGACCCACATCCTGCCAGCCCTGCCCATCCCATGCAGCATCAGCTCCTTAGTGACTCAATTTTCTTTTCTTTAAGCTTGGAACAGTGCACCTGAAAATAATTAGCCTGAATAGGCTAATGAAAGGAAACAAGAAATCCTTTATGGACAGTTGGCATGGGAAGGTTGCAGTCTCCTCTGCACCGCTCCTGATCCACTCCAACTGGAGCTGCTGCTGCTGCCAGCCCCAAGCCCTGCCCTGTTTTTATGTTTGATCCCCTCCAATCCAAGCTAAAATCTGGAGCAAAGAGAGGTCTCAGGGCAATCTGAACTCCCCACAGATCCCTTTTGCCCCATTTCCTTTGGCAATCCTGACAGGCACTGCCTGTGTGACCCTCCTGGGGTACATAAACAACTGCTGCCTTTTCCATGGGGACATCGGGGTGGCTTCAGTGCTGCTGCTGGTGCCTGTCCTGGGAGGTCTCAGCAGGTAAAAGGGTGTTTTCCTCCACGTGGGGCAAGGTAGTGGGTAAATAAATAAGTCCAGAAGAGTGTCCTAAAATTCCTATTCTCTTGTTTCAAGTGCTGGGAAGAGAAATCACTGATCAGTCGTGAAAGAACAAAATGAAGAAGAGGGGGAGGTTACTGGGGAAGATGCTTAAGGATTCACGGCCATGAGCCAGCATAGACACACGTGGCGCCTTACATCTAATCTGAACCTCTTCCTAATCACCAGTCATGGGAATACATTTGCTTCAGGTTCCCAAATTGGCCTCTCCTTTGCAGCTCGACCACAGCTCTGTGGATTTGCAGCGACAGGGTCATTTGGAACTGCTTGAAGTCCCCCTGCTACAGGCAAACCAGTGACTCCCCACTTGGGCTGGAGCAGCAGCAGGAAGGACTGGCCCTGGGGGCTGTGGGATGTTGGTTGTGACTATTTTGGGCAGCATCTCCAGAGCTCCAGCCCTGCTCCGTGCCCGCAGGAGGAGGCAGGTGGTGGGCAGGAGGGCCAGGGGCAGGCAGGCTGCCTGATCCAGGAGGTGCTGAGGTGCTAATTGCTGCAACCTCCTTCTGCAGGCACAGGCTTTTCACTGCACTGCCTCAGATATTTTCCCTGTCTGAATCTGCAATAAGGATTTCATTTGCTCCCAGAGAAGACTCACCCAACACGTGTCTCTCCCTACCTGCCCTCTCCTCTCCACACCGAGGCGTTTGCAGGGCAGGGCATCTGCAGGGATCAATTCCTCCTTTACATCACCACTCCTTTTGCTTTTTTAGCTCTTTTTGCAGTCACCTTTGCATTTTAGGCTCTGGGAGCATCCCAAGGCAGGTGAACCTTGCCCTGCAAGCCACGGACGGGACTGAGGGGCCGTGGCACCTCTCAGGTTGCAGGACAGTCACGCTGTCAGTGTGGTGCAGAGCTGGCACTGGGCTGCTCAGCCTGACTGTGCCTTGGCATGAGCATCATTAACATCCCAGCAATTAGTGGAGCTGTGTTGATTTGCATCAAGCTCAGAGCATAAAGAGTTCCAGACCAGATGGTAAATTGGGTCTGTGTGTGTTCCTGAAAACAATAGGAATGTATGCTGGGCTTGGACGGGGCTTTGGTGATGGATGGGATCTCTGGAACGACCCTGCTTGCCTGAGCTTGAGGACAAGCCCTGGTGCTTATGGCACAGTGTTTTGGCTTGGCCTTCAAACCACCCATGTGGGCGTGGAGGAGGAGTAACTCCCCAGAGCGTCCAGCCAGCACGGATCAGGCTTGGATTAATCACCTGATCCAGTTGTACTTTATGTCCTTGAGCAAGTTACTGCCCTTCTGTGCCCCACCACTTGTCCAGTGTGTAATAGAATTACCCACAGCAGACCTGCCAGTATTTGGGATCTGGATTCTCTGTGCCCCTGGCACGAAAGTGCTGGGCCACGTAGGCACCTCATGCCTGCCCAGCCGGCGCCAACTGCCTGGAAAAGCTCTGCCTCTTCCCAGTGTTTTGCCATGATTAACTGGTCAGCTGTCAGGGCCCCATTAGCAGGTTCACATGTGCAGGCTGCCTGTCTCTACCCTGGACCTTCTCCAGACCTTGGTCCAAATGTTTTGGCTTGGAGCCATCACTAATATTTGCTGTTCTGCCCTGAAATACAAATCAAGCTGATAAAGAGATTGTCTCCAAAGAGTATCCAGAAAAATTTCTCTACTTAACAGTGAGATCATTCCCAAGGACACACTGGAGCTGGTGGAGGAAAAGTGGAGAACAGCTGGTGCCTGACCCAGCATGGACCCACCCATTGTCCTTCCCTACAACATTCCTTCTAAACCCATCTTCTCCTGGGATGGGAAGAGAAATGGCCTGGCCTTGTGTTGGGCTGGGCTGGAGCAAGAAAGGCTCATTAAAGTGTGCTGAATGCAGGAGTTCATACCTGCTTAGGAGCATCTCTGAAATCCCTGGGCTCCTCCCCATCCATATCCCAGGAAAAACTCAATCACCCTGATTACCCCAGGATCTGTTGACTCCAACCCTGCAGAGAAGCCCCTCAGCCCTTACTGGAGGTCAGTGCTGGCAGTCAGGTTTCAGGGATGCAGAGGAGGAGAAGGACCCCATGGCTGGGGACCAGGAGAGCCCACCATGGCCAGCAATGCCTGGGAGCTGCTCCAGTGCCCCCCTGGGAGTCAGGGAGTGCCCAGGCTCCCCAGCACATGCACCAACACGTGTGTGATCGTCGTGGATCCTCCTCTCCTTGTTAAACTAAGGCCCCTCTGCCCATGTCCCACCCCCCAGCTTTGGAGGGGATGCAGGAACGTGGTGGCAAACACACACTTAAACCAACAGCCAGGCTGGATTATTCGTTATTCTCTGACTCTCCCTCTGATGAAGGCAGACAAAGTCACCTCTCTTTTTGTGCAACGTGTGTGTTGTCTTTGCTTTATTTTTTATTTGTTTCTTCCCTTATAAAACTCATGTGAATAGGCCAGATGCTGTTGCCATAGCAACCCTCTCTCTTCAAGCAGCAGATGCCGGAAAAGGGTTTTGCAGTTTAATCCTCCTGGAAATCTCCCCATCAGAGGTTGCTGGTATAAGATGATACTAAGAGATGCTCAGCAGCAGTGCTTGGCATATTTTAAGTCCCATGTGCTTCTTTTTGCATGAAGAACCCGCCCTTTCACCCTTTGGAAATGGCACATATCACAGTAGGAGCAGCAAATGTATCCTAATGCCTCATCATATATTTAAAGAGTCTTTCCCTGCACAGCTCCCAAAGCATTCCATGGGGATTAAGGCAGGAGTGCAGTGTCCTGTTCTTGAGGAGTGGGGCAGAGACCAGGGCAGCTGCCTCCACCACACCTATCCCAGCCCACCCCGAGCTGCCACCAGCACTAAATGCACAGCTTGAGGTGTATAAAGGTGTGCCTTGCATTGAAAAAAAAAAAAAAAGAGAGAAAAAAAAACATTTGAGCTTGGCAAGAGCAGCTTCCCATTCTAAATCCATGGAACTTCTGACCGATGTGGTCATAAGAGAGAAGACATTAAATGCTGTTTGAAACCAGAAGTGACCTGCTCTGGATGCACACTGACAACACATCCCCCTTCCTGCTGTGAAAGTGGGGCCCTCCATGCAGGATTCCTGCTGCCCCTTCCATCACCCTGCTGCCCCTGCTTCCATCACCCTCCATCCTGCTCCCTGGGCTGTGTCACGGGGTTGCATCACTCAAGCTCCTTAAGAGGATGGATGGAAAAGGCAGGATTTCAGCCTGGCTTGTTTAACAAAGATATATCCATTTGAAAGAAAAAGCTTAGGAGTGGAAGGTGGAATTTAACTAGTGCAGAATGAGCTGTTCAGCCTCTCTTAAAAAAAGAAAATCCTGTAGAACTTGACAGAAAGTAATAGCCATTGTATTTTGGCTTTTTCATTGAACAGATTTTGTGTAGGCATAGCAGGAAACTTTGTGCTGATGGATTTTAACTCAGTTTAATTAAAGCAGTTGAAACGCAGTCAATTCCCTGCTTTCTAGTGCAGAAAGGCACAGAAAAGCAAAGGGCCTATTCAAGGCAAACCTCTTCAGGAATGCGTCTTCTAAAGGAAGCTTTTGCTTGTGTCAGGTAGTCTGAGCCTCCTTAACCCCAGATCTAACACACAGTGTCAGGTTTCTCCAGGAAAAATGTGTTATGTTTCATGTTTTATTGCATCAGGACATGGAGTCATCCTCAGAGGATCAGTCAGTTTGGTGAGTTATCCCAGAGCCAAACCACTGGTGACCCACAGGCTGGTGGGGGCTCTCTTAAAAATAACCATGCAATGATGTGATTTTTGGGGTAATCCTGTGCAGGGCCAGGAGCTGGACTCAATGATCTTTGTAGCTCCCTTTCTGATCAGGATATTTTATGATTCCATGATTCTATATGACCACGGCACAATGTGATGTCCCAGATTAATTCTGGATTATGAAGCTGGTTTTAGGGTGCAGGGAAATCAGAGGGTCACAGGCAGCAGACCCCTCTGCCCCTGGGCAGAACCAGCACCTCTGGCAGCAGTTAAGGTGGATGTAGGTTAAACTGCCTTCAAAATTTGTAGGGATGAAGATCCCCCAGTCCCAGCAAGCAACACATACTGGTCAAATGGAAAAAAGCTCATGTGTCAGTGGAGGACATGGCTGAGACTGGGCTTCCAAAGTGCCATTCAACCCTCCATACTGAGGACTGCAAAACCCAGCCAGAGTGAACTCAAAGGCTCCTGCAAAGCCACATCCTTCATGTTCCCTTTGCAGGCTGAGACATGGAAGTGAGTGAAGAGCAGAAACCAGAAGAAACTGGGATTAACAACTCCAATCTGGGCAATAGTGAGAACAATTTTAATTCATGGCAAACCTCTGCTCCAGTTCTCCTCTGTTTGCTTTCCATCAGGAGAAAGCTTTGTCTTGTGATTAAGTGAAGGACGAAGGGATCAGGACTCCTGGGCTCTGCTTTTAACTCTGCTGCTGATTTCCCAGGTTTCTTCAGAGAGGTCACAAATGATTAAATGCTCAGAGCCGGTGCAGGCTCAAAATTCCCTCTGACGTCAATGGGGACAACAGGCTTCCAGCACCAGTGGGAAAACACAGCCTCTAAAGCATCCTCAGCTTCCTGGGTGCACAACTCTCCTGCCCAGTCCTGTGGAGGAATTTACTCATTTATGGGAAGGAGCCTGCAGGATTCCTCTGGTTTGCTGGGGTGGGGAATAAAAGGGAGTGCAGCAAGTCAGAGTCATCCTGCTGAAAAGAGAGAGACTTCCCCCCACCCCACCACTTCATTGCCAAGGTCTCAACCTCACCCCCAGCTCCACAAACAGCCTGCACAAACCCTGTGCCACGCTCCTGCTGTCACTGTGGCCTCTGGGCTTGCTGAACCTGCAGGAGTTTGGGGTACCTGGCATTTGGTGACCTTGGGGCCGTGGAGGTGTGCAGGGAAGGCACAGCCACGCCCCCGTAACTGTGCTGGCCCTGTCTCACACACTGGCAGATGGCACTGTACCCATGGCATGCTCCTTTCTTGGCACAACCGAATGTCCCCAGTTACCAGCACAACAAGCAGATAATTCCTTGCATCAGCAAGTGATGGAGAGGAGAGCAGGCAGGAGGTGCAGTGGCAGCTCCTCCGCCACAGCTGCTCCTGGTTCATTTGCCCTTCCCCTTGGAGAAGACCCAGCTCGTTATTTCAGGTGCTCCTGCCAGACCCCACTTGTTTTGAAACCGGTGGATAGAAACAGCTCCTGACCCTGTGGCTGTAGCCCATGGGTTTTCTCTAAGTGATATTCTTGGCAGATAAATTAAGCCCACTTTAAGCCCTGCCCTGCTCCTTCCTTTGGGCTTTTCCTGATGCAGCTGCCTGGCAGAGGTGGAGAGTAGTCCCACCTCTCACTGTCAACCATCCCTTGCCAAAGGGCTGCAGGTTCAGTAAATTCTAGCCCAGGGAAAGGCTGTGTTTACATACTTGCTTTTCAGAAAAGGAAATGGGCTCTTAAGGGAACACAGAATTTTAATCACCTGGTTTGGGCTCATGCACAGCTCCTGGGGCGTTGCCAGAGGTTGGACACGGTGGCACCGTCTGTCCCTTTATTTGCAAGCAGTCATTAGGAGTGATTAATTATAATGATGCTATTAGATTAGATACTAGGAAAAAATTCTTCCCTGTGAGGGTGGGGAGGCCCTGGCACAGGTTGCCCAGAGAAGCTGTGGCTGCCCCATCCCTGGAAGTGTCCAAGGCCAGGTTGGACAGGGCTTGGAGCAACCTGGGCTAGTGGAAGGTGTCCCTGCCCATGGCAGGGGGTGGAACGAGATGAGCTTTAAAGTCCCTTCAACCCAAACCATTCTGTGATTCTGTTCAACCGTTTTGCAGGTGTCAGCTGAACATCCTGGGGTGCCCCACCAGCTCCTGCCCGAGGCTGCATGGCTGGGGCTGCATTCCCTGTGAAGCATGGGGTGGAGATGCAGGGGAAAGGTGGAGGGAAGCCAAGATCAATCCTCTTTTGCCATCAAAATAATACAAAATTCATTTGTTTGAACAAATCCCAGGGAACTCCATGACACTGGTGCTTGAATCTCTGGGGGGGTGTGCTTTGACACACAGCTGGGAGCAATGACTGAAGAATGCAACTGAAGAGCAGTTTCCAGGAGCCTTGCAAAAGGAGGTGAGCCTTCCAGCCTAAAGAACAATTTCAAACACTACTTATCCCATCAAATTGTGCTCTGTAATCCATAGTACTCTTAAAAAAAACAAAAAATAGAAGGAGGCAGCGTAGGGGCAGGCTGTAGCTTAGGCATGTAGCAAGCTCCTACTTAGCATTATTTATCACCAAGGATCTCCAGGCTGGGCCATGATGAATAATTCATTTTTCTTCTCAGAGGCTGCATCTCGAACCCAGCCCGGTCTGGCACCTCCCCGCCGCGTCCCGGCTCTTCGGAAAAAGCAACTTGGGCATCTCGGTGCTCGGAGTCCTTGGCCTCTTCGTGTTCATGTGAATGTGACAGCCTGGCGAGGGCTGGTGCTAAGTTTATCCCTGTCTGTGTGTGCCTCGCTGCCCGTCCTCCCTGAGCATCCCCCGGTGCTGCGCCGCTCGAGCCTTTTCGCAGCGCTGCAGATCCGGAGCTGTGCGTGCTTCCCTCGCAGAGCCGATTTCCACCAGCTCAGGAAACAGCCGAGAAATTAAGGAGAGGAGCCGTGTCCTTGTTCAAAGCTCTGTCCCCCGCCCCGACCCTGCCTGGCCCCAGGCTTGGGTGTGTGTGCGTGTGTGTGTGGAGATGCAGCCCCTCCCTGGTGCCTGCACGGAGAGGGAGAGCGGGAGACAGGAAGAGGAGCCAGCAGCCTTTTATTCTGGGACCCACTTGGAAACGTTTTCTAAAAGCCCAATAAATAATTAACAGTGGTTATAAGCATATTGCAGACACGAGGAGTTTTTGCTGCAGATGCCCGTGAGGACGTTGTCAGTGTGTTATCGACTGGAGGCTGCACCTCATCGACTGGCCGCTCATTAAGGCATCTATTCCATCTATTCATTAACTCCTCATGGACAACGAGCAGAGTTTAATATAAAATGGAACGGCTGCAACCCCCCAAAATAGCTGAGCTTGGCTTTTAGGAGACGACGTCATATCTTGAGTAGGAACAGAGGCAGGGAGGATGGAGGGGGGTGGTCAAACCGTTCCCAAAACCCGGCTCAGAGCTGGACCTAGAGCCTTCAAGTCCCTCCCTGCGAGTCAGGCGCCATCGGGAGGCGGGTAAAGCCGGCGCATCTTTCCCGAATCGATTCTCCTTCACTTAACTTTGTCTCTGTAGATTCAACGTCTCATTCCATCAGTAATAATAGATATATCCCGTGCTGGGTAGGACCCAAATGCTTCCAGAGGAATTTCCAAAGCTCAGAGGAAGGGTCTGCCCCACCACTCTGCATACTGGTTTCTCTCCCAGGCTCACTTATTATTGCTGGGTGGGTTTGCACTGAGCCTGGGGATGCTCATTGCTGGCAAAGGAGTTAAGGAGAGCTCAGGACAGCAAGAAGACACTGATGATTTATTTCACTCTCTCTCTAAGGTAATTATGTACCTAGACAGTCTTAAAGTGTGTATTTCTTTTCTCCAACAGACCAGAACAGCCTCTCTGATTCCAGTCTAGCAGATAAATATGTATTTACACACTTTATTAAGATGGGTATTACTTTCCTACAGGACTGACATAACTCTTCTGCTCTGGTATTTTATGTAAAACTCTATTTGTACATTAGTTTGAAAAATATATGACAAGTTAGATGGACCACAGCAGCCTTGGCCATTGCTGAGGAGCGATGTGTGAAGAACACGTGGTGGATGAGGGTGTAGATGAGACACGCAGCTTCCTCAGGACCTGCACTCCAGCTCTGCTGTGGGAGGAGGGGATGGCCTTGCTGTGCTCTCATCTGTTCTCAAAATTCAAAAAAAAAAAAAAACCAAACCAGCACTGAAATGTCAGGCCAGCTCCAAAGCTGAGGATGGCAGGTGAAACTTCGGGGAGAGGCCACCAAATGTGTCACCAACGTGTCAGGTTTGGCATTTGAGTCTTCCAGAGCTCAGGCAGTGGGATCATCATCATCCCCCCATTATCCCCCTCCATCCAGGCTGTAGCTCCTGGACAGACTACTCAGACCCTCTCCATCCCTGATGGAACAGGGGCTCCTGCTTTCCATGGGGGTTTTACTCCTGGCCAAACACTGGGATGAGTCACATTCCCGGTTGAACTCTCCCCGTGGTGCATCTTGTGCTGGTGGCCCGTGGAAGAGGCAAAAGTGGATCACACCAACCAGGGTTTCAAATTACTGTTGTTTTCTGGATCACATCAACCAGGGTTTCAAATTACTGGTGTTTTCTGGATCACATCAACCAGGGTTTCAAATTACTGGTGTTTTCCCATGGGCTGTTTTTGCTGGATCCAGAAAGGACATCCAGAGAATCTGTCCCTGCCCCAAGCACTGCAACATACCCCCTGCTAAAGCAGGCAGGGTGGAGGAGAGGAGGGAGCTTTTCCTGTCCTGGAGGGCTCTGGGAGGAGGGAAAAGCACGTTTTCATGCTGTTTCACACGCAGTAAAAACGTGGCTGGATTAACCCCACGAGGCAGCATCTATAATATATTAATTCTTGTATAATTTCCTAAAGCTGCTTAACTGAGAACCTCAGTGCATTTAACACACATTAGTAGGTAATAGCAATTAATCTGGAAAATGGGCAGCAGTTCAGGCACAGGCAGGACAGGGGCTGTCATGGTGAGGGGGTGTCCCTGTGAGTGAATTCCAGCCCAAGTTTGTTAGAGCTGGGTCTGCACAAGCCCTTCCTCACTGAGCTCTGTCCCAACACCACCCTGGCTCTGCTCAGCAGAACATTTCCACGTGTGCCTGATATTAAGCAAGGAGTGTTCCTACTGGCTTTAAGGGGACTATCTAATCTCCTTTAAATTAAGCATATGATTGGGTTTTGGCTAGGTTGGGTCCTTGGGCCTTAATCTCTTTATGCCCCACTTTCTCAATCTGCAAAATAGTAATTATCTACTTCGTGGGGCTAAATTAATTTCCCATATTTCACTGATGCTCATTCTGGCAATATGCAGGTTGCCATTCTCCCAGAGATTGCAGTTTGCATGCTGCTCAGCAAATTATGTATTATATATCCACACACACACGCACACACACAAATCTAAGCCTCAGGGAAAAAAAAAACCTAAATGTCACGATGGCCAAGACAGGATGTAAGCAATAACAACAAGGATAACACAAATGCAATTCGGGGATTCAGAGGATTTAGTGAATGGAGAATAGGCTGAGTTGCATGAAAAGAAGGTAAGAAACTCAGCTGAGTTAAGAAATAATAAAAAGAATAATGAATATCAAACAGGATGGAAGAGCTTAAATAAAAATTAACTTTTTTCAAGTACAGCTTGGGAGAGCTGATGGTGGTCAGTGCAGAGGGCAAGGAAAGAAACTGAGACATTGTTTTTAACCCCTTCATGAATCTCAGAGGAGAAGGGAAAAGCAAATGAAGTTTGTGGAAAAAAATCTGTCATGGCCATGTCTCTGCTTTGCAGGATGTGGAGGGCTCTGGATTTGGGGATAAATCGACAAATGTTACATGTTTCAGGGGGGAAACATGAAATAGAGAAGGAAAAAGGAAATTCCTAAAAATACCCTAGGGTTTCCCTTTTTCATTTTGACAGAATAACCCAGGGTTTTGCTCCCTGGGACTTGGAGCACAAAGCGTGGTAGGACCAGGAGATTTTTGTTCTGCACCTGCCACTTGTACATTCCCCGTTTGCTGTGAGGCTGCAAACAAGTAAAGATTCCATTAGGGATGAGGCAGCGGTGCAGAAATGTTGGGCAGATTAAATCTTGTTTGGTGTGTCTCTTTATCAGGTCTCAGCCCAGCTCTGGCAGTGATAAGGTGTGAAAGGCTCTGAGCTGGAGCTCAGGGATCAGTAATGTTCATTAAGATAAAATCAGAGACAGGCTCCTGCTCTCTGTTTTCCAGAAGGACTCATTCCATACAAAGGTAAATAAAAACCCAAACCTTACTGAGTTATCCTCAGGGGAATCCATGGGCTTTGTCATCACGATTTTCATTTTCTCCTGCCACAGTCTGCAGAGAAAAAGAACAGCTGAGGGACCAGAAAGGAAAAGAAGTCAACAAGTTACGGAGCAGCATCCACCTGGTTAAGTCTAATTCCAATGCATTGACTCTGCTCAGCTCCTTGGGGAATGAAGGAATGAAAGGAAAGGAGAAAAAAAAAAAAGGCAAGGAAATTGAAAGGAGTAATTCAATTTGGGAAGAATTATTCTCCTAATGATTTATGGCTTCATTAATGACTGATTGAACAAATGATTTTTTTTAACCTTACTAGGAATTGAGGTGCTGGCTGGGAGGTTACTGGGTGTCACAGCAACACAGACTCACTTGTCTCCATTTAAATACTTAATGCTTTCCATCTCCCTCCCCTCGGATCGATAGGATCTGGAAGCAGGCTTCTTGTTGCAGACTTCCTTGGCTTCACAAAAATGTGCCCAGGAGCAACAAGAAATGAGTGAATATTCAGTAATGAGACAGGGCAGGGAGGGCACCAACACTGCAGAGAGGTGTCCCACACCTGGGAGTGTCCGAGGCCAGGCTGGACAGGGCTTGGAGCAACCTGGTCTTGTGGAAACAGTCCCTGCCCATGGCAAGGCTTGGAACTGGGTGAGTTTTAAGGTCCCTTCCGACCCAAACTGTTCTGTGATTCCGTGATGATTCTTTGCCATGCATCGTTTACGTGTTGATAATTAGAAATAAACACAATAAATGCAGGCTTGGGCCAGTTCTCAGGGCTCACATCAACACGAAAACCTCCCGACTGCAAAAGCCCTGTGGGCACGAGGTTGCTGGGTGAGCAAAGCCAGTTAAAATTCATGATCTATGTTCACCACTCCGGTGCCTCCAGGCTCAGCAGCACGAGCGAGTCAGGCTCGTGTCCTTCAACTCTTCAATTAAACAGCCTCCTAAAGTTCAGACCCTGCTAATTGGTCTCAGAACTGCTTAGTGCCATAATTGGGGTTTTCCTGCTGGCAGATGTGCTGTGCTGGGGCTGTACCAGGATGACCTGGCTCGAGGGTGGACCAAAATCACTTTGGGTTGAGAAAACTGAGGCCGGGGAAGGGAGGGCAGGAGCAGAAGGAAGGGAACAAACCAGTCCCTTCATCCAGAGATGCACTTTCCAAGTCTATATTCAGGCTGGAGCCTCCTGTGGCCAGGCTTGGGTGGTGCAATGGGGCTGATAGAGAAGTGCAGACGTTGCAGCAGGTCCTTCCTGATGGGATTTTTTATCACCTGCAATAATGAAGGTCAGAGCTCCCGTCAGTCAAAGCTCTGCTTCCCTTAGTTTAGCAGGAAGATGGGAGAGCTGAACCACGGTGTGACCCTGTTGCTATTGGATATGGGCTCCATACAGATGATATGCAAACACATTTAAGGTTTTTCTGTCTGTTTGCAGGAGCAATATCAATTTGCAAAGATGAGCTCAATTAACATAACTCATTACTTTTCCACGTGTCACTGGTGTCAAACGAACATCTCCTTTGGAGGGACTCTCAAGGGGAAAATGCTTGGCCCATATATGTCTGTGTGGCTGCTGCTGTGATATAACAGCAAAGATATTTTCTTTCCTCCTATAAAATGGGAAAATTCCCTTTTGCTAAGCAGAGAGGGAGCTTGTGTGGGGGCTGAAGAAAAATGTCTTTGGCAAACATATTTTTTTTTTTTTGCCATAGACACAGGCTGGGGAACATCACTGCAGTCTGCACCCTCATGGAAAACACAATCTGTCTTTTTATAGGAAAAAATAAATTTTTTTCCCCTGCTGAAGAAAAGTTGAAACCATTTTGGAGACTTGTAACTCAAACTTTTAATTTTTCAGGTTAACCCCTTCTTTGTTTGGAAATACCAGACTATGAATTCATTTTGTTGATTATACAGAATCACAGAATGGGTAAGGTTGGAAGGAACCACAGTGGGATCATCTAGTCTGACCTCCCTGCTCCAATACTAATAAAATAAATTAATGAATGAAAGAGGAGGGAATTGAAGACTGATTTGGGATCAGGAGCAGAGTTGCCTCCTCTGAGCCTTCCTGTACATCCCAGGTGCTGCTCACTGGCCATGAAGGAGGAACCTGTTGCCCATCACCTGCCCACACATGGAATTTCATACCTGTTTTGGCATTTGGAGCTGTGTGTCCTGCCCATAGAATTAAAAATAACACCCCAGCTGCAGAGGTGAGGGCAGGAGCTCCGAGCAGTCCTGGCACAGGGATGTAATTCCCAACATGAGCAATGTCAGATACTTTTGGGGATATAAAGAAAAGTAGCCAGTGGTCTCTGAAGTGTGCTTATTTTCTCCTTGCAGAGGCTGCTTGCTTTCTTACGTGATACACATCAAAAAGGCTATTTTAAGTCAGGGGGTTGGTTGGTTCTTCTCTCTTTTTTTTTTTTTTTTTTTTAAAGAGAAAATCAGCTCCTACACTACAAAACTGCTGCCTGAATGCTGGGTTGCAGCAAACCCCGGTAATCTTGCTCAGCCCTGATATAAAATGACAACTGAGGGTATCGATGGGAGAGCTTCATTTGCTCTGCCAAATGTCATAAACAATTCCAAGGGTTTTTTTTTTTCCACCTTAACAAAGCGTCAGCAGCATTAAAAACTGAGAGGGGCTTGGCCAGGGAGCTGGGTGGAAATCAAGGTGTTTATAGCAAAAAGGAAAGGTCATGGCTTGGTGTCTCTGCAGCTTTTTGTGTCCTGTCTGTTGTCCCCAGGGATTTTGGGGGTGTGAGCTGCCACTGTCCCACCGCCGAGCACCATCCTGGAAGGATGGAGGGGTAAACAGTGAGCATTTCACTGGCCTTTGAGCTTTACCACTCTTTTTATTAGTGCCCCAAAAATACTTTACAAGTGACTTTTGGCTTTTTTTCTGTCCTTAACTAAATACAAAGAGACGGAAAACATCAGTGGTGGACTGCGTGTGCCGGTGGGGAGGACACAGCCCCACTGTGCTGGGGGGCTTTGCCCTCTCTCTGATTGTTCTTTAATTGCTGCTTTTTGGCTATCAGGTGGCTCTGTGATCCTGAAGCATGTGAGGAGGTGTCCTCTTGGGTCTTGCTTGGAGAAAGAGGTTTTTTTTGACAACTTTGATTAGCAGCAGGAACAGGTCACCCTGCCAGAGGGATGCTGGGCTCCAGCACACTCAGCCCAAGCACCTGAGGAGAGCAGGGAGGGGAGGTGGATATTGCTCTGTGATCTTTTTGCCAGCCAGATTGATGGGGAAGCTCCATAAAGGGCTTGGGCACCTGCTTGGGCACTGCTCCTGATGCAGCTCTTATTAATTCCGGTGGCAGGGATGGAGCGGCAGCGCTGCTGGGTCCGTGGCTCCCTGCCAGCTCCCCATCCGTGCTGGCTGGCTCTGAGAAAAGCCCTTCAGAAATGTCCTCATCTTCCTCACCTGAGCCACCAGCAGCAGGTCATGGTGTTGGATTCTGTGCTGCTGGTCGTGCTGGGGGTCGGTGCCCACCCCTGCCACAGCCACTGGTGACACCGACCCGGCCTTGCTGCAAACACCACGGGCTTGCCTGGAGGTGGGGATGTTTTTTCAATTAGAACAATCCCCTCTCCCTTTGCTCCTGGTCTCAGAGGAGCCTTGGAAATGTTCCTGCACTTAACATTGCGTGTAATTGCGGGCTGGCTGGGAAAGCAGCCCTCGGTGTACTTAGCAGCATCACCTCCTGATTTTTCAGGCAGCACTTACTAAGCAGGAAAGGAGGAGAGGCAGGAATCATCCAAGCCTTGTGGGAGCCATACATCATGCTCAGTGGGTTTTTGACACCCTCCATTAGGCTGGAGCATGGATGTGTGGGATGATGCAGTGCTGGGCACCACAAAGTGTCCCCTGAGCCGTGGTGGGGGGACTTTGGTGGCACTGCCATGGTCCAGCCAGCCCTCGTTGGCCTGCTGGAGTCCTGGTGTCCCAAAGGAGGCTGCAAACAGCTTTTGTTGAGTTCTGCTGCAAGCACCAGTGAGAAGAAATGCTGGAAAATAGCGTCTGTGGGGATGAAGTTTCAGATTTTGATCCATGAGCCAAATTAAAAGATTATTTTTCCTCTCAATAAACAAATCCCCTCTTCCCCTTCCTGCTTGTTGAGACATCTGCTCCTCTGAAAAGAGCTTGCACCACAGAGAAATCCCCCCTGCCGTGTGTCCTACTGTCCTCTCTGCCTGCTCTGATTTGCATCTTTTATATTTTCTTTGGATTGTGCTAGTCAGATTCCGTGCTTAGATGTGGTAGCAGTGCCAGGGGGGTTTCTATTACGAAATGCTGTTAACCTTTTGCTATTATTTGTCTTATACGTCCCCATGTGCTGCAGATGCTTCTTTGTTATCTGAGAGAGAATCCTACAGGAGTGCTATCAAACACAGAGAGGGATGGAGGGAGGGCTCAGGGCTCTGTAGTGGTAATGAGCAGCTATGTGGGGCTTCAGGCCTGGAGGTTAATGCCTGGAGCTTTTAAATCAGGAATGATCAGAAATGTTGAGAACTGGGTTTAATGGGAGACCGAGAGCCCAGCCTGGGATTGGAGGGGCAGCCTTGAAAGGAGGTAAAACCACTGACTGCTGGTTGGATTTCCATCCTCCAGCAAGTGATTCCTGACATCTGAAGTGGTTTGTTCTGGTGCTGGGGGTCCCTGACAGCAGCTTTGGGTGCCCCAGGGGCTGGTACAGACCCAGCAGCTTTCGGGACTTCTTTAACCACCCATTTACCCTCCATTTACACATTCTGGAAAGGCAAAATTGACTTCATTCTGCCAGGTCAGTGCCCTTTGGGACTGAGGACAAGGCTGCTGTCACACTGACTTGTCCCTGCTTATGGCCTCTCTGCTGCAACACTGCCAGAGAAGCCCCGTTTTGGTGGCCCTTTGTCACTATCCCCACATCAGTGTCCCTGTCTGTGCTCCAGGATGGCATCCCCTGCCCAGCTCGAGGACTGGGCTGTGTTTCAAGGCTCCTGGGACAGCCCTACCTGTTGGAGAGAAGAGCATTTCCCTCCAGGTTGGCTGCTCCTCCCTGGCCACACCGAGGAGCAGAACCTTGGCTTTGCTTAAACTGTCTGATTTTGCTGTCAAGGGAGATAGTGGTTCTGAACCATGGAAAATGCAGTTTTATTTCAGTCCAAGTTTTTCAGCTCTTTCCTAATTACTTATTCTCCCTTCCTGGGTTCTCTTTCCTCTTCCCAGACAAGAAAACCAAGAGAAACCCTGAGACCCTGGACCAGACCTACAGTGTGAGAACAAATCACATTTTGGGGGAGCACCAAGTCGGTGCAGAGAAGGATTTCCCAGTGAGAGCCTTGTGCCTTCCCGCTGCCTCTCCTTCCCTGCCTGGGCAGATGGAAGGCAGCAGCTTTTTAATTATTAAAATTAGTGCATCCTTGAAATCACGTAGCATGCTTTTGGCTCTGCAAATCACTGCTTTCGTGAGAGAGAGGCAGTAATAAAATTAACCGACAGAGAGGAATAAACAAGTGGCACAGATGTAAATATTATATAATCTGCATTTCCTAAAATATCCCTGGCTTGGCATCAGGAGTGGGATTCAGAAGAGAACCAGAGCAAGGGTGCTGATAGAAAACAAACAATCATAGCAGGCAAATAGTAATTAATGGTTCTGTAGATGGGTATTAATGTTTGCATTCAACCTCCTTGCCAAGAACCCTCAAGGTTCTTCACATCCCTCTGGGTGTGCCAGGGAAAAGTGGGGAAACTGAGGCAGATGGGAAGCCCCCAGTGCTGGGCTTTTGGGGAAGGTGTTCCTGTGGCTTCCAGGTTTGTATCCAAGGCTGGAGCAGATTTTTAGGTGATGCAAAGTGACAGGAGTCATTTTAAGCCAACAGTGCTGGGTCCCAGCACGTGCAGGGAGCCCGTCCAGCCCTTCGTTTGCTTCTGGGGAATCCCTTGACACATCAATGCTGGAAAATATCCCACCCTGCTTTCCCTTTTTGCTTTGCACCATAGGAACGTTATGTTTTAATGGACAAATTAGTGCCAGGTCAGCTCTCATATTTATGTCAGGTAGTGACTGCAGAGCACCAGCCTACTCTGCCCGGGTCTGCTCCAGCTCTGGCACTGCTGTGCCCATTTATGAGCATATTTATCACATTTATGGAGTGGTTGCTGCTCTCTGGGATCACTCCTGGCCTGAAGAAGCCACGGTGCATCATGAGAATCGGGGCAAAACACTTCCAGGAGCAGCATCCCATTCACGACAGGACACCCTGCTGGGTTCAGTGTGGGGAAAGGGAGTTCCTCCAGCTCACTGGCATTTCTTGCTATTTGTTTGGAAAAACACAGAGGGCACCTACACCAAACCATAGGGACCAGCCACAAGCCACTGCAAGGTCACCAGAGGGTGACCCCAGCAGGTTTGAAGGGGAGGGTGCTCAGGCACAGAGCTCTCCTCCACACACTCCCGGCTTGCTGCTCGGGAATCTGGAGTGGTGTTTGTTGTAACGTGACGGTGCCTCTTCAATGTCCCATGTCTGAAGTCACATTGGAGAGACGTGTCCCATCTGGTGAGTCACAGCCTCCTCCTGTCACTCGGCTACCTGCAGGGCCTCGCAGGAGGAGTGATGACTAACCCACGCAGAGTGACACATCACAGGCAAATGTAAATATTGCCTTTTAGTTTTTGCCTTCTGAAGCCTCCAGAAGAAAATTAATTTCATTTCAGTTTGAAAACACGAGCCAGCCTGGTGTTCTGTGCCGTGGCTGGGAGAGCAGCTGGGTCAGCCCTTCCCGAGCAGGTGGTGATGGGGAGATGCTGCTGCTTCCCATGTCTTGGCCCCCGCCTCCCTGCTGGAAAAGCTGTTTGGAACAGCACCTGGCTGCGGTGCTCAGAAGTGCATCCTCCACTCCTCAGCCCGCAGGCAATGCCAGCCCCGCTGCCTGCAGGCAGGACCAGGGATCACTATCCCAGGAGATCAGCCCTGGCCTTTCTGCGTGAGGGGGATTCACAACAGCCCCGATCAAAAGCCCTCCTCTGATCCGGGAGACAGCGGTCGATGGGAAATTAGCTGTGCTCTAGGGCCCGATTGCTCCGGCAGGAAGGGGCTGCTGGGGGGGATGAACTCATTCCTGCTCTGTGATGGAATCAAAAGGGTCTGGTCCCAGCTGGCTCCATCCTATTTTATTTTTTTTTTTCGTTTTCTCTTTCCACTCAGACTGCAGACAGCTCCTGTGCCATGAGAACAGGGGGTGCACGGGTGGGTGCAGCCGCCTCCACGCTGCGGTTGATGTTCTCCTCTCATCTTGGTGCTCCATCAGCACAGGGGGATTGAGGAGGAGAGAGAAGAGATGGGACATGGGATTGGGATGTGGCTCCAGTCCCTTCCCAGTGCTCCTTCTTCCTCACTCACATCATTTAGAGGGTAAACCCTTAGTGCAGTGATGCCATGCCCAGCGCCAGCCCTTGCCAGGGCTCCTCCTGGCACTGGTGGTGCCTGGGGCCAGCTCACACAGAGGTGACTGATGTGAGGCCGGTGTTGGACACCGGGAATGGTCCTCACAGCAGAGGGACAGAGCTCCCAGAGTCTGTCTCACACTCCCTGAGTATCTCCCACATCCCACGGGCTGCATCCAAAACCAGAAGTAAACCCAGGCACGTGTGTGAACACTTTAAATATGATTCCAGTCTTGTGTGAGACACAATCTCTGCACATGAAACAGGTGAAAGACCGTGTTCCCCCAAGGCATGGCCTTCATCACATTCAGCTGACGAGCACTGAGCATCAGAGGAAGGTGAAATCAAAAGAATAAAGTACATGATTATAGACAGCATAAAATCTTTAGCGAAATTGTTCCAATTGCCTTTGAAGCTCCTGCCAGAGATGCTATTTCCTTTTGTATTATTACTGTTTTGAAGGGAAAAAAAATCTGTATTCTCCCCAAACCAGGTTGCTGCTGTACTCTTTGTAAATGCCTGCCATCTCATCAGCTCCACATTAAACCAACATTTCGGATTCAAACCGACTATGCAAGTGGATAAATGGAGTAGTAATGGCAGGAATTAGCAAGCAGGGCACAGGATTGAGGCAGCAATGATTTACGAGGCTGAGGCAGGAACAATCAAAGGCATCAGATCACTTCTTTGCTGCCCTGTGTGCACCTATTTGCATTTTATTCCTGACAGCTGGATTTTAAAGGTAACTTCTCACATGACTGGTGAATAAATGATGCTCTTCTTTTTGTTCTTAGCTGAACAAAATTGTTCAGAAATGGGTGAGAAGACTGGAATTTCTCCCCTGAGCTGTTGGGGTGTTGTGCCTGTGCCCATTGCAGGGAAGCAGCAATCTGAGGGGGCTGATCCTGCTGAGCACCCCGAGACACCACAGCAACAATTCCACAGTCACACTCCCTGTCACCATCCCTGGTGACCTGTCCTGCTGGGCATTCCCCAGGGCTCTGCTCCTTTCCATGCCAAGCCAGTGCCACCGCCCAGCACTGTCCACCCTCCACTCATCCCCTCCTGCCATCCCTGGTGGTTTTCCCACACCACCACAACCAAACCAGTGTGTGCCCACAACTGCTTCCCTTTCCAACCCTGACCACTTGCTGACAGCAGCTGGACATCCCACAGCAGCATCCCCAGGGACCAGCAGTGCCAGTGATGGCCTTGGGACCATTCCTTTAAAGGGGGAAAGGGATGGAGATGCCCACAGGTGCTGCAGTGGGAAGGAGCTGCTGGAAAAGGGGCTCTTTTTGAATCCCACTGCCCAGGAGAGCCAGGGCTTCTCTCTGGGGATTCCTCTGAGTTATTCTCTAAGTGCTAATCTTGTTTCTGGGGCAGCACATGGAGCTGAGCCATCCCTGTGGGAAGGGAGAAAGCCAGGAATGTGCTGGACTCTTTAACTCTTATAAAAGGCTGAGGGCAGTGGGTGTAAATCTTCAGTGCCGTTGTCTCGGGGGTTTTATGACAATGAACTGCTGTGTATAAAACCTGATCAATGGACTTTGTGGGAAGATACTAAACAGAGCTGTGTGACCCCAGTGGCCGTGTGCTGGTGGCTGTGACGCCGGTGACAAGATGTGCTTTCCTGCCGCCGACCGCCGGAACGTGGCTGGCTCTGGGATGGGAACACGGGAGCTGCTTGGAGAGGGAAAAGATGTGAGTACTGGGGGGCAAAAGAGGAGCCCCAGAGGGTTGAGCCTGCTCCCTGCCACGGGGGATGGTGCCTCTGCAGCTCTGCACCAGGAGCATCAGCTTCCAGAGCTCCTGCATTAACAGAGGCAAAGAAAACCCCGCAAGAGAAAAGAGAAATCCTGGTTTGGAGCTGATGACAGGATGATCTGGGGGTTGCTCAGTTTTTCTTTCAGATCTGAGAATTCTGGAGTTTCATGCCCTGGTTTTGCTGAGCCCTGACTCGACCTGTACCTTCTGCTTCAGCCAATAACTGGATTTTATAAGTGCCTTGACTGAACTCACCTTGTCACAAACTTCTCTGCTCCCTCAGTTCGTCAGTGTGGGGGAAAATCGATAGCGAGCACTTAAACCTGCCTCTACCCTGGCTGCCCACTGGGTATTTTTGACAGAAAAATAAAATAAACCAGAATGGAGTGAAATAAAATACAATGAAAACTAGCAACGCTTTCCTCTGCCAGACACCACAGGAGCTCACTCCTGGCGTGGTCCCACTTCTGTGGGAGGGACTCTCTGAGATAATACTGATTTTCCTGGGTGATGGTAGAGCTGATTTTGTCTCTGCCCTTGGATTCTGCCTCCTCCCTGCTCTGCTTGGCTTTCTTCATGTTCAAATTCTGCCTCTGTCCCTCACTGGACTCAGCAAACACTGCTGGGAGGACTCTCACACTCATCCTGTGTATCCAACACAACTTTCTCCTCACACAGGAGGGGACAGTTCGGGCTTTTGAAACACAGGACACGTCCATGTCTTGGTGCAGGATGCTTGTCACCTTGAGAGATGTTTAGAAAGCTGAAATGAGCAGGAGGGATGGGGTTTGTTTTGCAGCTCCCCCCCCTCACTGCTTCAGACTACCTTTTCATGCAGGGGCAGATGCCAATGTTTGTTCTTCAGGCTCCCTCATGCTCCTGCATGCATTTCAGCCATCTCTTCTCAGCCACCTGCAAACAACAGGAATGTGAGTGCTGTCCCCATCCCTTCCCTCTCCACTTCTACCTCATTTCAACAGACTGAAATTTAAACAAACAGATTTTTGCACTTGACTCTTCCCCTGCTCCAGGGGCTACAACAACAGCTTTTCCTCATCATCTGATGTTGACGCAGCCACAAGATGCAGAAAACAAAGGAAGGTGAGCAAATTAAGCAGGTGGGCACTTCTGTGCTTGCCAATGCCCCCTTCCCTGGTGCTGAGGAGCAGGGATGGAGCTGAGAGATGAGAGAGGCTGTTTGCCTCTGGTGTCTATCTGGAGCTCTCCCGGGGTGCCCCCCTCTTCCCTGCAATCCCCAAACACACCTCCCTGGACTCGCCCTTTGCTTTCAGCTTCCTAATGCCTGTCCCACCTCCACTACTCACATCTGCAGATCAGGTCTGCAGTCTCACAGTGTCAGGAACTTCAGAAGGTCCCAGAATTCAAAGGCCAGTGGGGACAAACATGTGATGGCCTCCCTGCAGTCAGCCTTTGAGCTCCACGGATCAGTGGTGAACCACCCAAGGATGTGAACTCGGCTTCGGCTTTGTGCCCTGCTGCCTTTGAGGAGGAGGAGTGAGGGGAAGTGTTGAACTGTGGGTACAGATGTACATCAGACAGCCCTTGATGTCACCTGCAGACCGGGGTAGTTCACTTCAGAGAGACACTGATCTACCCAATTCTGCTGCCACGAAGATGGGAGAAAAAAAAGTGTTGCAGTGATTTCTCCTCCAAAATGCCTCCGAATAAATGCTCTCATCTAAACCAGCAGTGCCATTCCCCCCCAAAAAGTAAGAGGGAAGCAGGACTCCAACATTCAAAATGCAAAGACAATTTTAAAACGCCCTTTTATTCCCCCTCACACAAAATAGGAAAATCTAATTTTTTTCACCTAACATACTCATCACAGGAATCCATCCTCATTTGCAGCTGTGAGGAAATTCATCATTTTTAATTCTATAAATTCTAATTTATGGTGCTCAGCAGCTTTGCAGGAGATGAAGACAGCAGTGGGTACGGGGAGGTTGCTGGGAAAGGCTCTCATTTCCCTCCTGGCTTTCACACACGTGAGCAGGAGCCGTGAGGGACCTTGAACACCAAGGCAGAACTTGAGATGGGTTATGTAGGCACTTACCCTGGAGTAATGAGGATGAAGGTGCAGTAATGGCAGCCTTTGTGTCTAATAAAGGCAAATTTATTCAGAAGGCTCCCAGAAAGTCAGACCACGACAATATCAACCTCAACTAGTTGGTTCCTGATCCGAATCTCTAAGTGGCAGGAAAAAAAATTACAGCTCCTCATCCCGCTGTGGAAACGAATGTAACTGGGACAGCAGAGCTAAAACATACTCAGGAAAAACTATGGTGGGCACTGCCCTATGGAGCTGATGGTCCCACACTGGTCCCACAGAACCACAGAATGGTTTGGCTGGGAAGGAACCTTAAAGACCATCTTGTTCCAACCCCCTGCCATGGGTAGGGACACCTTCCAGGTTGCTTCAAGCCCTGTCCAACCTGACCTTGGACACTTCCAGGGATGGGGCAGCCCCAGCTTCTCTGGGCAATCTGTGCCAGGGCCTCCCCACCCTCCAGGGGAAGAATTTCTTCTTAATATCCAATCTAAACCTGCATTAGGATGATCAAGGTTTGTAAGGATGGAGGAAGTTTAAGCTCAGGGCATGTCACAGGCTGCCACTTCCGCAGCCCTGAAAGGTCTTTTTGGTGTTTTTTGTTTGTTTGTTTGTTTGTTTTTGCTTCCCCCCTCCCTTTTCCACGCAAAGCATCAACACCTTGGGGGTGCCCGGCTACCGTGTGAGGGGAGCAGGAGGGGCGAGGAGCAGCAGATGAATATGCATCACGCCTTTTGTGCGGGCACTCTTAATGCAATTTTGCTGACGAGCTCTAAAATCTATTTTTATTGCAGCTAAAGTGCCGAACCATCCTTTAAGGTAAATGCAGAGCTGGCCGGGTTTCCTGCTCCTTGGCTGTCCCCGCTCCCGGCTGGGAGGGAATGGCTGTGCCGGGAGCGATTTGCGGCGCTCCCGCGGCTCCGGCCGTCGGGGCGATGTCGGTGACACGCTTCAATTTGGGTGAAATAAAACCTGTCAGGGGGGAAGACGTTCGGCTCCCAGAGACTTTTCCCAGCAAACGGAAGGAAATAAAGGGCAGGCGGCTCTGTCAGAAGCATAAATGTTTCATCAATTCTTGCTTAACTCGGCAAACCTTCCTCGGGTAGAAAGTTTGCAATTATTACCTGGATCAAGACAGCTTAATTAAGCAATTAGGATGTAAAGTTAACAGCCCTTGCAGAATGAGTTGCAGTGCTTTAATTTCGGAGTTGCTCGTGCGTGCAGGAGAGTGACGGTTTGGGAAAAGGCCACTTTTTTTCTTTTCCTTCCCTCAAAACACAACCACCGTCAAATTAACGGGATAGGGCACGTCCGCAGGCACTGATGGGAATTTCGCCTGAATCGGGATGCAGCAAATCGCTGAATAAAGCCCCCCCACCAGCCTTGCACCAGCCAGAGACAACGGCTCCTTGGAGAGCCCGCGGAAGGCAGGACGTCTCTCAGACCGACTTAAAGTCCCTCCTGTGGCTTCCCGGGAACCACACAAGTAAACAAGGCGGTGAGGTGGCTCCAGGGAGTGATGTGCTGGACAGCCTCCAAAATGTGCTGGATCGGGGCTGCAGCTTTCTAACGATTTTCAGCCAACACCAAACAACAGCCGGGAGGGGCAGCCAAGGTCGGGCTGCGGAGTCAGGAGGCACAGGACACACGCCTGGACATCTGCCTCATTCACACGCTGTCTCCATCTGTTCAGGGAGGCTGTGGACATTCTGGCAGCAGAAACGCCCCTCTGTCCCAGCCATGAGATAGTGTTGGAAAAGGAATGGCACGTGGAAGTTCCCCCACCTCCACCTTGCCGGACCTGACTCGGTGCCCTGTGAGTCGGGCACCTCGATGTCGTGGCCAGCAGTTCTTTCTGCACGGCACAGCTCCTCTTCCTGCTGCTCTGGGGAAAGCCTGGATTTTAAAGAACAAACCTGCCGGGTTTGTAAGCTCCTTAACCTCCATCTCCGGTGACCTAGAAACACCGGAGCTCCCTCGGTGTCCCATGTGCTCACATCCTCCCCTGCCCACGGATGGATTTGACAGCTCCTGATGCTTGGAAAACAGGCTCAGCCTGAGGCGGAGCTGCAGGAGTGTAACATGACTGGGGAAAGTAGAAAGCTGAGTGATTTTTGACGCGGGTCATAAAATCTTTATGGTAAGTAAGATGAACCCCTTGAGGTTTGAAATTGTAAAATTCTGGTTCCAGGCTGTTGGTCCTGGAAATTAAATTCCCGTTGTGCAGTCTCGGAGGTGCCTTATGCAATGCCCAGTGGCACCAACCAGGAGGGAGGAGTGATGCTCACAGACCTACATCCCACCACGACCACTGGGTAACAGCAGGGGCTTGTTTGGTCCAACATTCACTGGTCTGGAGAAAACAGGGAAAAAATGATGGGTTTGGATCTCACAGTAAAAACTATCAGTGAAGTGTAAACTCTGAGAATACGGATATTTCTCCAGTGCTTTCACTCCTGCAGTTAATGGCATGAATCCCCCAACACATCCATCTAAATGTGTCTGACAGAGAGGCCTCCAGCTTGGACTCTGACCAATCCTGGTGGTGGTGTTGTTGCTTTGGTGGGTTTTGAGGTTGCCCTCTGCCTTTTGGGGTCTGATCTAATGGCAGTTGCAGCCAATGGGAACCTTACTAAGGACAATTAGATGAGCAGAAGGCTGAGAAAGGAAGTGGGTTTCCATCTCAGAGTATTAATTTAAACTGCTCCCTTGGGGCTGTCCCTTTAAGGAAGCCTAAAATCATAATTAAAAACTTCAGGCACAAAACACGGCTTTTTCTTAATATCTTTGGGTAATTAAAACTGTCAGTGGGGGAGGATTAGCACAGGTTAGACACGGTATTTCAATTTAAACTTCTTCTGATCCCTTGAAGTTTCTACTTATTATTTTTTTAGCAAACTTTAATTCAGCTACCATAGATCTGCAAATTAGACCCAGCGAGGTCCAGCCCATGTGAGACACTGCTGACATGTTTGATTTGGAAGATGATGGGCTGATGGAATAACCTGAGCTATGTGGACTGAGGATCCGGCCAGAAACACACAGATGTGGGAAGACTGATCTTGACTGGAATTAATGCTTTGAAAGCAGTGAAGACAAGGCTGAATTAGCTGAGGTTTCAAGCCAGAGGTACCCAGACATAGTCCTGCCTCCACCACAAGCTTAATTACTCATCTTCAAACCATGCCCAGGGTTGTGTTTCCCTGCTGTGGAAGGGAGGAAAGCAGACAGCCCTGGGCATGGACCATCAGAAAGCTGAGAGATTTGGACAGCAGGTTTTAAGCAGAAAAAACAGAATTTCAGTAAGTTGTGGTGAAGCTCAGAAGCATCACCAAGAGCTTGCAAAAAAACAGCTCACAAGGTGACTGTCCTGGTGATCACACAAAACCAGGAGGCTGGTTCCCAGTGATACTGGGACGGTTGTGTCCCCAGGGGATGCTCAGGGACTGGTGTGCTCCAGGAGCACCCCCAGCCCCAGCATCTCCATTTCCTCTGGCCTTACCCACGTGGGAAAGAACAGCCCTGAATTCAGCAGACAATGATGAAGCCTCTTTAGGCTCCCCTGACAGAAAACCACTTTAATAATGGCTGATTGAATAGGGAAAAAGCCAACAAGAGCACAACAACCCAAATCAATGCTCGATAGCAGCCTATTATTTTTTCCTCCAACAGTCCTACAGGACAACTCCTTCCCCCCAGCTCCACCTCGCCTCAGAAACACCACAGACCTTGTAAACAGGGAAATTTGAAATAAAACACCCCGATTGGCTACCCTGGGGACACAACACCACAAACACTTATATATCATTGGCCATTCCAGCTGGAAATAAAACACCACCTGTAATTCGTCACAGCGAAAACACGGCCTCGTTTTTTTTCATTCTCCGCTCCCCCCCCTCTTTCCACCCATCAGCAAAAGTGGGTGGAAGTCAAAATTGCTGAGCAAAAATGTAATGTATGTACATAAGGAGAGGAAGCAAACGACTGGGATTACAATTTATTGCAGAGACCGTAGGCGGCGTGTGTGATTGCCCACAAGGAAATTGCCAGAGATGCAGATATTTTGCAGAGCTTCTTATTTACTTTCTCCTCTACTTTGCAACTAAATAAGATATTCAATAAGAGTTGGCAATTTTCTCACATGCAGCCTCCAAACAGCTCTCTATTTTTGATGATGAGTAGTAATTTCGACATTTTGCCTTACAAAAAAAAAAACAAACCACCGTACACACAAAACCACCCAATCTTCCACACTTTATGTTTTCCTAATGGAAAGGGGTTATTCTAGTAAGAAATTACCCTTCATTTATGGAAAAAACCCATTTGATTACTTAAAAAAATCACTGCACGGGCTGAGCCATAGTGATGCGTGGTATTGTATTATTGAAATGCCCCTGCTCTTTTTGGGATCTCTTTGGTATTGATATAAGAGTCAGATGATATTGATGGTCAGGGAGCTTGGGAGAGCTGTAAAATATCCATCCCGTTGGCATCTGTCTTCCTTAGCTGCATTGACTGGAAACATCAGATCCAATTTCTTTGGAGAAGCGGCCCGGAATGACAATTTGGAGGGAGGGGAGGTGGTGAGAAGTGAACCCAGACACGTGGATTGTCTCCGGGAGAGGGTGGGGAAGCACGGGTGGCACTCCCAACCAGCTGCTCAGAGATCAAAGCCGTTTGCAAAAATCATATTTCCAGATGGCTTGGAAGCAGGACACCACCAGGCCAACCCACCATGGTCTGTCAGCAATGAATATAAATGGTGCTGAGCATCATGTTGCTGAGAGGAGCATTTATCCTCATAATCAGTGGCATGTTTTGTCCTCTCTCCTTCTTGGAAGGCACCTCCAGGGGAGTCACTGAAATGCTTCTGTGCCTGCAGGCAGCTCTTGGAAGGCCCCAGCTTTGGGGACACGGGGCAGGGACACCTTCTGCTAGACCAGGTTGCTCCGAGCCCCGTCCGACCTGGCCTTGAACGCTTCCAGGGGTGAGTTTTCCAGAAGTTTCCCGCACACTATCAAAACCCAGGTCCTTTATGGAAGTGGGCTGCTCTCAGGGATATTTGGGTACCACATCTCATCCGTCCCCGAAGAGACTGGCCAGAAGAAAGACTCTCATCCAAACCAGTGGTGTCAAACACGTGCAGATGAGCACATGGCCCAGCGAGTTTGGGCAGGAGGCTGAACTAGCCCACAGGATGCAGAGGTGGCTGAGTGCTGAGGCCGTGCCCTGTGCATGGAAAACTCCTGGGAAGATGCATCTCAGATCCTGAATTAGCTCCCTGCAGCTTCAAAAAGGCATTGAATAATGTAGACAGGAAAATGAGCACAGGACAATCTGGCTGCCATCCAGCTTATCCAAATATTGCTATTTTGGGCTTTGTTTGAGTTTCTTTGCAGCTCAGAGGCACATCCCAAGATCCCAGTGCTTTTGATCTGGAACGCACTGAATAATTCCCTTTAAACAATAATAAAAGAGGAATTTTTGACACCGCCTCCATAGCAACGACTGATGTCACAAATGCAGGAACATGACTTCATGGCAGGACCCGAGCTCGGGAGGAACTTTTACTCAAGAGCAAATATCACCTGCAGCAGAGTGGGGAATACAGAAAACTGGGTAAACAGCAGATCACTGCTTTGCATAAATGTCCTTTTACCTCAAGCAACTGCTGAGGATGAACATCTCTTTTTCCAAGGCATGGGATGGGTTGTTATGAGTAGGGCTCTCCATGTAGAGGCAGCTTTGGAGAAGTGGTTTTGCAGGCACTTAACCCATTCCCAGCCCTCCCTTGGGAAGGTCTCCAGCACTGGGCTGCACAAGCTGTGAGATTGCTAAATAACTCCAATGAGATAAAGGATTTTTCTAGATTTTCTTGGCACTCACAGCACAGCAGAGACCTGGGTGAGAGCCCAGGGGTTGTAACCCAGCCCCTGCTTCCCAGGACAGCACTGTGGTTGTGGAAAAAGCTGTCCTGTTACACAGGGAGTCTTTGCAGTGGGTCATGCCAGGTCAGTACAAGCTATCTGGGTAAATGAAAGCCAGTGTTGGTGAATACAAGCCACCACTGATGGCTGCAGCAGCAAAAGGCTCTGCTGGAAGAGCTCCTTGAGCATCCCAGGGACTGCTTGCAGGATGGCTCAGTGCAGTGGAGCTGAGTGGCTCTTACAGGGCTTTCTGGACAAAAATAAAATGTACTGAGGCATTTTAAATTCAGCCTGGAGGCGATCTCTGTCTGCAGCCCTTGGTTCACATCACCATCTGGCAGGAGGAGCTGAAATCCATTTCCATCAGAGGCTTTGCCAGCAAGAGAAAGAAAGTGAAGGTGGGAGCTGGTTTCTCGAAAAGCAAGGGCTCTGTCAGAGCTCCCACTGCCTGGCAGCCCCCGAGCCCAGTGCCTGGAGAAACAGGAGCCTTTTACTTGAGACCCTGCTGTCATTGCCTAAATCTGCAGCAAAAAGCAAACCCAGAGAGAGCTTTGTCTCTCCACGGCGTAGGGCGCAGAAAATTCAGCTACTCCGAGAGGGGCAAGTGAAAGGGTCCTTTCCTCTGCTCTGTAAGTCTAAAAAACAACTCCTTGAGGGGTTACTCTCATGAATAACTTGAATCTGCTGCCAGGACCAAATTCCAGCATCCCACTGCAGTGCCTGAGGATCCAGCCCCTGGGGAAAGAAAAAACCAGTGGCACTCCTGGACATTCAGGGTGTCCTTTATTTAGCCTGAGCCCCCAACAAGGCAGATCAGATGAGCCCCATCCTATAAAGATGCTCCATCCTATAAAGATGCTCCATGTCTACAGACATATTTCACACAATATTTTTGTCAGCCAACACTGTAGAACAGAGATGGTTGTGTCTACTGGGAGCCTGATTTTCCTGCTCGTGCTGGTGCCTGCCCTGCCAATAACAAATAGATTCATTTATAAAATCTCTGTCATTGTCACCAGGCAAGTTACTGCAGGGCCACCGAGACACGGGCCTCAGGCCAAGTTATATTGCTCGCTCCATCATCCCACACGCTCGTGTTGCCTGCACCAAATTTTCAAAATCTATTATTCACATCAGCCTGGGGTTTGAGGGAACAGATTTCCGATAGTTTGCAAATATCGTATTTGGAACAAAAGCCATTTCCATTCTGCAGAAGAAATAGAGGAGTGTGAGTTAGAGGCTTCAGGAGGTGCCTGCTATGAGAGGAAAGAGCAATTTTGCTGCCTCGTGGGTTCTCCATGTGGCAGTGCCAGGCAGAGGACACAGTGGAGACCCTGTAGAAGAGCACTGGATGCTCCAGTGGTGCCAGCTGGGATCCTGGAGAGAAGGCAGGGAGAGAGACTGAGCATCCTCTTGCTTCTTCCTCCCTTTCCACAACTTTTTACAGGAAAGAGAGGTCAAGGGTATGGTTCAGAGCTGAGTTTGTTCAGGGAATATGCTTGAACAGCCTAAATCTCCCCAATTTCTCATCCCTTCCCTGCTATCAGGACCAGGAGGGGCTGTGTCCTCTCCAGGGGAGGGCTGGGGGCTCATCACAGCTCCCCTCAGCCACAGATCTGCTGTTGGTTTCCCTTCTTACCAGTTATTTCCATTTCCTGATCCACCTTCCTCCTCCCTCCCCGACAACAACAGCCTTTCAGCCACCAAAGTGGGACAAATGGCTCAACGACAATTTCATATTTATTTGTTGTCCTTGAGATTAAATATTCTTAAATAATAACACCAAAAAGGCTTAGAGCTACGGAGGAAATTCTTCTGAGCTCCCATCAATTCAGCACAGCAAAGGGACATGGGATTACAGGGAGGGTCAGGCTCTGCCCACAGCAAGGTACAGGATTTGTTTTTCCTGAAACAACGGGGGTTTTTCTGAACCAGTTTCAAGTGGAAGCTTAAAATCAGGAGAATGTTAATCTGCTTTTACGGTCCCTGCCTTTAATCAAAGCCTGTTGTAATTAACGTGCACACTAATAACTCTGTAAATGCAGGACAGATTTAATAGGAAGAGTTTGCACAACAGGAATTTCAACCAGAAAATGCAGTTTAGGGTGTTTCAGGCTTTCTGAAGAGCCACCAGCCCCGCTGCTGCCCTGGAGGGCTCCAGGGGAGGGGCTGCACCCGCCTGGCACCACGGGTGTGACACTTAAATTCTTCACATGCAAAATTCCGACTGACTCTGGCAATGGTGAATTCCAGAAGGGAAAAAAGGGGCCCTGGGTGGGCGTTTTCCCCCACCTTCAACCCCCCTGGGAGCTGCCACACTGCACGGAGGGCTGGGCCTGATGGAAAGCAGGATGGAAAGCAAGGTACTGACATCACACCCCTCGGTGCCAGCACAGGCATGGAGAGAGCCAGAGTCCTGCCCTACCATTGAATATTACTTTCCCTAAGAAAAAAAAAAAAGGGGGCTGGGTAGAGAGAAGTGGGGAAACTTGTTGGATTAATCCAGAGATTTAATGTCCAGCTGTTGTGGAGTTTACAGGCATAAAAGATTATTGAGCTCGGAGGTCCTGTGTCACAGAGACTAACAATTTTTTGCTGCAACGGGGCTATCAAGGATTGGGACTGTGTTTTATGGGGCTGATATATGGCTCCATAAAGAAGAGACAAGGTCTCTTTCTTTTCTCTTTGAGTAGTTAGTGAGTCACACTACAAAGCTACAATAAACTCAGCTGGAACATCCAGGGATTCCAAAGCAGCAATGCCAAAGCCTTCATATTATTACTATTAATTATTACTATTATTACATTAATTTCTAAGACATCAATCTCCATACTATCTGGGTACTGTGATTTAAATTTAGCACAAAATTAGCATACATTAGCTAAATTAATGTAACATACCATATGTGGTAAAAACCAACGTAACATAATGTGGAATAAATTACAATAATTTAACATTGACTCGCAGGACTTGATGAGACTGTAAATCTTCTTTAAGAACTAAGATTAAAGCAAGAAAACATTAAAAAGTAGATCCATTTTACAAAGGCACAGCCTTTGCAAACGCAGTGTTTTGAAACACAGTTCATTTAGTAAAAGGTTTCATCCAATTTGCCACTTAATAGTGTTGCTTTGCAATTACAACATTCCCTTTCACCCAGAGCACCTGCAGCGCTTTACAAATAATAATTCATTTGCGGTGTGTCTTGTGAAAGCCGAAGAGCATCAACATCCCCAGGTTTTACACGGAATGAAAATGAGTCGTGGATAAATTAAACCATTTGGCCGAGTGTGGCAGAGGCAGGGACTGTGCCTCGGAAACCCTGACTGCCTGGACCATCCATCAACACGCTGCTGCTGCTCGTGTCAGCGATGGAACCTCCTCCCAGCTCGCTCTGCTCACACGCCAGGCCCTGATTCCTGCGTGGGATGGAGGGGATCCGCTGTGATCCCCAGCAATTCCCACCCGCTGCTGCCCTCGCCGCTCCTGCCATTCCACTGGGGATGTCAAAAGCTTCTCCCCACCACCATGGGTTTTGTTGGAGGAGGTATCCAGCTTTAAAGGAGGGGATGTTTTTACTGCAATAATCACGCAGAGCTCAGTTTCTCTCCTGCTGGAACCACCTCGCTGCTGCAGAGCCGACAGCAACCCGGCTCTCACCGGTCCCCTTGGGGACCAGACAAGAACCAAACCACACAGGGAAGCTCTTCCCCCATTCCTTTGTCCCACTGTGCTCTGCATTTCACTCAGGGTGATCAGAGGAACACAAGCAGCACTGGGAGCTTTGCTGCAGCTCCTGCTCTCGGGTCTGCTGGGAGGAAACCCAACAGCATCTCCCCTCCATGGGAAGCGCTTTGCTGCTGTGAGCTCTGGAGAGCTGGACTCCTCTGTGCCTCAAGGGGAGGAAGAGAGAGAAGGGAGAGTCAAGACATTGTCCTTGAAGAATGCAGGAGCAAGTATATTAGTCATAGAAAATCCATTACTCAAGATGATGAATGTCCTTTCCTGCTATGTTGCTGTTAGTTGCTGGAATTAAAACCCAGACCTGTGTTGCAGCTCTGTGAGGACACTAATTTACATGACAAGTACACAGATTAAAAAACTAGTATTTTGCAGGATTGCAGAGTTGGTCTGGCCATTGGAGAATTGCCCCTTTCCAGTCTCCACATTAAGAATCCCACCAAACACCCAATCCCCCATGGCATGTGATGGACCATGAGCAATGCTAGAGCACTTCTTCCCCCAAGGAAAGGGGGTGCATCTGGGGGAGCCCCACAGGGTGTGTGTGAGCAGAGCAGAGAGAGCATTTGATCATCAGAGACAGCTCAGGGGTGGCCACAAGATCCAGAGTCAGAGAGATGCTTGTGGGGAATATGAGGGGTCTGGTGTCTCCCCTGTGGACCATCCTGAGCCATAACTTCTGAGCTCCAAACTCACCCCGCAGCCCAATTCCTGCAGGACACGGCCAGATCCTCACACAAAAAGCCTTTGAGCCCAAGCCAACAGGGAAAGCAATTAGGAAAGATAGCTCCAAGTGCACTAAAATAGGAGAAAATAGATGAGGTAGGTAAAGTCCTGCTCTCCCAGGGATATGCCCATCTGCCCTGGCCATGGGCTGCCTGCCCTCCATCCCTCCATCCCTCTTTCCTGTTTGGTGCAGCTCAGGGAGGCTGTGGCAGAAACCTGCTGATGTGCTCCTATTGCTGGAGTAAGTCCATAGAAACAGCACTCATGGCTGGCAATGCTGCACTGGAACAATATTCCCATGGAAATTGCCATTTTCATACACGAAAGAGAGAGAGAAAAGGAATTCAAGCCTGGCAGAAGGATGACGAAGGTATCGAGGTCCTGGGCACCACCCTCAGCAGGAACCTGCTGATGGAGGGAAATATTATTTTTCAATAATAAACCAATTTCGAAGTGACTCAGAATCCAGTGACAGGGGAGTAATTTAATCAACATCTCCAAATCATTTCACCTTTGGAGTAAGAAAACGCGCTATTGGAAAAACCACAAAAGAAATGTTCCCAAGCGTCTGAAAATCCAGTTTTGGGGTTTTTTTTTCACTCCCCGTCCTTTGAGAAGTTATGACACGGTGCCAAAATGTGAAAACACACAGATTTTCTGAGGAATAAAAGAATTTAAATTTTGCTCACTCCTGGTCAGCCGTGAGCTCAATATTATGGAGCAGGTTTTTAAAGCTGTAGAGGAGGTGATGAAAGAATATTAATGACATTCTTAGATGAGCAGTAAAATACACTGATGCCGCTAATAAATTGTAGCTGCTTTTGTGCCCGTTGGGATTTTGGATGGATACAAGCTGATCTGAGAGATAATTTTTGTTGTGCTTTGCTGGAACTGGTGGAGGAGAAAGGTTAAGATCGGGGACAGTGGCTGTGCTGGGAAGACACGATGAAACCCGGTGGTGATTCATCACCTTAGAACAATGCAGACCATGAAGGAACTATTATAAACCCAGGAAGGGTAACGTAAAACCTCCGAATTATTCATCAATCCCCAACCCAGGCTGCTGCTCGTGCTTTTTATCTTGCAAATAAGATGTCAGATCTCAGGAGGCTTAATTCAGTCTCTGCTTCCCCAATTTGGTGGACCATCTATAACGATTTGCCATTAAATATCCCACATTCACAAATTTCTACATTTATTGGCGTCATTTTAAAACATCATGGCTATCTTTTTATGTCGGCAGGAGATATGACAGAGCCCTTCAATGAAGAGAATTGACTATAAAAGGTGCTAATAAAGAAATCAATCTAACATTATAGTGCATATTTAGAATTAATTCTACCTATTCTCCCCCAACCCCCCCGAGCAATAGACAGCACCTAATAACAGCGGGATCATCTGAAAAGGTACATCCTTTGATTTAAAAACTGATGTGTGTCAAGGTAATGGGATTAAAAATGAATTGCCATTTTTAATAGCTTCCCACCAGCATCTATCTGGCTGTCAGGGCTTCCCAAACAACAGAACGCGAAGACGCAGCCTGAAATTAGTCTGTCTCGTTTTAAGACTCTCCCTAATGATCCTCTGAATGAATCCCTGCTCTTTGGCAACAATAATTTCAGAGTTAAATATCAGCTAATTTATTTTTTCGTGTGCGTCCTGATGGCACACAATGGGTTCTACACTCGGCGGCAGCGCCTCGTGGGATGAAACATGTGAATTGTCAGGGGGAGAATCAGGGGTTTTGTTGCTCTGCCAGCGAAGGAGCAGCACGGGCAGAGCCTGGTCCTGCTCCCAGGCGTGGGGTCTTCGCTGGGGTCTTGATGGAAAGCGAAGCTCTAGCTTGGAAGCCCTTCTGGGGTGGCTGTGGGGTGGCAGGGCAGGCAGGGCTGCTCGCCCCGAGGGCTGTGCCATTCCCAAATTGGCACTCCCTTGTCCCTTAGCCTGCACCACACACTGACAGCCCTGTCCCAGATTAACTGCGGCGCTGACACCGCTCTGCTCCCCCGCCCTACAAACCTGTCAGGGAGCGCATGAAAGCAGCTTTTCTTTTGGGTTTTTTTTCTCCTCTTTTTCCCCGTTTTTTTCTCGAGCCTTGGGAGTTTTACATATCGGGAGAGAAACAAGGAGGCGCTGAGGCTTTGATATTCCCTGGCACATCTCGTGCAGAGATCACTTGGTTTCTTCGCGGCGTCACCACCAGCTCACGATGTTCCGCCTGCCATGGGAACGGGGGCAGAGAGGCAGCTCAGCTCAGCTCCCTGCTGCAGATGCCTCCAAAGAGGTGTGGAGGGAGATAGACCCAAAATAACTTCGGGGCTTTCCCTTTTTTTTTTTTTTTTTTTTTATTTTGCAGGGAGCTCGGGCTGAGGCAGGGTGGGGCATTCACACCCCTTGGATGTGGGGACCCTCACAGGTACCACTGTCTGAATCTCCCTGTGCAGGTGAGGCAGGTCAGACCTGCACCCAGCGCCCTGGTCTGACTCCAGTTTTCCCAGTTCTGGGTGCAGGCTGGGAGCTGGGATTCTTATAATTGCAAGCACCATCCCTGTGGGTACTAGAGAACACATTAAAAGGGCTGATTTCAATTTCCATCTTCTAAGGGGTTTATTAATAAACAGTGTGGGTAAATATCCTCCATCCAATTATGACAAACACCTTGAAGGTACGGTGTCCTTTTAAACAAACATTAGATGCCTTATTAAGTCTAAATTAAATGCTCACTAAGGGCCATTCATTGACAAAGAAATGTTTCCAAAACTAACGAGCAGGTCACCTCACTGGTGTATTACTGCCCGACCTTGGCTCTCTGAGAGACAGCCCCAGATAATGCACCAAAGGCTTGGCTGATGAATGGCTGTGCTGAAATGCTCTTGACCTTAGGAGACACTCCAAAGTGATGAACAGTTAATGATGAAAGGCTCCAGAAAGAGATTGTTTTAATTTCTGGCCATAACATGCAATTTTCAGGCTTGGTGGGGGAGGGAAGGGAGGAGAGTGCAAGGAATGGAGAGAGGAGGTTAGATTTCAATATTTAGCCAAAAGTGGTTTAATAGCACTGCTGAGAGGCACTGAACTTCTGGCTCAGAGATGCTGTAAGGGGTGAGCAGTGCTTTCCTCAGCCCCCTCTAAATTCATGACAGGTGGTAATCACTGAGCTTTTCCTCAGGGTGTTTGGTGGGTGCCACTCCTAACACACCCCACAGCCTCCTGGGCTTCCAGCATCCTCCGAGCTGACCTCTTGGTCTCCCAGCAAAAGCCTCTCTCCCCCTTCATGTCCAAAAGGCCACCAGATGATGACCCATGTTCCTCCACCCCCAATCCCTTCTTCCCAAGCTCCAGCACCAACCAAGGCACCAGAGAGAGCCCAGCACCTCCTCATCAGCCTGTGATTGCTTTGGCCCCTGAAGCAGTTGCTTTTCTCCCATTCTGAAGGCAATAAAAGTAATGAGAAGAGTGATGGTGCCATCTGCTCCCAGAGCTTTTCACCTGTGCTGGGAAGGCAATTTGTTTCCCTGACTCTGTCAGACACATCCCCCGGGCAGCAGCAGGAGAGCTCAGCAATCCAGGAGCCTTTTTCCCTGGCACAGGGAGCTGTGCAAGAGGTTTGAGACTTGGAAAAAGAAGCATCCAGATGCATCCGTTCACTTGGAGGGACAGAGCAAGGGATGGAGAAGTTGCTTGTGAGCTGGAGATGAAACTAGCCCTGGATAAAAACATCTTCATGGCTTGGAGACCAACCAAGGGTGCTGTGTATCCCAGAAGTCATGTTAGTCCTTCAAGGTGGTGCCATTAATGGTCTCACTGGAGTACTCAGAGAAGGATGTGCAGATTTTACTGCCCGAAACAAAAGAATGAACAAAACCAAGTGAACAAAAGGTAAGGGGAAGGGGGAGAATGGCTTGAGAATAGTAACCGGGATTTTGATTTTGTTCTCTCGGTGGGTTGACTGAGAAATCAATAGAGGAGGTAAAAAAGGGGAAAAGAAAAATTTGGCTGGAAAAGTCAGGCCGAGATTCACTTGGAATCACAAGACAAAGTCCCCATAGGGTGAGGCTGGAGCAGGACTTGCCAGCAGAGCTGCAGGTCCCCACGGGGCCAGGCTTGGTGACAATGGCAGTTTGTATCTGGAGCACTTTGTTCTGGGTGCCAAAGCTTCCCTTGGTAAATGACACCAAAACATCAGAGCTCAGCCTGTGAACACTAACACTGCACCCCTGACCCTTGGGCAGCCTCAGATGGTGGGGGTTTGAGGATTTTCTTGAGGTCAGAGGCAGTGGTTGGTATTGGTGTGACCCTCAGTGTGAGCCACCAGCTCTTCCTCCATCTCTCTGAGGAAATGAGAGGGATTTTTTTTTTCCCCTCCCTGGTAGCTGAATGTAGAAAGATGTATTGGTTCAATCTAAAGGCACAGCAAACAGTCACAGGGCCTTGGCTCCACAGGGATTTTTTTGTTCTATTTTTTTTTTTTAACCAACTAATTACATTTTAAACAAATTCTCACTCTTGAGCTTGTTGGGAAGTGTCAGCTCCTGTTTTTCTCATCTGGCCTCACAATGCTCTCTGTGGCTGAGTTTGCCTAACACTTTCATTAACCTTTCAGGGCATTTTGCTTATGAAACAGAGAAACAAATGAACAATGTGCCCCTTTGCCTGAAGTTTCAGTCCAGCTGCTCTTTAATTGGCCTGTGCCCTGAGTTTTAAAGTGGCCCAGTCTCCATCCTGCATTTTCATCTATGCCCACTCACCACAAAGATAACCCTGGAGAAACACAGAGATGCAACATATATAATATATGAGTGTCTCTCTCCCTGTATATGTTTATAAAATCAAACTATCTCCTCTGCTTTGAGTAAAAAGCAGGGCTTCACCTTACTCCAGGGCATATGGGCTTTCATGATGGGGAAAGCGAAGTTGCAAAGTCTTTGGGGGACCTTTCATACTTCCTAACTGTGGGCATCTAACTAAAAAGCTTCAGTGAAGACCTTAACCATCCTAAAACAGAGAACAGGAGGGCAAGAGAGAAGTGAATGGCTCCAGAGGGCAACTGTGAGTCACAGGAGACAGGGTGGAAGGACCTTGAAAAATCATTGAGTTCATTTCCCTGCCTCCAGGCAAGATCAGCTCGACCAAAACCTCTCCTGACAGATGTTTGTCTGATCTCTCCTCCAGATTTTCTTCTGCTGCTATTTTAATCCCATTATTTCTTTCCACGAGAACAGTGAACTTGTAAAATTAGAAAAAAAACCCCTGAATTCTTCTCCTCTCTGTGGAAAACTTGAACATACTTGGTGAACTTTCTTTGCCTTCAGCCTTTTCTTCCACAGGGTTCCTTTAGTTTTCTTCTGCTGAGGTGTTCTCTGGACCCCTTGCCCTACTCACTGTTTTCTTCCACGTATTCCTACTGCCTATCCTCTGCCTTAGGTGTTCTTGAACAACCATTGGGATGTGCCCATTTTTCTTCCTCTTCCTTCCAACCAGTTTGGAAAGAAAGCAGCAACACTCCCTCAAGAGTCACCTCAACCAGAAGGAGGGTCAGGAAGGAAGTCCTGGTTTTGCTTCACGTGGTTCTTGGCAAGACATGCAAGGGCTGCAGAAGAATTCCTGTGGGATTTCACTCTGATCTTATCATCCAAGAGAAAACTGAGGTACTCCAGGGCCAGCCCCTCCAAAGGAAAGCTTTCCAAAGTGTCTGGTCTCAGGTAAGAGCTGCTAACACTAAGGGCAGGTGGGATGGATGGACCTCTCCAAAGGCATCTCTAAACTCATTCCAGGGTCTTTCTTCTGTTGGGCAAGGACTAAATATAAATATTTCCTGCTCCACTAACTCACCCTGCCAGTCTTTGAGCACAAATCCCTCACCCCACATGTGCCAGTGGTCTCTTAGGAAGGAAACCTTTGATTTGAATCAATTGGGCTTGATCTCATCTTAGAAAACCCTCATAGCCTGTGTTAGACTGGTAAAATATATCCACTCAGCCACTGAAAGCTTGGCCTCTCTGGCTCCCAGATGCAGAAAAGCCTCGTTAAGGAGTTGCTGCACATGGATCTGGGGGGAGAGGGAAGTCAGGAGCAGAGGACATAAGCAACGGTTCTACAGTCCATTAACTACACCCCAAAAGAAGGGCTGAGGTCTTTGAGGAGACCTGCAGAGAGCATCCATCTAAAGCTTCATTTCAGCTGCTAAAAATATGCAAGAGCTGATTTTCTCCTGCTTGCCTTTCCCCTTACAAGGCGAAAATCCTCCCGCTAATGGCCTGTAATCTCTCTGCCATTCCTGGTGGCAAATAACTGGTGAGTCTCGAAGGGCGAAGGAGCTGACTTCTGCTTTTGTTCTTGCAGATGGGAAACATTAGCAGTGACAACTTGAGCTGTGCAATATGTTTTACTCCGGGAGGAGAGAGGCTGGTGCTGCAGGAACAATGCGATTAAAGCTGCCGAGCAGTGGGAGCCGCTGACTCAAAGGCTCAGCTGAGCAGGGGGAGGGCAGTGCCCTGACCCCCCACGGGACCTCTGCACCCAAGCCATCCTTCTTCCTTCCCCCCTGGACTGCCTCTGACCCTGGCAGGGATGCTCCCCTGCCCACCAAAAGCCTTTTCCCCGAGGAAACAGCCACCCGGAGGAGGTGCCAGGGCGTTCCTGCACAGAAGGATGAGCTCGAAGTAATCTACTCCAGCAAGATATGGAGGCAGACTTTTGGCCAGGATCCAGGTTTTTATTAATATCCCAGGCTGGGGGAAGGGAAAGCTGTTCTTCCTTTCACACAGAAAGTGTCGAGAGGAGGAAGAGAGACACATTTCTGTTCAAGCCTTCTGCAGCCTCCAGGCTCTCGCTGCCTTGGGGGGTTTCTCGTGGGTATGTTTGCAGGTCAGTGGGAAGGCCCAGGGTGTTGTGGATTCCTGTGGTAGGACATATGTGTAAAAATCCTTTTTCATTTTATACACTGGTAGGTGGAACTGAGAGGAAGGGGAACTTTGTTTTTTGCTTAATAATTTATTTTTAATCCTGGCTTGAGGAGAAACCCGATTCCTGGGACAGCAAATGCTTCACTCAGAGCAGAGGAAGGACAGAATTCAGGCCAGTTTGGGGAGGTTTAGGATGAGAAGCTCTGCTGTAATCTCTGCTCTGCCCACAGGGTCATCACATGTTGTCCATATGGGAGGTTTCATCCCCAAAGTCTGCTCAGCCCATAGTTCCCAGTGCTGAGGATCACAGTGCCTGAGTTGGGCATCTGGGCTTCAACCACAGCAAACATCACCCATCTGCTGAAAATTTATTTTAGGGCAGCCAAGGCACCCCAGAACATCCATAAGGAAATTCTATGTGGAAAACTGCTGGACAAAAAGGAAGGATTTGGGGATTATCCAACATTAAAAGCAGCAAAGAATGGGAACACATAGTCCAACATTTTTATTTTTAGGTCTTCTTTTAACCTTTTCTTTTTCTCAGGTGTTGGTGGTAGAGCTCTGGACTATCACAGATGACATCATTAATTTGGATTTCAGGAAGCCTTCAAGGAAGATCTCTGTTGTCAGCTCTGCTCTTTTTTTCCTTTTTTTTTTTTTTTTTTAGCTACTAGACAAGCCAAGGAGATTTAGGAAAGCCCTGAGGGCTCAGCAGGAGGACAGGTCCTGCAAGATGAAGAGTTTGGCAGCCAGCTTGGGATGGGCAAACTCATGTGCCTTCCACACAAAGAGCATTCAGCCCTGGGTTGTGTCCAAGGAGCAGAAATCAGCCTGACACTGGGAACAGGAGGCATCCTACCCCTGAGAAATGTCACCCTCAGTCCAGGAGCATCATGTCAGCTTTCCTCCAGCACAGAGACTTTACCTTTCCTGGGGCTGCAACACCAGTATTTTGGAAGCAGAGATACCACAGAGTTTTGGGAGCCACCACAGACAACACAGCAGGAAGCATCTCTTCTGCTCCTTCTTCCCTCCTGCTCCCCCTGCTTCTCCCCATCGCCCTTCTCTTCCCTCCTCCTGTGTGATGGAGGCAGCAGAACATGCTCCTCTTAATAGAACTGCTGTGGGTTGTGAGGTTTAATTTGCTTTTTTCTTGGGGGATCAAGTCTTTCTTTCCTTTCAGTAGCTTCTATAATTAACCAGTTTGAGTTTTCATAGTGCTGTAACTCAACCCATTAGTACATACTGAAAGAGGGTAAGTCTGGATTAGATATTAGGGAGAAATTCTTCCCTGTGAGGGTGGGGAGGCCCTGGCACAGGTTGCCCAGAGAAGCTGTGGCTGCCCCATCCCTGGAAGTGTCCAAGGCCAGGTTGGTTGGGGCTTGGAGATTGCCCCTGGCAATGTACACAAAAGCCACCAAACAGCAGAAACTCAGGATCTTATTGATCCAAACAACAAAAAAAGGCAGCAAACAACTGCCTCCCAATCAGCCAGAGCCTTGAATCACCCAGACAGCAGTGGGAGAGGGAGCAGTTGAGCTTGGAAATAGCTTGTCAGGAATGCACAGAATGGCCCTTTTTTTCTGAAATTTGCAGAAATAAGAGCACATTTTCTTCACCTGCATGCCCATACTATCTGTGGCAGGGAAAGGGACACAGCCTGGATCACACCTCAGCCCCAGGAGTCTGGAATGGTAATGAAAGCTTGCCTGAAGGCAATGCTCACTGGGTTGGGAAGGGCATGCTCCCATCCTTTACCCTCAAGATCACAGGCTGGGGGGAAAAAAGAAAAAAAAGGAAAAAAAGAAAATGAAAAGGATCTTCTGTTCCTCATTAGCTGTAATTCTGAGTTTATTCTTCCCAGGCAGCATCTGTGCTTAGGACAAATCCCCATCCAAGCACAAGTAAGATGTTTGGCTTATAGACTTGTTAAAGTGATAGAGAGCCAGGCAGTTCAAATGATACAGCCCCGTGTGACTGTGCTACTTAAGGACTCTTGTTCTGTCTCTATCACAGCTTTAATAATAGCTGTGATTCCTAACCCATCTCCTGATTTTTACACTGTGCCATATATACACACACACACGTGCACACTCACAGTTCATCTCTCAGGCAAAGCCCTTGGAGTTCTTGAGAAGCAGCTCCTGGTGCTGGAGAGATCCCAGGGTTTATCTTCAGCACCACTGCACTCGTAATGTCTTGTTATCAATTTGGTTCTGTGTCAAATTCTGCTCAGCTCTGAAACCGAGAAATAGTCAGATAGATGGGAAATCCTCCCCAACCTGCTGCTCTGATCCAGGCTGGATTCCCAGAGCAGGAAAAGGCTACAGCCCTTCTCCTGACTGCAGGGAACACAAGCCTGCTTGGCACGTGTCAGAACCAAAGCAAAGCTTTGCCCTGTGATGATACATCTTCCTGGCACAGGGCATCCATCACCACTGCTACAGAACTGCCCCACGGTGCCTCAGAGCACCCACTTCTGTGGCTGATGGGACTGCACCAGAGCACCAGCATAGCCCAGCAGCTTGCAGGACAAATATTGGTCAGTTTGATGGCTTCTCCTTTGGAATAACCCCACATCTGGGAGTGCAGGGTCCTGACATTGCTACTAAGTGCCCTGGAAAGAAACACAGCTAAGAACAAAGCATGCAAGCCAGGAGAGAGACTGGGAGAAAAATGTGCAGGGAACAGTCTATTAATACCTGCCTGTACTGCCATTGGCTTTAATCAGCACTAATAATCCCTCACTGTCAGGAGCATTTCCATTGAGCCTCTAATTTTAAATAATTATTATAATAAGGATTCTACTACCAAATGCAAGAAACAGCATCATTGTCACTAGGACTGTACCTAGTAATTGAAAAACAAACAGGCAGAGGATCTATCAACCACACACACCAAAGAAAGAGAACATTAACTACCAGGCTGCAAAGCCCTTTACTTGTCATAATATATTAAGTGTTTCATTACAGATCCTGCTGGAGCTGCAATCACAGGATAAGCCAGATGTGGGAAGGGAAGACCTAAAGGGCCAACACATTCTAGGGAAATAAGGTTTGTGTCAATATTGTTCTGCTCAAAACCAGCATCTGTCATAAGGATTGGCCTCATCTCCTGTTTGGAAACTTGAGGGTCGTGGTTTTGGGTGTCTGGGAGAGCATCAACCCAGCTGCACACAGCTCACAAAGGGGTGAAATCCTTGATGCACATCCGAGTTCCTTCTGTGCATTGATTTTTCTCTCACTTCATTAATTCCATCTTAGGGAGGAAAACCATAGAATCACAGAACGCTTTGTTTGCCATGCTCTTTGTCCCTGAATTCAAGTGAGCAGCTGGAAAACATCCCTGAAGAGGCTCCCTGGGGAGGTGGTGGCTGTGGGAGCAGCTCAGGAGAGGAGGGATGCTGGTGGCTGGGATCTGGCTTGTGGGGTGGACTTAATGAACAGGTCTTGAGCTCTTACTCCATTTCCCTGAGCTGCCCAACTCCCCAGCTCTCTCCACACCCATCAGTGTGCTGCCTAATTGACCAATTGATTAATTGACCAAGGACATAACAGCTTTTCTTCCTCTCTGTCTAAATTAGACTCGCACTGCTGCTCTGGTCCTGGCGTGGAGATCCAGCACCACGAGCCTTGGAGCTGCCTTACAGTGCTGGTGGCTTCCAAGGAAAAGGACCTTCTCTGGAATTTCTTTGGGGTTTAAAGCATTGCTTAGAAGAGCATTTGCAGTGCTGGTCATTAAACTCCTTCCAGAGAATCTGTGGCTGCTCCATCCCTGGAAGCATCCAAGGCCAGGTCGGATGGGGCTTGGAGAAACCAGGGTTAGTGGAAAGTGTCCCTGCCCATGGCAGGGGGTTGGAATGAGGTGAGTTTTAAGGTCCCTTCCCACCCAAACCATTCTAGGATTCTATGAAAACCAACTTTTTTTTCTTTAAAAATAACCACAGGGGCAAATTTCCCACCACTCCTACCAAAAGGTTTTAAGCACCTCCCCACATCACTGCAACATCAAGGAAATTCATCCTTCCCCTTTCATTTGGAATGGTTGTGAAGCCCAGAGGAGATAAAATTCACTTCAAAAGAGAAAGAATTGGGAGAAGGACCCAGAAGTCTCAGCTCAGTTTCTTTTTAGGCTTTCCACAATCTCAGCTCTGTTTCATAAGAGCTGCTGTTTATGTGCCACCAGCTGCTTCTCCTCTGCCTTTTACTGTCCTTGAAAGTGGAAGCTTCCAAGCTTTGGTTTAAATTTATTATTGATAATAAAATAAATAAGCAATCATTGCAAAAAGCCCTAAAACACTTTCACGCTTAATTTAAATGCACCAATATAACATTTGGAATAATCTCATGAATAGATGCAGGAACTAAGATCACGTAAAATAACATCAGCAAATTATCTAGTTGCCAACACGACTTTCTGATAATAAAAGGCAGCTCAGGACAATTTACCATTATTTAACCTAATTTATTTATCTCCACACAATCACAGCACAGCCCTGGGGGGAAACAGAGGGGGAAAATAATTGGGAGTTGATTTATTTGTATTCGTTCGCTCTAAATTGGAGCAGAAAATAAAAAGGTGGAATATTTTACAGAGGGGGAAAAAAAAAATCATGCCAGAAAAATTAAATCTCTTTGGAGGGAGCCAGTTTTCAGCTGCATGTTGCCCACCTGGCTGGTTCTTCTGCAGGCAGAAAGCAAAGCAGACAGCAGCCATCCCAGCAGGCACTGGGGAGTTGCCATTCCCATTCCCCCAATGGGAAAAATCCATTCTTTTATTCGATAAATCCATTTTTTTGCTGCTGAAAATTACAATCTTTACGGAAAGGCTATTTTCCTGTTAAAATGCCAACTCGATCCGGAAAATAACAGTGCAGGCCCCGCTACTGAAGAGTTTGAAAAGGTTAAGGCAAGTCTAAAAGCTATTTGGGAAACACGTGGCCACTTCTGTGGGGAAGAAAATGCATCATTTCAGAGGTGAAGCTGGAACACCTGGACTCCACAGCCTGCCAGGCTTGTTTTGGAGGCAGCAGAGGAGATGTATCCCTTCACCTGTGGCAGACTCGGCAGGAAAACAAAACGTTTGGGGAGAAGAATGGAAAAGCTCCTAATTTATCACAGATTTGATGCGTTCCCACACCTGCTTGAAAGGGAGGCAGAGGAAAAGGAACATTCAGCAAAGCCGGTGCAGCACAGGGATGTCCAGGGGAAGGAGGGCTGTGTGCAGGGTTTGGCCTTGGTTTGTAGCTCAGGAGTCCTTCACTGTCCAGATTTTGGCAGGATGGAATGTCCCAGACATGCAGCTGCCCACACCAACTCAGAAAGTCACCAAGGTGCAGGATCTCACCTCGGAGCTCCCCAAATCCTGGGAGGTTGCCTGCCACATCATGGCATTTAGAACTGGTTTTCTCAGGGAGAATGCAAGATCAGTTCAGACTGGACTTGCTACTAGACCCAGATTAAATTTAGCCTGAGAAAGGTTGTGCAGGGGTCCCAGCAAAGCAGAGGACAACGCTTTCATTTGCCAAGCTGGAAATATGATGACAAAACCAGAAAAAAGAATGAAATAGGACTTTCCACTTTTGATTATAACTTCTACAGAGCTCCTTCCTGCAGACACCTGCCCTGTGAGAGAATGTCCTTGCACCCGAGCTGGAACAAAGCTGCCAAGCCTGGCACCAGAACCAACAGGAGGACCAGGGCAGGAGAGCAGCTTTCATCTCTCCTGGGTCACGGGGGGGGGGCTCCCAAATCCTGGTGTCTCCTGGATTTGATTGCACAATCTGCATGTGCATAACAGAAAGTGGGACTTTGGGAGAAGCACTTTGCTTCCTACACAGAAAGGAGCCACTTTAAAATTCCGTATTTCTTTTAAACCGCACTTGAAACACAAATTATTTTGCTAAAGCCTTGCCCTATTGGTCATGTAAAGATTTCAAGCCAGAGGCAAGTTTCCTTGCCTAATTCCCATGTCTCTGCTGACCTTCCCTCTATCCCACCAGCCCCATCCCAGCAAAGCCAGCTGAGGACCAGAGGGGATTCACTCCTGCCCTGGCGTTTCACTGGAGCATCACTTCTGCCACTCAACCCTGCCCTTAGGAACTGGGAGCTGTAAATGCTTTCAATGTTTGTTGTTTTCCTTCCTTTGTTATCCATTTAACATCTTTATACATCAAAGCAGCCTATTTATAGTCGCCTTCTCCAGGAGGATCTGAGCTGCTCCTTTGGCTGTAGCAGGATCTGTAGCCATGGGCCACAGCAAGCAAACACACAAACTGAGAGAGATCTGTCTTTGTGTTGCAAATAGTGCTGCTCTTTTAACTCTGTCTGTAGCTAAAGCTGAGCAGGAACAAGGAGCCCAATTCTCCCAAGGATTCTCCACCTCACATGTGAAAACAGAGAGTGCCTCACATTTTACTTGCACTAGACTCAACTTTCAGTATTTTCTTTGGCAAAAATGGGAAGAAGCATCCCATGGCCAAACTGAAACTGCAATTAATGACTGAATTTGTGCACGGTTTCTCACAGGGCCTGGGTCTAATTATTCCACTAGATGGACCCAATACCATTCCTGGTGTCATGTGCCCTCCTGGGACAGGTCTTTACACAAGGCAGCCCTGAGCAGCCCTTGAGGACATGATTACAGCATCCCAGGATGTAAAGTCTCATTACAACTTCTTCTTTTGTCCCACACCAACATCAAATCTATAGGGAAACACTTTCCTTCAGTTATTTGGTTTAATTAATGTGTGTAACAAAAACCTATTTAAATGAAGTTACAGCAAGAGAGCAGAGCTCTGCTCCATGGCTGTAAAAACCCACTGCCAGTGCTGGGTGTTCCCAGGGCTGCCTTCACCTGACTGTGGTAGTCACAAATAACAGCAAAAAAAAAGGAATGTAAATTCCAAACAAACTCTGCCATCTGTCATCCTGGCCACCAGATGTGTACTTTTCCTGCAGGATGGGTGTCCATCAAAGCAGGACAATCATCTCTCTTGCTCTTGGCATGTGGATGAGCTGCCCAGTTGGTGTTTGTGCTCCCTGCTCCACTGGGAGTTACAGATGGCAGGCCTCTTCAATATTTTATCAACCTCAGCCACCATCTAAAATCCCCAAGCAGCCTAATTTCTGCTTTCCTAAATCTACTGAAATGGAAAGTGATTTTCAGGCAAGATGACTCAAGACAGAGTCCTCAACTGAACTCACTCTCCAGCAGCAAAGCCACCCTGAGTTCTTTGAACCTGCAAGTAGAGATGGAATAAAAGGCCTGTGCTCTCAGAGGGCTCAGCTGAGCACAGCTGATCTCTGACAGTGCCTGGCCCCAGCAACAGAGGCTGCTGAAGCTTTGCCAGACATTGCTGTGTGCAAATATACAACTGATCCTCGTGGTATCCCACAGCCCAGCAGAAGAAATGAGTGGTCCAGATTCACTTGCAAGTGAACTCCCAAGTTGCTTTCGAGTCTCTCAGAGAATCACTGGAAAAACAGCAGCCTTAGAGAGAACAATCCACTCCAGCTAACTCCTAATACTCTGTCCTGAGCAAGAGTTAAAACATTTATAATTAGCCACAATAAAATTAAAAGCAAGTTTAATAACTCTGCTTGGTTTAGGGCTGCCAAGGGAAGCTGGGCTGTGCTGAACACAGGCTGTCACTTGTGGGCTGCAAGCCTGGTACTGCTCACATTGACTCACAGAATAATTTAGGTTGGAAAAGACCTCTGAGATCATTGAGTCCAACCACCATATTCACCACTGAACCACGTCCCCAGTGCCACATCCACATGCCTCTTGAACAATTCCAAGGATGGTGATTCCAGCACTTCCCTGGGCAGCCTGTTGCATTGCCTGACTGTTTGAGTGAACTGAATAGTCAACAATTTTTGCTTCGGAGGAGATATTGAAACAAACAGTTGCTGGAATGGGACAATATCACTAATCTTGCCTTGATTCATCTTAAAATTCTTACTAGCTTTATTTTTCTGAGTCTGGCCCTTCCTTGCTGGTGCTGCTCAGCACCTGCTGGGTTCCTCCTCCAACCACACCAGTGACTAAGGCACACCCCAACGAGTGAGAAACCAGCCCATTTCTCCAGTGAGGATGTGACATTCACCTCTCCCTTGTCACGTTGTCACCAGTGACTGAAAGCAGACAGAAGGATGGATGAGAGAGGCAACTTCAAGGTTGTCCAGTTTATTCCCAGCAACAGCCTCTGGAAGCAAATCCCAAACCCAGGCTCTGGAGAGGGAGTGCTGATGAGGCTGTGCCCTTCAAACAAGGACTTCTTCTGGTTCCACGGCAGTGGAAAAGGAAACTGAGGAAGGAAAGCAGAGTGACCATCAAGGTCATGCAGGTAGAAAAAAGCCCAATGCTCCCTGCAGATTCCTCCATCTACTTACCCTGAAGGTACTGTCCTCATTTTGGTCCCAGGCACAGCTCCAGCTTCCTGGCCCCCAAGGCAAACCCCGACCCAGAGGAAGATGCTCCTCAGCTGGGGGGACTCCATGGCTTTGGGCAGGTGGAAGCCAATTAGCCTCTTCCTCCTTTCCTTTCTCAATCTCATTTTCACCTGTTTCTCTTGCTAATCCCTTGGCCATTCAGCCTGTTCAATTAGCACCCTCTCTGCAGGGGCTGAGGAACAAGCCTTGCCAACAGAGATTTAACCCTTCCCAAGCCAGAAAAGATGGTGTGAAACTACAGCCAGAGAATTGCCCTTCTCTCCCCAGGTCCTGTTGCACAGTGGTTTTGGCACCAGGGGTACCTCCTTGCTCATGGCAGTGGCCTCCTTGGCTGCAGAGCAGCTGGAGTAGCTGCACTTCCCAGTTGGCATTCCCTGCTCAAGGAAACACTTATTTTCCTACAGATTTACTCCTCTGTTTACCCAACAGGAGCTTTCTTTGTCAGATTTGTGTTATGGCAAAGAGAAAGTTTGATCCAGAAGGAGCTGGGGAATTGCTCAGTCATCCAGACCTTCCTGAGATGACTGGACAAAGGAACTGTTTTTTTGGGTTTGTGGGTTTTTTTTCATTAATTTTGACCCTAACACTTTAAGATTCTGCATAGTGGTTGCTGATAAATGGTAATTCTTTAAGCCCCCATAACTCAGTCTCCTCCAACCCATATCTTGAGCATGGCCAACAGGAAGAAAGGTTGTCTGGGAAGCTATAGAGATTCATAGGGGTGCTTTAGGGCACCCCAATCATCTAATCTTTAGATGTAGTTTATATACATGCACCTATAGACAGCACCTTTGTACTTGCAGCTGGATGTTAAACTGGTGTAAACAGAGCCCCCAGAACCCAAAGCAACAGAATCCTCCGGTTCCTCTTGCCAGCTTCTGGATATTGGTGTTTATTTGTGTGTTTGCAGTGTCTCCTGCACTGAAGTTTCCACTTGGCTCACAAGCAGGTAGCTCACAAGGGCACTAATTGGGATTCCCTGCGTGGCCCTGGCAGGGTGTGCAGCTCCCCTGTGCAGGCACAGCACCCTGCATCAGTATTCCAGGGAGGCTCCGCTCATCAAACCTTCCCTGCAACAATTATCTGGAATCTAGAACTGATCAACGAGTGGATGACACGGCCCAAGAAAAATACACAGCTGGAAATGTGCCAGCTGTGTCTGAATTCTCCAACCTGCATTATAATCCCACATCATACTTTATAATGACGAACCCTCTGGCTGTGTTTGCGCTCCCAAAATATATTAATGTCAGCTGCTCTGCCCGACCCCAGGCATTAAAAGCACTGCTGGATTTGAGCTGTAATCCTTGATGCAAAAGTGTAATCCAAGCAGGACTAGTACATGTGTGTATAACTGGCCAAAAGACCAGATTAAAGGAGCAGCATCTGCCTCCAAACAGCCTTTGGAATTCCTGTGCTGTTCGGTGCAAGGAAATGAAACAATGCACTGGTTTAATTTTCGTTTCAAACTAACCCAAATCCTCATTTCTCATCTTCTCCCTGAACTTTTGGGAGGATTACAGGGAACCTTTTGGACTTGCTCTCCCCCCCCAGCACGCAGGTTCTCGCTCACACACCTGGACTTGCCCTGCAAGAGGGGGTGCCAGCAGGGTCCCCCACACCCCAGAGACACTGAGCCCCCTTCCCCAGCCCTGCTCTCACAGAGGGTGCAATGAAAGGCTCCAAAAATCAGTGTCTGTTTGTTTGACACTTAACATTCGTCCCAGGTTTTGGGTTGGCAGCAGGAGGGATGCGTGAGAGGTGCCTGGAGTTTGAGGAGGCTGCAGGACCAAGTGGAACAGCTTTCAATTATCACGAGCCTCAGCCACGGTAATGAAAATTGCATCATCCTGCTGAGCTGCAGCCACCAACAGCAAGGACAGCTTCCCAAAGCAGGAGCAGCCTGTGGTTTCCCTCCTGCCTACACCTGAGCCACCTTGGCTGCAGAGAAAGGACATGAATGAGGACAAACTCCTTGAAGCAGAAGGAACAAGACCAATTTGCAGTAGTTGAGGCTCTGCCTGCTGGGTGTTGTGCTCTTGCTGGATCTGGGCAGTGGTGGCTGTTCCCTGGATCTTTAGGATGAGATGTCACCCCCACTGGAGGCATTCACACATAGCTTGGGAAGCTCACCTGGGGAAGAGACAGGGATTGCTGTCTCTGCTCCAGGTTTTACCTCTCCCAGCTTGGAGGTTGTGAGCTGGAGCCCCGGAGCGAAGCTGCTCGGTTGTCTGAGCACACTGTCCCAAACCCCATCTCCTGTCAGATGGTAGTGGGAGCAGGACCCATTTGCACACCCTCATCACAACCCCTCCTTGTCTTTTTCCTGTGCTCCTCCCAGCACCCTCATTTGCAATTTTCACATGTTTCTGCTCTGTCTCCCTGGACCATAAATCATATAACCAAGAAAGGCAAGCTGGGCTGACAGAAGACATCAGCAATAAGTCAGACAAGAGAAGAGATACCATGGCAGCAGAAAACAGGCCAGTACTGTAATAATAGCATCTATTTTATTTATTGTGCCATCTAAAAGTTCTCACTGTCTGTGTCTCAATACTCCATGCCAGGGGACAGGAGGGACAGCTGACTGTAATAAGAGCTGACCTGAGCTGTTGTGAAGAGCTTGAAAAAAAGACAAATAGGAAAGAACCCAAAATAGTCTCAATAATAGAGTTCTGCTATTGCCTTGTCTTTCTGAAATCTTTTACAGGTGATACTCACTGATCCAACACCACTGCTGGATTTGCCCCCCATTTGGGATTAAAGCCTGGGATGGGGTTATTGGGTTATCCATTATACCTGGTGTTGCACTGGGGTCAAATGGGTGTGAAATACCTGGCACTGGCTTTGCCTGGGAGAAGATGAGCACCCAAAGTGCCACAGGATGACAACCAGACTCCTCAGGCTCACAAACCTTCCTGGAAGGACGTGCCATGTGTTGACCTAAACGTACTCATCCAAAGCATTGTCCTTCCTCAAGCTGTGCTGCTGCTTGGCACACAGCAAAGTGGAACAGGACCTTCTAAATATAGAGCTTTTTTTTTAATGGTTGCAAGAGGGGAAAATATCCCAGATCCATTTATCTTTGCAAGGGAGCACCATGGGGATTTCATAATTAAACTGTGCACATCCAGTTGCTATGGAGCTTTTACCAGTCCCTGTATCCATCAGCCAGAGGAAAATGGGTCAAGTGTAGCTCTCTGCAGTCACCAGTGCCCAAATCTGGTTTCTCCCTTGCAGAATGGCATTTGAGCTCATGGTGTTGGTGGCCGTGGTTTGCACCAGCAGCCAAGTCAGTGCTGAGCTGGGACCTCCTTGGGGCCTTTTGTAGCTCCTGACCTCACATTTGTACCATGGCCAAGCCCATGGAAACCTCCACCATATCACAGCAATGGCCTTGCAAGGACCCATTCGAAAATCTGGTTTAATTTTTCGTGTCTTCAGCAGTGTCAGTCCCAACTTAAAAAATAAATAAACAGATAGAAGAAAAACCAGCCTTGCCAAAGACCCCAGAGCAGCCTGATTGCTGTTTCTGTCCTTCATTTCCTGGCCCTAAAATTTCAATTCCAATTTTAGCCAGGGATGTTTGCCCTGAAGGTAACTTATCTCTACTTCTCTTGATTTTTCCATGAAAATCAGCCAGGTGCCCTCCTACCTTGTGAGTGATTCTTTGAGAAGGTTGTAACGACAAATAAAATAGGCCACAGGCACTTCCTCCAAACTGCTCTGGGAAATACATTATGTGTATTTCTTGGTCACCTTTAAGCAGGTTTATGGAAAAGGTCAGAGCAGCTCTGTCCTCCGTGGATCCCAAAGAGGCAAAGCCAGAGCAGACAGCAGAGCAGCTGTCCTCAAGGTGGGTTTGACCTTATCAGACGGAGGCAATGTAGGAAAGCACATTAAAAAAAAATGTTGCTGGTGCAATTAGGCAGATGCCTCTGAGACTGGGCCAGTGAAAACTCCTGCACAGCCAGCATGGGCCTGGGACGTGGGCTGGAGCAGCATCACCTCCAAAAAGCATCAAGCAGTGGAAAGCAGTGGGGTGTGTGCATAGATTATGGATTTAATTATAATCTCCCAGCCCACTGTTTGGAGCAGAGGGAGGGAGATGTTATTATTACTCACTTGCAGGAACTTTCAGATCTTCTCACTTTTAATCACTCAAACTACTGGGGATGATTAGTGCTTTGCTGCCTCAAAAATATGGTTCTTGGCAGGCAAGGTCACCCCGCATCAGCTCGTTGCCTTCAGCAAGGGCCAGTCACCTCTTCCTGGGCACAGCCACCAGGGTGGCAAGTACTCTTCCCATTATCATGGAATAATTTGGGTTGGAATTATGACCTTAAAGATCTTCTCATTCCACCCCCCTGCCATGGGCGGGGACACCTTCCGTTATTTTTACCCTTGACTTGTGTTTGCCTGAGGGCACTGTAAAAGCTCTAATGAGTGTGCACAAGGAAGAGACACCGAGGGATTTCTTCTCTCACAAACACCCAAAGCTCCCGGCCAAGGTGGTAATTTATCAACCTCGTTATGCCATCAAAACAAATTGCCTCAAAACACAACAAAGGGCTCTTTTGGCGTGTTTAACAGCAAGAGCTCGAGGAGGAAAAGGGCCATAAAAATAATGATCAGTAGTTTTATGGTAAAGACTTCCACAGGGAAGAGGTGATGGTTTTGTGTGTCCAGCAGCCAGGAACTGCTCAGCTGCTTGCTCAGGGGGAGAAAGTGTCAAGCAACAGCAGTTTGCAATTCCTGGGAAGATGCTGGGGAACAGGGCAGAGGGAACTCCCACAGCCACATCCCAAAGCTGTGGATTTCAGGGGGGGAAAAAAAAAAAGCTAAATACTTCCCAACTCTGAGCTCTTGTTAGCCCACTCCTCACTCCCACCGCAGGACTAAGCCAGAACTCTCCACTTCCTGAGCAAAATGCAAAGCCTCTTTAATGAGGTTAATTAAAACGTGGAGCCTGGGGCCGTGTCCTGCAGCTGCAGGAGCATCAGCTCAGCCATTAGTGCAGCGGGTGCTGGTAATTAGAGCAGCACCAGCAATTACTTGCTTACTGTTATTCTTGGTCTTGCTGTTGTTTTTCACTCTCTTCCAAAAAGACATATGGACCCCATGCACCCTTTGATCGAGCTGGAAAGTGGACCCTGCTCTGAGTTCGATTTGGAGGGTTATCAAAGCCTCGGTGTACCTGAGACACAGCTGAACTGCAGGGAAAGAGAAAATCACCTAAGTCTGATGTAAAAACTAATACTGCCAAAACAACAAAAAAAATTATCCCATTCTTCGGTATTTCTAAAGAAAGGGGTAGTCCCAGATGTGAGCTCCAGCCCTGCCAGAGAGAGGCAAAGCATATTGTGCATTGCTGAGTTTTTCCAGTGCTGTTCTGTGCTCCCGAGGTTGGACCTTGTACATTTATTTATACGCGGGTGACTTAATTAGATGTTCTTTTGTCTCAAGTGGCAGTGAGATGAATCAGCATTCTCTGTACACATGCAAGGTCTCTGCTCAGGACTGGCTCCTCAGCAACTCACATCCCCATCCTTCCAAAAACCCACAGCAGGGGAAGGGGGGCTGCACTCCCCCTGGCCCAGGACCCCAGCCCAAAGCCTCCAGGGCTGCATTTCCTCAATTCACCTTTGATAACTCTGCCACAGAGGTTAAAAGCATGGGTGTCCTTTCAGTAACGACTCAGGATGAAGAAATCCAAGCCCCAACACATTCCCAGGAATGATGGTCTCTCTCAGGGCAGAGAGCAGGGGCATGAGTGGAACTGAGTCCTGCCTCAGTCCTGAAGGACCCACCATAGATCAGCTGTTGCCAAAAGTTGCCAGGCAGAAGAGCCAAAGAAAGCTGATGAAAAGGATTCTTGTGATTAATTTTTTCCCTTCCTTTAGCCACATATCCCAGCAGAGGCTGGTTCCCCCTCCAGTCCTGCCTGCCACCCCAAATCCCAGCCCCCAGGGGATTGCTCTCACCTTTCAGCACAAACAAGGTGTCCTCTGAGACAGCTCTGGAAACTCTCCTCTTGGCAGAGCTGAAGTCATTTATCCAACATCCCGTTAGCAAGCCCAGATAAGCACCTGCAAGCTCAGGGATGTGGTGGGGGTATCCTCACCCTTGCTCTGCCCAACCCAACCCCACCCAGCTCAATTGGGCGGGTTACCTGTGCCACCCTAAGGATCTGGACACGATGCAACCTGCGGACATTTGGGTCCTGAGAGGCGTTGGTCTGCATCAGGAGCTGTCCCAGCTCCCCCAAGCAGGACTCCAAGGCTGGTCCATCACCCAGTGGAGGAGCTGGTGCATGGGCAGAGCCCCCACATGTGCCAGTGCAGCTGCTGCAAAGAGGCCCTGACTTGTATGCTGATTTTTGCTGATTTTTTTTTCCAGCAGCAGAACTGGTCCCTTGCTGTTTTACACACTGAACCCACTCGGTCATGCTCAAAGTGATGCAAGACTGAACCACAAAGTTTTACACGTTTCCCCCAGTGTCTGGCTTCATTTTTCATCAATGTTTTCATATAACATTGCCAACATCACATTATAAAGGAAACGCATGGCTCTGTCAGCCAGATGTCTTTCCAGCATTCCAGCGCTTTCATTTGCAACCAGCAGTTCCTCCTGGCTCGGGAAAAGTGCTGCCCATCCCATTCCAAGGGCAGAGTGTGGAACACGGAGCAGGTGCTGATGCCCAGGGCACAGTGCGGGACTCGGCGATTCCTCCCGGCTCTTCCTTGCTTTCACTTGGGCAGGATTTTTTTCTCTGATGGCAGATGGGAGTGGGTTGCAGCATTATCTGATTGCTACCTATTTCTGGCGCTCTCACAATATTCTGTTCCACCAGGGCAAGAAGCCATTTGTAGGGGGTTGGATGTGTGAGTGGGAAGTCGTTATGAGTTTCTTTTCTTCAGCCCCAGTAATTGATTATGCAAGAAAAGGTGGATTGTCCAACCTGCAGCTTTTGGCTGGAGGTCTGTCCTGCAGAGCTGGATCTGCTGGAGGGGCAGAGAGAGCTGTGCCATCCCCCAGCAGTGCCTGGTGGGACGGGGTGGAGGTTACAAACCACCCTGCTCCCATCTCCTTGTCAAGCCCAGCTTGGTGCTCCTCCAAAGCAGTTGGATTTAGGGCTTGGATAAAGTCTCTTGCATCTGTATTTTCAGTGAGAAATGGTGATTTAGCAAGGAAAAGCTTGGCTAGCCTTGCACTGCACATGTTGCCTCCCCTTACAAACCAGCCTTCCTCAAGCAAACAACCCCATTATGGAGTCAAACAGCTCCCCGGGGTAAAAGCTCCTAAAATAATAAAAGAACAGTTCAAACTCCAGCACAGGAATGAATTCAACAGGAATGAGGCTTCCCAGTCCTTTGCAGTGCCAGGCTTGCAGCCAGGACACCTCAGGAATGGGTGTCAGAGCAAACTTCTCCCTCTACCTGGGGTTGCTGGTGTTATTGCTTCCATGGCAGGGACAATATGATTTATTGAAGCTTTTTTTATTTCCCAGTGGCTCACCCAGTGCCATATGTGTGGGGAAGATAAACTGTCTCATCGCTGCCCTGATCTCTAATCATGTCACATTTTCAGCTGCTCTGCGGTGACGGTGACACGTTGGTGTTTTGGCCTCCTGTGATGCAAAGATAAAAACAAGAAGAGGGAAAAGAGGAAGGAATGGAAATGCAATGTGATGCTGACTGTAAAATCACATTGGCCTGGATTTCCCCTGAGAGCAGCACGTACATATGTGACTCTGCTCGGCTCTGTGGTGTCACTGGAGGCAACGTGATGGCAGTGTGTGATATCTGCATGCATGTAGGAAATTTGGGGGTTCCCAAGAGGCAGGTGCACCCTCCCAGCTCTACCCGTGAGGGGCTGCATGCCAAGAGTGAAGGGACGTGGAGTACCCACAGCAGAGACCTTTGCTGCTCAGAGCATCCACCCCAGGAGGTCCTGAGCAGGGGCAACACAAGCTTGTAAAGGCTCTAGGAATCTTATTTCAGTCTGTAGAAGAAAGATGGGATATTTTTATCCTTCCACATAACAAGATAACACAGAAAAAAAGCAGGGAAAACCCCCTGAAACCACCTGTCCACCTTGAAGGTGGTGTAAGAAGGGTGCTCACAGAGAGGTTACAGGGCCTCTTTGTTACCTGCCTAAAATATGACATGTGATATGTAGGGCAAAAGCTTCACAGGAAACTCCTGGGGTTTTTTATGCTATGGTTAAGCAAAGGAATAACATGACCAGATGCTCTGAAAGAGGCTGCTGGATTCATCAGTGAACAACAGAGACACCTGAACGATTAAACATGTTAGAAAGTGAAAGAAACAGAGATTCAGCACTTAATTAGAATACCTCTAATCTTCCCCTTCATGACTATTTTCCTTCTCTTCCCTTCCCTAGTTTGTCCACATGTGCTTCCAGGGAGCATCCTTCAGGGAAGAGGGAGGTGTGAGATATGCCAATGTTTATTTTAACAGCTCCTTTTTTTAGGGCTCTGCTGTGAACACGCTCCTCCTGTTGAATGGGCTTGTTGCTATGGGATAAAGTGATCCAAGTTCCCTGGTTTTGCACTTTTTCTCCCCTCCACTTACTTGCAGTTCTTGTTCCTCGCTGAGGGACATCACTGGGTGTGTTCCCAAGCCATTGGTGGCCCATCCCCCGGGACGTGCCTCCATTCCTTTCATCAGCATTTTGGGGAAATAATGGGCCACCACCCCTTTTATGCCCTCACAGAGTGTGAGCTGCAAATGGCCAGGCTGGGTGGAGCTTGGAGCAACCTGTTGGCCCTGCCCACATCAGGGGGATTGGAATGAGAAGGTCTTTAACCTGCCTTCCAACCCAAACCGTTCTGTGATTCCATGAAACCAAACCCAGCCCAAACCACGCCGACCCCCAGCACTTTCTGCAGCGCTCGAGGTGGGTGTTCGACCTGCCAGAGGACCTGTGATGTTGACTTACGAGGTGGCAATTACAACATTAACACTGCGTTTAATATTTAAAATACAAAAACGTAGCAGAGCAACGCTGTGGACTGTCAGGTCTGGCAGCCTGTTTTCCAGCAGCATGTTCTCAGCAGAGCATTTCAGCTCCTAACACAGTCCATTAGATACCATCACCCCCAGGACAAATTTCTTCCTGACCCTTAGCTGACAAGCCTCATGAGCTCTGGTGCGTGAGGGCTGATTGCCCTTCCGCAGGTTTTTAGCCCATCTGCTTTAACGGCACAGGCTATTTTTACGCTGAAGGCTGGAACACTTTACAGCTCTTTATCCCTGCTTTGTGCGTGCCCCAGGCAGGGGCTGCTGGCCCTGGCTCCCAGCCGGGACCGGGCAGCACCGAGCTCATCAAGCACCGAGCTCATCACCGCTGTAACGAGCCGGAGTGTGAACATCTGGCGGCGGCAGAGCAGCGTCGATTCGCTCACATTATGGTAACGCAGTAACGATGGCTGGTAATTAAACGTCTGACAGTTTTTCCTGTGCAAAACACCGCTTGATTGAGTTTTTGAAAGCAAGTGTTATGGCTGAAAGCTGGGCACAGAGCCCTGCTCCTTTGCAGCAGTTCACCCTCCTCTGCCATTGCAGTGGCGAGGGCTGAGCTCCAAACCCCTGCACCTGAGCATCCATGCAAACCTGTGTCCTTAACGTGTCCACGACTCGGAGATGCTCGGCAGGAAAGCGGGATCTCCTCCTGCACAATGCCCTGCATTTCCTGAGGCTGATTTCCTGACCAGGGATCCTAAAATGTGCAGAGGAGAGCCAGCACCCAGCCCTGTGTCCAGCAAGAAGACAGGCACACATCTGGCCTGGTATGATCATCTCCATCATTGCTGTATCAGAGGATCACATCCCTGTTTGCCTCCATTCACTGCAAATCCCAAATACCTCTGGACACTGCTGCATCCATGAGATGTGCTGACTCTTCCAGATGTTTCAGGGGAAATGACATAACTGATAGGAAAGGTGGGAGTCTGGAAGCATTTCTCTGCTGCTGGCTGAAGGCTGCCAGCTCTCAAGTGCTGTTTGCAAGAGGAAATCTTGCTGGAGAGCACAAATATTTGTGCTCAAAGGCAGTGGGCCTAACCTAACACCTTTTCTTCAGGCAAACTCCTCCTGGATTGCAGGACTCACCCAAATCTCATCTTCCAAAGTGCTGGCTGAGCCCCAGCTCCCAGAGTCACCCCTTGTGCCTCTCACCATGGCAGATCCTTTCATCCTTCCACAATGTTTGCTCTCAGTTGATCCCACGCTATTCCTTGCTCATCCCGCTAGTCATACAAAGCCAAGCCAAGTGCACAGTTCCACCACTGTATTTTCCCTGGATGTTGCTCCTGCAGTGGAGCACAGTTGACTCTCTGCTGCTCACACCCAGGATCACTGGCAAATTCCTACTCAGCTGCTAATTTAAAATTCCAGCACAGCTATTGAGCCTCCTCCTTGTGGCTTCACACACCATTGCAATTTCCCTGGATGTTGCTCCTGCAGTGGAGCACAGCTGACTCTCTGCTGCTCACACCCAGGATCACTGGCAAATTCCTACTCAGCTGCTAATTTAAAATTCCAGCACAGCTATTGAGCCTCCTCCTTGTGGCTTCACACTGCAGAATTGCAATAAAACTTTAATTGAATGCCTTCTTCAAAAGGGGACCTCCCTGAGTTAATGCCAGCCCCCCCCCCCGAGTGACCCTTTGCAGCCTCAGTATGTCTATTTTATTACAGCATGCCATGGCCAATTTGATGGGAAAGGGAGACTGTTCAGGCCATGCAGAGGAAGTGCTTTAACATTCATTCAAAGTGACAGTGCCCTGGTGCAATATGACTGGTAAATGCTAAATTGCCACAGATGGCAGATTTATGTTTCCTCTCCCCAAGGTCCCTTGCCTGTGGTGCTGGGGGCTCACTGTGAGCGTTTGAGGAAGGACCCACGTTGCTGATCTGCCTGAAGACACCTTCTTTTTCAGTAGCTGGCTGCTCAGAAAGTGCCAAAATGGGCCAAATGAAAAAATTATCCTGAAAAGTAATGATGTCTTTAAAAGCCAGATCAAAAAGCCAGCAGGAGGGTGGGAAGGAGCTCAGTCCCTGTCTGTTGAGAGGGAGCTGATCCACTGCAAAGCAGCCCCAGAGTTGGGAGGATGCTGAGGACCAGGAGGGAAGCAGCAGACTATGGCCAAACCTATGGCCCTGAGCCCCTGCTGGGGTCCCAGCCAGTGGTGTGGGATGCTGATCCCTGTTCCAGACCTGTTTCTGAGGGACATTTCTCCCTCCTCTCAGAGGACACCAGAGCCACGGACTCACCAGCACCCGGAGTGACCACGGCTGCCAGCACAGCCAGTTCCTTATGTAATCCCTCCCTTGCATTCCTCTTCTCATTCTTTTTTTGGTTTTATTTGACAGATTTGCTTAAAAACCAGCGTGGGAATACAAATGACATGTTCAATAGATATCAGCTCATGGCTTTACAACGTCCCCAAGAACACAAGTACTGTATCATCACAAGTCCTCGGCACAGGCTGAGAACAAAGTCCCAGCTCAGGTCGTGTCAGGGCTGTTTGTCATTGCTTGCACAGATCTGCCACACACCAAAGCCACTTCCCTTGGTGGTACATGTCCTCCTGTGATGGTTGCACAACAGACTCCTAACAGCCATGAACTTACTCTTCCTGGAGGACCTGGGACTGTTTTACAGGAGGAAGAAGCCGTTGGGGGTTAGTTAAAGCTCTGAGGGCTGTTCTGCTTCAGACAACTGCATCCTTCCTTTATGCTCCTTGGATGCAGTGTGAAGGTGACCATTCTTTTCAAATGGCTTGGGAACCATGTTTAAGAGGTTTTAAACAAATCATTTAATCCCTCTCCAGGTCAGCAGAGACATTGCTGCTCCCCTTGCTTCATGTTGGCTCTGCAGATTTTAGGAAGAGCTCATCCCTGGGCTTGTCAAGAGGCCCTCCCACCTCCCCGTTTTTTTTGGCCACCACAGGAGATCAGGCCACAGATTCACCTGAGGAACCCAGGGGAAATCTGTGCAGTTCCATGCTTCACAGGAGACCCATTTTTCTTCTGTGTTCATATCTGGTAGCTGCACTCCTCCAGCTCACAGCTTGTGTGATACCGTGAATATAATCCATGCCCATCTGGCTTTTATTTATTCATGACGGTCCCGATCCTGCAATGTGCTGAAACGGAGGGTCTTGGTACCTGTCAGCTGGCAGGAGCATATCCAGGGTAAATTAATATAAAGAGGGATGTGTACATTTGTTTTTACAGTGCTATAAAAGTGGAGCTACTAGGAAATCAGCCTTTAATTGCCCTCTTAATGATTCTAACTCCTCTGCACTCGTTCAGAACCATCTCTATTGTATCAGGTATAAAAAGAGCAGCTTCATTGACATGGTTTATGGCTTTATTAAACCCAAGGATTTTATATTAATAACCATCAGCTCCTCGGTTATATTTCCCCAGTGAAGGAAATGTGTGTATTGGTGGAGGTCCAAGGCAATTTGTAAACACAAAGTATTAAAAGGCTCAACAATTCTAAAAAGTTTTAATTGGAAACTCAACAAATTGCTTCGGAAGTTCTTAATGCTTCAATATGGAGCTCTCCGATAATGAGGAGCTAATTAAGGGGCCAGGATTCAGTTTTTTATGATAACTGTCTCCATATGGGCTCAGCACTCGGTGCTTGCAGAACTAATGAAGGTCAGGGAAGTAACAGCAAAGGAAGAAAGGAAAATTTTTAGCTCTCGGTGCTGTGATGATGCTAAGCAACAGCCAGTATTTCTGCCTGGGTTTTAGGCCAGGTGCTGACTGAGCTTCATTTAATTCATGGGACAGTCTGTGTAAGTGCTCTTGAAGTTCTGAGCTGCATTTCACAGCCCAAAGCTGCATTTCACAGCCCAAAGCTGCATTTCCCAACCCACTGCTGCTCCTCTGGGCCTCCCCACTGGTGGGGGAAGGATGAGCTCCAGTTTCCATGGGTCAGGCTCTACCCTGCACACAGAACCAGTCTCACCTGTGGATAAGCATGGCCTGGAGAATGGCAGAAGTATCCCCGTGATGAGGTGCTGGCTGTGTCTGAGCTGGGCAGACAAACATCTGTGCTGCATTCGTGTCCTACCCTGCCCAAAAGCTATCCAGGCATCCCCTGGGATGGGCGTGAGGGCTCCAGGGAAGGGAGTTGTATCAGAGCCAAGGGTAGAAAAGGTGAACTGCAAGAATGAGAGCAAATCCCATCAGGTACCCCTGTTATCCCAAGGCAGGTGTGAACCAGCTGGAGAGCATTGGTCCATCTGAGTCACAGGACGAAGGACAGCAATGGAATGACAGGCAAAATTAAATCATAGAATGGTTTGGGTTGGAAGGGACCTTAAGGGTCATTCAGTCCCACCCCCTGCCACGGGCAGAGACACTTTCCACTATCCCAAGTTGCTCCAATCTCTGTCCAAACTGGCCTTGGACACTTCCAGGGATGGGGCAGCCACAGCTTCTCTGGGCAACCTGTGCCAGGGCCTCCCACCCTCACAGGGAAGAATTTCTTCCTAATATTTAATCTAAATCGCCGTCATTTCAGTTTAAATCCATTCCCCATTGCCCTGTCCCTCCATGTCCTTGTAAGAAGTCCCTCTCAATCACATCTGTCTCAGCCATGGAGCCGGGACTGGCACGGCTGGTGGGGCTGGGAGCAGGACCTGTCTTCTGCACCAGACCCTCACAAATCCCCAGCACACTGCTTTCAGATTAATGCCTTGTGAAATATTAACAATACCTAAACACACACACAGAAGTATGGTCAGATGTTTCTCTGAAGTAGCTCGCTGACTCCCAGAACTAAATTTGGACCAACAAGCCTCGTGCATCAAATAATTAAGTCATAGGCTATAGAAAGCAATCCTCTGGGACGTACTTGCCTTTGAGTGGCTCATCCACTTCCAAAGTAATACATACCATTAAGTATATGACCATATGGCATCCATTTATAGAATATTGCACTACAGGCAAATAGGACAAAGGTACACCCCTTAAAGCACTTTTCTCATCTCATTAACTTTGGGTACATGTTACAGAGAAGCTGCTCTGTCTTTGTTGTGTTCAAGGACATTTTGTGCTGTGGAGTCTTATCTTAAATGAATTGCACTAGGAAAATTAGAATCTAAATGTAGCTGTGCCCTAAAGCAAACAGCATTATTTTGCCTTTCTGTAATTCGATTTATTTTTGCCGATCAATGTTTTGAAGCAAACGTGTTCTTTTGTCCTCAAATCTGGCCTAATGACCAAGCTGACTTTGGGTAATTTGTGTGTGTGTGGCAGTGTGCCTGGATGGGTTGCTGACAGATTCAGATGGTGCCCTGCCATGTGCTGTGGTGGTCTACCTGAGACATCTCCCCCAAGCTGGACAGATTGGCTGGGACAAACTCTGTGAACACCTGCAGAGGTCTTAGAGAAGAACTGTCTGGTGTTCAGGGTCATTAGCACATCTCCCAGGACAGAGGACACCGAGCCCAGCTGCTGGGGCAATAATCTACACCAAAAAGCAATTCAGTGCATGGTCCAGCCAGGATTCACATCCATGGCAAGGCTGTGCGTGGGAATCACCCTGAAGCTCTTGAGGAGCTGGGCAGGAGCTGGCTCAGCCAAGCCCAGCCCTGGTGTCAGCATCAGCTTCCATCCCACTGATTGCAGCGTTGCTGGATCCAGCTCTAAACCTTACAAAAAAAAACGTGCTGCCCTTCAATGAGTTTGCTCTGAAGAAATACATTAAGTAAATAGAAATTACTGCAGGTGCCTTCCTGCTTTTTGGCATAACAGATTACTCTTGCCTACCAAAGATCAGTATTTCTGCCAATTACACCGTGGGGCTCCAGCCCCCTTTTTTAGCTTCTTGGGGAGAAAACCACTGCTAAATATCGAAGTTCTCCACAAACCTGGCTGGAAATACAGCGTGTAGCAGGGAAACAAGTCCTCAGAGAGCTGTCCCCATTCTGCATTCAGCCAGCACTTCAGTGAGAGCAGCAGTGCTGACACAGGGCAGCAGCTCAGCCCTGTGTAACTGCCTCAGACATCTACGTGTGGAGGATTGCTCCTTGCTTGTGGTTTAATCCAGCTCTGAGAAACCACATTACACCACTCTTTTTTTTTTTTTTCCTTTCCCTCCTCCCGTTGAAGAGCCCAGCAGGGAACTGCTGCAAAGGCCAAGAGGTTGAAATGAGTATGTGCAGTTTGAAGCAAACACCAATTGCTTATATTCAATTTCCTGACCTTGGTGATCCGGGTTCCTTCCAGGGGCCCTCGTGCATCCGTCTGACGAGTCTGAAGGCTGAGCATCATCAGGCCACGTGGCTGAAAAATCAGGTTCTCTGGTGGTGCTAAACACGGTCACTTGCTGCTCTGTGTGGAAAGGAGACAACGAGGGTCTGGTGATGCACCAGAGAGCCCTTTGCAGCTTGCACTGGTACCAGTTACCCCAGATGCCAGTGAGATCCAGCTCAGGGGGCTCCCTGGGTGAGCAGTGAGGGGGAGGAAAAGTCCTGTCCCTTCACCTGGAGCTGGCTGTGGCATGGGAATTGCTAAACAATGCTCTCACTGAGGTGGAGGGGAGGGATAAGACCCCATATCTCACGCCAGAGGGAGGTGGGACCCCCCATCTCACCCCAGACAGTGGCAGCAGAATGAAGCTGCTGGTGGTGCTGGTTTCCTGGTAAAATGAGCCCTGCCTTGGGGACAACATCCTGTGGAAGGGTGTAAGGGGAGAGCAGGGAAGTGCAGGAGTCATCAAAGGTGGTTGGGAGGGACATGTTAACATAGTGTCTTAAGCTTCAAAGTATCAAGAAACGTCAGAGAGTTCAGCTGTGAAAGTGCCTGGGATGGTTTCAGGGTGTGTGCTGCTGCACTGCTGCATCCTGCAGGGCTGCGAGGGCCCTGCTTTGGCCAAACCAGGGGGAAGGGTTGTGTTGGGTGCTCACACCCCAGCAGTGACAGTCACTCATTTTAAGTGCTGGCTACATTAAATGGAAGGACATTTTTACCTGCACGAGCCCGCGGTGAGTTCAGGATGGGGGGCACTCCAAGCATCCGAGAAGGGAAATGCTCCAGTCGCCCTCAGCGGTCCAAGGCACTGTGTCTCCAGCTCCAGTGAAGGTAACAGATGACATGATTTCCTCCTGTTGAGGCACCAACACCAAACACTGTCAGTCCTGGGGTGGGTGGCCCCCTGTCCACAGCACCCACAGCGATGCAGCCACAGGAGCAGAGCAGGATTTTAGCTCCTTGAGGCAATGTCTGCTCCAAATGCAAACAGAAAGGGAATCTCTAAAGCAGAGAGACAAACCCTCCATTCTCCCAGCCCCTCCAGCTCCCAGCAGCAGCAATACTCCCTGGAAGGAAATTCAGGATGGCTGTTCAACATTTACCCAGAAAACCCCACAATAACTCCTGTTATCCCTCCCCTGCACTCACTCACTCGTACAGAGAAGACAATAAACAAAGCAGGGAAGTCTCCTAATATTTTTATTGTTCCTTAGATAACTGTGGATAGTACAAAGTTTTCCTCTTAAAAAAAATTAATTACCTTCACACTTCCATAAACAAAGCTTCCCATGGGAATCTGCTGCCACAGAATTTCCACAGAAGCAATTTCCAACCACCATAATGCTATGTAGATAGTATAACAGTAAGAGAATATTCTCGTAATTATCAACATGAAATTGGTTATCTGTGTATAAGGGTGAACACTGATCTTTTTTTTTTTTCTTTTTAGAAACAAAAACCATCATTTATTAATCCAAACTACATCATTGCATTTACAACATTCATTGCATAAACTGGACATACAAAGTTTTGCCACCTCTGGTAAATAACAGACATACATTATACAATATATTTGCTGAATACATAAGTTCAAACAATATGGGTACAACAACTTGTTCATAATACATACTTAAACCATCGTGTTTAATAGTTACTAAGACACAGATCCATGAGCTACTTCGGGTCTCAGCACAGTTAATCTAAGTGACAAGAACACAGTTGAGAGAGACAGTAGCTGCAATGGAAGGCGAAGAAAACTAACCTGTGATAGGTCTTGTTCAGACAGCGAGAGCTCCTCACGGGTCAGCTTTTTCTGCTTAAAAATACAAATCACACATCCATCACAGCTGACCGTGACGCCGGGGGAATGTCCATGCAACCCACACACAGAAGAGAGCGAGTCTCCCAAGGATAAACTTCCAACAGTCATTGCCTTACTGCTTTAGTATGTACTATAGGTTTGCTATCAGAACAGAAACAAAACAAAACCCCAAACTTAAGTGGTTCTTTGAGTGCAGTTCCAGCTGCAAGTACATGGTGACTCGTTAGTCTATAACACAGAGCCAGACTTCTAGAAATGTAGAGGTAATGCTGATCTGTCAGGTTTATGCTGAATTATCCTCCATGACGTTGGTCTTAATTTTGGCAGCTGTTTATATATTTACTTATTTAAAGTGTGTTTCCTTATTAGCTTTTTTTTTTTTAAATTAAGTTTCTCCCCCCCTTTTTTTTTTTCTTTTTTAATCCTTTTCACGTTTATTTCATTTATTTAATTTTTTTTTTTTTTTTTTTCCTAAACCGGTCTCTAAACAAGGGGCGGGACTACAACTCGTCGGAGCGGATGACGTGGAAGAGGGTGACGTTGTAAAGTATCTGGTGCCCGTTGTTCCAGGCATAGAGAGCCCGATCCTTGGGGTTGTAGTCCAACATGGAAATGTGGGAGTACTTGTTCTGGAAGGGGATGTCGATGTACTCGTAGGTGGAGGCGTTGGTCTGGTAGGCGTAGTGCACCTTGGTGCCCCCCGAGTAGCCGTTGGTGACGTAGAGGGTGCCGCAGATGATGAAGGCCTCCCCGGCGCTGCGTTTCGGGTAGCTGGTGTTCCAGGTCTGCAGGCTCTGCAGGGTGTTGGGGTCCAGCTTGCTGATGACGATGTTCCCCGCGTTCTGGTTGGTGGCGTAGACGGCCCACAGCCCGTTCTCGTCCACCATGAGGTCAATGTCTGAGTGGCCGCCCCAGGCGTAGTGGTACATGTTGTTGTAGCCGGCATAATCCAGGCTGCGGGTCTTGAGAATGGTCTCTGTTTTCAAGTCAAACCTGATAATTATGTGGCTTTGGTATTTGTTGAAGTAAATAGAGCCGTTGTAGACCACTTGACCGGTGCCCGACCAGGGGTGAGGGAGGCGGTGGGAGGTAAAGTTGTCAGTGTTCATGAAATCTGCCATGGATTTGTACTCGCGCACGAAGCGGTTGTTGTGGTAGCTGTCCATGTACCAGACCTGGGCGAGCAACAGGAACACAGGGGGGTTAGAAAACAGCAGAGACCGGCTGAGACCTTTGCACATCACCCTAAAAACTGGGCTGTGGGAGAAACCCAGAGCGAGAAATCACGGAATCATCACAGAATGGTTTGGGTTGGAAGGGACCTTAAAACTCATCCCCTGTGACACCTTCCACTGGACCAGGTTGCTCCAAACCCTGTCCAACCTGGCCTTGAATCCAATGATGCCTCCAACACCTGCCCAGAAATAACCCCAATTTCTGAAACTCCAAATCAGCCAAGAAATCAGCCGAATAGCAAAGCTTTCCCAGGGGGTAACCTGGTATCTCCCCAGGAGCACGAGAGCTTAAGTGCTCCCCTGGGAAAGCTGCATGATTGGCACCATCCTTCCAGAGGGCAATTAACATCTTTTCCCTGGCTAAACCCAGCATTTTACGTTGATGCTGCTTTTGCTTCCCGTAAGCCCCGTCGTGGTAGCACTCAGTAAATTATCCCAGCTGCTGTGCCTAACTCCATTAATTTGGCATGCAGGAGAGAGGGATGCAATCACTCATTGTCAAGGAAATTCAGGCAAAGTCCATATTGGCTTAAAAATCATACACTTCTGCATCAAAAGCTTAAACCAAGGCTGCTAAAATATAAGAGAGAGAGAGAGAGAGATCTAAATCTTGCTATTGGTAGATTGGGGCGAGATTTTAGATCATCATTTAAGTGCCAGTTCACTGGGGACACTGTCTAGACTCCTAAAAAAAAAAAAAGCTTTTGTTTTATGAAACCAATTCCGAGGCAAATGACCAAGCTGTGCAGTTAATATCCAGAAGAAATATCCAGCCAGTGATGACATTATGGATGCAGTTACTGCCTAAAAATAAGAGAGCTGCTTTCGGTAAAAACTGTCTAGGAAGGAGAAAAGGTAAATTTAGGAAGGAGAAAAGGTAAATTTAGCAAGAGGGAAGCCTTTAAGGCTGCAGATTTGGGTGATGTAGTGCAAATTTCTTTTGCAGAATCTGACAGTGTTATCTCTGCAGTGTGACTGTCTCCAGGGTCCCTGAGAAGAACAAACCAACATTTGGCTGCTGCCTTTGAAAGGCCAAGTGGGGTCTCCAAAAACTTTGTAGGGAACTTCAGCCCTCCAGCGTTACCTCCCCGGAAACACTGCAGAGGTGGGGAATGAACATGTGGCAAATGGCTCTGATTCTCACACCTTGGTGGGCTTGAGGGGTGTCTGCAAAAGCACCAGAGAACACCCACACACACCCCTGAGCCCACGGCACAGAAGTGTCTGCAGCCTGGGAAAGCTGGCAGTGAAATGCCTTCAACTGAACCAGCTTGGGAAATTATAGGGGAAAAAAAAAACCAAACCCAAGACCAAATTGTCTCTCTGCTGCTCCCGTTTCATTATCTGTTATTAAAACTTCAATACACCAGCGTGTTGTGCTCAGCTTCTAGACAGAAGCCCAGCGGAACCCCACGTCACCACGCTGGGGCTGCAAGGTGGCAGAACCCCAGAGCATTCCATGCTTTGGAGAGGTGGAGGTGGACGGATGAACAACGTCTCATCACACCAGCTGGCTTTGAGCAACCTCCTGCTGCCAATGCACATCAACCCCAGCACTCAGCATCCACCTGCTGCCTCGTGCCAGGCTGCTCCTGTGGGACTCACAGTTTGCCCCAGTTGTGTTCCGTGGTTTTGAGACTCGAACAAACAGCCAGGTGAGCCACCAAACATCTCCTGGGGCTTGGGGACAGAGGATGGGGATGATAAACTGCCCATCTTTCCCCATCTCCACTTTCCCACTCTGCTGAGCAGCCAATAAAATTCACTTAATGGTGTGTTCCTAATAAAATTCCCAGTAGGTTTATGTATTAGACACACAGAGACGCTGGTGAAGCTTCAGCTACAGTTTACAGTCTATTTGCATGACAAAAATACACTGCAGAAAAAGGCATGGGTGAAAAAATATTAAAAAGAGGGGTTTGAGACAAAACTCTCTGAGGACATGGAGGATCTTTAGCATCTGAACAACCAGCTTCAGCTGTAAATGATGTCAGTGCCAGGGGACACAGCAAACACAGCCCAAAGGGGACAATTCTGTCCCCTCTCTCGAGCAAAACAACATGGATGTGGTAAAGCCTTCCCATCTCACCTCCAATCAGGGTTTTACTGGGGATATAGGGGAAGTTTTGCTTAATAACTGTAAAATATGGAGGTGTTGAACTGGGGAACCAGTGCCAACCAGTTGGCTGCTGGAGGAAAAGAGCCCAACAAATCAAGTCACCTTCAAAGAAGCCACCCAGGGGTGGCTTCTCCAGAGCATCCCTTGTCCTCTCTTAGCTACAGAGCTCCCAAAATAGCTGCCCCAATACAGCCCTTGCTGGAGCCTTTATCCTTTGATGAAGGATGCTGCATGCAGGAGGGAATTACATGCAGCCAAGCTCTGTGCCTTTTGTTTTGTTTTGCTGCCTGCAAATCCTCAGCAAACACTCGAGATATTTTCCATTCCATCAGTCATGGGAAGCCTGGATTGATTTTCAGCCAGTTATTGGCCTCCTACCTCCTTGGGATCAAAATTGAATGGTCTGAATGGAAAAAAAAAAAGACCAAAACAAAGCAAAACAAATCTCTCTCTCTGGCTGCAGTCGGTTAATTCCTCACAACAATGAAAGTGGAGGATGGAGGACAAATGCAGTCAGATGACATTATCAGAGGCTCTGGCAGGAGAAGAGCAGCAGGGACCAGGACCACGGGTCCCTGTGCTCAGCCTCAGCCCCCTCCTGGCTGCCAAACACAGAGGAGAAACCCAATACTTGATTATTTCCCCCCTGTTGTGGGGGGGCACAACCCTCATGGTGACACTTTTAAGACCATGACTGCTCACACTGCAAGGAGTTGCACCTGCCCAGGGGAGGGACCACTGCGTGGGGCTGCTCACCCCCTCCTCATCCTCCCTCCCTGTGGGATGCTCAGCCCCTCCCGCTGCAGAGGAGGCCAGGGGAGCCCTGTGAAATGAATTAGGACCTTCCCCAGGTTTCACAGGGCACTCTGGGTGTCTGTCTGACGAGTTTTCAGTGCCCTCAGTTGTGTCGGTGGGAACAGAGGCGAAGCTGTCGCGGCCTTACCTTGTTCTCTCCCTCGGGAGCGAGAGGATCCGTCATCCACGATCCGAACCGGGACCCCGAGGTTTTAATTGTGATCGGGTCACTTATTCCTGTCAGCTTCCCACAAGCTGGAAAAGAGTGGAAGGAGGCTGGTGAGCACCACATCAGCCCCGAGGCCCCGGCGAGGGGCACCTGAGCCGGCCACCACCCACAGCTCTGCCCACTGCTCTGCCCCGCTGATGGCAGCTCTGGGGTTATTTAATTAGAGGGAATTAAGTCAAGAACAAGTGTTGAATGCTTTTGGTTGTTTCATGCCTCTTAATAACGTTTGTCCTTATCACACTGTCCCCAGGAAAACAAGCTTTGCTGAACCAGCCCGGCTGCGAATGTCACGGAATAGGGAATGAGGGGAGTGAGCCAGGATCCAGCAGCCAGGTGGAGGAATTAGCTGAATAGCTGCTCATTTCTGCTCTAATACAGTGGGTGCAGCCAAGATAAAAAGACAGACGTGTCTATTCCAGCCCTGATGGAAACATGCATTTGTTACAGGTTATGTAGAGGAGGAAAAAAAGAAGTTGGGAAATGATACACAATATAAATCTTGTCCCTGCAAAGACCATTTACCAGCGTCTACCAGCCACCTTCTCTGATCCCTGTCGTGTCGGCACACTTAGGAGACACTAATGAATTCACCAGCCTCCTCCCAGCCAGCTCCAGGAGAGGAACCAAAGGCAGCAGGATGAAGGCAGGAGGTGGGGTGTCCCAGGGATCCCTCAGGAGCTGCCCCGGGAATTCTGCCCAGACTCAGCATCACCACAACAGGGATGAGCACCCGCTCAGTGCTGTGAGCCAGGTTTGGAGCACACTCAGGTCCCCCACACCTATCAAATTCAGTGCATCTTCGAGCCCAGCGCAGTGCCTTGCTGGGTTTTCAAGCCTTAACTATGAGGGGAAGCAGCAGCACCTCTCCTCCTGCTTGCCATGCCAGCTGCCCACGGCAGCTCTTTTCCCACCCATGGTTCTGTCCCCAGCACTGAACCCAGGAGCCCTCCAGGGATGCCCATGGATAGATGCCTCCTACAGAACGCTGCAGGCTTAGCACAGCAGGTGCAGCCACACTGAGTTCCTTTCTCCAACAATATCCCCAAGTTTCAGCAGAGCTGCCACACTAGTCTGCTGCATCACCAACATTTTAACATGTGTGCAGTGAGGAATGACAGGTGAAGAGACAGAGACGCCTCGGGAGGGGCTGGTGTTGGACGCTCTGTTGCTACGGGAGCGCTCGTTTAAAACCTGGCCACATTCAGTGCAGAGCTGGTCCTGCAGCAGCATCCCCTGGGCAAGCCAAGCTCAGGCCAGTGGCACCAGGGGGACAGGCACCCCCTGAAGTTCAGAAAGCATTTCCTGACTTCTCCTTTTTGACGTGGAAGCCTCTGTCAGGTTGGGAAGGGGAAGGTGGCGGTGCTGGGGTGGAGCAGCTGCTCTGGGTGCTGGGTTTGAGGACCCAGCAGAGCTGCAGCTGCACTGCAGTACCTGCTCAGCAGGGCACCCAGGGCTGGGGCTGCAGGTGGGAGCCCCTGCAGGTGCTGCTGAAACACAGGCAGAGCTCTGCCAGCTCAGGACAAGGTCATTCTGCTCAAAATTACCAAGTAAAATCATAGAATAGTTTGTTGTAAGGGAATATTAAAGGTTATTTAGACCAACCCCCTGCAATAAGCTGGGACATCTTCAACTAGATCAGGTTGCTCAGAGCCCTGTCCAACCTGACCTTCATAGAATCATAGATTCCAGACCTTGAATGTTTCCAGAACACACACACACTGCAATCTCTTAAGCTGCCTCCCTCCTTAGCCTGTTCTCATCAGCACCTTTCTATCCTGATCATGGGACACATCCTCCTCCCTCAGCTCTGAGCTGTGCCCAAAGGGGTCACCTTATCCTGGGGCACCAAATAGATGAAGATATTCTTGATATGCACCAGCATGACATGACCAAGGGGACTATCAATCTTCCCACAGCCTTCAGACCCCAGCAGATAGAGAGATATCCCACCAAAAAGCAGAGAGTTTTCCTGAATTCCCTGAGACATGACGGACAGGAATTTGCCCTCCTGCCTACCTGATGCACTCAAAACCTCTCAGCTCAGGCGGAGAGCAAAGTGTTGGCAAAGGGATGCAATGGGTTAAAATAAGACATTTTAATGTCTTGCAAATTCCCCTTGCAGAGGTCCAGCCTTCCTCTAATCACAGATCTACCTCAGCGCTGCCTGCCATTATCACAACCCTACACTGCTGTCACTTTATCTCTTCCTTCCATTTCCCTGGAGAGAAGTGTTGTATAAAAGCTCATTGATTAAAAAAAAATAGTTAAAAAAATAAAGCAGCAGCAGCTGATAAGGGTAAACTAGTGTTGTTTGCAACATCTCCTACACGTATAGCTGGAGGCACATTCTCAACAGCTCTTCTGCAATGCAAGAGGGTTGTTCTTACACAGGACAAGGTGTTCTCTCTCCTGGTGTAAATCTATCCCAGGCACTCAGATGTTGGGGGGAAGTTTCTTTAGGGTCCCTACTTAGCCATGTCCCTGCAGCTTTCCTGGGCTTACCACCCAGGGATGGACAACTACAGCCTTTGATCCTCACCCACCCATCCATCCATCCCTGCTGAGATCCACACTACACTCTGAATATCATCAGTAATTTTCCCCCCATGGGTGCTGAGCCTTTAGCAGCAAAGCCACCCTCCTGTTGGGATGGCAGGATCATGGGATGCTGGGCACGTTTCAGGTCACTCAGGGACAAATGTGCAACAGAAAAGCATGTCCTGGTGCTCGTCCAGGAGTCCAGGACACAGGGGAGGCCTGTGAGCAGCAGCTTTTGGGGCATCACAGAGGAGTTTTCACTCCTCTTTCCCCAGTGCTATTCAGGTCCCTCTTCCTGGAAAACAGCACAAATGAGCCTCTCCCCAAGTGTCCCTCCAGGCTGACCAGCCTCTGTCCTGCCCTCCTGCAGCCCCTCAGAGCAGCCATGGAACACAACCCCCCCCCCGCCCCTTCCTCGAACTGCATGAGGAATTTTCCAGCAGGAGAAGACACGCTTTCCTCCTGCCAGCTAAAACAAGCTCTACCATCCTCCCAGGATGCCAACACCTCCGCTCCATATTTCTCCTCAGATCCAGCCCACAAGTGATGTTTAGCAGCTCAGGAGCAATTTATCCACCAACGCAGCCACCGGCTCCTTCTGGACTCCACGGTTCTGCTTGGACTGCTGCTGCCACAGTCAGGATCCTTCCCTGCTGGGGCTTCCCAGGAAGCCAAGGTCTCATCCCCCCATCCCAGTCCCAGCCCTCCACAGCAGGGATGGGGTCGTGGCAGCTGGGGGATGCCCTGTCTTCACCTCTGTTGCCTGGCTGGGAGCACCCCATCCCAAAATCATCAGGGACAGGTTGGCAGGGCTCTATCCCCATCCCTGCACCAGGATTTTTTTCCAAGCTTAGGCTGGCAGGCAAACATGAGCCTGAGTTCAATTCCCCCTTGAGCCAAGGAGTGACAACCTCTCCACTCCTCCAAGGCTCCTCTTAGAACATTAATGGAAACGTTAAAATCCCTGTATAAATAGTGATCTTTGACAGTGTAAACAGAAACACAGATTGAACCTGCCATTATTGATTTTTTTTTTTCCCTTCACACACATGCCAGGGACAGGAAGTGTTTTCACTATTGATCCATCAATAATGCTTAGGAAGCCCAAAATGCAAAACAGGACCTTGTCTAAGGAAAATGCTGCTGCACTGTGGAGCATCAGTGCTTCCTGGGAGAGGTGAACTGGGAATATGGCACATCCTTCCCCTTCCCTTGCCCTGTGCTTATTGCAGCAGCTCCCTGACCCTGTTTGGGGCACCCTGAGCTGCAGGAGGTGAACATGCTCCAGGTGAGCAGCATTTCTGGCCCATGCAGGAGCAACTCTAAGCTCAAACGTGCTCCTTGAAACATCAGTGAACCCCTCAGAGCAGACAACCTGCTGTAAACCTGCAGAAATCCTCAGCAATCAGGGCCTCATTGTGTGGCAGCAAAATGTAAGATTGTTATTTGAATTTAACTCAATTAACTACCATTTTCGCTGGTTTACACGCCGAAGCCATAAACAACATTGGAAATTCAACCCGTGCTGTTTGCTGTTAAGTGACCAAATAAATCACCCTCCTGGGTGAGCAGCAAATCGTCCTGGATTTGTCTCACCTTTGTGAGACACAGCATCCATCTCTGCAAGCACCCGGGAGTGCTGCAACATCCCAGGGCAGAGGAGTTGCCCTGACCCCACAGTCACAGAGAGAGCAAGAGGAGGGAGAAGGGACACAGCAAAAAAGCCCAAATAAAGACTCAAAAAGATTTTAAAAAAACCAAACCAAACCAAAAGTTTCTGGACAAAGTTGCCTGCTAAGGTGTGACTTTCCCCCACTCCCAAACCAAACCTGGGTGCACCAGCGCTCATTAATAAATGAGAAATCAGGCTCTGCCCTCTCACTTGGCCAGGGGGGTTGTACCTGCCCCAGGGGTACCTCAGTGCCTTACTCTCTGCACACTCATAGTTCAAATACTCTGAGCATCCAGGCTTAGGTGGGAATTCACTTTCCTCTCTGAGATTTCAAGTCAGGTGGAGCCTGTAAGGGATCAACATGATATCAGAGGGCAGGATGGAAATGCAGAGGGAAGCAGAGGGTCAGCGGCTGCTTACAGACCTGTGGAGGCATCTAGAAACAAGCAAAAGCAATCCCACCACCAGAGCCAAGAGAGAAACAAAGCATTACCTTGCCAAGGATATAAAGTGCTCAGAAGAGATCTGATCTTCCATGAAGTTACCTGAGAGTGTAATTTCGTATGTGCTACCAAAATAGACTGCAGAGCAGTTAATGCGTTTAGATTATCTAAACTGCGTAACAAGAAAGTCAATAATGTAAGGAGAAATTAAATCAAGTCAGAGCTGGCCCAACAAATGGCGGGGAGAGTTCTTGCAGCTGCAGAAGGCAGCTCCCTCCTTCCCCCTCTGTTTGGGGTCAGACGCTGGGTTTGGCGACAGCTGAGCCTCCCCACGACAGACCCACGGGCCTCAGTCAATTAATACTCTCTGAATGAGATTAGAGATGAATCTCTGGTGGTTTAGCACCAGCCTGATGGAAAGGGATCCCTGCTCCCTCGGGGAACAGGAGAGAGACAGGGAGATTTACATCCTGCCCAGCTGCACAGTCCGGACCACACCACGACCCCGCCCCAGCTCCACCATGCTCTTCTCCGGGGGATGGGGGGGTTTGCAAGATGCAAAAGGGAAAAGGGCAACCAGGGAGACCGAGTCACGGAGCCCCCACGCCCCCCCCTCCACGCACACAGACCTTTGCTGGGGGCCAGCTGCAGTTAGCAAAAAGGTCGGACGGGGATGCACGAGCAAAACACGGGTGCATGTGTTTGCTTTGCATAAGCCGGATCCGCCCCGGCCGCTTATGCAAACGCCGCCCCCGGCGCCACATGCCCACTCACGGGCCCGATCCTGAAGCACTTACACCACGAGCAACATTGCTCATGCGAGTAATCCTCGGCAGGACTACTCCCAAGACGAATGTTACTGATAGCATAGCTCTTTACAGGATCCAACCTGGCTGTGCCAGCTCATCCCTTCCGGCCGGGCACGGCACAAGATGGCCAGAGTGGCATCTCTGCCTCCGGACGGGATGAGAGGTTTTTAACATCGATGGTGTTTAGCCAGTGCCACCATGTCGTTCTGAGCCTACCTAATTTTTGCATGCATGCACGAAGCCTTTCTTCAAGATTTGACACTCTGTTCTGAAGCTCTTCGTAGTCATAGGCGCCAATCTCCTCCTGGAGTTCGTTTAGAACTGACGTCAGATTCTGGACCTCCTCTTTAAACTGCAATACCAATTTGGCATCGGCTTTGTACTCTTCCAACACTGGTATCAAAGGCCTAAGTTCCTCCATTTTCGCTTTTATTGCCTGCAAGGTTAAAATAAGCTCGGTTCAGTGCTATGCGTGCAAAAATCTGCAACACTCTGCCTTGACCTGGTTGCTTCCTACGTGAGCGCAATGTTCATATCCCACAATTATTAGCATTAAAATTAGTTTAATTATTATTTTGGTCCAAATGATGTCTTGGAAAGAACATATTAAACAGGCTGCAGAACACCAAAATATTTGGGAAAGGCCTTTATTTGTCATTTTTAGAATGCAACATCTTAGGGTTACATGCTTCAGATCACATACACAAAGAGTTGGTTTTTTTTTTTTCTTTCCAAAAAATAAAAGAAAATAATATATATATATGCATTGACAAGGGTTTCAAACTATTCATGAAATGCATCTACAATTGCATGCAAAGGAAGATCTTGGTTGTGTGGTTCAAGGTTCCTTAGTGAGATATGGTGCTAATTTGGAAAATAATCAAAAAAATCAATGCATGGTGCAAAATGCTCTGTGGCCCTCTTTTCATGGTTACATGGGAGTGAACTGCTTCTTCAGTCACTGCAGCATTGAAAAAACTTGCTTTTAAGTTAGCCCTGTAAGCAAGAAAATGAAATACTGTTGAGGATCTAGCTCACTAACCTGCCTTATATAGATAGCCATTCATAGACAAATACTCTTACGGAACTAAAGAGAGAAAAAAAAAACAACACAAGAGCTCCAAACCACTCACATTTTAATGCTGGCATTAGCAGAAACAAAATGCTGTGGCTGTTCTTTAAAATGGTGCTTTGGCAGCAAATTAGACAAAAATTCCTTACTGTTTTTAGGCACAGACCATAAAAATCAAAGTCGTTATCAAATGTAATTCGCAGAAATGAATTTTTTTTCCTCTTTTTTTTTTTTTTTTTTTTTTAAATTAAATGAGGGCCTCGTTTAAAGGCTCAGTATGCAGCATTTTGTTGAAGATGCTTTGCTCCAGCAGCTAATGAGTAGACATAAATATGCATGCACCTATCTGTTAATGAAGCATGTTAGTACACACAGAATACCTGGTGCTGCTTAAACTACTGCACAGTGGCCAAGTTCACAGCGCCCAGGGCTGTGACATCTGCCTGTCTGCTGAAGCAGCTCAGGGCTGAACAGCATCAGAAATTGGTCCTCAGCCTCATTCCTTTCCTTCCCATCCATCCCCTCCTATTTAAGTCAGGAGGTTTTCCCTCCTGTGCTTTGTACATGGGGAATATATCGATTTTATTTACTTGCACTCCCCTGTGCAAGCTCCCTGGCAGACGATGGGGGGGATTAAACTCATCAGAATGGAGGGGAAAAATAATAATAATAAATTAAACAAATAAATAAAAAAGAAAGTCATGCTCAAGTCAGAAAGATGGTTCTTACATCCAGACTGCAGAGCTAAATTTAGGGCCCTGCAGTAACTGGAGATGGGGAGCGGAGGAGGTGGAGTTGGTGAAAAGTTTTAAGAACCTTCTTCCCAGCTTTTTATGATATAATCTTGGTATTTAAGTATTTAACATTAAAAATTCTGCTGTAAAATACCAGCCAGCTGGGCAGCTGCCTGAAAATGAGGGTGAGAATCAGCTGGGTGGCTGATCAGGAACATCCCCAAATTTCACTACAAATCTTCTCAACTTGTTTTTAAAGCTATTAACCCAAACCACAGACTCTTTTTGGCAATTCAATTTGTTCTCAACCGAGTTCTTGAGGGTTTGGCCACTGCTCTCAGTGCCAGCTGCATTCCAAAGGCTGGCAGCTTCACCCCTCGTTTGTGTGGCACCAGGACACAACACACAGAGTCCATCAGAAGGTGCTGGCTCTGCTGCCAACACCATTCCTTCAAAATTGGACAAGATCCTGGAGATGTGCAGCTCACCAGCCTGAGGAGAGCTGTAATAATTGTACTGTTGGGGTTTTTGGGGGGGAGGGAGGTGATGTTTGAGTGATTAATCCATTGCTACAGCCACCCCAAGGGGGGATGTGGTTCGGTGACAGCCCATTGCAGTTTGCCACGTGCTGCAGAAATGGAAATGGAGCCCCAGTTCCTGGTTTTTCCCAAGAAATGGGTCATGGGCGTGGCACAGGGAAAGGCTGCCTGGCCATGGAAGGGAACCCACCTCTCCCAGACATCAGCTGCCCCAGGGCCTCCCTGCAGACCCCCCTTATGGAGCCATCCTACGCTGCCCTACTGGGGCACCGAGGTGGTTTTTGGCTGTGGGAACATGGAGATTTACGCTTCTACCCTACAGAAAAATGTACTGAGGATGTGATGCCACAACCTGGAGCAGGCTTTGGAGAGGGGGGAGCCCACAGATGGTTCCCCTGATGGGAACCAGGGCCACAGTCCCATGCACACCCCGAGAATTCCCTGGCCACAGCTCCATTAGGAGTTTGGAAAGCAGACATACCTTAAACTGCCTTGCCAGGTGCTGCTTGTGGCTTTCTTCCACTTGCTTAAATTTTGTTTCCAGTCCCCTCATCTGGTTTTCCATCTTCTCCACGTACTGTAGGTCTCTCTGGGTCCGCCTGTCCAACACCTCTATCGACTGGGACATGTTTTGCACCTGCCAAACGAGAAGGGACTCATTAAGAAGGTACTTCCAGCACCAAGGCAGCCCCTCTTTTGCATCCCAACACTGACCTTTTCCACACAGTCAGCAGAGAAAAAGGGCAATCAGCCCATGCATTATTTACTAGTTAATCAACAGCATCTCACAGATTATGACCCCGTGCTCTAAACCAGAGTAAATGTGTTTCCTAAATGTTTTTCCTGCTGCACAGAATAATTTAACAATCTCACATGCAAAAAAGGGTTGTAGTCGAGGCTAAAACATGTCACTCGTGGCTGCCTCTTTGAGAAGCTGGAGTGGCACCTGCTGTTGCACAAGGAGAGCTCTTAGTTGAGCAGAGGCCCACCTGGGTACGAGAAAAGCCTCTGCTCAGGTGCACATTTCCATTTCCTCGCGCGCGTGAGCGACGCTGATTTGCCTAAATGCAAACTTTACTCCCAGCTCGTAAAACTTCATTATCCAAAACAGCCCAACTGTTTACACAGCATCTGCCACAACAAACCCAGCTGCGGGTGAGGGCACCCTGGAGCTGGGAAGTACGGTGGGAGCTCCCACTCCCCACCGGTTCCTGCCCGCTGGGGCGGTTGTGCCGCGCCGGCAGCTCCGGGAGCCGAGCGGTGCCGCAGCCCCGCAGCTCCCCATGCAGAGCCCATCTGGCCTCGCCCGAGCAATGAGGCAAGAAGGTTGGCTGGGCTCGTCGTGAGAAAAAGAGCTGAAGGTGTAAGGAGGGGAAGGAGACGCCAGCTAGGCTGACCTGATTTTGAAGGTTGGCTGCCATCTGATCTATTAAGATATTCCCTCCTCTCCTTTCTCAGGCTTGGGAGAGGGGGAACGAAGCTCTGACGTGGGCAGGCACCAAAACACCTATTCAGCATGAGGCAGTGGATGATATTTAAGGTCCTTGCATCGGGGACGGATGTGTTTGTACCCCGGCTGGTACGTTACGGGGCTCAGCCCACGGCCGGTGCTCCTGCCACCGCCACGTCACCCACAGCAGCGCCACCGTGGCACCGCGGGGATGACGTCCGGGGCTGAAATGAATCAGGCACCCGAGCGTGCTGCTGCGTCAGGGCCCTCCTGGCTCAAGTCTCCTCGGCTGTGGGCGTCTCAGCAGAACCCAAATGTGAGCCAGCGCCGTCGCCGCGGATCCGCTCCCAGACACTTCCACTGCCACATCCGCTCCCGTCGCCGTCCTCGCCAGAGCCGAGCGCGGACAGGGCCGGGATGGGGAAGGAATGGTGCAAGTGCAATATTTCCTCGGGCCAATCGCACTGGGCTGTTGGTGACTTACCTCAAGTGACAGGGCGAGGGCACGGCAGGACACCCGCGCGCAGCCAGGGCTGGGAGACTCCTCGCTGAAACCAGCCCGGGTCAAATGCCAACTGTGGTGTCTGCAGCTTGGGAGCCCATCAAAATGCCCATTGCTCATGCACGATGACAAGAAAACTATTACAGGGATCCATTAAAAATGTATGGGTGACCTGTATTTCAAAGGCCAGCAGCGAGGAAACATTCTGTACGACTCCTCCGGGGGTCTAATAGTCTTCCTCGGCAAAGGTGAAGCTATTTTCAGTCTCTGAGCCCCAGCACATCACCTGGAGATGAACCAGCACCCACCCTGACTACCCCCAAGGACCTGCTCAGAGAGGCCTGAGGAGCAGGGAAGAGCAGAACAAGACCCTCTTGGTTTGAAGAAGAAAAGAGCAAACCCGAGCTCAGCCCGAGACTGTTCAACTCCTGTTTAGCTGTGCCACCCCCAGGGAGCTTCCAGCAGTCACAGCTGGGTGCTAATTCACCTGGGCTGGATGTGGAGGAGTTTGAAGACCTCTCTCTACCCTGAGGCAGGAGAAGGGACAAGCGTGGCTGCTCTGCAGATATTTTTATTCTAGTAATCCAGTCTATTCTCCTTTGAGATGAGCTGTATCTGCCCAGCAGAATTGTTCCAAGGGGTTGGGATAGGAATGGCTTGTAGAGATCATGCAAAATTGATCTAATTGCACTAATGCCTAACCCCAACTAAAGGCCAAGCTGCAAGTAATCAGAAAAGAGCATTTCTGTAATGATAGACAAGTATCTGAGTTCACAGGAGCTGAGTAAGGCTACGGGGGGCTCCTTACGCTGCTTCTTGGTTGGTGGGGAGAGACAGACTCTGCTGTCAGAGCATCTCGCTGGGGCTGCTGCTCTGAAAACACCTCTGGAGTGTTTCTGCCTCTCCCTGACTGCAGAGGAAAATAACCTCCTCACATGTCTCTAAATGGAGATGCCTAAAATAGCTGCTGTGCTATTTTGGGGGTGGATTTTACAAGCCCAGGCTCGGTATTTGTTGCCTGTATTGTTTTCAACCAGGCAAGATTGTGGCCAGACTTGCAGCATCGCCCCTGGTCCCTGAGAGCAGCTTGTGCTCCAGCAGCTGAAGATCTGCTTGTTTTCCATCATTAGCATATCACGCCCTTGATCCAGCAAAGTACTCTGGCACATGATTAGGTTTCAATGAGACTGTTCATAGCTTAAACTTAAGCATGTACAGAAGTGCTCTAATGAACTCGGGCCCAAGGATCTTGTCTCTCAAATTCCCTCAGCTTCCTCCATTAACTGCTGTCCTCAATCATGGGCTACAATGCTTTTTGCCCCCACTCTCAACCTGAAACCTCATTTTCATCAAGCTAATGTGAGACAGGTACCTGTGATTGTCTTGGGGAAGGAATTATTTTTAGCATTTGAAATAGAAAATTAATACAAATGAAGCTTCCAGTGCTGTTCTTTTCATTTTGTTTGATGAGTTGTTTCAGAATTAAAGCAAAGTATCAAAGAGTCAATATTGGCCTGATGACCTCAGTGAGATCTATAAGGTCAAAGCCACGGTTTAAACCCTGCTCAAGCTTCCCTGTGGATCAGCCTTTCATACCAGCTCCAAAAGGCTTGTTCTAAGCCCATCTTTGGGGTTTGAATTGAGATGAATTTTTAGCCTCGGGCAGCTGGACAAACTGGTGGAACAACAGCATGAGGCATCTTGAGGGAGATTTTCATGGTCTATGGGAAAAATTAGCAGAGAAATGGATGCAGCTGATGGTTCAGAACATGAAAAGTTCATCCTATAAGGTCTGTAGGAGGCAAAGTGAAGGTTGAGAAGAGATGGCATTTTCCTTTGTAGATACACCTCAGAATGACTATCAAAGGAACAAAAAGACCTGTTTAATCTGGAAATCAGTGCTGGCAAGATGAAGAATTGGCAGGAAATCAAAAATGGTTTTGACCATCAGAGGAGGAAACCCTCCCAGAAAACAGGGCCAAAATAAATAAATAAAAATCCATTTGAAGATAAAAAACATAATCTGTTTATGAGCAGGATTGAGGTGATGTCTTGGTTTGGAGGCAGCCCAAGATCTGGACTCAGCACCTGACACATATCAGGCTGGAAGGACTCCGTGTACTCCAGCCAAGGATGAGCTCAGACACCTCAAGTGCCTAAACCTGGGCTGAACAGTTTGTGCGGTGGCAAGCAGCCCTGGCTCCCCTCACCTCCCTGAACGCTGCTCTTTAACCTGACTCGGTGCCCAGCACTCACTCCTGAGCCACAGGAACTGCACTTCCTACACAGATGCTCAGCCCCACGAGCTGAGTGTAGATGGATGCAGTCCTGGCAGCTTTAAACCTCAAAATTCAGCTGCTGAAGCCTCTGTGTGGAGATTTCCACTGCAGCTGTTGTAATTGCTTTGTGTACACACCCACCCACCCACAAACAAATGCAGCTTAATTCTGGCAGCGCCTCATCATCCCCATAGGTGACTTCCAGGTCTGCTCCTTTGAAAATCCAAACACAGTTACCTCTTTGACACATTATGCTGCTTCATCTGCTGGCAGAGAGAAGTCAGGAGCTGAGAGTTTTCCCATCACAAAGCTAGAGTTAAAACACCAGCTGATGAGGGAAGGAGTTTTCAGGTTCGAAATCCTTCCTGGGAAGCTGGGAGCTCTTCTCTGCAGTTTGGTTTCTCCTACAGGGATTGTCATTTCAGGCTCCCTCAAGATCAGATGTCTGGCACTAAGAGCCTATTCTTTATTTTGGGGTTTTTCATTTAGGTTAGCGTGGGAGTGAGATGCAGACAGATTATCAGGCAGGTAACATCCCCAGAACACATGCCTGGAAATACAGCTCCTCCCTCACTCTATCCATTGGCAGCCAGAGAGCTGCATAAAAAAAAAATCACCACGCACTTACTTACACCCTCCTGATGTTATCCCAGGTCTCCTACGCCCAACTCCTGTCCATTAGCAGAGGGCATTGGGTCAAATCCTGCTCATTTAATGCCTCTGAGCAGTTCTGGGAACACGGAGGCTCTCGGACACCCATGGCAGCTGCTCATAAATATAACGCCTGCTGCCTCTCAGGCAAATGGACCCATTGCGTTATTGCTCAGAGAAATAAAAGCTTGAGTAGGATTATTTTTAGAAGCCTCTGACATACCAAAGAATTGTTTTAGGGCTAAATGTTTCCTGGCTCGCTTTATTGTCCTTATCACATGGGAACATCAGTTAAGTGTAGGTTTAATGTTGTTACAGGGAATTAATACAGTGGCTTCCCCAAAGCAGCAGGACAAAAATTCTTTTGTCATGCACAACACATACCAATATAGCATTGGGGCATGGGGTTTAATTATATATCCAGCACAGGAGTCAGCTTATATTTTAAAGGGAAGAGCACCATTTCACATGGAACAGCATTTCTTCGGTGAAATCTATTATCTGGAAAATTTCTGTTTATTGGGAATGTTTCCCTAATGAGATTCTTTGATCTTTTCGGACAGCAGACTATTAAAAACTAATCAAGTGGATGTCAACATTAGAAAGAAAACCACTAGCTGTCATCTCTGTGCTACTTGATGTTGACAGCTTGTACAGTTTTACTCGACCTCTTTAATATCAGCTTGGCTAGGAATGCATGGGCTTTGGGGTTTTAACTCTATCTCCTCTCATCTTGTTGAGGCTCATCCTTTGAAACTGCTTGTGTCAACATAATGAAAAAAAGGGTCAATTTTTTTTTTTTTTTAGCAATATGGTTCAATATTGGCTGCTTTGATCTCAGCAGTTTTACCCTGACCTGAGCCCAGGGTTTCCTCTGTGCCTCAGGAACACGTAGAGATTTCTCCTCCTGACTGCAGTTCATTATTCCCCACCACACACACGGGAACAACTCTGGCACGGGAGATCTGGGCCAAGGGGTCCATCTTCCCTGGAAACCAAGGCTCAGTCCACCCTCCTCAGGTTTTTACCCCCAGTGTCACACCAAACCAAACCACTTTTCCCAGAAGGACTCAGCCATTACCTTTTCTAATAGTTGTCTCAGCTGCTTTGTCCTGGCATCACGCGAGCACATCGTCTGTTGAGGTGCCACCACTGTGCATATACAACGTCCCTCGCTATCCTGGGCAGAGCTGTAGACCTGCCAGCTTTCCTCTGGGTTGGTAGGCAACACCTAATTAACACAGGGAAAGATGGGTTAATTAAATGGGGGGAGGCCTGGCAGGGGTGTGGGAGGTGAAGGGGAATGAGTGGAGGAAGCAGGATGGATGTGGCAGAGAGTGGAGCTGTGCTGGAAGTGGAGGGAGGCTCCTCCGAGGGCCCAGCTGGCAAAATTCACTTGTAATGCAAAAATATGGATTGGGGACAAATAAAACAAGGGTCTGAAAAGGAGAGCAAGAGCTCAAAGAGGAAGGCAATGCATGTGGGAAGGCATGGACACAAGGAAAGCCAGGCAGCAGCGAGGTGGGGACCCGCTGCCCCGCTGTCGTGACAGAGCACTTGGCTTCTCCTTGACACCCTGAGAAGGATGAGCCTGAGCCACCAGTGAGGGCACAGTGTCCTGCTGAGGGTTGAGCAGTGAGCTGCCTCTGCAGAGCTCTCCCGGATCTGTCAGCTGGAAAATCAGCTCTCCTGAGTAAACGGACACCGGGAGTTACGTTTCTCCCTCCTCTGCCAGACTCCCCGGGGGATGGGGAGCTTCACCAGACAACCATTTCCCTCCAGTGTTCACCGGGTTCCAGGCAGGGAAAGCCCGGAGCAGTGCCCTGTGAGGAGTGCCAGCAGGGATGGGATGCAGTCTGGAGGGTACCAGCAGGGTCTGAGCTTCCAGGACACACCACGGAAAGGGAGCCCAGCCCCAAACACAGCACATTCCTCAGCCCCCTCGAGCCCTCTGCGCTCTCCAAACCTCTCTGATCTTAATTTTCCTTTGTTCTCACAGCACTTTGCAAAATACATTATTTAATCACGACCCAGCCTCCGATCACTTGGAAGGTGTCATCATGTTCCCAACCAGAGGGGAAATGTTCTTTCTACTGTTTCACTGTAGAAAATAACCTTGCAAATGCCCACGTTGACAGACATGACCTAAGACAGACACTCAGGCAGACACACAATTTGATTCTCTTGCTAAAGCAACCGGGGAAAATATAAGAGTAAACAGATTTCATAAACCCTGATAACACGGAAAAAAAATTCCCAGCTTCATTCACCAGCAGCAGAACCACTACATGAAATACTCTTGGAACAGCAGAGCTGTAATACTGGAGCTCTCTCACAAGGCACAAGCATGCAGCCTGGAGGCGAAAGATGCCCAATTTTCCCTGCTCACGGAAGACAGAGAGACAGACAGGATTGTTTTCCAGCCATTCCCAAAGCGGGAAGCTCAGGCACAGCACCAGCCCTCCAGCAGAGCAGAGACAGGGGACGTACGGCACCACCGCGACACACGGCAACTTCTCCACCGCATCTCCATCCCACTGAGGACTGATCGGGAAAGGAGGGAAGCGCAGGAGCCTTCCGGGACTCGCACCCGTTGTCCCGCTGCTTTTGCAGCAGCAGCGAGGGAAACTTTGCATCCCTTTGGCTGCAGGGACGGGCGGGCACTTGGATCGACCACAGCCCGGAACGAGGGGTGGCTAAACCACAGGAGAGGAGAGGAAGAGGGAGAGGGAGAGGTACTCTCCGCACGGCCATCCCCATCTCCTGCCAGCACCCCCCGTCCCCGCACCGCCCCATCCCCGCTCCTGCACGACCCCCGGGGGGCACTTGCAGCGCTGCCCCCCATTACCCCGAGGGGCGGCGATCCTGCCCCTCCCCGGGGCGCCGCTCTCTGCAGCGCGGGGGCTCCTGCAGGGGGGGAGCCGGACGGCCGCGGGGGTCCCCAGGGGGGGCATCGGGGCAAGGAGGGATGTGGCAGCGCGGGGGACACCCAGGCGAGGAGGGGACTGGGCGGCGGCGGGAGCGGGGCGCTGCCGCCGCGGGAGGCAGGGATAGGTGCCCCGGGATGCAGGGATGCTCCGGAAGGCTGGGATGCTCCGGGAGGTCGGGATCCTCCGGGCACCTGGGATGCTCCGGCAGGCAGGGATGCTCCGGGAAGCCCTCCCCGTCCCCCGCCGCCCCCCGGCACTTACTCCCGTGCTGCGGTCCAAGGTGCCGCCCGTGGCCGCCGTGAGTTTGGTGGTGTTGAGCCCCACGAGGGAGGGCAGCGTCTGCGACATCCAGTTGGTGATCATGGCCATGGTGCTGAGGACGACTCCAATCTTGAGTAAAGGCACAGACATGTCTGCGGGGGGGGGCGGCAGGCACCCTTCATTCTGCACCGGCGCCGGGCTCCATGCCGCTGGGTTCGGGCTGCGCCAGCCGCCCGGCCGCCGCCGCCGCTCGCCGCCGGCCCATCGTCCTCCGCCGCCCCGCCGCCGCCCTGCCCGGCGCTGCCGATGGTGCTGCCGGTGCCGCTGCGAGCGCTGCCGGTGCCGGTGCGGAGCGGGGCTGCCTCCCCTGCGCCCGCCGCCGCCGCCGGGCGCGCCCCGACCGGAGCGAGCGGCTGCAGGAGGCGGGTCGGGGGTGGGACGGGACGGGGAGGGGCGCGGGGAGGGAGCGCCCAGCCGGCCGGGGAGACTGCGGGTGGGAGGTGGGAAGGGGGGGGGACAGGGGGGAGAGGGAGGGGAGAAGGGATTTGGGGAGGGGAGAAGGAAAGCGGGGATTTGGGGGAGGGATAGGGATTTTTGTCGGGAGGGAGGTTTGGGGAAAGGGGAGCGGAGGGAAGGAGGGGTGAAAAGATTTGGGGAGAAAAGATTTGGGGAAGGGGGAGCGGAGGGAAGGAGGGGTGAAAAGATTTGCGGAGAAAAGATTAGGGGAAGGGGGAGTGGAGGGAAGGAGGGGTGGGAAGATTTGCGGAGAAGACGTTGGGAGAAGAGGTTTGTGAAGAAAAGGTTTGGGGAAGGGGGAGTGGAGGGAAAGAGGGAAAAAAAGGGTTTGGGGAGAAAAGATTTAGGGAGAAAAGGTTTGGGAAAAGGGGAGCGCAGGGAAGCAGGGAAGAAAAAATATGTGGAGAAAAGATTAGGGAGAAAAGATATGGGAAGAAAAGATATGGAGAAAAAAGATATGGGAAACAGGGAAAGAACTGGGGAGAGGGGGAGAGATTTGAAGAGAGTCAGAAAGGCTTGGGGAAGGGAGAGAAAGATTTGGGGAGAGGGCAAAAGATTTGGGGGAAAGGGGGAAAACTGGGGGAAAGGAGAGAAGATTTGAGGGGACGGAAGAGAACTGGGGAGGAGGTGGAGGAGGTTTGGGGAGGGAGCGGAGCGGGGAAGGGGGGGCGGCTCCCCCTCTGCGGCGCTGCCGCTCCCTCTGCCGGCTGCGGGCCGCGCTGCGGGGCCGGGGGCGCTCGGGGGTCGCGGGGACCGCAGCGGAGAAGCGCCGTGCAGGGGACAAAGGGGAGCTTCTGCCAGCCAGGGGAGCCGGCCAGGGCTGCTGCCAGTCCTCAAGCGCTCCTTGAGAACTCCCCGCACAATCCCGCGGGCTGTGCGACCCCTGCGGGGCACCTGGTGGTGCCCAGCCCTGTCAGAGCACCCCCCGCGTCCCCGCTCGCCCCCTCGCCCCATTCTGTCGCGACAGCGCTCCGTCAGCGGGAAGGATAAACCGAAATGTCCCGGTAGACCTGCCTGCCCTGTTCCTGCCCCACGCTGCTCCTGTCTCATTCCCAGTGCGGGAATTCCCTGCCGAGGAACCCCACGGGCTGCAAACATCAACCAACACCACTGGCCAGCCTGGCATATCATGGGCAGCGAGATGGGGCTTGGTCACAACTCAGGTTTCTTGAAGGCATTTGCAGAACTGGCCTGGTGACCTCAGAACCAAAGTCTCCCACAAACAGAGCTCTGCAGTTCCTTGCACATCCTCCCCTAAGTGAACCTTTGAAACACCCTGTGCAAAGCAAAATTCTGAAATTAATCTGCTGTCCCTCTCCAGAGGATAGAGGTGACACCCATCACTCCACTGGTACAGCACCAGCCCTGGCATGTTGGAATAGCCACCACTGCCCTCTTGCAGGAGACCCTGAATGTTCCAACCACCACTGAGCTGGCCCGTCCCACCTTAGCAGGACCTTGTCCCTCATTGGGGACATGGTCCTTGGTGTGGGATCATCCCAGCACTGCCAGTCTGGGCAAAGGGAGCAGCACCAGCCACAGCCCAGTGGAGCTGTTTCTGCAGGGAGAGCTGTGGAGATCCTGTAACACACTGAAATAAAGCACATTTAGCAAGTCCACCAGGTGGAGAAAAAGAGATGAGTTAGAGCAGGAGCGCTGCTGCCAGGTCGGATCCTGTCCCTCCCACCAGCAGCAGAATCAGGCTCTGGCAGCTGGAATGCCGTTCCCTTCCCTCACTTCCCAGCTGCATCCACTTCACTCTGCCCCTTCCTCCTGCTCAGCTCTAGCCCAGGTAAGTCAGCCAGCTGCTGAAATCAGTAGGGAAACTCTCCTGCCCTCTGAACCACACACTGTCCTGCTTTGGGCTTCCAAAAGGGATAAACTGGTTCCACCCTGTGGAATCAGCTTCACCCAGCCCAGGTGAGGCATCAGCAACCCTTCCATGGCAAAACTGCTGCCAGGGGTGTGGGGTGGTACCTGAGGGGCTCTGCAGCAAGGAGGTGCTTCAGGCTGTGGTTATAGGAACAGGTTCATTAGGCAAAAGCCTTGGATGGCTTCCAGCTTTTAGAAGGAATCACAGCTCCCTGCTCTGCTCCAGTGCTGCTCTAACAGGTGCTTCTGCTGTGCTCAGCACTGTGGCAGCTGAGGCTCTGATTGCTTATCTGATTTCATATCATATAAAACACTTGAGTGCTACACTTAAATCATCTTAACGTTCATTTTGCAACTGAGTCAGTAAGTAAAGTTTATCCCTCATATTTGTCTACTCCAGGAACATCCAAGGGAATTAGACCTATGGATACTCCAATGTGTAAAACGGTATTCAGTGTGATAAGGGTCATTCCACAAAGCCTCATTTCCCACCAGTGCACATTCATATGCCTTTCAAATGCTTTGCAAGGATTAAAACTTACTCAGATGGGGACAGCAAAGCACGGAGAGAGGAGCAGCAGCCACAAGTCCCTGCTGAGGAGGTGGCCCATTCCTGGGAACCTTTTCCCAGGGTTTGTGCAGGTGGTGGGAGGCAGAACTGCTCTGTTTCCCTGGAGCAGATTTCATTTCTTTCTCTTGCTCTCAGTGTTTACAACGGAGCCAAAACCAGCAGTTTTGGGGGAGGTTTTTCTGTTGCTGGTAAGATAAAGGGAGTTAAGGCAAGGACATCAAGATGTTCTACACCTTTTCAGACAGTTCAGTGACTTAATGCATTAACAAGCTGTGCTGGGAGCAGGATGGTCCCAAGCCTGTAGGGTATAACCTGGGGTGAAGAGAGACACAACCCTCCCCCAAGTCATAGCCATGCAGGCTGAATCCACATCAGCTGCTCCAAAGCAGAGACCTGACAAAAAAAAGAGGGTCCCAGAAATGCTGCTGTTTCCCTTTTTTAGGGATGGAGGGTTATGCAGAGGGTGGTGGTCGCAGCTGTGCATGGACATGCTGCAGATCATGGGCATCAAGGAGGAAAATGACTGTTTTCATCTCAGTGCCTGAAGTAGCTGATGTGCAAACATGGACACTCTTCCCTACCCAAACAATTTCCCTTGTTTTAGAAGCCCAGCACGGCAACAGAATGAAAATACTGACATAAAATTCCAATAAACTTGATGTGGGAGACCTGATGTTGCCTTTACTCCTGCTAGAGCACATCAGCAGAAACACTGGTGAAATCAAGGAGGAGGAGACTCAGGTGACTCTTTTTGACCTGATGGTATTCACTGGATATGGCCCTTGAAAAGCAACTTTCCATTGCAGAAATCCCTGCAGTACCAGTTCTGCTGAACTGGTTGAGCTCACCTTTCTCCTGATCACTTTGGGTTTTTGCACAAGGAATTGCCTTGAAAAAAAAACATTTTGTTGTCACTGTTTTTCTTGTCCTGATGCACTCGCTGCAGCTGCCCTCCCCACAAGAGCAGGGGGTACAGGGCTGCCCAAAAAATTAGGGGTTCCAAGGCTGCCCCCTCCGTGCCTCTCCTGCTGCAAGCAGGGAGCAAACAGCAGGAAAAGATGAACTGTTTAGGGAACAAAAGATGCTTTTTGCATGCAGGTATTCCAAGCAGAGAAAGAGGAGGAATGATAGATAAAAGCAAAGAATAGGGTCTTCCAAAATAGCTGCTTAGTGGAAAATTCCGCTGCTGGGAAGTGATAATGCAAAACGTGCCTGTCAGCCTGGAGGGGCCCTGCAAGGGTCAAGGTGTGCAAAGAGGGACAGTTCCTGTGTGTGAGCGTGCAGGACACGGCGGTCACTGTCTCCCTCTCCTGGCTGGTTTGGAGAAGAGGTGCTGAAGTTCCTGTTGCTCCCAAGTTTTGGTGGGGATCGTGTCAACGCACCCCAACCCGAGAATTCCAGTTGGCTGCACGGTGAGAGGACGGGAGCTGCTCTAAAACACACGCACCTGTATTTTAACAGCCTCAGATCTTGCCGGTGCTCCAAGCTGGCTCAGTAAACGCTGGAGGATCTCAAATGACACCCGAGGAGGGTGAGTCCAGCTGAGCTGGCTGCCCAGTGGAGGGGCTGGCAGCTCCTGTCCTGGGAGCACAGGACTCAGGAATTTGGCCAGGCACTCCAGCCTGTCCGAGGATTGCTCCGTGGTGTGTGGGACAGGCCCTACTCCTGCTCTTTCCAGCTCCTCCTCTCTGTACTGGAGACCTGTGAGGTGTCCCAGGCACTCTGGGCAGGAAATGTGGGAAATGTCTGTCCTTTCTGGAAAGACCTGGTTGTGTAACTTCAGGGATCCTCCTCAGATACTGAGATTGGACTAAGTGATTTTCCTCCCTCCTACAGTTGATGGAGGGGCTCTGAACTGGCCTCTTGGAGGGTTTGCTGCCTCCACTGACTCTTTGCATCCCTCATGGAGCCCTGACTCATCCCAGGCTGCCCCAATGCCAGGTGCTGCTGCACCCAAAAGAGTGTGGATGTGTGGAGACAGGCAAGTTGAGGGGTGGAGAGGAGCACCCCTGTCACATATGGATGGGACAGCATTGCAAAAACCAGGCTGTGGGGATGCTGAGCAGCTCTCTTGGGGCAGGTCCCTGCAGTGGGGTTAAGGCTGAGGATAAGAAGGTCCCAGCCCAGCCCAGCCCAGCCTTCTCAGCAGGCTCAGGGCTCTAAGCCCAGCCCAGAACTGCACTGGGGGCTCACTGTGTCCCTCTGCTTTCTGCCCAGCACCACAGAGTTGCAGAGGGAAAGGCCTGGACTCTGCTCTGGACAAAAGGATGATGTTTCTCATCCCCCTCTCAACTTAATAAACTTTCACCCCCTTCCCTCGCATTCCTCATTCCCTGGAGGTACCTGAAATCCCTCCAGCCTGAGAAGAGGCACCACCTGCCTTGGGAGGCAGCGTGGGCAGTCACATCCTCATTAGGGAACACACAATTTGTACCCCCATCACCTCTGGGGCACAGGACGATCCTCTCTTGCATTTGCCATGGGGCATCTGTCCCTCAGCAGGTCACAACTGCCACAGCAAGAAACGGTACCAGTTTTCCCAGATTTTTTGGTCTGACTTCCAAACTTCCTTGTTTTCTCTCTGGGGTGTTTTTGTCACTGCTGTGCTACCATCACTCCCACAAGCCTCAGTCCTGGGCCCTGTAACAACAAAGAGCAAGCTCTTCCCCTCCTCACGGGAAGGGTATGGATGGACAGACAGGGAAAGCGAAGGAAGGAAAGAAAGCAGCAATTTAAGACCTTAAAGTGCTTCGGAAAGAGTGAGCACGATGATGTGGATCAGTGCCAGCCCCTGGTGGGACTTTGTGTGGAACCTGTGCCTGGTCCTGTGCCTCACTCCAGGAGCAGCCACATTTTGGGATCGGGCAGCCTCATGTGCTCTGGAAAGTCAACTCCCAGCTACAGACACTGGGATTGCCCCCACATGCAAAACACTCCCAGACCTTCCCTTTCCTTACCCACACACGGGGAGAAACGCTCTTCAGGAGAGAGAACACGCTCCCTGTGCCACTCTGGAAGTGACAAACCCCTTCACAGGGCTTCACGTGGCTAAATCTGTGTTAGGCTAAAGCTGCTCTTGACATTAAGCCCCTGATCCACCAGCAGGTGCCAAGAAAAGTCAGAGCCTCTGGGCCGGCACGGGTTCCGCGGGTTCCCGTTACTCGGATGTTGTGGCTGGGGAGGATGAATTTTTTGGCACGTTCCCCTGGGTCAGGCACACGCCTCCAGTCAGAAGGCGACTTCACAGAGAAAACTTGCTGGAAACACAGCACTGCTCCTGGGCCCAGGGCTGACACTGCTCCTGTCCCACTGTTTTCTTTCCAGGATAGGCAGGGCAGGCTGGGAGCCAGGACCCGAGTCCTGAGCAGAGAAAAAGCTTCCCAGGGCCAAGACCCAGGATAAAGCCAGTCCAGAGGCTGGGACCAGGGCTCCTGGGCTCAGCTCAAAGGGAGCAGCAACAACCAATAGCTACAGTTTACAAAAGAAGGAAAATCAGGATTTTTAGACACACTTCCCCCCCAGCTGGGATTTGCTGGTGCTAAGACACGTCTCAGGCTCTGTATCTCAGTTTCCCCAAGTGCACCTTCCCCTGCCTGACTGACTCAACCTCTCAGGTCTCCCAAAGAGCCTGGCTGAGGTATCCACAGGCAAGAAACCCCGGAGGGACACTCCTTGGGTGTCCCTGTCCCTGCCTTGTTCCCTTTTGTTCGTAGCTTCATCACAGCAGAGCAAAGGCAACACTTATCACTCATAACTCCAGAATTAGGTTCTTCCACTGTCAGCACAGTTTGCAGCCTTCACCTAATTCACTCTGAGAGTAATTAGTTTTGTATTACTTTACGTATGATGCTAATACTGATTACAAGGCCTGATAACTTGAGTAATAAATACAACCCAGGGCTGAAAATTACCTTTCTTTTTTATTGGTTAAAGCTGAAGTTAGTGAAACGAGACACAAATTGGTTTATGAGACGAGGCAGCTGCCTCCTGTTACAGGCTGCAGATTTGCAGCTTAATCCTACCAGTTTCCATGTGTCTCCCTGACAGGGGGAGGAAGAGCCTGGGCATCAAACTGGGCACTGGGAAGTTCTCCATGGACAGAAGGGAGCCAGCATGGCTGGGCTGGGCACTGCTGAGCACGGGCAGCGTGTCCCTGGCACCTCTCCCTGCCCCTGAAAACAGCCCCAAGAGGGGCCTGATGTGCTTTTAGGAAAATCAATGGCAAAATTATTATTTTTAGGTCTTTTTTTTTTTTCTTTCTATTGCAGAAGCCCTAAATGTTTAATATCTGCCTGCTCCAGGAAGGTCTTCCTTCCTGTGTGGTTCTGATGATTACTGGGGGGGGGGGTGGATGTTGGAGCGCCGGCTACTGCTCTGCTCCTGAGAAACTTTGGGGAATGCCAAGAGGTTTTCACTGTGATATCCCAGCTCGAGGAATGACTAAAGGACAGGTCAGACAGACAGGCAAGCAGTTGGCACCCCAGACCCCCTCTGTACCACCCCTGGCTGTACCACAGCACCCCAAACCTCTGCCCCTCCGGCAGCACTGTCTCTCTGTATGTGACAAGTGGATCCTTAGAGAGCATAAATTGGCTCAGCTCCTTCATGGACACCAGGAGACTCTGGTCTCTGCCCTGGGTCTTTCTGAGGAGAAGACCAGGAGAGGAAGCCCCATGCTCTTCCCAGGAAGCCCCTGCAAAGAGCTGTGTACACAGCAGAGGGAGGGGGCTGCACCCCAGGCTGCCCAGAGCACCTTTGCCCCTGCACCCAGCCCCTGCACCCTGAATCCAGCCGTTCAACCCAGCCAAAATAGGTCATTCCAGGTTCTGATTGCTGACCTGGGGAGAGCCAAGGCAAGGCACAAAACAGCTCAGGAGACCTTTGGCAGCTAAAAGAAATCCCAGTGCAAGTCTCACTCTGGGGCTCCTGACACTCCCCAGCCCTGCCCTCTGGGGGCACGTGGGGGACTGAGGGGCAGGCAGGGACTTCTACAAAGGACTGGGGGGTGTAGGGGCAGTTCTGCCCTTGTTTCACACAGGTAAAACTACCACCCATCTTAGATAGGTCTCCAAGCCCCTACCAAACTGGGGGTGCAGCCCACAGCATGTGCATCACCCATGTGCTCCCAGCCTGGCACAAACATCCTTCCTCCCATCTGGGGGAACTGCCAGAGGATGCTGCAGCACCAATACCTTGGTGACAACTCCCTTCCCTCCACAAGAAGAGCTTTCCCAGCCCCCTACTGGAAGGACAGTCCTGTGCTCACCCCCTCCAGCCCCATTTAAGAGCCAGACCTCTCCCCATTCCTTCCTTTCTTGTGCACTGGCCTGTCAGTGTCACTGCAGAGAGGGACAGGAGGGGACAGCAGTACCTTCTGCATCATCAGGGAAAGCTGCTTAAATCAGCAGCCTCTCTCCCCTGAACCTCCATCCTTCCTCCCCCAGCACGGGATCTCTGTAGGGGACGGCAGAGACTCCCCACGTGTGATGGAGATGTGAACCCGGCACCAAATTAACCGTGGAAGACACTGAGCTGGGCGGTGCCTGGGCTGAAAGGCATATTTGGGGATTGCATCTGGCAGCTGTGCTACAGAAATGAGATGCTGAAACTCTGAAAGGGCTCTGCAGTGCCAGGCGAGTCAGCAGGCACGAGGGTGGGAGAGCTCTGCACAGCCTGGTAGGACATGGATACCTGCCCAGGTAGGCACTGCAGAGCAGAAACCAGCCCCAGCGAGGCAGCTCAGCAAAGCCAGGCTTTAGCAGGGGCTGAAACCTCCTGCCACGGGCCGGGAGGTAACTCTGCCAAGTTCCCTGCAGCCCCCAGCCCCACAGCTCAGGGCAGGTTTGGTTCCCCATCCCCACCCCGGTTTAAAGTTGGTCGAAAAGTTGAAGTGAAATAAAGCAGGAAAAGGGAAAAGCAGCCAGGCACAGCAGTATCCTTTTGGTCCTCGAAAAAACCCACCAGAGCAGAGCAACGGGGCTGGAAAGGCCAATTAGGGGGTGACAACCCCTGGGGAGGGGGCACCACCCAGGTCCCCAGGCCACGGGCTCATCGCATGGGGCTGGGCAGGAGGGGAGGCTGGAGGGGCAACGAGGCCAGGACAGCCCTGCCACGCTGCTTTGCCACGATGCCACTGCAGCTGCTGGCTGGCTGTGCCCTGAGCTGGGCCAGGAGTGTGGCCAGCAGCCCGTCGTGCTGGTGGCCCAGCGATGCTGGTGGTCCTGGCTTTGTCCAGCGCGGCGCATGCGCACGGCCCGAGCATCTCTCACACAATGGGCTTCTCCTGGGCGCTCACTTGCAGCTCTGCTGCCTTCCCACCCCTCCTCAGCCACACAGCTTTGGGATTGCTTTGCTTTCCTTCCCCTTCCCTCACCCCCCCCTCAAATTACAACCTTCTCATCCCTTCTCCGGAGGGCTCCAGATTAAGGCAGCTCTTTGCTTTAGCCATTCCTTTCCTGGGGGCAGCAGAAATACTCTGAGGGTGCAAAGGCAAAAGGCTTCAGCTACTCAAACTTCAGCAGTAGGGCAGTGACAGGAGAGAGCATTGTCAGCAGGAGAAAGAGAAAAATAATCTCCATAAAGCATCCAGGATGAGAGCCCAGCTGCTAATTGCTCCTACACTAAGAAGCCTCCATTCCCCTCCTATTTATAGCTTCTTTTTCTTTCTTTTTTTGCTTCCAGGCAGCACCACAATTAACCCCACAATCTAGAGCATCCTCTTGTAATTACTTTTTTTCCTTTCCTCAGTGACGGGGGAAAATAACAAAAGACAATCACCCTGCCTGCCTCTCCCCAGTTAGCTTAAAGAAGTCAAATGGAGTTTTAATTCCACTTGCAAGAAATGTCTTTTGGGTGCCTCCTCTTCTCTCCCCCAGCCCCGCTACTCAGACTGTCCAGGGGCCGGGACAGTAAAGAAAAACATTAAAATCCAGGGGGAAAAAGAAAAAGGTGGAGTGGGGAGAGGGGGATAAATAAACTGCTCCTCTCTCCCACAAGGCTGTCACAGATGGAAACATCAAGGGACATTTAAATGTCACCTAAAATCAGCAAAGCTACCCCCACAGGAGGAGTAGGGTGGGGACAAGGAGGGACTGACACCCTGCACCGGAGTCTCGTCCCCGTGGGGACCCGGGACGGGCAGCTCTGAACTTGGCCGAGCCCGAGCCCGGGGCGGGGGTCCCGCAGCCCCCCCCCGTTCCCCCAGCCCTTCACGGGAACTTTCCCCGCGGGTGGGTGGGGTGGGGGGTCCCCCACACCCCTCGGGGGGGTGGCCACGCCGGGGTTGCCTCTTCTCTCCCCGTCTCTGGGGGTCCGGTATCCCGAGCCCCCCGCCCTGTGCCCCCACCCCCGGCTCCCCCCAGCGCGGAGGGTCCCCCGGCACCGCGGGCTGGGCACAGGTGACGCCCGGGGATGGGGGGGGGCACGGAGGTGCAGCATCCTATCCCAGTTTTCTTTTGTGCTCTCGAGGTTTAACAGAAAATGGCGTTGGGGAGAAAGGGAGAGGAGGAGGGGGTGTGGGAGAAGGAAGAGATAAACCTACTTGGGTGAGTTCTGTGCCCATCAGGATGAGGAAGCAGAGGGTCAGGAGCTTGCTTGCCGGTTGCATCTCTCGCACCCCGTTCTAGGCACCTCGCATACAGATCACCTCCGGGCGAGCCTCCCTGCGCCGTCCCCGAGCCTCGCTGCCTCCTCACTCCTTTATTCTTATTAATATTTTAATTAAAGAGGAAAAAAAAGGAAAAAAAAAAAGACAACAAAATGCAATTAAAAAAAAAAAATCAGCCTGATTTTGCGGGCGGCTCTCAGCACCCTCGGGAAGCGATGCCAGAAATCTGCTCAGCAGAGCCTTCACTTTGCATATTTATTGGGATCCCAGTTTCTCTCCTCTGCTCTCGGTGCTGGCTCTCTGGTAATTTATTTAATTTTTTTTTTTTTTTTTTAATGGCTCCCTTGCTCCAAAGACATTTGCGAAGGGAAATTCAACGGAGCACGCAATGATTATCTCTGCTATTGCCAAAAGTTTGCCTTGAAAAGGGGGGTGATGGGGAGAGGACAAGGATTTAAAAAAAAAAAAAAAAAAAAAAAAGAAGAAAGGAATTGGTAGGGCTGGCTACTAGCAGGGGATGGCTGTGGAACAGGATGTGACATCAAGTAAGGCGGGGGAAATTTAACTAAACACGGCAAAGGGAGAGGGTAAAAGCAGCCGCGGCAGCGCGGGGTGATGGTGCGGCGGCCCCGCGGGGAGCAGGGCTGGAACAGGGGGGTTAACCCTCCTCCTAGACTCCCTCCTGGACCCCCTTCTCAATGCCATCCCTCCCCACCCCCGATCTCCGGCGGTACCTGGGAACAGGGAAGGGTGCACGGGGATCTCACACCCTCCCCCAGAGCACCAACCCGCGAGCAAAGGGCTCCCAGACCGAGCCCCCCAGGAAGGCTCCGAGCTGCATCCTCTGCCAGGCTCCGAGCTAAATTAAGTCAAGGCAGTGGGAGGACGTGACTGCTTTTGCTCTGCAGAGCATCCTCACCTGCATCCCCTCCCAGCCCCCTGCAAAGGCCCTGCTGGTGCAGCAGGGGCTGCAGGCAGTGCCCACTCACACATTCCCCTCCCCAGGGTCCGTGGGGACTGTTTCCCCCTCATTTCTCTCTCACACACGCACCCTGAATGCTTTTTGAACCAGTTTTCCCAGGACCTCATAAATACTATTCATTCCTTTAGTACCTGGTGATGCAGATGAACAGCAACACAGCAAGGTTCCAGAGGTGAGAGATGTAGTCAGATCATCTCTTAGGGATTATTGAATAATTTAATAGGAATCACTTGCCACAGGTCCACAATTAGCAGAGGTTCCCACTAGAGGATTTTCCCCTTTAGCTGCTCATTGCAAAAGGATTTTTTTATCCTGGAGTCCTTGTTACTGGAGCCGGAGATGGGATCTCTGTAGGAATGAGCTAATGCAGGGCCCTTTCCAAGTCCTGGGATCGTGGAGCACAGAATTCAGGAAATTTGCAGCACTGTGACTGAGCCTCAGTGGGAACAAACAGCTGAGAACAAACTGGAAAAAGCTTTCTGTGCACTTCCATCAGGAAATGTCCAAGGGAAGATTGTCCCAGTCCCCCTAAGATGTTTTAACAGCTTCAGGCAGCTCTTCTCTAGGAGGGAAATCATCACATTCATTTAAAGTGAGCTTAGGAAAAGGCAGCTCAGGGAGCAGCTGGGGGAAAGCTGGCATGTCTGACTGTCCCACAGAGATCTATCTGGGAGATACTTCCCTCAGCACCTCCCTTTAAGGTCGATGCTTTATAGCCCATAGAAGCTGAAGATCTTTAAAAAGCATAAAGCTCCTCTTGACTTTATCAAGAGCAGCACAATGAGGCCAAAAGCGTCAGTGGCATGACAGGGTTTGAACACATCCTCCCCTGGCACCTCAGAAGGTGTTTCATTACCCTGGGCATCACCTTCCCCCAGCAGGGCTCACAGTGGGATAAAAAAAAATCCCAAAATTCAAAGGAGGGAGGAGGACTGGTGAGTTACACGTGGCTGGATCTCTCTGTGGGTGCACTGTTTAAAGTGCCTTCAAAAACCACCTGAGCAGCTCCTGATTAACCCTGGCAGCACGTGGTTGATGCAGCTCAGGATGCTCCATGTGAGGGCCCAGGTGCAGCTGGAGCTCACAGGGCTTAAAATAGACTTGAGAGATGCAGAAGCCCAGCAGTGAGAGCTTCTTTCACACAAAAATTTTCAACGAGATCAGCTTCACCTTAGGTTGCTGCAATCATGGAGGGTGACTTGGTTTGGGTGTTTTAGACCTCAGAAGAAAAGAACTCCCCCCTTGTTTTACACAGATAAGGCTCTGAAATGGATTTTTTCCAAGACACCAACAGCATGTTCCCAAGGGAAATCTCTTTGCTCCCTCTCCTTTGGTTTTATACCCACCCAGTTTCATTGATCTTTATGGTAATAGTCATGGCTTGCACTTGGGTAAAGGGCAAAAGCAGCAGCTCTGCATTTTGTTGTAATTTATTCCTCTTTTGAAGTATTTCTGAATTAATATCAATAACCTTGTTATTGAACATGAGCTCCAAAATGTGAGGCCCTGTATGGTCCTTCCTCTGGGAAAGAGCCCTGTCCCACAGAGCTCCCAGGACATAAATCAAAGAAACCAAGAGAAATAAAAGGAAAAACATTGCCCAGTGGGAACACAACTCAGATCTTTTGATTCCCACAGCTTCTTACCCAGACTTTGAAAAATGCCTCTTTAGAAATTTGGAAAGGATTCGGGGTCTGGAGAACCTGCCCATGGAGTGGAACTAAAGATGATCCGGCTCTTTCACCAGCACAAGGACGGGCTGAGGGGAGGCTGCCAAGGGGAAGGTTTCTGTATATGAAGGCTCTTCCATCTGCCAAAAAAAAGTCAAAGCAAGAGTCCACAGTTTGGAGTAGAAATAGAGCCTGGTTTCTTTCCTCAGGGGAAGATAATCAGACTGTGAAACAACCCAGCTGAAGGCTCGGTGCCCTCTCCATCGCTTGACACAGTTAAATCAGAGCCAAGAGCCTTTCCCAAGGATGCATCCCAGCTCCTCCAGAAATTACAGGAGAGCTGCTCTCCATGAAACTCTTGCTGTGTGATGCAGGAGAGGAGATAAAAACACACCTGGCTTCTCTTCTTGATTTATAGGATGCGATTTAGGCCAGCACTTTGCTTTCCAGATCACGCTGTTCTCTAGGGCGGGAGGACACAGAGTTGGACAGAAGGGGATGGCAGGGGTTGGCAGGGGTTGGCAGGCAGCCCCTTCCTCTGTGCTGGGAGCTGCAGGAATCTGCAAAGCCTTCCCATCTCTCCCCTGTTCATCACTCTTGTGCCACCAGCGAGGTCAGATGCACCTTGCCCCCTCCTGGGACCACTGGCTCGTCCGACACTTTGATGGTGTTCCTTCAAGGGCTGCCCAGCGTTGAATTGATTTTCCAAACAGACCCAAACTATTGATCCCTTTGTCAGAAAAGTGTCAGGGGGAGAGAAGCCAGGCATGAGCATCACTGTCACGGGACTTCAGAGTGTGTGACAGGAGGACTCGCTGCAAGGAGCCCCCTGGGAGCTCTCATTGCTGGGTTAGCAGCATCTGATAGCGGGGGAGCAGGAAATCTATCCTCAGAGGAAATCACACCTCTGTGATCCTCCTCAACAGCCCGTTTCATGCAGGCAGACTCAGTGATGAACACAGGACGTGGCTCCTTGCAGAGCTCTCTGTGCTGAGCTGTCTCCCTGTTCCTGGTTTCAGCCCACAGCATCTCCCTGTCAGAGCCTCTGGTGGCTCAGCCCCTCCTGGGATTGTCCCTCCTCACCTTCCCCACCCACAGGAGACACTCTATGGACATTCTGGTCTTGAAGATCTCATGGAAAAGTCATGGATTAGCCAAGTCAGAAAGGTGACAACACCCCCAGGTCCCAAACAGACTTGGTAGGAAGGAAGGACTGTGGCTGCACAATTAATGTCCACTGGGACACTGAAAAGCTGCCTTGGTATCTGCCCGTCCCCTGACAGGCTGATAAAAATCTAGGACCAATCCCAGCTGATTTCAGGCAAATTTCATTGATCTTCTCTAAGGACCTGATCTCTCGAGCAGTTGGTTTGAAGTAAGACAAGGCCCTTTCCAGGCATTTTCACCTGCTGCCTCAGCACTAGGAATTCCAGATGCCCCCAAAGGACAAAGGAGATGGGAATGAAAAGCAAGGTGTGCGCACAGATCCGAAAACGTGGTGTGTTGTTTTTTTTTTTTTTAAAGCAAAGATCTTTCATTCTTTGCAGCTCTTCACCTCCCTGCTCAGAAGTGGGTTGAGGAGCAGACACTGCCAGAGTTCAATTCATCCCCTAATGCTTCAGGGAGACCGAGGGAGAACAGGTCAGAAATCGGCGGCGTGCGCGAGGAATGGCAAGAACCAGCCTTTGCCATCGGAGAGAAGGAATAACACAAAAGCTGAGGAAATGGGGAGCTGCAGAAGACAAAGAGCAGGAAGGGAACTGGAAAAGACAGAACTAATGGCAGGAGAAAAACCAAATGCCATCCAGGTTGGTTTTTTGTTTTTGTTTTTGTTTTTTTTTTAGGTTTGCAGCTTCTCTCTTTGTTTGCTGCGCCGAACCAGCGCAGGGCTGGGAGCGGTGAGGGGACGGGGCGGTGGGTGGATGTGGAGACAGCAGCCTCGGTGGCATCCAGCCCTGGCACTGCAGCCAGCTCCACGCCTCCAATCCCTGGGAGCTGCCGAATCCTTTCCCCATTGGCACAGGAAGTCTCAGACGACCCCAAGGCAGAGTCTGCTGTCGGCAGCAGCGCCCCAGGCAGGAACAGATTCGTTACATTCCTCTCCCTGTCATTTACCTTGAGTTCCCTTTTTCCCGGTGAAAACAGCATGTAAGGATTCTTCCTTTTGTCTTAGTGATTTTCTGGACCTTTACAGGTGTATCCAGGATTTCCAGACGGTGGCACAGCCAGTTCCACTGGCATCACTGTGTTTTCCTTCGCTTTCTGGTCCAGCCGGACTTTTCCCCTCATCAAATGCTTCAGTCCAAGCCTCACAGTTGGAAATTTTGTTTTGCTGCTTCTACAAAGTAGAACACTGGCTTTCCTGGGCTTTTCATTATCCAAATAATTCAAGGACCTGAGCAAAGGAGATAAAACCCCACACCAGGGAAACCTGGCGCAGGAGGGCAGAACTGTGTGAAGCTCCTCTGCAAACATCCCCTTCCTCACTGGCACTTTAAAGTTATTTTTACACTTGTTATATTTGTTTTGAACGAAAATGAAATCCACATTAACAGATTGAAAGGGTTTGCAGCTTCCCAGCAGCCTTGAATGCACACAATGATCAATCCTTCACCATAACAAACTCCTCAGCTACCCAAGCCAGGCAAAACCAGCATATTCCCAGCGTTTCTGACACCTGGAGGGAATCCACAGTTTATGCCACATTTTGTTAACAACAAATGGGGTCAAAGAGGATAAAAACTAACATCAGAGCTGCAGTGAGCCTGAGTCACACAGGGAAGATTGCCTGTGCAGTTTAGCAGCCTGATCTCTTTTAAAATAGCACTAAAGTGCTTCAGGAGCCCCTTGCTTGGGAGAGATTTCAGCGGGAAAAACAGTGGAAAAGGTGAGAGTCAAGTAATTTTGCAGCGTTTACCTCTTTATTTGTGGTACACAGATAACAGGCTGAGTGGTTTCTCAGGCTTTTTCCGTGGTATTTCTGGAGGGCAGCTCTCAGATGGAAAGCAGTATTTGCAAACATTCAGGGTTCTGGTCTCAGAGATTTTTCAGCTCGTGGAAACATGCAAAAAGCCTCAGATAAAAAAAAAAAAGAGGAAAAAATTAAAAATAAACCACATAATTTCCCAAATTTCCAGAAGTAATATTGGCTTAAAGGGAGGAAAGTGCAGATAACAGCTTATGTTGCTAAAAAACCCTGTTTGCACTGTTTTGGGTTCAGCATTATAGCCAACTGCTAAGAACTTTAGAGTAAAACTCAGCATTTCCCAGGGCCCAGATTGCATATTGGACCATATACCCTGAAATGTTTTTATTTAATTTGAGTCCACATTATGCTGCCTACATATGGTGACACACACATTTCATTTTATGTAGCAGATGCTGCTTTGCTATTGAGGATGTAATATACTGAGTACATTATAGTATCATTTGGTCTAGGGTAACTGCAGTGTTTTTTAACTCTGATTAGCCTTAATTTTAAAGCTGATTTCCTGAGGAAATGAAGCCTGTGACATCCCACTCTGTGCATGCTGGTGGATGTTGTACATCCTTTCGCCTGTCCATCATTCTCTTATTTTTTTAGAGCTCGAGGGCCTGTTTTAGTGCAATAGGGGAAAAGCCAGTTTGCTTCCCTCACAAAATGACTTCATGTGGGAGATTAAGTTCGTGATACAGGTTCCTGTGTCCTGGGAAACCGAGCTGACACAGCACTTCCCCCTAAACCATAAGCACTGCTGAAAATTGAAGAGATAAGAGTGGTGAGCACCAGGGAAGAGGCATCAGTCAGGCTGAATTGTGCTGCTCTACCCAAGGACAAAAACCCATCTCGGTTTTAATTGGAAGCTGATTAAAGTCTGCAAGTGATTTCAGCTCTGCTGACCTCCCTGCTGGCTCACCCCGTGGTTCCACGGTCAGATCCCGTTCCGGCGGCGATGCTGTGGCATCCAGGCAATCCCGAGTCCTGGCACCGAGGGGGTGCTGTTGGTCACAGCTCCGACCCATCCTGCTGACTGCACCCAACCCACCCGCTCCCGTTGGCAGCTGATTCCCACAGAATGAGCAGAGCTCTCTGAGGAGGCAGCAGGGCACAGCTGTGGTTGGAATGCCCGGCCCCGGGAACACCAGGAGACGTGTTCCTGCAGCTGAGGTTGATGGTGCTCTCAGCAAAATGCCACGAGAGAATAAACAGCAGAATAACTGCATGGCTGTGCTCACCCTCCAGCTGGCACAAGCAAGGGCTTGGTCGCTCTTCCAGAGGCATCTTCCCTCCATGGATCTCCGGAGCTTGGAGCGAAGTGTTTCGGGGACGCTTTTGTGCCGTGTGCCAACACGACGAGCAGGTCTGTGGGAGGACAAGAGCCCCAGTGCCAGGCTGCAGGACCTCAGCTGTCCCATCAGCTGTGCCCACCACGTTGGAGGCAGTGCCCAGGCTGATGGATGGCACAGCCAACACCCCGAGCTCTGCACAGCTCCAGATTCATGAACTCTGCCACGATCCAGTACAAGCTCTGCCAAAAATGGCCATAAACAGCACTTAGTGATGCATAATATATGAAAATGGCTCATGCTGAGCTTTTAGATGGAGAAGGATTTTTTTTTTCCTCTTAATACTATTACAGTATTCTCCTGCAGCCATGGAAGCACCATCATAAATATTTAAAAGGAGGTTTAAAAGACCCAGTCTGTGCAGTTTGAATATTTATGGCCACCAAACCCCTGACCTTTAGATTTAGGGTACAGCATACATAAGGCAGCCTTATTTAACTATACACCACAGGTCGCCTGGGGATCAAGTCTGAACTGAAATCCTCTAAGCATTTAACATTTTTAAAGTTTCTAGTAGTAAACAGAGTGCGATAAATAGGGATTTCAGTCAGAGGAGAGGTGAGCACAGGGCTGGGACTCCCTTCCCCTCCCCTGGGGAACAGTCCAAATTCCCTGTGCACCTCAATTTTCCAGCATCAAAAGCAGAGTGGAAAAATAGCAACGAGGTAAACTAACAACAGTTGGCCAAGGTGTTAAATGCACAGAAAAACGAAATATGGGGAATAACAGGGACCGCTTCTTTTTGTGGTTTCCACCAGCTACGGTGCTGAATCCCCGTCACACACAGCCGGGCGTGCTCAGCCAAATCAGGGCCTCAGCATCTTCATTCAGGATTTTCCAGCAGACCCAGTGCTGTTGAATGCTTCAATCAGAGCCAATCAGAGATTTTCTGAACCACCCAGCTGGCACGTATTTGTTTTTTGTTCCCTTTTTTTTTTGAGAATTATGACTCAACGCTCGGTGTTTTCGAGTCAAAGCCTCGCATTCCCTCTGCTCGCTCAGCTCGTCATCCCAGAGCTTTCCTCCCCAAAACATCTGCTTGAGACGGAGCTGGACAAGGAGGAAAAGGGGGGACTCCACTGCCTGTGCTGCTCTGAACCCCAGGAAACTCCCCACAAAAAAAATTCCCAGGTGATGCTGGGAATGGGAGGACAAAGGAGGTTCTGGGAGGTAGGACTGAACCTCACGAAAGATCCACTGTGGAGTCACAGCAGAGGGAACGTGCAGCATCCATGCCTTTGTGGTTGTTTATTCTGTTAGAGTAAGGCAGGAGCCTCTCAAAAGCTCAAAGGCCCTTCAGATCTATTTGTAGTCAGGGGTTTGAAACCCTCCTCTGATCTATTTGCATATTTAAAAAACAAGAGGGAGGCGAGAAGATAAAAGGGAAGAGTGGGTGCCAGACAAAGAGTGGGTGCCAGGCAAACACTGACCTGCAAACCCTGTGCTCACGGGGCCCTGCTGGTCAGGCACCTGATGAAATCCCACCCGAGCTCCTGGAAAAGGCAAAACACATGAATTTTTTAATCTGTTTTGTTTTGTTTTGTTTTGTTTTTTTGTTCTCAGCCTACTCCTGCCTTTTTCCCCCCCTGGATTTTTGTTGCTCCGAGGAGCCTCCCTCCCCAGCAGAGCACACGGCAGAGCCGGGTGTTGGGGGTTTTGGCAGCTCGTGCTCAGTCTGGACTGGGTGTGGCAGAGCCCATGTGTTAAACAACCCCAGCCCGGCACAGACGAGTGAGGAGCAGCAGCTCGAGTGCTGTTTGAAGCTTAATGGGCTCGGTAACAAATGCTGGTGGTTCAGTTTGGCCAGGCACACACTGAACTCACCTGCAGTGATGCCAAACGGGCACTGCTCAGATGCCACTTCCAGTCCTGCGGGGACAGGGGTGTTTGCAGCCGAGTTTTTGTGTGTGCTGCCAGGTTTCCAAGTGCAGTTTTCCCATCCAGCCAGTGGCCAGTGTTTCATCCATGGGGCAAATCTGCTCTTATTGCTTTTTCCACAATCCACTTGTGTGAGGTGTCCCTGTTCCCCCAGCACAGCGCTGGATTAATTACAGTGCTAACGACCATCTTCCAGGTGTACATCCCAAATTATCTGTGGGAACTGGACAGCACTTGTCTGACATTCCCAGTTTTGTTGGCTGGAACTGATCCTGCTGCTACATTAGCTGGAAAATAAACAAACCCACAGCCAAGCTGGCTGTGTGCCCACTGCTGGGAACCTGCTGGAAAAGATGGAAGATCCAATATTGCAATTAATAGGTCCACAGGGGGGGGTTGGGAAGTGTTTCAGCGTCTCTAACCCTTTGCAATGTTTTCAGTGCTGCCTTTCAGACCAAGCCAAAAGCTGCTATGGATAATCCCTGCTCTTCCCAAGCTTGCTCCCCACGGAGACCCACCAGGATCTGCCTTTCTCCTCCTGTTAGCATCCTCCCGGGACTGCTGACAGCTTGGGGGGTTGAAAGGGCAAACAGGGACAGCTGTCTCTGCTCTTCCCATCTCAGTTCCTCGTAGAAACACTGAATCAGAGAAGCCTTTTGCCATCCCAAGGCCTGACTGCAGGTCCCTTCATACAAAACCAGGCAGCAGCTCTAGGTGCTCAAGGCCAGCAAGCCCGGAGCCTTTACCTTGGGCCTTTCTTCCTCCAGCCCCTGTTTTTTAACAAACCCAGGGAAATATCCTTAAAATCCCTCTCCTCCTTTCCAATTTGGATGGTGCCAGGGTTCCTGGGGGTGGAGCTGGCACAGAGGCTGCTTCTCCTTTCTTCCCCAGGAAACTCTCCTGCCTGCCAAATCAGCCAGTGATGGTTCCTGCAGCCTGGGCAGCCAGAAAGAATAATTATTTTTGTATGTAAATAGTTGGGAGACATTCAGATGGGAAGAGCTGTGCAGATCACAGGAGGCCTTAGAGGGTGTAAGAAGGATTAATGAGAGAGTGGCCATAGGATGAACAGAAACGTGTGCTGGCTTTGGGGGGTTCAAATTGTTGGGGTCCAGCTCTCATCTGGGGTGAAAAAGGCAAAGAAAACATCAGAATAGGTGGAAACCAGACCTGTTTATGTTACTAAGGGATCTGTCCCTCTCCTGTTGCTTTTGGGATATAATAAACTTTGCAGAGGGAAGCGTTTTCCCAGAGCCATCCAAGGGGGTTTCTCTGGGGAATCTTTGGCACAGGAGAATTTGGGAACGTTCTCACTGCTTTGCTCCCTCGTGTGTTCAGCAATCTTGTCTCCTGTCCCAGTTGTTTGTACAGGCTTTCATTCACCATATCCCCATCCCTGAGCCTGATGGTCTCCACGGCAGGGAGGGAGCTCAGGGAATCACTCTGGTCCCCGGAGATCCCTCCATCCCCACCTGCCATCCCAGGGTTTGTACTTCTGGTGCTCCAGCTCCCTGATTTTTCCTCACCTGCCTGGGAAAGGGCAAGGAGCCGATGGAGTTAAGCTGTTTGAAGGAAAGGAAGGTTATACACCTCATCAAAGCAAACCTTTATGGGTGTTTGACTAGCAGCTGTTTGCAGGCACTCAGCACATTAGCAGAGCTGCTGCCATTTATTGTGCAATCATCATTTTAAACTCTCTCCTTTTCTTCCCTTCAGTCCCCAATAACCAAAATGGAGCAATAAAAATCCAACCCAAGGGGGACAAATATTTCCCTTTGTAGTTCATCCCCGGGCCTGATCTCTTGCTGTTGGAAACTGGCTGGGAGCTCAGGTCTGTCTGTGCTGCCTGGGGAGGAGCTGAGCAGCCCAGGGACACCCCAAAACTCTGCTGCCACCCTGCCTGGGGTGTCAGTCCCCCAAGGTGGGACCTGAAAGGTCCTGAAGGCCATTTCAGAGCAATCCCAGCCAAGCCACCTGACAAAACCTCTCCAGTTTGAAACTGGTCCTGCTTCCCTTTCCTGTCCTCAGGGAGAATAAAAAGCCAAAGCCATGAAGGGAGCTAAACTGTTGTTTTCTCTGGCTCAAAGGCACTGCAATAGCCGTGTTTTTTTAAAAATTAAATGCTTGCATCCAATTGTATTTGCACTGAGTAATGTCCTTATCCAATGCAATCACTTCAAATCACTGTTTTTCAAATCCTCTGGGGCATCTGCAGTGAACAGAGGGCCCAGGTCAAATATAAACCTTCTGGCTTATTTGGGAATGCGTGTGTCAGTGTTACCAGTGCATTAATGAACCATGTAAATCATAGCCAGTTGTTAAATAACACAGGGGGGGAGAAGGAGGAGAAGGCAGAAGGGACTTTATACCCTTTACACAGAGAGCTTTGCAGCTACAAGAAAATCTGTGTCAGTGCTACGACTTGCCAGCTTGGAGGACATAAGTTTCCCATCCAAATATTGCTTCTTCGGAGGCTCTGGCTGCTCCCAAGAGATTTGGGGGAAATTTGTAAAGCCCAGCTTCAGCCTGCCTTTAGAGGCACTTACAGAAGGCTAATGGGAATGGGAATATTTTCAGTTATTAAAAAAAAAAAAAAAAGGAAATAAGAAAGGAGAGAGGGACAGGTTGCTTGTCTTCTCCCTGTAACATTCCCTGCAGTGCTGGGATGCTGGGAATGGGCTCTGCCGTCTGTCACTGGCTCCCAAACACACAGTGATGTGTCTTGGTTTGTCACCCACCTTGATAAAAACCCAGTCCTGAGAGGGGTTTCTCCATTCCACATAATGTGCTGTTATTACTTTAATATTAAAGGGAAAAAGAGAGGGAATTGGGTAACTGGCCATATTGCTTGGCTGGAATTGTGTTTTTTTTCCTGCTGTCTCCCTTTCCTCTCCATCTGTCCCATGAGGCAACGTCCTCTCCGTTTCACAGCCCAAAACAGCCCTGCATTGAAGGGTACCTGGGTTTGCCATTTCATCCCTACTTGGCTGGAGAAACCCCTTTCCATCCCAGGAATCAGGGCTGGCTGTTGATGGGCACCAGCTGCAGGGTCACACCCCACATCATTTAACAGCTGGGGAGGTGTCAGATACCACAGCTAGAGCAACATCTTACCAGGACTCCTCCTGTCCTGCCCTAAGACAAGCCCCCATTGTTAATCCATATGCATCAATTGGGGAGTGACTGGGGGGGGGATTATGCTGCTTTTTTCACTGCTGCTCATGTCACCAGTAAAAAGTTTCTATTTCTTCTCCATTTTATCAAGGAGATTTGATTCTCACTGTGTTTCCCCTCTAGAAGCTTGGCACTTACCTGACCACTTGAAATCTTTAGTTGCTGCACATGGGTTGAAATCGTAATACAGCTTCAGTCCTCTCCATGTTGTGTTCCTGAAAATACAAACCAGGATGGTATAAGGCAGAGTTGTCACTGTGGTTGTCATTTTCCTAAGTCATCTTTACTGGATTCATAGAATCATAGAGTAATTTGGGTTGGAAGGGACCTTAGAGACCATCCAGTCCCACCCCCTACCATGGGCAGGGACACCTTCCACTAGCCCAGGTTGCTCCAAGCCCTGGCCAACCTGGCCTTGGACACTTCCAGGGATGGGGCAGCCACAGCTGTGCCAGGGCCTCACCACCCTCCCAGGGAAGGGGAACATCATCATGATGTTCCTGCCTGCAGTTTGGCTTGAGATACCATGGACTTTGAGAGATTTGTGTTTTGACAAAGCAGAGGAGATAAAAAATAAACAGTCCATAACGATCCTCGTCTATTACAAATAAACAAATGGGTTATTTCTTAAATTAGCTCTGAGTTTTTTAAATGCTGTCACAAAAAAGGAAAGGAATTGATTTTTGCAGTTATGTGATGACCATCATCCATGTCCCTCCCACAGCATCCAGCACTCACACGCGGAGCAGGAGCCTGCATTGGACCCCCAGATATGAACTCATCCCACAGGGAGAGAGTTTGGCTCCAGATCTGCTTTTGCTGTGCTGAAACACGCTTGAAAAGCTTTGGAGAAACAGAGCTGGTCCTTGAGTGTCTGGAAGCTGGGGGCTGGGCTGAATGGTGATGAAAGGGACTCGGAATCGAGGTGAATCATCCCAACGCTCCGCACGTGAGCCGGCCGGTAACGTCACACCCACCACAGGGCCACACGTCATCTGAGCTTTGATGGACGCACCCTTCACCACCCAGATCCCAGGCACCCTGCTAAACAAAAGGAGAAAAATGCATTAAGCTCATCCAGCAACCCTGGGACAATATTTCCCCTCCTCTCCTTACTCTCAGCATTAGATCTCTTAGATCATTTACCAGAGCTACGGAGGAGATGTGTTTACTTACACCGGCTTGCACTGGGTCAAGTCTGGAATCACTCATCCACGGGGGAAAGCGTGACAATATTTCATGCCCAAGTAGTCTGCCTCGTGAAGGAAATGAAGCTTGTGTGGTGCTTGGGCTCATCTGCTCTCTATTTCCCGCCCAGACACATTTCCAGTGCTCATCACGATCATTAACACAAATGTGCAGAACCGTATGCACCAGGCAGCTGCTGGGAAACATCCACAGCCCGGCTGGATCCAACTGCCCTGCCTTTAAAAGCAGAGTTGGTCCTTGAGGAGCCAAGGTGGAAGCTGATACTTGGAGGTGGCTGGGGGGACAGTGCCTTGATTCCCATTTTGGCTCAGCTGGCTGTGATTCCTGATGCATTCCCAGGGCAGGGCATCTCTGCATTGTGGGTGCAGCACCTGCATTTCCCCCCTCTCTGGGGGGACCGAAGAGACTGAACATGAGAGCAACAATAGACTCAACCTTACTGGTCCATGATGGAGGTGTTGGCTGGCTCTCAGGTTTTGGCTGGTTACAGCTGCACCAGGGCATCAGCTTCCAAGCAGAAAGTCCTTTAACATCCTCTTCCAGTCAACTCCACACAAGAAGACCCTCTACTTTATGCCAGGATCATGCAGTGCGTGTTTAGTTGGGAATGCAGGTAGAATATGGCCAAGGTGTGGTTGTCTGTAGTCAAAAAAAGAGGTTGGAAAATTCCTGTTTATTTCAGAGAGCAAAGTGAAAACAAAAATACTGCCCAAATGTTTTTCCCTCACTCCTAACCCAGCCAACGTGCTCCTGCATCCCTAGAGTGGTCTAATCCTCTACATCACCATCTATTTCCCATGACGGATCCCGAGCAAGATGGATTGGTGGCTTAGGAAGGAGGGGATTAAAAAAGGCAGGAATTGCAAAAGGAAGTGGTTTTGCTGCTTCACCCCTCGGTAACTAATGCTGTTGTACACTGGTTCTCTGCTGAGAGCGTGTGGCCCTGGTCTGAAGCCTAATGGAGCATGTTGGCATGTGGGACGTGACTTACTCTAATATCCTCCAGCACCAAATCACCTGCAGCAAAGCCCTCATTTGTTTCCCTTAGTTCCCTCTGACCACGGCACCTCGCCGTGGAAAACTGATCCCTTTCCATCCCTGCCCGGCTCACGAGTTCCTCTCCCTGTTTTGAGGCTGACGTTTGCAAAGCCCTGTATTTAAACACAATCCCTCCTTTTGCTGAGATGGTTTTTCTAACCAAGCTGGAATGAGACAGATATACATTTTATTTGTTTAATAGCGAGGTGCCATCAGTGCCTGGAGCTGCACATTTGGTTTCTGCAGGAGTCAGGTATTTATGTGCTGGAATAATGAACCATCAGCTGAGTCGCCGCAGAGTGACAGGGACATTCTGCATTTTATGGCTTTTTGTGAAAACAGTCCCAGTCAATAAGCACAGATTTTCTCAGGAGGAGAAAGGCCCTATTTGCAATTGATATTTTCAAGGAAACAGTAAGCTCTGAGCTGAGATGAATCAGGACAACAGCACAGGGTGAGGTGTCACCGTGTCGGAAATAGCCAATGATCAGTCCAATGGATTGGTGTTCCTCTGGGACCTGGAGCTGAGAAGTGTAATAACAACATAAATTTCTATTTTCTCTGCTGAGATTAGTGGCTTTGAAGCTCCATTACCCTGCCCTTTCCCTGTGATTTGGGTTTAGGGATTTTTTTTTGCAGTGGCTGATGCCAAACACTGGGTAGGCAGCATCCTCCACACCGGAGCGTGTTGGTGGCAGAGGGACATCACCCCAAGGGGGTCACAGCTCTGCACTCGCAGTCCAGCCCCAACCTGCTGACACAAACAGCAGAGCTGGAGAAAACCTGAAATTCCCACTCCTTGAACGATTCTGACACTTAAAATGGAGCAAAAGAAAGGAAGCACAGAGCCAAGTTGAAGGGCAGTGCAGGGGTTAATAAAACCAGCAGCAATGAGACGTTTTGAAATGTTTGATAAGAAACTATTCCTTGCTTCCAGGCTTGCAGTTTCCCTTATTTTTCTCCCTCTTTGAAAGATTTCAGAGGGGTAAGGATTTTAAATACATCCATATAATGCAGCTTCAGACAGCAAACAGGATTAAAACCGGGATCCAGAAAAGGAAAGGAAGTCAGATTACTTGTCAAAATTAAATTTGCCTTTGGATGCCATTACTTTCTACATTAAAAAGCTCTGGGGATTAGGAGATAAAAGAGCTAAATCCAATCTGGAGACGGGCTCAGAGGAAAATGTCAGCCAGGCAGTAATCCAGGCTCTTTTCTCTAATAGGATCTTCCCGAAGTCAAAGAAAGTGAGAATAATTATTTAATTCCATTTTTGGAGTCTGGCTTCTTTATCGACCTGGCTCAGCATCGCTGTGCCAGTGGTAAATCAACTGGTGGCCCAGACTTCACAGCTCCAACCACCTCCACGAGCAGTTTGCTTTACCCTCTGTGCCAAAGGGTCTTTGTGTCACTCACCGATGGATTTAACGTGACTACACTGTGCCCAGTCCGGGAGCAGGGAATGGTCTGATGGACCCAAGTGGGTCACTTGGGTGTAATTCTTCACCCTGACCAGCAGGAAAAGTCCCCTTTGGGGTGTTTCTTTCTTGTTTAAGGGTAATAAATAAAAAAGCACATTATGCTGAGGCACAAATGCACCGTCGCACGGCTTCGTGCCACAACCACCAGAAGGGCCTGATATTTTCCATCCTCCAAAGACCCAGAGGAGCAGAGCCTTTTCTACCAGACTCCCCTTCATCTTTCAAAGTACTGAGCCAAAATTACAGTCTGCCCCAAATATCCCAGCACCTAAAAGGCTGTAACCATGGTTGCACAGTTATCTGCAGGAGCGATAATCCGCACAGACACACATGTGTTGACTCAGAGGATGAGTTAATTCCTGAGCGTGGTACAAAAGACACAAGAAGCCCTGTTCCATCTGATGGATTCGTGCCAAGGTTTTTCTTTAACCTGAGCGCTGGACAAAGCTCTTTGGCTACCACAGGGGATGGAAATTAGGAATCAATAAACATCACTAGGGCTTAGCGAGGAGCTGTCCACGAGCAGGGCTCTGGCTGCCAAACCCAGGGAGATCAGAAGATGGGCTTGTTTAATGCAGGCCCAGAAGATCCTGGGGGTTCAGAGGTGGGCAAGAAGTAAATGGTAGATATGAAAGTGTTTTTTTTTTTAAAGGAGAAGAAAAGCAGGTGTCTTGGGAGAGCCAGAGAGCTCCTGCACTGGAGTTCAGTTGACTGCACCTCTCGAGCTGCAGGTCACGAATTATTTATCCAGAGGCAGTCTTCTGCTCTAAAAAGGAATCAAAAACAGCCTTGGAAAGAAGCCATAGGGCTCTACCATCAAGTAGGGAAAAGAAAGGCTCTACTAGACCCCAATGACTTTGGGGCTGGAAATGCACCTTCTCATGTTGAGAGCGCAGCTGAACACAGGAAGAAAAGCAAAGAACCCTCCACATCACCTCAGCCCCTGCACAGCCAGACCCAGGGGACCCTCACCACCTCCATTCCAAAATTAAAGACCTGCTCTACCCTTCAGATCTTAAACATCACAGAGGTGCAAGTGATAAGGACAGCAAGGGCAGCGTCTCCAACAGTGGCAGCCTGGATTCTGCCACTCATGAGCAGGACAGCGCATGAAGAGAGGCATCACTCCCTGCATTTCTTTCTCTTTTTGCAGCATCTGAGATGTTTGAGCCTGGGGGTATGATAATTTGTACAAATAAAAGGGCAGTGAGGGGAAAAAACTGCAGCAAAGCTGGCCAAGTGGATGCACTGGGGGCGTTTCTGGAGCTGGGAATGCGGGTTTAATGACAGAGGAAACTGTTTGGGTGACATGGTCACCACCAGTGCCTGTGTCAGCCCTGCCCTTCCTGCTCTGGCACAGGGGAGAAGGTCCTTCATGTCTGGTGCATTGTTTTTTTTAAATTAAACTAGCCATGGGGAAATATAGCATTTTCCTTCAGTAATTCATCCCCGTGGCTCCCCTATTTTGTCATTTTAATTAAAGCCAGCCCCAGCCAGAGTTTGGATGTTTGCAGTGATTAGTATTAAATCAAGCTCAGGCCTTGGGGACTGGCTCCTCTTTTGCATTTTCTTGGGTTTTTGCAGGAAAAAAACAACAGGTTCTGAGGCTGAACGTGTGAAAAGGGCAGCCCAGACACCGACTCAGAGACCTCAGGGTTTACTCGGTTTCCTGAGCTCCTGCTGGCTTTGTTCACCAGCTGGAGAGATCTGGGGCTCTGCTGGTGTGTCTGGGGAGAACCAGCTCCTGGGTCCAGGACCAGCACTGCCACCAGCATCTCCTCCTGGGAGCAGCTCACAACTTTCTCTGGGATGGAGAGCAGGCAAAAGGTTTGTGATGTCCCAAAACTCAGCCTTGGGGCTCCTGAGTTTTTCAATCAGAGATCTCAACTCAGTTTTTCTTTAGACAACAGCCAGTTCTGTATTTTAATTGCCTCTCAGTAAATCCAGGCTGACCCCTCATCTTGCACACACAGAGCAGAAGATCATCCCAGACCTTACAGTGTAGGAGGCAAAGGAGGTGGGGACTTTCTTCCCTGCCCCTGGCAGAGAGCATCTGACCTGGCTCTGACCTTCCATCTCTCCCTCCCAGCACATGCCCATCCTTACAACTGGAATTTTCCTTAATGCCTACCCTGAACCTTCCTTTCTTCAAGGTTAAATAATCTTCCCAGAGCTGCTTTGATCACTGGCAGTGTTTTAATCATGAGCTATAAGGTATTCAGTGTTTTTCTTAAACCCACAGCTCCAAGGCGAGGTAGTTACCTGGGAATCACACATTCTACTTTAAAAAAGGCTTTCATGTTAGCCTTTAGAGCAGAAAAAACATCAGCTAATGGATCAGAAACATAGAAGGGAAGGAAAGAGAAAAGAACCCAAGAAGAATTTCCTAAATCTGATTTTTTCACACAATTACAAGTTTTCCCTGTGCCTGATTCAGAGTATTCCTGAGCAGAAGCACAACAGTGCTCAGGGTTTCTGATACCAGTGATTCCCAGAAGTTGGGGGAAGGCTGAAGCCGTGCAGGACTGTGCATGTGGGGGAAAAATAAAACTCCCTGAAGATGAGAGGTACCTTCTTTTGCCATTGCAGGCAGGGGTGTCTCCTGCAGCACAGGGGGATGCTCAGCACTTCACTCCTGCCTGGGCTGGAGGGAGCAAAAGGGAGGCAGCACAGCCAACTCCAGCTACCTGAGGAAAAGCAGATGGAAGAAGCAGGAGGAAGTATGGCAGAATGAGTCAAGACTGGGATCCTGCACGAGGGAAAACTGTTCTTTCCAAAAGCACAAAAAACACCCTCAGCAATCTTGTCAAGAAGTCCCTGAGATCGTGGCAAGCTCCAGGATCACACCCAGCTTCCCAGGAGCCTTGACTGTGTGGGGGAAACGGGACCCTGCAAAGCCGGGGAAGCAGCAAGTCAGGGCTCTTCCCTGCTCTCCTGTTTCCCAAAAGAGCCAGTCCCTGAATGACAGGATTAGCAGGCAAAGCGCTCCTCTGCAGCAGCTCGGGGAGGGGAGGTGCAGCCCCCAGGCCCTGCAATGAAACCCTGAACAACTCACTGCCCTGACCCTCCTGCAGCCTCAGGGTGGAGGGATCCTCGTGCCCCTCAGCACAGCTTTATGTGAGAGCTACAGGAACGCTGAGGAATAAATTAAATCGTCCAACTCTCCTCAGAAAGACGAATCAATCTCATTTGCATGTCTCACCCACAACTCTCAAAGTGCTGATGTTGGGAGAAAGTTTCTCAGATTTTCCTTTTTTTCTCACTCTCTGTCCTCACAGACTGTCGTGGTTTAACCCCAGCTGGCAGTGAGGTACCAGGCAGCTGGGACTGGGTTTGGGGGGAAAGAGAAGAGACCAGTGGAGGGAGGATGCTGGAGATTCTCCCCCTGGGAGGAGAAAAACAGGATTGTGACTCCTGTGCAAGCACCCTTTGGATTGAGGCACTCTGGGAGGTGAAGCAGACACATTCTGAGATTTCATCCCCATCACTAACTGGTATTATCTACTTTCAAACTCAACATGGTTTATGGTCACGAAATCTTTGGTCATAATTAATGAGGTCTAAATTAATTAGAGCCAGGTGAGAAAGGACTCTGCAGCCCACTGTGGTTTTTCCCATTAAAATAACTAGTTGGAGCACAACTGAACCCAAAACACCTCCCTGGGACTGCAGAACTGGGAAAAGAGCATCCAATGGTTTTAAGCTGACAGAGGGCAAGTTTAGATCAGATATTGGGAAGAAATTTTTCCCTGTGATGGTGGGGAGGCCCTGGCACAGGTTGCCCAGAGAAGCTGTGGCTGCCCCATCCCTGGAAGTGTCCAAGGCCAGGTTGGACGGGGCTTGGAGCAACCTGGGCTAGTGGAAGGTGTCCCTGCCCATGGCAGGGGGTTGGAATGAGATGACCTTTATAGTCCCTTCCAACCCAAACCATTCTATGATTCTATGAAAGAGATGTTTGATACGAATGAGGGACATGCTTTGTCAGCAAAACTACTTTTTAGAAGCGAGAATGAAAGATAACTTGGTACTTTTCTCCTCACAAGCCTGAACCTCTGGACAAACTCCCCAGCTGGCACCAGCGCCCGGCAACATCCCGGTTGAACCCTCAGCAGCACAGGGGAGCATTTAGGCACCACTTTGCTTGGAAAGGATATTTACAAGCAATGAATAATAAAAAAAAGGATGATGTAGTATCAGCTTTACGGGCTTGGCTCGCTGGCACAGAGTGGGAGGAATCCTGCAAACCCCAGCGTTCATTACGAGCCATCCATCCTCGGCTGTTGTGTGTAATAGTCTGCTCCTAATGAAGCTTGAACTGAAGCCAGTGAAGTTGTAGAAATGTAAGGGAGAGGGGAGAAAAAAAAACACCTCACCAGGCCTCATGCTTTAAGTCTGCATTAAATCTGGTCTGCTGAATAGATATTAAATATTACAGATCATTTAGCACCCGTGGGTGATGAGAGGCAACAACGCTGAAAGCAGCACCTGCTGTATTTCATGTTTAGGCCCAGGATGAGGGGTATCCAAGAGAAATGGATTGGGAAAGATAGCTCTGCACATGTTGTTAAACACGATGTATGTTGTACCAAATCCTTCAGTGGTTTGGCACAGCCTCTTGAACCACTGCAATCAGGAGGATCCTTCGCACAAGACCACTAATTTATGAATGTGGACTTTATACACTAAGCTTGACTGCTATTTATCAGCCTAAATCTGGCAGCTCTGAGAGGGCTTTGGAAATAGCAAATCACTTAGCACATTGCCTCCCAAACTGAACTAAATAAACCCCCAAGGAATAAGCCACTCTGTGGTCACTGCTTCCATCAAGCTCTTTGCTCCTGACAGGTTTTTATCTGCAGTTGTATTACAGTGGTGCTACAGGAGTATGTCTCATTTTTAGGGGTATCAGCTTTCTAATGGAGATATTCCAGTTTTATGCTTTCATTTCCCCCCCCCGAACACCAGGAGAAAGGAAGGTGTAATGTTGTCAGAGATATGAGGAGAGAAACTATTTCATCAGGCTGCTCAGCTATTCCTGTGCCCACACACTCACAGCTGGTACCTGCTGGATCTCTCTGCAACCCTTTCTCCATCATTCCCTGATGAAGGGGGGAACACTGGCTGTGGGTTCCAAGGGGTTAATCAGAATTTCAGCCTGGAAATACTTTTTCCTGGTGTTCACACTCCGAGAACTGATCCAACAGGTGACAAGCAGCAAATGCCTCCTGTCACTTGAAACTGTGGTGGTGACCTGCACCAGCACAGCTTAACAGCGGAGGATTTAATTGTAAGACTGGTTCAGGTTGTTCCTGGAGCTTTGTCAGACACAACTGAGATCATTAAGAGCTTTGGCAGTGACTTTACCAGGAGCTTTATTCAACTCCCAGTGGATCTGGTAAGAGCTGCCCTTGCTCCTGTTATTACTGATCCCTCCTTGGCCCCACCTCACACTTGAGGGGTCCCTGGGGGTCTCAGGAGTTTCCTACACTGGCACCTGGAAGCTGAGCAGAATATGGGTGCTGCTCTGGGATCTGCCTTTCCCTTGCTTTGGGGAGAAATGTCCCCACACAGGTGAGATGCACAAGCCCCACATCTACTCTGACCCCTTTGTTCATCAGGTGAAGAGCATTGCAGTGGAAAACTCTCTGTGACAAAAAGATTTTCCCCAAGAATCTTGTAAAGGACTTGGAAAGGACGTTTATGGCTTCATAAAGCACTTTGCTAACGACTTGCTTTACCACTGCTAAATCAACTGGAATCATTTAGCTTTGGAACGTGGAACTTTCCACATTTGGTCTACGGGGAGGAAGGGAAGGAGAAAAAAAAAAAAAGAGTGCTGACATTTGCAAAATACATCTCAACCCATATTAGATGGTGTTAATTAAAATGACTTGCTGGGTAATGAGCTACAAAAAAAAGAAAAAAAGAGAAAAGGAAAAGAAGAAAAGGAATCAATCAGAGTCTGAGTGCAATTAAACCCGGCGGGCCCTGCTCTGGCCCCGGGGCAATGAGCTCACCTCCCAGCTGAGCCTCCTTCCATGGATAATCACAGAATCACAGAATGGATAAGACTGGAAGGGACCACAGGTCCCACATCTGGTCCATTCCCTGCTCAGGCAAGGGCATCCCAGAGCACACGGCACAGGATTGTGTCCTGATGGTTCTGGAATATCCCCAGTGAGGGAGACTCTACACCTTCTCTGGGTGACCTGTTCCAGTGCTCCACCACTGCACAGGGAAGAAGTTCTTCCTCATATTCATGTGGAGCCTCCTGGGCATCAGTTTTGGCCCACTGCCTCTTGTCTCATCGTTAGGGACCCCAGAGCAGAGCCTGGTCCATCCTCTGACCCCTCCTTGCAGACACAGACGGTCTTAGCCCCCCTCTCAGGCATCTCAAGGATGACCAGGCCCAGCTCCCTCAGCCTGTCCTGGTCAGAGAAATGCTCCAGTCCCTTCATCATCTTTGTAGCACTTCACTGGACTTCCCACCACCTCCTTCATCCCTTTGACACGATGAGATGGGGCTCACACCTTTCATAGGGCTAAACCACTGCTGCAGCTGCTGCCACAGGCGAGGGAGCAGCCAGGTTTGCCTTGGCAAGGCACTGAGGGGAAGCAAATGCTTCTGCTGCCTTTTTTTCCCCTGGCATTCTCCCTCCATGCCCTCAAGCAGAGCATTTCCATCCTTGCTGGAAGCCAAACTCTGGCTGCACAGAGCACTGACCCCCTTGACTGCCCTGGCTCACCCCATTCCCTCCCAGCACGCACTGCAGGCCCTGGCTCTGATCAATACCAGCAGAGAAGTCAAAGGATGCTCCAAGAACAAGAAGAAAGCAGTGGGAAAAAAAAAAAAAAGCACAAAAAAGCAACCTGGATGAAACAGGCCGTTTCATCCCCAAAAAGGTGCCTTTCAGGTGGTCAGACTACAGTGCAGATTAACAGCGAGGGAACATTTTGTAGCACCATTGCAGGCACCTTGTGCATTCAAAAACTGAATTACAGGCTGGAATGTAACCACAGCTCTAAAGTGGAGGATTTCAGTGCTCTGTTGTGGAACAGAGCTTGGCTGTGTATTCTCCAAACATTTTGCAGCTTCTGCTCCAAAATTCATGTAAACATCTGTCTTGATTTAAGTGCTTCCTTAATACCAGGCTTTACTGAGCAGGAGCCTATTTCAGAAAACGCAGTACAAGGTTTCTGCCTGCTAAAGCTCTAAATGGGCAAAACTTGCTGGTTAAAAGGAGCCTGGCTGACAGCACTGGAGAAAAGTGGCCTTTATTCATCTGCTGAACAGGTACATTCAGGCAAAGGGCGATAAAAGCTCTGTGCTTCTCCCAGCCCAGCCCTGGAGGACAATAAGCAGAGATAGAGAGGAAGTTTAGTCTCACAGCCCTGCCACCAAATCCATAGAGCTCCTAATAAATAACAGAAATGGTCCTTTCTCATTGATTCCCTCTCGAGACCATCATCCAAGCTGGCAACCTGGGGAATGGCAGGAGTGGCTCAGGGAGGGGGGGCTGGGAGCTACAGCTCAGCTGGGCTGAGCAAGGGCTCCCAGCAGCCACGAATTTTTAGTTAATTCCCTCTCCATTTGAGTTTGGTTTTGCAGCAATGCTGCAGAACCAGAAGTTTGTATTTCCAGGCTTGTTTACTAAACAGTTATGCTGGTGCTAAACACTCCCATTTCACCACTTAAACCGTGTTTCTAAAAGGAGAAAGAGTTAAAACTGAACCAGAAAATGAAGGTTTTTTTCTCTTCTCTAGGTCTCATCACCCTGCGTGTGTTCAGACACACCACAGAGACAACATACCTTTTGAATTCTTAAATAAATAAGTTATTACTGCACAAGTATCCAAGAGCCTCCCCAATCTCCTCCCCCTGTTCTTTACTCCCCAGCTGTGTTTCTCTGGCATAATGGGAGTCCAGGCAGAGCCAAAATCAGCAGGAGGTTAAACAGGGAGAAGGAAGAACATCTTCTGTTCCCAGTGCCCAGGGAAGAGAGCTCTCCTCCCATCTTCACTCACTCCCATTATTCTGCCATTAACAATGAGGCACAGCTGTGATAACTATGGAGGAGGAGAAGCCCTGGATGGGGCTGGATAAGAAACTCTTTCTACTGCTCACAGAGCAAAGGAGAGGAGAAAATTCCTCCTTGTCACCAGCAGCAAAGCAGGCACTGTTAAGGGCCTCCAGGATTTTGGCTCTCAGCCTTCAGGCTGGTCACCAGCAACAACTGGCACCACAGCACAGAGCCTTTCCCTCCTCCCAGAGACTCAAATAATTGATAAGTGCTGTCAGAAAAGGTTTGGATGAAGGCAGCAGGACCCAGGAGCCCCAACCAGAGGCTTTTGTTTATTCCTGCAAAGCCCCCGGTGCCGACCCTGCGAATCAGAAGGATGGTCACATATGCACTTCAGATTTAATTTCTCAAATAATGGATTGTCAGAAGGGATGAGAGCTGCAGAAGTGCTCTGGCAAGTCTGCAAGTGGTGATACACCGAAGGCAGCTCCGAAATGTCACGGCTGCCACATGGCTCTTCGGGGGACAGGGCAGATCATCGATCCACATTTAAGCCCATGTAAAAACAGGATCATGTGCCAGAACACATGTAGGGAGTTGTTATGAAAACCCCTCCACCTCTTTGCTGACAGTGATAAATATCCCTGAATTCTCCCCAGCGAGCGAGAGGAGCTCCAGCCTTCACTCCAGGGAAGGGAGAGCCAGGGAGACAGATAGGACAGTGGATCAGGAGCGATGGGAATGGGGGTTTATAAAGCCAAGGGGCATCGAGCCATGTGGGGATGAAGTGTTTTGGCAAAGCTGAATCCCTTCCCAGGGCTGGGAGGGCTCAGGGTGCCACATTCCCGGCTGGAGCGTGATCCGGCAGCTCGGGATGGATGAGACACCCCCCAGCAACACCACAGTGCATGAGACAGGAGAGACTTCACTCTTCACACCTCGGCAGGACTGAAACCACCTCCCCCACACTTTCACAGCCAGCAAAAAATGTTCACATTTTCTTAAAGGAAGACGCCACACAAACAAACGGGGGGGGTGTGGGGGGGGAATAAGCGATTCCCCGCCGTCTGAAGATGATTCCCTTGGATTCTTAGGGAGTTCAAAGGGTAAAATGGAGAACTGGGCACGCTTGGCTGCACCTGAGCTGCTTTCTGAACAGCTCTGCTCTGGGATGTGTGTGCATTTTTAATTACCTGCATTAAGAATGCGTTTTGGTAACTAGAAGAAAGATGGGAGGATAAATATAAATCCCTTTTCAGAATGAATTCTTACAGACGCCGAGCCAAGCTTTGTGCACACCAGCGCTTTTATAGCCAGACTTGAAAGACTCCAGACCTAGCACAGGGAGGCCACAGTTGTCTCTTCCTCATTAGTTTTCATTTTTATCCAAAAATTAACACAGTTCTCTGTCCCACAAAAGAACTGGGCACTAATGTTAGGAGCAGCAGGGAGACTTTGGCACGAGGGGGCAAGGAATCATCCTCCATTTCTGATAAACTTGGCAGGACACCCTTTAGTAAAAAGCAAATAAAAAGTGCCTGTGTCACTAAAAAAAAAAGAGAAAGGGGTTAAAGAAGTCTTCAACAGAGACAAAGAGCAGAGGAGCCTGTTGCCTTCAGAAAACACTTAAAAGCATCTTTGTCAGAAACCTTATTTTCCTCTTTCTTTATGAGCTACCAAAGATGGTGGGATGCAGAAATAAATGATGAATGAAAGGCCTTAATTAAATACAAACCAAGAGGGACTTGGGGCACTGTATTTCAATTCAGTCTTCTGACAGGACTTCATAAGCCTGAGGAAAACGTCTTACTCACATTTTGTAATGCAAATGAACTGCTGCACTGGCAACCTTCACCCCCTCCTCCTTGGAAAGATGGGAGAGTTGAAAGCTTTGGAAAAAACTCCTCAGAGGGGCTATTTTTGAGAAAAATGCTGCATTGAGCAGTTTGATTGGGTTCCCAAAGCACAGCCCTGTGAGCTGTGAGTGTCCTCCCCAAGCCCACCCCAGTTAGGTGGGATTTTCATGGGAGCTGCCTGGAGCAGCACAGGGAAATACAGTGACTCCAGGAGAAAGGATTGCCATGGACCAAAACCAGAGGCTTTGGGAGGAGGCAGCAGAGAAAGGGGCTTTTTAACCTCATCTTTCCACCTCAGCAGATGAACCCTTTCTCTTGGGTGAGTCTGATGAGGAATTGGTCTCACATGGCTCTGAGCACAGGTTGGTCCCAAGCATCACAGTGCACCTGATGCTGATGTGTATCATCAGTCTGGGCAAGATGCGGAAAAAGTATGTTGTTGGTGACCCTCTCCTGCTTGGTGGCAACATTTAGGGTCAGAAAGACTCATTAAAGGGATAAAAAAAATGCTTTCAGAGCCTTCATGTATTCTACCCAAAACACCAAGCTGACTTGAATAGCTGCTCCCTGCAGCTGTGATGGTAAAGGCCAAAAAGAAAAGGATCAGCCACTGGGGCTGGACTATTCTGATTAAAACATTTGCACAGTGAGACTGCAAAGGTGCCTCCCAAGGCAGCACTTCATCACCTTCGGTCCACATCACTGTACAGCACAGGGAGGGAACTAAGAAAACTGAAAAGCTTTTCCCTCTTTTCTTTCTCCCCTGGTCCTTGCAGCTCTGATAAACAAGGCTAACAGACAGCTACATCCCGAGATTGAGTGCATTTCAGGCTGACACGAGGATCCAGAGCTGGAGCCCCTCAGCACTGATTTGTATTCCCCACGGGCCCCGGGCTCGGGGAGCGATGCCAAACATGGGGCTGAAATTCCCGGTTTCACAGTGGAGCACTAAAAAGGCTACAGGCACAATGTCATCAGAGGTGGTTTGAACTCCTTCATGGGTTTTTTAATAAGACTCCCAAGGCTCTCTGGTTGGTTTATGGGAGGATTTATGGGCTTAGAGGAGAGCGGCTCTCGATACATCTCATCAGAAGTTCGAACAGGAGGAGAATAACTCTGTGGGAGACAAATGAAAGTGGCCAGGGATAGTGACAAGGGAGCTACTCCTGCAGCTGGATGTGCTCCCATTCTCAAGTCCCCATCACAATCTGAAAAAGTCCCCTCTCTCCCAGACCAGCCTGGAAGCTGGAGAAAGCGTGGAGAGGCGGGATGCTCGTTCACGGCCCTTTTGGTGGGATTCTCATTTGCCCTCAGTATTTTGAACCTTTAGGCAATTCAGGACACCTAGAAATATTTCCAGGCCCTTTTCTTCAGCTGTACCAGCAGGAAGCAGAGCCTTTCTCCCATACAACCCCAAGAGCTGCCTGATTTTGAGGGAGGGTGTCACAGAGCAGTCAATGTCAGAAAGCTTTTTCAGGCTCAGGGCTCATTCAGGCTCGTACAACACAGAGCCCAAGGCCTTGCTGAGGGAAGGGCAGGTACCATTTTCATCCCAGCACGAATCCATCTTGGATGTCTCCTCAGAGACTGGGAAACTGGTGTCCCTGTGGCTGCTATCAGAGCAGAGCTCCTCGAGTGCTGGAGTCAGGCTCTGGCAGCCAGACTGACAGCTCAGTGCTCCATCATCAATATTAATCGGCTCATTAACAGAGGCTCGGGAAACCAGTCCCAGGGATAGGGGGAGGGGAAGGAAAAAAGGGATGAAATCAGCAAACCCAATCCATCTCTGAGATTTTTAAGCTTTTGACTATAGATTTCTTTCTTCCACCCCGAGTCAGCCAGAGCAGGGAGGGGGTGAGACCTGTGCAGTTCAACAAATCAATTGATGAATTTTCTGCATGACATTCAGGAGCTGAGTCCTGGGCTAATCGTAAAAAGGCACTGCCAGAGGATTTTAATAAATCCCTTTAATTAAGTGATATGTTTTAGAATTAAATTATGATGAAAACTATAAATCCTTCCCGAACAAATGGAGTTCAGTGTGCATAGAAGGAAAAGGGCATTCCTCTTTTATCTGGCTGTTTTTCCCACCCCTTAATACAACAGGATTCAAACAATTCATTATCAAACAATACAGGAAGCTGTGTCATTTATCACCCTGCAATCCAGTCTTTTAAATTAGTGGGATTTAACCTTGCACTAACTAATCCTGTGCCAGCAGAATGGTTTCACTTTTTTTTTTCCTTCCCCTCTGGAGCTTTGCTCCAAGGCAGTTCCCCAGAGCTGAGGCAGCACTGCAACCACCCTGGAATGGAGATGGCCCAACTTGGGATCTCTCATGGGATGCCTGAGCAGTGTCCCCTCTTCTAGTTCAAGCAAGGTTCATGCCCTCAGTTGTCCTTTAAAAACCTCAGCCCTGTGCATCGTCCCCAGGGCAGCATTCTAACAACCAGCCCCAAGGATGTACAAACAAGAGTGTTTTTCATGCCACTAAACACAGTAAAATACCTTTATACACGAGGGGTTTATGCTGGGAGGTGACAAGAAGATGGCACAAGGTAGATGGGTCACTTCTCCCTGACCCCAACAGACTTTGCCAGTGCTGTTCTCACTGATAATCCCAGCCAGCAGTGGCAGCAGCACCTGCTGAGCCCTGGTTTTGGCAGGACCAGACTGGGGTCCTGCTCCTGCCTTCACATCCACCCACAGCCACACAGCAGCAGGTGGAGCCTGTTCTGAAGGACATGGCTTCTTAAAATGAGAAATCTCCCTGTGGGATGAAGTGCAGCACCTTGAGTCCCGTGGGAGAAGGTATTGCTGCCAAGCAGGAACATGCAGGAAAAATAAGAAAAATCCTCAGTTCCTTCACCCTGAGCAGACCCAAAGGGGGGGTGGAGAGGAGCTCCTTGCTATAGACTGGGGGTTTGTGGAGAAGGGGGCTGAAAGGAGAATGACAGGGGGACACAGAGGAGGGCAATGTGTGTGTTTCTGTGCTGCTCACACCCCTCCCCTGTGCCAGGGTGGCCCTGCTGAGGCCGTTTCTCAGCTGCTGGTTTATCTTGCAGAAGGAACACAGAGCTCTTACCGTGCAGTACAAGAGAACCTTGAACCTGGGCAGCTGAGAGCAGCAAAGAATGGAACTGCATGAAAACACTTAGAGGGGAAAAAAAACCCCAAACCACAAAACGCATTTCCAGCCCCATGCACGAAGCTTTCCCTGCTCACTGGGTTGCTTTATCCATCACCATTCTGTTGTGGAAGGCAGGAGCTGTCTCAGTGCAGCACAGAAAGTCAATAATGACGGGAGAGAAACTTAACAACAGGAGAGATTGCTCCCCAAGACACAGCCTTGTCACAGCAGAGGCAAACAGAGGCTCTTTGTTCACATATTTGCCTTGCTCCCCCATCATTAGACTCGCTGCATAAATGGAAGGTTCATTTTGCTCTCCCTCCTCCGCTGGGATGGCAGTGCAAACAGCTCAGGGTACCAGACCCTTGTAATGCTCTCCTCCAACGAGGCTGATGGTAATTTCAGGAAGAAAAAAAAAAGAGAAAACAAAAACCCCCAGCTGAAACGGCTGCTGAAGGTTGTGAACAAGGTGAAAGAAATACACAAGTAAAATAATACAGCTCTGAGAAAACAAAGAGGCTCGCAAGAGCAACTTTACCATTAACTCCTCTGTTGCTACAGCAGGATCAGGGCTCTGCTGCTGTTTCTGGGATCTACAGGGGCTGCACCAGGACCAACAGCAGCACTTACCACTCTCCCTGCATTCACTTTTAAAAATGCTGCTCCGTCACTGAGCAATTTACTCCCAAACCAAGCAGCTTTTACAGCCAGTTAAATTTTTCTCGTGAATCATCTTTAGGAAGAAAGTACTTTGGGGTCTATAAATTCACAAAAATTGTTCATATTCATTAAAAAATATCCATTGCTCTAATTAAACATTTAAAAGCCTAAATTTTGATAAGCCTTCCCCCTCTCCCCCCCCAGTTTCCAAATGCTGCCAGCACTAAACCTTCTGTCTTACCTCCACTTGACTTCCAAGGAGCAGCACGAGATGAAGTGCTCCTAAGCCCTTCTCAGCTTGCAAGGAACACAGGCCCAGCAGCTGCTGGCTTTTTATGGGGCAAAAAGCAATAAGGAGCCTCACCTGATGAAAGGCTGGTTTACTACCATGTGTCTCTGAACTAACCATCTCAAAAAATAATGCAAGTTTGAATACTTTTTGAAAGGAAAGAAGATACAGGTAGCCCTGAGGTCTCCCATGTTGGAAATATCCTTTGCTTTGGCACAGCATCACCTCTTGCAGAACAGGAGCACTTTGCACAGGGACACTCACCAATGTCACCTTGGGCATGTAAACATGTCACCTCTTTATTGCCAGCAGCCCATTGATCCCACGCTTCTGTTTCTGACAATATGCAAAAACCTACAGGAATTATGAGAAATTATAAGGGGAGAGAAAGAACAACAGAAGCTGCTGTTTACCCATCCCTTAGTGAAGCCACAGGTCATAAATTTCCCAGTTAAAATTCTCTTGAAAGATGACAATGGATGAAACATAACTTATTGCTGGTAAAACACACTTGTTTTCAATAATTAATATACAAGATACCTTTAAGGAAGGCAGAGATCTTGTGGAGTGGAAGGTGCAATTATTGTTTCATTAAAGATTGATTACATGTGTGGCCAGTCATCTGAATAATGGCTCTGCTGACACCTTAAATGGAATGATAAATGAGGCTGGGGCCACTGCTGTGACTTGATGTACAGGTTGACTCATGAATGCTGGTGAGAAACAGCAGCATCTTTCCAGCCCGAAAGGTCAACTGAAATATTAAAGAGCTGAAGATCAAGTAACTATGAATAAGGTCAAACAGTGTGTTATGGTGACAGGACTGGAATTAATTGAGTGATAATTGTCCTACATTTGTGCATTCATTTTTATTTCATTTCTGCTGTGAAAGGGATCCAAAGGGATGGATTTCACATTGCTCAGAATGAAATTCAGGGTGTTTTTAACCAGCCACAGCAGAACAGTTTCTCTGCCCATTATAAATGACAGGAGCCATCTGGAAAAGGGAGTTGCCACCATAGTGGTGTCATCTGCTTATGGGAAAAGTGCCACAAAATATCTCAGAGGGAGAGGAGCCACGTCTCTTCTATTGTCTGAGTCTGTGGGGTGCCACCTCCTCTCCCTGTCCCAGGCCCAGGTGTTGGAGGGGGTAAAATGAGGGGTCTTTTCTGAGGCTACAGAATAGTGAACCCTGGCAAAGGCTGGGCACTGCAACCCCTGCCTGCAGTGCTCAATAGATCCCCCCTGGGCAGGTCTTCCCGCACTGGAATGACGAGCCTGGTGGGATGCTCGTCGTTCCCACTCACCCACGGTGCTGAGCACGGCAGATCCAACCTGCCCGGGCTGGGACTGGCAGCCTGGGGCTTTGCAGGAGGAGATGGAGCCCTTGATTTTCTTCCAGTAGCCCTTGGCAGCCGCCTACCCAAGCACTGCCCACCCCCATAACTGCAGCTCCCATCAAAGGACAGAGGGAAGGGAAGAATCCAACGCACGTCTCGGGGAGCAGGGAGGGGGGACACGTTTGTTACTGGGAGAGCAGCTCAGAGTTCAGCTCAGGCCATGGGCAGGTGAGTGATGCGTGGGAGGGTGTGCTGAGGGCTTGCTGTGGCACCCAGGGGAGGGTGACAGACACCTGGAGCCGCTGGTGAGCCTTCCCCCCACCCCTCAGTGCTGCTCATGAGCCCTCACATCACCATCAGTGCTGGTTGTGCTCGAGATAAAAACACCAAGCCCTCAAGCACCCCTGGGTTGTCGTGGGGGAACAGGCAGAGTAGGGGAGAAGTGGTCCCTTCTTTTCCATGGCAAAGTGGGGAGCAGGCCAGCACTGAGGTCACTGTGCAGCCAGCAAGGTCCTCAAGGCAGGAGTTACAGTAAGAAAGAACAAATATCTGCTGGAAGTAAAGGCCTTAATTATATTAATGATCCGTTTTGCCCTCGACTGCAGCGCTAAGGAGACCCTCTTCTATCAAAGTCAATTAAAGGGTTGCTACTCTCCTAAAACCCAGCAATAAAACAAGAGCTGTACATATCCATTAAACTGCAGTACACATCCATTAAACTCGCTTTTGCTGCTGCAGTTCATTGACTGCCAGGTTTGGACTCGACTCTGATCTCATTTATGTGAGTTTTACCCCAGTGTAACAGCAGAGACTTGGCAAAAGTTGGGCTGCCTGATTTACTCCAGCCTGGTACAGATACAGACACGGTTACAAAGGGGATGAGACACATACTTTCATTTCAAAGACCTGCAAATAATCTCTGTGCATCAATAAACCCAAGAGATCAACGGCTTGCTAAACAGCCAGGTTATGCTGCACACACACACAGATCCATTTGCAACTCCTGGAACAAATTTCTCCTGGAGACAGGAAAGCTTTCTCCCTCAGAAAACTTGGGAAGAAGAGGAGCACTATCCACATGCTCCTTATGTCCCCCTGGATCCTGGGAAATAGAGTTGGAGGTGACAATGAGAGTGCAATGCTGGGCCAGCTGCACTAAACTGATCTTCCTCTGAAAAATAAGCTCCATTCCCAAATCATCAGCAGAGTAGTCCTGAGCTGGGAAGCTCCAGACCCTCAGCTGCACTCAGTTGTTAAACTAAATCCCTTAAAAACAAGTAAAGATTTTTTTCCCCTTGTAGGAGACTTGGCTAGGAGTTTCCTTGTGTCAAGGGGAGCAGTGCCCTTAAGTTTGAGACCAAGTTTCTCCTCTGTGTTTTATCAGACACCAAGAGCTTCAGTTGCTCTGCTGTCAGCCACGCCAACCCTTTTAAAATAAACCCTCACAAAAGAATCTTGAGCTGTACTGACTGAAATCCCCATCTCACTTCCACCTCCCAGAGCTTTGGCACTGCCCAGGGCATAGTAAATCTATGTTTTTTCCTGTGTGCTCAGGTTTTATCCCACAGACAGTGTCAGGGAAGATGCTGTGAAGGCAGACACAGCTCAGCCACCAGCCATGGACCACGGCACACCCAGAGAGTTTAACTTTTCATGGCTATTGTTGGTATTTCAAAGAGCTCATGGGGAATCTGCTCGAGCAGTGCAAGACAAGGTGTTGAAATCATCAGCACTTTAAAGGTGCCTTTGCTTTCTTAAGATTTTCCTTAAGAAGTCTCATGGTAGTTTTCTTGAAAGGAGCTGGAGATAACAGGGAAACGGTAGAAAGGTAGAAAAGGGAATGGAGAAATCAATGTTTGCCTGTAGGCAGAGCACAGGGGAAGGCAGGCAAGCAGGGGGACACTCTCACAAGCACATTGTGGTGTCCCAGTGGTTTTCAATACCAAGCTGAGCAGACACCTTTGAAAAGAAGATTATACACCCCAGCAGGCACCAGGACATCCATCCCTTTGCCTCTCAGGACACTGCCCACCATCAGCTCCCTCGTGTCTCACTCCCCTGCTCTGAGGAGCTGTGGATGCAGAGGAAGGAATGGGAAAGTACCAGCCCAGGATTTCTCAGTTTTGGCTGATATTTGAGGTGCCTTTGGGGTGACCCACAGTGCTGCCTTTCCTTTTGAAGCAGCTGCAGGCCCAGAGCTCAGTGTAACGTGGCAATGAGCAGGGCTGGAATGAACCCGGTGGAGAGGAAAGGAAAAGGTCATCACGCCCTTCTCTATTAACGTGGCCCTGCAGACAGACCCAGTGACTAATTAAAACTCTGGGCTTCACAGCCAGGAATACTAATCCTTACATCTGTGCTGGCCTTCATTATCTACCTTTTAGTGCTTCTTCAGGAAGAGGAAAAACAACCCATATTCAATCTAATTGGCTTAATTTTTATAACTATGTTCCCCCCTGAGAACTGTTCTTTCAATATCCTTTTCTTATCTCCTTATGATCATCTCATTCATTCTAATTTGGAAAGAGGCCCCATGAAAGAACAAAAAAAAAACAAACCCTGAGTTTCTTCAGTTTTATGTAGTACATGGTATGAATTTACTGACAGCAAGACTTTGGGGTCTCCTCCTAAACAACCCTTTATTTTTTTATTCCTTATAATAAGGAATTCTTTTATTCCTTATTGTAAGAATTATATTTTTAAGTAAGAAGATGAATATCAACAGCAGCCATGCTTCAATGTTTGTGGTGGTGTCTTCTCAATTTTAAAACCAAGATAGGCTATTTTTGTAAATGAAAAGTTCAGCTTCAAAGAGGAATAAATTCATTCAAGCACAGGAGATCTGCCCCACCTCTCCCATCTGTCTCCCTTTCTCTGAGCATTCCAGAAATATCCCCCAAAACCACGGAGTTTACAAAGGGTTTTAGCCGTTTTCCTTCTCAGTTTGGACTTTAATAATTAAAGGGATAAGAAGAAGAAAAAAAAAAAAAAAGGTGAGAGCTTTGAGATTTATCACCCCCAATAAAGGCTCTGTACACAGTGATTTACACAGCCACAGCAGTGCTCTGACTCCACAAGAAAAATGTGTGGGACTGTTTGATTTATGAACACCCACCTGGCATTTTGAAAATTCTTAAGAGCAGCAAACTATCAGGTCAATAACTCTGTCAGCGATCACCACCAGGCACGAGGTCAGAACAGACCTATAAAAGACACTTTTTGCATGTTTATTTACCTTTTAAAACCACACTGCCAGCAACACTCAGCAAGGACACGCCGGGGCCACAGACACAGGGATATGGACCTGCAGGTTCCTGATCACGGCTTTGGGATGGTTTTCATGGCCAACTGCATGAAAACCATCAAAGCCAAGTCTTTATTTTGGCTGTTTCAGCTTCCCAGGGTGATTCAGTGGCTGCAGACATTGATCCCAGCCCTGAGACTCGACAGCAGAGGGGGAGCTGGGAGGTGATGCCAGAGGGCAAATGTTACAGGTGCCTAAATCCCTTCTAGAACCCCAGTCTGGAAGTTTGATTCAGTTCTTCTCTCTTCACTTATTTAAAGGTAAAGCAACTAGTTTCAGGTGTGCTATTAAACTGAAGGCCCTCAGTTCAGCAGGGAAAGGAAGCAGCTTCTTTTCAGAAAGCTTTTGCATTTGGTCCCACCTGCCTGAGGAGACAGCAAACAACCCCCAGCACGTGATGTCTGTGCCAAAAAGGATGTATTCCCTTTTTCAATCCGTTCCACAATGTTCTCATAGCCTTGCTGTACAGGAGACCCCATCTGGGAGCGTCACACTGGGAAATAATAGCAGAGGGAAGGAATAATTGAGTGTGCAAGGCATGGGAAATGTTTGCAGTGAAGAATTGAAAAGCAACGGGGAGTTGATGGAGACGAACAGGGAGGAAGAACAGGCTACAAGAAAGATGGAGAGGGACTTTTGACAAGGGCATGGAGTGACAAAAAAGATGGGAATGGCTTTAAACTGAAAGAGGGGAAGTTTAGATAGATATTAGGAAGAAATCCTTCCCTGTGAGGGTGGGGAGGCCCTGGCACAGGTTGCCCAGAGAAGCTGTGGCTGCCCCATCCCTGGAAGTGCCCAAGGCCAGGTTGGACGGGGCTTGGAGCAACCTGGGCTAGTGGAAGGTGTCCCTGCCCATGACAGGGAATTGGAACAAGATGAGCTTTGAGGTCCCTTCCAACCCAAACCATTCTGTGATTCTCTGAAGATCGATGCAGACAGAGATGGTGAGGAGGAGACACGGGGGATGCTGAAAGAAGGGGGTGGCAAAGATCCCCTAATTTCTCCAGCTCTCTGTGATGATGGACAGGACACACATTCCCTGGAAATACACACTTCTGCAAGTGCCCCACTTCCCTGGAGCTGGAGCAATGACAGCTGGAGGAACCCTTAAAACGTATTGATCTTTACGGGACATCATTTCATTTGAAGCCATTACAGCAAACCTCAGGCTGGGCATGTAATGCTCTCTCCTCCAGCTTCTTTTCCCTTTCCCCCTTGTCCCTGAAATCCAAAGCACTCCTTAATGCTGGAATATATATAGCCAGCCTAAAAGGAACGGAATAAATGAGTCAGCAGCTTCTGAGCTCAGTAATGAGAGAACTCCTTCGGGCAAAAGGTGGAGAACTGAACTCAATAGTTAAGCCCTGAAATACCAACCCTGTGCTGATGGTCCCTCTCCAAAGGAACATTTCACTTCATTTTCTTGGAGGGAAGTGAGCTCTGCTGGTCCTGCCGGCGCGGGGCGGAAGCTCAGCGGGGACAGATGGACCCGGCCGTGAGTCACGGCGAGGAGGCTCCTCACGGCACAGGGAGAGAGGGAAAAGCAGCTCCATGGCCTGGCAATCCCCCTGCCTGCCCATCTGTGCCAGCAAAGCAGGGCTGGAGCTGGGCAGGAGCTGCCCGTCCCCCTCACTGGCTGCCCCCAGCTCAGGATGCTCCGGAAAGCCAGGTTTGATCCTTGCATGACCCTTGGAAGGGGAATTCTCTGTGTGGTTGGAAGATGGGCTGCAGAGCTGGATCCATCCCCGGAGCTTCAACCAGAGGAAATTGCCCCAGGAATTGTGAGATGATGTCGCAGTTGTTGATGCCTCATCCCTGGAAGCGTTCAAGGCCAGGTTGGACAGGGCTTGGAGCAACCTGGGCTAGTGGAAGGTGTCCCTGCCCAGGGCAGAGGGAATCAGATGATCTTTAAGGCCATTTCCTCCCCGTTCTATGATCCTGTAAAAAGTCTTTTAGCACCATCCTGGGGAAAGGTGTGGGGGAGGAGGTAATCAGTGAGAAATGATTTTTAGCAGAAGTTTCTTGATCATTAGCATATTAATGAAGTTTTTAATAATAGGCTAACCTTTCCTTGTTCCTCCACCCTGGAAAAATCACACCACTTGTTTGGTTCAGTGGAAAGGGCTGCCCTGGGGGGATGAGGTTCTACCAGTCATCAGCTTTAGCATGAGGAATAGGTTCCTCTAAAAAACACTTTGGGTGGCTGAAGGGCCTGCTGAATCTCTGCAGGGCAACCCAGCCCTCTGCAGCTCCAGGCCTGCCTCCCTTCTCCAAATAATCTGCTCTTTTAATTAGTTTATTTCCAGCATTTATTTATTATGTGGTGTGATTTTATTTTTCCATAAGCAAACATGACTGGGTTAAAACTCAGCAGGGATAATAGATGCTTTATAGGTGCCAAAAATAAAATACCAGCAGATGCTACACAGGAACTAAAGGTGTTGAAGAGCTTTCACAGCTCTCGTGCTCCTCGGGAAGTGCCTTTCCTTCCCTCTCTCCAAAACTCTGGTGAATGAAAATGTAGTTTCCTCACACAGTATTTCATGCTGAAGACTCCAGTTACTAACCAAGGATGTGCACCAGGGCAAAGAAGATCTATCCCTCAGTCTCAGAGAAAAATAGCTTTGGATAAAATTGATTCCTTTGCTCCTTAAAGCCTTTTATTTCGCACAGGTGGCTCCTCCAGCCTTTCCTGAAGGAAACTCAGTCCAGGCAGACACTATGGATGATTATGTGATATTTCTCCTCACCACTGTCATTGCCACAGGCTCAGAAATATCTTTTTTCATGCAACACCAGTCTAAGGGGAAGGGCTAAGCTGAAACCTGTGCTCTGGCCATGCCACGGGATTGATGAATTCAGCATGGGCCCTGGCTTAGTGGGTCTTGCAAACTCCTATAATGTCATTTTTCCTGCCATGATTTATGACACAAGGTGGAAGTGCCCTGCTTGTGTTATTTTTGAGGAAGGTGATGGGTTTTGCAAACAGCTTTGCACGCTGGGATGAAGTGGACAGGGAAAGAGAGAACTGCCCTGACATCATCAGCAGCAAATTGTGAGACACCACACAGCTCTGCAGGGAAAAGGGCATGGAAACTTCTCCAAAGTATCTTAGACTTGTTGATGACAACGAAAATACTAATCTTTTCTTGATTGCCTGTCAACCAAAATTATTCATCCCGGGTGAGCAGATATTTGCAAGGCTGCACTTCTTTGGTATTTAACCATATGGGCAGCGGATCGCTCACAGTGATAAATGAAGCACGACAGATTTAGAAAGTCAGCTACACCCCAAATCTGGACAGGACTGGGAATTTTTTCCCCATCTTTGAGGGAGCTGGAGCCTCTCTGCACCACACCACGTGAGAATCACCTGCCCTGCAGCAGGTGCATGTGAGGCAGAGCCTGTCACAGATGGGATGTGGGGCTTTGGCTCTCTCTGCTGTCACAGCCAAGGGGGTTGGGGACCACCAGGACCCGGCAGTCTGGACAGCAGAGAGTAGATTAACAGGTGAAACCTGTAAAAGAGGAGAGAGGTGTTTATCTTACCCAACCTCTGTCATGGTCAGACATGTTGAGTGTCCTCCTGCTTGATTAACACACACCTGGGAGGTGATTTACCGCTGGTTCTGGAATTCTGCCTCTGGAAAACAAGGGGAGCAGTGAGAGCCCTGTCAGAGCTATGGGGTGGGGGTGCCTGGCTGCCTCTCCCTGCACCCTGACATTCACAAAAGGGGGTAAAAATGTAACTCCTGCACATGGGAAGGAAATCCATGGATCTGATCCTCACCTGGTGCCACGGGACGTGGTGCCACTGGCATTCCATGGAGCATCAGTGCTCTGCCCCAGCTGGAGAGGAGACTTGCTTTATTGAGTGCATCAGAAAAAACAGCTTTATGCAATTCCCTATAAATCATCTTCCCTGCACCCATAAATCTCAGCAGTCAAAGGCAGCAATATTCCATGATTTATTTTTACAGTCGCCTGAAAAATTTTCCTCAAAGCATCTCTTTTAGGAGCAAATGGCTTTTTAACAATATGGACATCTGGCAAAGTTTCTCATTTTCGAAAGTTTCTCAACCAGAAAAGAGCCATTTCTGAAGATTTTTGGAATTTTGAATGATGACGGGAAAATGAAATATTTTTTTTACTAGGTTTTCTCCCTTTTCCTCACAAGAAAAGGGACAGAAGTATTTTAACCCCGTTTAGTTTTTTCATGATTATGTTTAGGCTTAGGGATGTGTTACAGGGCATTCACAGCATTACACGAGACAGAAAAACCTCTGCCCCAAGAAGTGCCTTGCGAGGCTTGAAATAAATGTAATGAATTAATTATGAGGCGAGAAAACTGGTAGGAAAAGCTGCAGGCTCGGAGAGGGCGACAGGTTGGGACCCAGTCATGCATTTAGTCCCTTTCTCCACCTTAAACTCCTCGTGCCCTTGGCTGGGTCACTCAAACCCTCCTCTCCCCAGCTGCTCCTCACATCTGCTGCAGCTCCTTCCTGCTCCCGGAGCTTCTGTCTCCGTTTCCTTGTCCACAGGTTGGCCCCTATTTTCAGCCCCAGCCTTTCAGGGCTGCTGCAATAAACGATAATAGTCACCACATAATGAGATTCCCTCTTCCCCTCGCCTTCATTTCAGTTTTCAGGCTTGATTACCGGACTCATATTTCCTCCAGATAATTCACACTATCTTGGCTGCAAACAAATGGGCAGTTTATTATCTGCAATTGGCCCCTGCAAGAGGACTGGGGCTCTTCCTGGAGCTCTGGTGGGGTTTTTTTTTATCTCTGAATGATGTTTCTAAGCCCTTCCCTGGGTGAGGAGAGGTAGTGCATTTGTTATTGATAGAATTTCCATTTAAATTGAGGATGTTGCTCAGTGCAACACGTGTACCAGTTAAACGAGATTCCTCCAGCAAAAGGCAGCAAATTACATGAAGGAAAAAAAAATGTTGGGAAGGGGAGGGGGGGGGGGAAGGGAGAAATCACAAAACTTAATATGAAATCCAGCTGGATATATGCCCATAATAAAACATCTAGATCTTAATAAGGCTTGGATTACACAATCCAAGCTTTATACACTCGCTGCTATTCAGCAGCTGCCTCCCTTGAAAGCTCCTTTCTCTGCTTGCCAATCCGATTAGCTCTCTGGAAAATTAGAAACAAAACAACATGAAATCTCGTGCTTTTAAAAAATAAATAGAAATTCAGCCATGAGAAAGGGCTTGGATCAGCCCCAGAAAAGCCTTTTCAAGTGGATAATGACTCCATGGGACAGACACTTTCAGGTGGATTTCCTTTTAGTCACAAATTGTTATTTGTACTGGAAATCAAAGGGAGGGATCCAGCAAACAGTAGGAAAATGCATCCCGGTGGGTTCTGTGAGTCCTTTCCAGCCCTTCCCCTGGGCAGCAGAAGCAAATCTCCTGAGCAGAGAGAGGAGGATGAATGGAGTCTCCTCCATGGCCACACACCACCAGCTCTGGAGCAATGCCAGGGCTGGGCAGCCTCTTGCAAGCAGATTAAGGGGGTCCTGACCCCCCACATTCAGCTGGAGCCACCCAGGCTCTGCTCCTGAGGTAAAAACATCAACACAAACCAGACCCTGCAGCTCTGCCCTTGGAACCTGCAGAGCCATCAGGTCACACTCTGCAGCCCCCAGAACAGAGGGGGCTAATCCAGAGTTCAGGTCACACAGTCACAGAATCACTGAGGCTGGAAAGGCCCTGTAAGATCATCGAGTCCAAACATTGCCAAGGCCACCACTAAACCAAGTCCCCAGGTGCCACATCTCTCTGTCTTTTAAATCCTTCCAGGGATGGTGACTCCACCACTCCCCTGGACAGGCTTTTCCAGTGCTGAACAACCCTCTCAGTGAAGGAATCTTTCCTGATATCCAGTCTAAATCTCCCCTGGTACAACTTGAGGCCGTTCCCTTTCACTGAGTCCACTTATTTCAGCAAATCGAGGTCAGACAGGTGTAACTGCAGATATTCCTGCCTCTGCTGACCAGCAGCCCTGGATAACAGGCAGTGATTAGCCAGGTCATAGAGGGGGCAACAGGCAGCTGGGTCTGCCAAAGGTGGGTTGTAGCCCCAGGGACCCTGTGCTACCTGGTGGGATGTTCATCTCCACCTTCCCTCAGGTGCTTTTGTATTTCTAACCAGAGAAGAAATAATAAAATAAAATAAAATAAAATAAAATAAAATAAAATAAAATAAAATAAAATAAAATAAAATAAAATAAAATAAAATAAAATAAAATAAAATAAAATAAAATAAAATAAAATAAAATAAAATAAAATAAAATAAAATAAAATAAAATATAAAATAAAGTAAAATAAAATAAAATAAAATAAAAGTTTTGCAGCGAGCCAGCCCTGCTGGTGACATCCTGTCTGCTCCAGGTAGCTGGGGCAGGATCTGGAGGACATGGGCCCACCAGCCCATCCCACCAAGTAGGAATTACCCATGCACACCACCTTAATCCCTGCAAAAAGCAGGAAGCAGCTTCATCTGCTCCAGAAATGCCCTCAGGCGTGAACTCAGCTGGCCAGGCTGTCCCTGCTCGAGTGCTGGGGACACCAGAGGGACACTGGGACCGTAAGCTGCTTTCTAGGACTAATGTGCTGAGCCATGTTTCTGTGCTGGGCTGCTTTGCTCCTCCCAGGCAGCACAGGATCCATGGAACAGGCTCTGTTCTGCCGTTTGCAGGGTCACCTCCAAGTCTCCATCACAGGTGTGAAGGAATCAGCTCCATATTGTACGTTGGCGGTTGCTACGGGGGAAGAAATGATTAATTTATCACCCATTCCAAGATCTGAAGAAAGAAACATAGAAGGGGAAAGAGAGAAGGAAAGGAAATAATAAAAGAAAAAAAAAATAAAAACCTATCAGAATCGTTCTGCACAAGCTGCACAGGAGCTTTATTTATGGTCCAAAATTTCCACAACCGCCTGAATATAAAGCAGAATCACATCATGGATAACAGTGTACCCTGGGCAGAGGGAAGAGACATCTGAGAGGGAAAGGGAGGGAAATGGCACATTTTGAGCCAGCTGGAGAGATTGCAAAGGGATTTTAATTCCGAAGACGCCGAACAAAATTGCAGATGAGATTCTATGAGAATAAATAGTGTCTGGTCATAGATCAGCACAACTTGATTTTCTCCCCTCTAAGTGCAACGGTATCAATCTTCAGAGGGGAGGGAGTGGAAAAATCGAGGTGGCAAATGAATTATTCCACCTTACCCAGGAGAGAAAACAAACCCTTGCACTCTCACAGCAAGAACCAGGTTCGCTGCCTTGCTGGGCAAAGAGGCTTTGGTGGAAGAAGCAACTGAAATGCAAATCAGGCAAGAAAGTGGGAGAGGTGGGGAAGAAGGTATTTATATACAATAAATATTTAATACTGCTTAGTGTTTCCTCCTGAAGAAACTTATAGCAGGGATTAATTTCTACATTTCTGCCCACTCTGCTGACGCCCTTCGGCAAGGTTAATCTTTGCCTGCTGAAAGTTTGAAAATTAAATCCACGCTGGTGTACCAAACTTCCTGTGTAGTTTGATTCAATTGCCTTCCTTCCCCTCCAAAATGATAGATGCCTGTGGAATCCACAGCTGCCACCTCCTAGAGCAGATAATTCATGAAGAGACTCCCTCCTCCTTCCTTCTCCCCCTCTCTCCCTCTTGTGTATCTTAATTAATGTTTCAAGTCTGGCACAGCTTTTTGATTTCCGTTTCAACAGGATGTCTGATCGACCTGCTGGAAAAGAAAACCTAAAGGAGGGGCAATTTTGTTTTATTTTTCTGGTGGCTCCTGCCTTCTCCTGAAATTTGACATTGTGCAGGTAGCAGCAAGGAGCAGTTCCAAGCTGGGGTCTGGCCTGTGACAGAGTTGCTTCAGCTCTGGGGGATGTGGGGGCTGAAGGGAGGCACTTTTCCAACCCAGGTTTCTGTCTGGAAGCCCCCAGAAGATATTTGGATGTGAATTTTTGCTACATTCCAAAAAGACCAAAGTCTTCACCATGCTTGTGAATGTGGGCAAGACCACCGTTGGCTGAGGGACTCCACCAGCAGCTCATGGTCCCTGCTCAGCTGCCCAGGTGAAGTTTTGCACTTAAAAGGGCACAGTGAGGGCATCTTTTCCCTCTGGATCCACAGGCAATGGTACAGCCACAGCCAGACCCATCCCTGGGGCTGCAGGGCAGTGCTTCAGCCCAGCATCCACCTCAGCCAGGTCTGGGATCATGGTTTGGCCACGCTAGGGAATGTCTCCAAGGTCAGGTTGGCAGTCAGTGCCAGCACAATGAACCTGAACTGGATATCCTTGGCACCTCGGGGTCCTCAGGGAATCATAGAATCACACAATGGTTTGGGTTGAAAGGGACCTGAAAGCCCATCTTGTTCCAACCCCCTGCCATGGGCAGGGACACCTTCCACTAGCCCAGGTTGCTCCAAGCCCTGCCCAGCCTGGCCTTGAACACTTCCAGAGATGGGGCAAAAGCAGCCCCCAGGTGCATCCCCTGATCTTCTGCCCTGAGCCAAGAAACAGAGAAAAAGAAAAATTTGCTGAGCTGTGGAGCAGCTGAAAAAAAAAAAAAAAAAAAAAAAAAAAAAAAAAAGCAGCCAAGCAGAGAGCTGAAAATTTTTCTGCGAAGAACAACATCTCATTGTCAAATTAACATATTAATAATTAGGCAGAATGAGAACATTAAGTCCCAGTGCAGGGCCTGACGACGGCCCATTTGCTCTCCGTGTTCAGCTGTGTGGAGCAGCAGTTCCAGGGGTGCCTCTGAGTGTGACAGCCTGTGCCTTACAAGATGTAATTTTAGCGCTTCAGAGCTCCCTTCGTTATGCATCTCTTAAAAAACAAGCATGTTGGCTTCTCTCTGAAGGAGAGAAAACAGCTTCTTCTTCAGGGTTTTCCGTGTGTTTGATTTCTTTGGGGTGTTTATTTTTGCTCCGGGCTATTTGAGAAAACCCATTAAATACAAGCATAAATTGCTAAGTTTTGTTTGCTGGGAAGGTAGGAACACGCAGGGTCTGTCTGAGCTATTGAGTTTGTGCCTCTGGAGAAAATCACTTTGCTGCCGTGATGCCCCAGGATGGGAAAAAAATCTGCAACTGGAGAAGTTACAAGGAATAAATGAAGTGGCAATAGGTGCCATAAATAAAACTGCAGCACATTAACACTCCTCTCAAAAGCAAACTTGGTTTTCAGTGCTGAGATTTTGATGAGAGCAGGTCCAGAGAAGATGGTGGGAAGAAGCTCTCCTTGATGTAAGAGGGGATTGGATTCCCCACAGCTGGAAGCACAGAGGGAGGGATGAATTAAGAGTAAATCATTTCCAAGGATGTAACATTTTGGGCCATTGTGTAATGGCAGAAGAGCAGCCCTGGTTAAACAGCCCCTGGCAGATGTTGAGAACACCAGCCCAGGTTGCCATCAAAGGTTGCTTTTGCCTTAAAAGAGGAAGTACATGGAAAGCAAACAGAAAGCCAGGAAAAATCAGAATATGCATTGATAATTAATGGATAATTATGATAAACCATTGCTTCCCACCTGCTCACGGCAGAGGGACACCAATGTTTCAGTACCAAGTGACACGAGGATCAGGCTGATGCTTCTCACTGGTGCAGCAACGATCTGTCCTGTCAGACCATCCCTGTTAAAAAAATATTAAAAGAACATGGAAATTGTCTGTCTGGACTGCAGGAAAGTGAATTTGCAGAGGCAGAGCTCCTGTGCAAGGTGTTAAGAGAAGAGACACATTTGACTTGCACTGTATTAGCTTTCTGTGGGGACTCTGTAGCTTAATTTACAGGTGGTGGTGAACTGCCAGAGGCACCTCCAGCTCACTTGCTCTTTCTCATAGGAAGTCATGGAGAGGGTTTTTTCTTTCTTTTTTCTTTTCTGAGAGCTGTGGGTCAGATAAATTCTAATCCTTTGCTTGAGACGTTAATAAAAATAAACCCAAGTCAAATCAAGACTGGCTGGGGAGAAGATGCAGGACAAAAAGCAGCTGAACAACAAGAATAGCTCCAGCTCTCTTGTATGCTGTGAAAGCCTCACTCTACCCAACAATTTGCATATTTTCTTCATGCTAATTCATGCACAGTCCTCTCCCCTTCTCATTAAAGCCTCCCACTTGGTCTTGCTGTTCCTGTCTTTCCAGGAGAGCTTTAGTCTCACTAAGGATGCTCAATACTTTGTATAAAACACCCATTCACATTTTTAATTCTCCCCAAACTCACCTAGACCACAGGGAAGGGATGCCCAGGATCTGGTCTCTAAATTTAATCATTGCCAACGCTTCCTTCTTGGCCATTTTTATTTTTACCAGTCTCTTGTAAACACAGTATTTAAGGAGCTGGGAGGAACATCACTTTGGGAGGTAACAACTGCAGGACACAACCCAACCAGAGCTGCTGTGTCTTGTGGAGAGCAAATGGTGTGATCACAGGGTGTCCCTGCATGGCACAGCTTGGGCTGGGAGTGGTACAGGGCTGCTGATCCTGGTTCCCTTCCCCACCAGCTCCCAGAAGAACCAGGAATGTGCTGGTTACTGGTGGTTCAGCCCCAGGGTTGAAGCACAACCAGAGGGAGCTGTGTTTCCAAACAGCTGCTTTGCTCTTTTCTCCAAAGGTTCTTTTCTCTGCACCACTTCCTACTCTTACAAAACATGTAGGAATGTGCTTTTTTTTTTTTTTAGGGATAGCCAGAGCTCCACTAGTTGAATCATAGAATTGTTTAGGTTGAGACAGACCTTAAAGGTTACCGAGTCCAAGTGAAGCGAGCCAAAGGAATCCAAGATAATAGACAGGGAGTCAAGAGACACACAGCCATCACGAGGGCCTGGGCCTCTTCCTCCAGAGCAGGGCTAAAAAATAAACCAAAGAACAATTCCATTTTACAGGCAGAAAGCAAGTCCCACAGCAACTCCTGTTTTACCTGTGGCAGCAGCCAGGAAGCACATGCACGTGTCCTCACGCCTGGGTCAGCTCGGGCAACTGGGCAGGGAAAACTTTTCAGGCTTCACCTGCTTCCTTAACACACAGAATTGCATAAATTCCAGCCCAGTTAAACCTCTACCTGTCAGAAAAAAAACACCACATGCAGAGCAAAGCAGACCAGCATCCCCACAGCCCTGCAGACACCCCTTCCCTGCCCAGGCTGGCTCAGCTGCTTTAAAGGCTGTTGGAAACACCATCGGGATCAGCTGCCCTTGGATAACTCCCCTTCCCTGAGCTGTACCAGGGGTGGGTGTTGCTCTGCTCCCTCCAGGGCTGCCCTGGCTGCTGGGCTTGGTCCTCTTGCTCTCTTTGCTGCATCCTGAGGCTTAGGCTCCTGGTCCTGCCCCTGTGCAGCATCCCCGAGGTGGGGGGCAGCTGCTGTGGGAGTTTGGGATGAGCAGTCCCATCCCCACTTCATCCTCACAGGAAAACTAAGCTGCTTTGGGTGCTCACACTCTGTCTCAATTATCTGCTGCTCTTTTTGTGGATCTTCTAAAATTCCCCTCCTTATCTCACCTGGTGGAGTCAAAGCTTTGTAGCTCCAGCACTAAATCACAGACTTTGTTATGTGAAAAGAGGTGAAAAAGCTGCCATGGCTTCTGTGTCTGGCACTGCCAGAAACAGTCAGATCCTTCCTCAGATCTCTGTTTTCTCCTAATAGCAGATCAAAGCTTCTCTCAGCAGCGAGGCTCTGAGGCATTTGCTGCAACCAGCAGTTATTGAGTGCAAATCACAACTGGCAAGTCAGCATGGATGGGTTAGTGTCACCTTGAAGCAAGATCAAGTTGTAAGTTAAACGTTTCTAGCCAGGTTAAAGTAATTAAAGTTACTTTCCCCTAATTTATTCCTTCAGCTGTGGTACCCTTGCATTTCTGGGGTCCCTTTGGATGAAGATTTAGCCTTAACACTCCGAGATTTTGGAAAATTACTCCTATAAGTTAATTATATACTTAGACTAAAAGACTTTAAAGGCCAGGCTGGACGGGGCTTGAAGCAACCTGGTCTAGTGGAAGGTGTCCCTGCCCATGGCAGGGGGTTGGAATGAGGTGATCTTTAAGGACCCTTCCAACCCAAACCATTCTGTGATTCTGTGACTTTGGCTCGTTATCTGAACCATCTGCCTTCATCTGAGATCTGCCTCTCAGGTCACCAAAGATCTGCTGCAGCCAAAGAACGCAGGGGAGAGGCTGAGGGGACACACAGCTTGGCTTGGTCACTGCAAGGGTTGGCTCGTGCCCATGCCCCTGTTCTTGCACCTTACGCACCTGCAATGTTGCAAACACCACATTTGGAAGGTACAAACATCTCCTTGAACCTGCAGAGCAGCAGCACCAACCAGATGTTCTTTGCAAGAAGCCCCTGAGAACGAGAGTGACGCGGATCCGGCGGCCGGTGCTGGTGTTGGCAGGCAGGGACCTGCGATTCCTGCAGTGCTTCCCAGAGGATCCGTCACCTTCCTGCACATCCCTGGAGTGAAACCCACGGAGGTAAGGAGGAGAGGGTAAGCAAAGTGTCCCTCATGTTTGCTTCCCCAAGCACCTCCACACAAGAGCGCCCCGAGGATGGGTTTGGGGGTTGAGGAGCTCACCAAGAAGCTGGAAAAATGTTTGTTCCTGGATTCGTCTCAGGGTGAGAAGATCAGCAAGAGCAAAGGCCGTGGTGCTGAGCAAAGTGTCCTCTGGTGGCATTTCTGCTGGTGTGGAAGTGGAGAGCAGGTGGCCACCCAATCTTCTCATCCAGATCCCAGGCACCAAAATCCCCAGGTTGGCTTTTTGCACTGTTGGGTCAACTGGAGATTCTCACTAAGGAATAAAAAAAACAAAATTCCAGGCCTGAAAGTTCTCTCCCAGCTGGGTTTGGTTTATATTTTACAGTATATATTACCTTTAAGCACTTGCACAGCTCCTCTGATGAACTCTTCGGGCTCCTCAGGGTCGTGGAGAAATCCTGCTGCAATCAACTTCAAGAAGACAGTCACATCACGTTGGTTTAGGTGGAAACAGTAAACTTGATTTATTGAAAAAAAATCTATTACATTTATTCCTTTATTACACAGGTTTAAAATATTTAAAAATAGCTCTTATGGGCATTACACTTAAATTTTATGACATGTTTATTGGACTTTGAAGAAATGTACAATATGTCATTTGACACTATATTTTAAAAAGGGCCTTATGTACTAAAAAATTTTTTTTCCATAGGTTTTATTTTTCTTATCAACATTTGTTCAAGTCATATATATTAAGGGAGGAGGGAAATAAAATTACACAAAAAGAAGGTCTGCAAATACAAGTAGTAATTTTATTGCAATATACCGTAGAGCTAAGTGGTCTGGGGAAATCGGAACAGTTTGGAGCTCAGTACAATTACAACACTGTGGACTTCAACAGAGGAATTTTTTTTTTTTTTTTTTTTTTTTACTTAAAGCAAAGAAATAAAAGGAAAAAAAAAATAAAAGAAAAAAGCTCCCTTGATGAAAATTTATAACAGAATCACATGACCTAGACGGACGCACACGTGTGGACATACATCAATATATGGCTTTGCTGTTGCAGAGAGGAATGTGCAACCTTTCCTGACCTTCCCGCTGTTCCTGAACAAGGCTGTTGCCAAGGTGACTGAGAAGCTGAATTCCTTATATATTATTATATATTCCTTTTCACTGCTTTGCTGCCGGAGTCTGCAGTTTTTAGGGTAGCACCTTTTTATTCTTTTATTCTCCTAAATTGAAAAAAAAAAAAAAAACCCAGACAAACCCCATGAGAGAACACTCCAGAAGAAGGGAGATGGATGGACACGGCTCTCCCAGGCCAAAAAGCACCACGCGGCATCGCCGCTCCCTCCAGCACGGCTTGGCCTCCCTTCCTCGGATGCTGCTGCTCTCTGCTTGGGAAGGAGGGGGGAAAAAACATCATATATAGGCTTTTCTTCACAGTAAATGTGATGTCTTTTCCTTTATGGTGAAAGATCCCCCTTGGTTCAAGCGTTGCTGTAACACTCCAGGCCAAATAATAATAATAATAATAATAATAAAAAAACACCCCCGCCCTGCAACATCTATTTTTCCAGCTGAGAGATCTAAACGAGGAAAACGGCCACGGAGAAAAAAAAAACAAATGGAAAAAGAAGATGGTGTCAGCACGTTGTGAGCCGTGGAAAAAAAAAAAGCCACTGTGGGAACAGCAAGAGGATTGCAGAGTCCCGGCAGCACCCACACGGCTCCGGCACCGCGTCAGGACACCCGACATCTACATAAATTAGCACCACAAACGTTCAGCACTGAGTACAATCTGCTCTGGTTACCACCGGGAAAAACGTGTGGATAGTCTTGGGGAAAAAAAAAAAAAAAGAAAAAAAAAAGAAAAAAAAAGGAAAAAAAAAAATAAGAAATAAAGGAAAGCACATTTAGTACCTTTTCTGCACGGACCGTAAAAGCTGCTGCGATACAAAGGAGAGGAGAGGGTCTTCTACTTAACAAATATAAAGGTGACATGCATTTATAAGTCTGTCTGAAAGTGGTTGAAAAGCAGAGCTGGTGGGAGGTTGGCCAGTGGCAGGGTATCACCAGTGTTGTATTAAAGTTATCAAACAGATAGCACCACAGAGACGTGTAAAAATAAAAAGCACCTTTTTTTTTCTTCCTTTTTTTTTTTTTTTTTTACACTTGATATTCAGAGAGCACAAATGGACTTCCCCTGCCACTGGGGATGGATTTGGTTTTAATTATTATTATTATAAAAGAATGTTGAAGGGAAAAAAGAAGAATTAATTTAAAACAGGTATGTTAAGCAAGCGCATAAAAAGGCAGAGACTCAAAGCAGATCCTGCTTTTCGATCAGGGTTTTGTAGAAAATTTGTTAAAAAGTGGCTTTAATTTCCTAATTTTGAAGTGAATCCTTCCAAAAGGCAACTGTGGCTCGGGGGGCTGGTTTGCACCTTATCCTGCCAAGACTCATCCTGGGTGTAACTCCAAGGCCCTCCTGGCTCAGGGCTGGGAAGAGGCAGAGGCAGTGGGGACAGGAGTTTTTATTCCCAGGTGGATGCTTGGCTGGGCTGCTGGTGGGAAGGGCGGTGGGTTTAATACACACAAGGTCACGTGCATGTTTGGAAGCCAGAAACATTCAAACATTTAAAATAATATACAATACAAATATTTACTTACAAACATATAAAAATATAAGCACCTTTAATACATGGGAGAGAGATGCCCAGTGTGACCTTTAGCTAAATTTTGTGAAAACGTAGAATTAGGCAACTCAGTGGAGATAACTAAAATTTCTGGGATTGGCCACGACACCTCCTTGCTAGAGCTGAGCCAAATCTCGTGGAATAACAACAAAATGCCTTTGATGAGCTTTGGATTGGAGCCAGGACTTCAACATCAAGCTGAACACAGGAGTTTCAAGTTTTTCCCTAATTCTTTTTCTTAGAAAGGAGCAGACAAACAACAATCTACAGGCAAGCACTCGCTGTTGCTCACGAGAAGAAGAAGAAGAAGAAGAAGTCTCTGATGGCGGCGGGGTCTGCTCGGTGGCCCTGGAGCAGCAGGGACAGGTCTCCAGGCCACGTGTGCGGCGGTCGGTCATGGAATTCTGCGTCCGTGGTGACTGTGGGTCAGAGGTGTCCCAGAGGAAAACTCAGGGGGAAAAAACGAGGGATGAAACGAAAACAACAAAAAAAATAACCCATCGCTGTCCAGTCTCGCAATGTGCATGTGACAAGGAATTCTTCTTTTCTTTTTTTTTTTTCTATTCAATTTTTTTTTTTTTTTTAATTAAATGGCGCAATGAGGTTACGAGGTTGCTCATTTGGAGACTAGTTTTCAGGTGGCTCTTAGCCCATGAAGCAAGCTGGTCCCACCTCGAATCCAAATTTCTGTGACGCTTCTCCGAAGTCATTGAACATGATGTCGACTATAGGTACTTGCTCTACTTTGGGCGTGTTGATTTCCAGGATGGTTTTCTGATAGCCCTTCTTTGCCTGGTGGGGAGAAGAGGGAGAGAGAGAGGAGCTCTGGTGATGCCTTCCAAGCCAACATCAGCAAGATATCATGACTGAGCATTCACCACTCAGGCAACGCCCAGAGATACCTTACCCAGGCGTTTTCTGACCCAAATTAGTCACCCAGCAATAAACACGGATTTATTTGCCCTGCAGATTTACCAGACGTGGGATGGGGACCACTGAGCAAAGCCCTGGGAGATGTTCACCCTGAGCCCAGACTTTGCTGCCATGCAGATCACGACACACTAACTCTGCTGTCAGCACATCTCCCAGCTGGAACAGGAGCCTGGTAAAATTGTTGTGGCTGTGCAATAGTTGTTTTACCTCCCCGAGGACACGCATGGGTTGTTGAGCAAATGGGAGCGATTTAATTTGAATATATTAGTTTGACTATTACCCGAGCGCTACCGAAAAGATCACATTTAAAGTTTGATGGAATTCACAAGGTGATGTTGTCTTTTTATTGTGCCTGGTAGCCATACAGTTATTTCCAAAATATAAATAATTATTAGAGGAGCAGAAGTGCACCCGAGGGCATACAAGGCTGCACAAACAAGTGAATTTATGGAGCAGCTTTTGGCTCTACCTTTCCCTCTGATTTGTGTGTCTCGGCAGAGTTGGCTGTATCACAGCTACTGAGAAAGGGCTGTAAGATCAGGAAAAACACATTCAAATAATGGTCTGAACATAAGCCCTGGAGATCCACTGACTGCAGCACAGCCAGAGCGTGGGTCCTACCAGGACCTCTGCGGCAACGCCGTGTCGGGCAGATCAACCTCATTTTCCACACAGCAGGGCTCAATCACAGAATCATTTAGGTTGGAAAAGACCTTTAAGATCACCAAGTCCAACCATTAACCCAGCATGGCCAAGTCTGTAACCTGAATGAGTTCTAGTACTCGCTCCCACAAATGGATTAAATGCATCTCTAAATTTCCGGCGGGGTTCTCACAGCCTTTTAGTTGGTCTAAGATTCAGATTAAAATCATCTTTAATGTAGAAGAACTGTTGTAAACAATAAACTCCCTTAAATCTTAAATATCCTGCCTGTGGTTTGGGCAGCACAGTCTACCAGGGAGGTTACAGGAGCCCAGGTGATGCAGAGCAACCTGTGCCAGGGCCACCCCACCCTCACAGGGAAAAATTCCTTCCTAATAGCCAATCTAAATCTATCCTTCTTCATCTTAAAGCCATTCCCCCTTGGCCTAGTATTCCTCATTAGGGAGAGGAATGATGGCACATTCAAACTCAAAGGGTTTTCAGCAGGCACATCCACCCTAACAAGTGAAATGTGTGATCCTACAACATCCCTGAGACTTCAGAAGGGAAAGGAAGGCACTTTTTACCAAGGACATGTTGTGTCAGCAGGAGATATGAGGTACTTGAGGATAAACTTCTGAGTTTATCCTTGCCCTTTCCCTCTCCACGAACATGTTAAAAGAAGTGATTCTAATCTGATTTTCCTCATTGCTCCTACAGCAAGAATCGTGTTTGTGCCAGAACAGAACCATTTTAATCTCAAATTATGTGGGGAGCTTTTTCTGTCAAACATCTCAATCTTTCTGTCCCGTGGGCTTCAAGCACTGCAGTTCCAGAGGGTGGGAATTATGCATGTTTTTGCACCAGCAAGCTGGGTCTCAAAATAAAGGCAGGCAGCACCTGCTTTGCCAAATTTTTATCTCCTGATGGCAGATTTTTAAGAGTTTAAACCCAAATCAGGCATCCAATGAAAGAGGCAGAAGCAAAGAGGGGATGCTGGGCCCCTCTGGAAACTGTGGCTGCTCCTTGTGGCTGAAGGGAAAGTGAGGAGCAGGATGGGCTGGAAGGGGAGGGGAGAGCTTCATTCTGGGCAAAAAAATCTCATGGGGGGAAAAAGCTGAAGACAAAGATTTTAGAAATCATATTTGAAACATGAGCAGGGGTATGAACCTGTCAACTGCATCCCTTAGATCATCTCATCTGTACAGAGTCAGGCTTTGCTTTGGTTTGTCCTCTCCCAGGGGCACTGGTGGCTCCTGTGAAGGGCTGGGGGACACACAGAGCAAAGCCCAGCTCTGGGCTGGGCTCCCCTGGCTGGAGCTGGATGCACCCCCATGACCAGCACAGCCCCTGGGGCTGCACACAGAAAAACCTCATCCAACCCAATGCCAAACCCTTAATACTTTCCCCTCCAAGATTTCCTGAGGGCAATTAAAAAGATCATTATTAAAACCTGCAAAACTCATCCACGACTGGGTGTCATCGCTCACCTCACCCCCTGTGAGGAAACAGGGGAGAGCAGAGGCAAGGGGGGGACATTTAAAAGCAGTCTAAAAGGAGTTTTTAGGCAGGTTAATTTGATTATCAGATCAATTTGATTCCTAGAGGTGCTGCAGCTTCTCCTGACCTGGAGTGGAATCACATATTCCCAGCTTATGGAAGAGCGAGCTCCATGTCTCCCGTGCCAGGGCCCGCCCTCAGGACAACTACACCAATGGGCACAGGAAATTTGGAGGGGATTTGCTCCGAGGTAGATGGTGCTGGACAACCCGGGGAGGGGGACAGAGAGCCCCAGGGTGTCCCCTTCCAGCCCTGCCCACGTACCGCGCAGCCGTCCAGGGCGGCTCGGATGTAGGGGTTGTTGTCGTAGGACATCTCCTCGTCGTTGGAGCCCAGGAACCTGATGGCCTTGTCGTAGCTGTTGGTGGTGGCATCGTGCCAGGCCACGGACTGGTAGCAGTTGTAGGTGATGTTCTGGTGGGCCGAGGCGCTCAGGAGCCGCAGGAAGGTCATCTGCACCACCCCGATGGGGTTCCCGTCCGAGTCCACGTAGGAGAGCTGTGAGGGGACAGAGAATGGGAAATGCTGGGCAGTGAGGGGGGATGCAATGTGTCTGAGGGGGCTCTGAGGACCACCACTGTCACCACCCCACCGGGGTGCAGGCACTGCTCCTGCCGCAGGGCTGCTCTGGTCCTCCTGTGGCCGGGGCATGGATGACAAAGGGCATTTTATTCTCTTGCTGCACATGAGCTAAAAAAATAAGGCTAATTCAAGGCAGGAGACAAAAGGAAGGGGAATTCAACCCAAAAAGGTGCACATTTGGGGATATATGTCTCAAGTTTAAGCCAATACTGAGCATATTTCTCCAGCTTTTGAGGAGGAGAGAAAGCAGATTCCTGTAAGGGTTTGGGGCTTTATTTTTCTGTCCTGTTTGACAAGATTTCCTGGCTGCTGTGGGTCTTTTATTCTGCATACTCTGTGGTATTTCCCATTCATTTTTCCTGGGCACCAAACACTGGGGTTTCAAGCAATCTTTGCACTTGATCTGCAGCAATCCTGTTCCTGCTGATAAGGACTGGGGGTGCCGTGGCTGGCAAGGCTGCACTCAGGTAAAGGGAAAATGGATTTGCTGCCCTTAGGGCATGTTGTGAACACAGGGCTGCCCCTGCACACTGAGATTTGCTCCGTTCTTCCCATCAGGCTGCTTTTCTCCCAAGCAGGAGAACGGTGCCTATAATATATTTCTGCAAAATGGAATTTACTGAAATCCAATTCCAGCCCTTAAGGGATTCAGGACTTTCTGGGAGTTTTGTGCCCCGCTGAAGAAGCAAACACAAAATGAGTTTGCACATATGAACTGGCTGTGCTTGAGGTGGCATCTCCAGCCATGACCAAGCCACTGCCCTCGAGGGACAGTTGGGTTTCTTTAGAAACAACCAGGAGAAAAACACAGGCACAAAACCAGCGGAGTTTCCTTCGAGGTACCACGAGACATCGAGTTGTGGTGCAAGCTGCAAACAGTAGAAGAGATTCATAACCAGGTAATAAAACAATGAACGAAAAGGTAATAAAAATAAATGAATGTACCAACCAGTTGTCAGGATACTGTTGCACTGTCCTCCTGAGAGTTAAATATGACTGACCAGCAGAGAGCCAGGCATGCCAGGAGAGCTACCAGAAAACCACCAGGACGTGGAAGGAAGGGGACACAAAATGCCAAGCACTTGGCACACATCCAGTGCCATGTGGCACTACTGACCTGCAGGACCCACTGCTCTTATTTGGTCTTATTTCAGTTCAGAGCTTGGTTTGGAGCCTGGCTGCTCGTTAAGGGGTCTCTGATGCTGTTCAGCCTCTGCAGATTGTGTGAAGCCCTGTCCCAGCTTTGCAACTGGAGCCACTGGGAACTGGTTGTGGGCATAAGGTTTGCTCATGGGAACAGCTTTGCAAAAATCAGTCATTTCCTCTTTTTCCTGTGCTGCTATTTCCCTGTGGCAGATGCCATATGGCTGTGAAGGATAATGGGATGGGATGGGATGGGTGGCAGGCCTTGTTAGAGCTACTGGGAATTGTGTGTAACACACACAGAATGAAAGCAGAAGAAAACATCTGCAACCCTCTCATCCCTCTAAATTCAGCTTGGCTGCATCATGAGAAAAGGTAAAAAATTGGCTCCAGGTACTCTGTGTCATTGATTAATGACAGTATGGAAGCATCAAAACAAGCTGATTTCTTTGTATTGCACAGTTACTACATCCTTCTTACTTTGGGTGTTCCCAGCTGCACACCCCGTGCAATTCCAGGATTCACCTGGAGCTCCCTGTCAGCAGTGCTAAGCATCCAGGTGAAAATCTTCCCCTCCAATTTGGGGTTCCCCATGGGCTCAGGCACCAAAAAATCTGCTCAGCCTGCATGGAAAGACACCAGGGACCTTCTCCATGGAGTAACAGGAGCAGAGTTGCACCCAGAGGAGAACTCAAACTCATTCAGTCCCTCCATCTACACACAGATTTTAGCTGATCTGGGATCCACCAGGCAAATATCTCCTCAATTTACCAATCTCATGGCTCCAAGTAGAGACTGGGGTAAAATGAGGGGACCTTTCAAAATAAAGAGATAAATAAAACTTTGCTTTCATGGCTTGTGTGTTTAACAGTTTTGTGGATTGCTTAGGTAGGTCTTCTACGTGCTGGTGGCTTTTTTTTTTTTTTCCAAATAGGAAAAGCAGGAAAGGTAAAAGAAGCAAGAAAATGACAATACAAAAAGATGGAACAAAGAGCTCCAAGTAGCACCAGAAATTCCTATCTAAAAAAAATAAGCCCTAAGGTCTAGGTTGACAATTGAGCCTCTAATGTAGCTGATAGACTGGGAAAAAAAGAAGCAGGGAATATGGAGAAGTGAAGGCACTTGTGTAATATTAACTGATTAAGTGCTCTGTAATTAAGCTATGAGTAGTTGCCCTCCAAGGAGCCACGAGGCTGAAGCCTTGGCTTTGAAGCCTTACTTGATAATGCAGAAAAGCTACAGAAGCCACGTCCTTCTTGTGGGCAGAATCAGAGCAAAACGTGTTTAGCAGCAATGAAATGCAGTGCAGGGAAACAACGTGGTGATTTTCTGGGTTGTTTGCCTTTTAAGGTGGAAGTTTGGGGGGCACTGCAAGAACCCCCTTCCCTGGGGAGAGGACAACAGCATGGAGCAGCTCAGTGTGACACAGCAGAGCATCTGCCTTTGGGGGCAGGTCGGTTTTATCTGCTGGATAAATTATCTTCTTCCCTAATTCTCCTCATTTGACTGAGCTCATTATCTGCATCTTGCTAATCCTACACAAACTGATACACAAGGGGGAGATTTCTGTTGCTTAAGGAGACCTGGCTGACCCTAATCAGCTGCTGCTCTGACATCCCTGACCAGGACTTGGTCTCTGTGGGAGTGATCTGTCCACAAAGTGGATGTCCTGTTACAGGACAATATACAGGAGCTTTCTCTGTTTTATGTGTTGCTGTCTTTCTGACATCAAACATTGTCTGACTTTACAGCAGCTCTCCTCTCTTGAAAAAAATCCTTCATTGTGACTAAGTCAAAACCCTGCCCACTAGACTTGGCAAATGCAGGTGACTTGAAATCTTCCTCTAAAATAGTGACTTCATGTCTCCCAAGCTCCGTGAGGAATGTGGGAGTCCCTGGTGTGGCTCATCTCCAGTATGGGAGACAAAATCCATCCTTTGGGGAAAACCTGCCCCAGACCAGATACGTGCAGATCCACGCCCTCAACCTGGATACCAGTGAGCACAGGCTGTGACAGCTCTGGGCTGGAGCATCACTTTAGGGGTCTCTCAGCTCTTGGGATAAGGCCTCGTCTCTGTGGGACATGGGGACACCCAGTTTGCCCTTGCCAGAATGGGAACTGATGAGGAGACAGCAACAGCCCTCCCTGTGGGATGCAGACATCCTGCAGCACCCTGTGAGGACAAACCTACAACAGCTCCATCTCTTCAGGGTCTGTGTCCCCTTCTAACACAGGGCAAAGCTCATCACCTGTTCCCGGGTTCCCAGTCAAGCAGACTGGAAAAAAAAGTGCCTCCACGGGGTTTTGTTTCTTTCTCAGTATTCCACCTTAAATGTTTTGCCACGGCTGGTGGTGGTGATTAGTCCAGCATGCAGAGTGCAGCAGGTCTGGCCATACCAAAGCAGATGAGGAGCTCTGATTCAGGCTCGAGGGCCAAGGTGAGCCACTTACCAAAGACCCCCGCTTGTATTGACTATACCATGTGGAAGGCTGTTCTTTGGGCCAACGAGCCATTTTACTCTGTAAAATATGACAGGGGTTAAGGAAAACAGAAAGCACCAAGATGCATCTTACCAGTTTACCGCGCTTGAATTCACTGAACCAGGAGCCCGGGATTTCCTTTGGCCAAGAAGTAATTCTAGCCTAGTTTGGGGACGGCAAGGAGGGAAGAGAGAAAGAAAAAAAAAAAAAGAAATTAAAACAGTTACATTCAGTTCCACAAGCAGCATGTCTTATTGGAAGTGTCCAACTTCCTTCTGAATAATTTCTTAATCTTTTACACCAATAATAAGTGGTGGGCAGAGCACTAAGGTGCCCCTAGAACAGAGGGGGATGGTGTGATCCTCCCCCAGGTACCCAGTGGTGCCCTGGCACCACCTTCCTTAGCTAAGGGCTAATGATCTCTGCCTCCTAGACACTTTGGATGCAAATCTAGCAGTGCAGTCTAATGAGAGGAAAAGTAAAAGGAAAGATAGAGAGGGAAAAAGGAAACATGGATGGTGAAAGGTGCAACGATCTTCATGGGAGGGCTGCGGTGGAGAGGCAGTGCTGGAAACTGAGGAGGCTTCTGCCACTCTAATGCCAAATCCAGATGCTGTGGGGCTGGGAAAGGCAAAGGATGTGATTAAGGAAGAGCCTCTACCTGTCTCCTGTGTTTAAGGTGCAGCACAGACCGTGCAGATGGTGCTGGACCACATGTGATGGAGCTCCAACAACCCGGAGCGATGGTGACCATGACAAAAAAACAGCCATCAGAGCACCCTTTATGGCAGCCCCAGCCAAGCAGCTGAAGCACTTTTTTTGAGTCAGAGCACAAGGAAGTAACATGGCTGCCTTCTGCTCCCTCATCCTCCCACAAACCCCCTAACTTCTGCCTCAAATCTCCCCAAAAACTACAGCCAAGCTCCATGCAGGTGTCTTGGGATTGTCCTTTCCTTTCCAGCACGTGAACTGTAAAGCAAGTCAGCGTGTTTCTGCTGGTTGAGGGATGAACTGAGAGGGGATATGGCTCAAACTCTGCTGTGGCTTATAATAAAACCACTCAGCCAGTACTCAGTGCTTCTGTGGTCAATGTTTGCATTCCTCTAGATGGAAAAAGAGCAGGCTGAAGGTTTTTCTTATGAATAAAGTACTGCAGAAGTGTAGCACAGTTTGCACTTGAGGAGTATCACACAGAGCCCCTCACAGGACGAGCATGGCAAGACTCTGAGATCCTGTAAGATCATGGCCAGAATCCAATTTTAGCTGTCAACATTTCGAGGAGAGACATGGCAAGTTGATGCACAGGAGAAGAAATCTAGCTCCTGTTTAAACAGCCCTAAGAAAAACTCCAGGAATATTTATGTTGCATGTTATTTGTTCAGCTCTGACACATATTTCTGGTGGGTGAAATGCAGCAAGCGAACGGCTCAGCTTTGTCACAGCTGGAGCACAACTGTGACACTGGCAGAGCTCCCCCAGGCTGAATTGCAAGAGCTTCTGCTTGGCCAGTGCAAGAGCTGGTCCCCAGGCAGCGGGAAGAGCAGCTCTGGAAAGCAGAGTGCATGGATACAGGACAAAAATGATGAGTTTGGTTGAGCTAAGCGCATCATTACACAAAATAACTTCATCAACCTTGCACATCAGCACCAGGGAGAGAGCTGACGATACTTGCAATCATTTAGGATCGTTTGCCCACAGGAAACAGCAGGAAAAAAATGACAGGAGATAAACATTTATCTGCTCTGCTTGGAGACACAGTAAGGGGAGAGGAGTCAGTGGTGCTTAGACATGCAGGCAGCGGAGCGACAGCCCGGCTGGGAGGGGAGACAGGGAATGAGTTAAACAAAGCTCCCAGGGAGCCCCAATTCCTGCCCCAACACACTCATCTGCCTTTGTACAGCAGAGTTAAAAAAATTAACGTTTTAGCATTTATTATGCCTGGGAAATCATCAAAGGCTTGTTCCAATCTGACTTACTCAAAGAAATTCTCTTTGTCAATGTGTTCCTTATTATTTTAGAAGCAATGTTGTGTAACGAAGGAATGTTCTGGATCTTTGATCCTCACTGGTTATTGTTCAGTTCTCCCGAAATTGACTGTCTCTGAATATTCATAGTAGGGAACAATCTATCACCAGGACATAGGGGGAAATTAAAGGTTGTGTGGACTTACTCCTTCAGATTTCTTATCAGGGAAGATGCAAGTCTCTCCACCAGCTGTGAAATTACAGTAAACTTTGAAAGAGTCCCTGGAACATCCTTGGTTTGGATCAACCCAGTATTCACCTGGATGCATGAGCAGGGAGAGAAGGGAAGAAAGAATTAGCACTGGGAAGGAAGGACAATGGGCACTTTCCCAACCCTCTTACCAAGAATGTTTCATCTCTGTCACAGGCTACTATTTATATGTAGTTTATGAAAAACTGGTTTTGAAAAACTGGTTTAAGTTCCTGTTCTAGTTAATACTGTGGCACTTTACATAAGAGATGTTTTCACTCTATATCCCCATTCTTAGAATAGAAAATTTCACTTGGAAGGGATGTACAATGATTATCTAGCCCAACCCTACAAATTCCTTCTCTGTCAGCAAAATTCCTCATGGAGCACCAGGACAAGGGACTTCTCAAATTACTCCTCCTCCCGCCCTCCCTTCTCTTTGTTTTGTGGAGCTGGGAAACCCCCGGTGTTTCCTCCATATCCCCTCTGTCCCGGGACACACCGTCTGGGAAGTCGGGGTGACAGAGCTGCAGGTCCTTGCAGGTCCGTGCTGGGTTGTGCTGAGTGCCCAGTGGATGCTTCATTTGCTCGATTTCCAGTTTCAGGGAGTTCAGGGAGCCGAAGATCTCCTCCATGCCATCGGCATAGTCCATGTAGTTGTCGGCGTTCCCGTCGTCCACCAGCTGGCTGGCGTCGATGTTCCGCCTGGTCCTCTTGGAAGCCTGGATGGGCAGCGGCTGGATGACCTCTCCAGGAGGACCCTGATTTGTGGGGAAAGAGGATACAACTTCTCATTGCACTGGAAGTGGAGGAGAGGCAGGAGAGGTGGCCAGAGCAGCTCCCAGCACTGAGAAACAGCATCACGAGATACATGTTAGACATGTAAAACACCCCTGATGGTGCTGCTGAAACATTGGGCCCACCTTCCCTTTCCACCTTCCCATTAGTAATTTCTCCCTTCACATCCTGCTTTCTCCCCCAGCATCCCTAAGAGATGCCACTCCCTTCCCAGGATTGGCAATGAATCCTTGTCCAGAAATCTTCTACTTCCCAACGTTACAACATCCATTAAATCCAAACATGGTTTCACGCTTTGTGTCATGGATTCTACTTACAGGAGGCCCTGGGGGCCCAGGAAGACCTGATTCACCCTTTGGACCTGTTGGACCCTGGGTGGAAAAACAAGAGAAAAACACGAGTCACTCAGGGGAAAAGCAGTTGTTAACTTATATCACATCCCAAACATTATTTCTTTCACAGCAAAAACTTTATTCCTCAGGCACACTACAGGAGTCTTCTTGTACCCACCTCCCAAGAAAATGTTTCTTTAGGTTATCTTTGATGTTTAGGTAAAAGAAAAGATCAAACACTGGGGACTAAAGAGACAAATTTTGCTTAGGCTCCCTACAGAAAAGGAAGGATCCTCCAATGCACAAAAACTTTACCCCTCCAAATCAATCCAACATCTTTACAAGTCAAATAAGATCTTAAAATTAATAAAACATTGAATTCTGAATGGGAAAAAGACACTAGGAAGTTGCCCAAGAGGAATTTTTAGCTGCCTGCAAAGGAGATCTGCACCACGAAGTTTCAGTGTCGTATTTCTCACCGAGTTCTTCGCTCTTCAGCTTCTCACCTCCCGCTTTCAGTCTATTTTTAATACCCTCCACTCTACAGCAGCAGGTTTTCTCCCAAGGACTATGCACTGGATTCCTCCTTATGATCTGTGCTGCGCTGCTGCTCAGTGAAGTACAGTTGTGGCACAAAAACCTTTCCCAATTACCGTTCCCGGGCTCAGACAGCCTGAAAAGGCCGCGTTTGCTACAGTCATCTCTGGCTAATTGCTTTAATGCCACTGATGTGGAGGAGTCACAGCAGGTTCTACACTTAATAAGAGCTCCTCAGCCTCTTCATTTAACAGTGTCTATACTCACTGATGATCCTTTAGCACCTTTGGGACCAGGTGGACCCTGTGTAGAGAAAAATACAGAGAAGAGTCAGTACATTTCCAAGCAGAGAAGTCATCAGTCTCTCCTTAGAGAGAGAAAATAGTGCTATATAAAAGGTTTTTTTAAAATTCACTCTATTTCTATTTCCACTTTCCACAATCACTTGAGTTGGGTGCTGCTTTTATTTGCCAACACACACAAAGCATTTGTGTCAGAGCAATCTGTGTCAGTACTCCACAGCCCTGCCCTGATGGGGACTGGAAAAGCTGCTAGGGGATCACTGCGATGTGAGGTTGATCCTGGCTCTGTGCTAAGGACACCCAGCTGCTCATCCCGGGATATCCACTGGGAAAAAAATACAAATAGCAGCAAAAAGTGCAAAAAATCACCGTGTGATTGCAGATAATGCAAAAGAAAGGGGGAAGAGAAGCAGGGTGGGATGATTTCCCTGCCTTCATCCCGCCGTGCCCATCTCACACGTCACCTCCCAGCACCCCTGGAACTCATTCAAGTGTTTGTAATGGGCTCAGCTGAGCAAACCCGTTGTGACCAGAGCCCTCAGACAAGGTAAAGTCAGGCCAGGACTGTGCTGGGTATTTGAGGGCACCAAAGTGGCTCCTGAAGGACTGTGCAGCTCCCAAGGAATTCCAGGATAATCAGTTGTCACATACCGGTAATCCTGGTGGCCCTGGAGGTCCGATGGGCCCAGAAGGACCTGTGATACCCTGAAAAATAACAGCAGAACAACATTGATTTGACCACCCAGCTTCAGAGGACTCCATCCCAATCTGGGGCTTTAACTGGTTTTTAAGCATGTGCATGATCCAGACAGGAGCATGAACAAGGAATCCCATATCTCGTTTAGGCACACACAGTTTTAAAAATCAGCCCTCTAGATGAATATTTAATGATACCATCCCTCCAAGTCCATTCAACTCTTTTCATAGTACCCTTGAGAATCTGCTTCCCACTAAAATGGGTCATTTTTCAGCATATCCACATTTCACATGTAGAATAAACCACATTAATATAGAAAATATTCCTTTGAAAATTAGCAAGAGTCCCTTTGACCATCTCTGCTGGGCTGTGCCTCCTCAAGGGCAGCAAACCTGCAGCTCAAAAGCACGTCCCATGAAGGTCTAATGGAATCTTTACCTGTTCTCCTTTGGGTCCTGCTGAGCCCTGGGGGCCTGGGAGACCTCTGTCACCCTTTTCTCCCTGCTCTCCCGGTGGCCCAATAAGGCCAATTAAACCTGGATGACCCTAAGGGAAAACAGCAGATGTTAATTAGGAATTCTCACTGGAGGCAATTGAACACCAAAGCTACACAGCAAAGACATTTCTAGATACAAACCCAAATATACCCCAGGTGCTGTTCTTACCTTCTCCCCTTTAGGACCAGAGTCTCCTTTCAGACCAGGCAAACCCGGTGGGCCCTTTGGGAGACAGGGGGAAAATAAAAGAGACGATGAATTCATGTTACACACACCCATTTCAAAAACTCTTGGAATTTGATACTATGGACATACCATTGGGCCTGGAGGACCATCTGGGCCAGGGGATCCTGGGAGACCTTGTTCACCCTGTAAAACAGTGCAATTCCCTGAAAACAGTCATCCATGACAGCAGTGCTCCCAGCTGGGAATATTCTGATTATTCGCCTGTGCCTGGGAATGTTTGTCCTGGCTTTTCCCAGATGGCAAAGGCAAAAGGATTTATGGTCCTTTCATGCTCAAATCTCTAACTGGAACAGGGACTTGGGAGGAAACTCCCACCCAAAAAGAGTGGCTGAGAAGACCCAAGACTCAAAGAAAACATGGTGGAAGATGTTACTCACTGTTCTATTATTTCCACTAAATATATTTTATCTGCTGTCAGATATTTAAGCACAGACAGAATGTTACTCTGGGAGAAAAGTATCTTCCAAGCAGATGGGACATGGTGAAGCACCAGGAACAACCCTGCCCAGAAGCTTTCTCAGACTGGGAATACTCACAACTGGACCAGGAATCCCTCGAAGGCCATCGGGGCCGGGCTTCCCTGGAGCACCTTGGGGACCAATTGGGCCAGTCTTCCCAGGAGGTCCTTCCAAACCAGCTTCACCCTGGAGGGAAGAGGCAGGATGGTTTAATTTGTGCTGGGGCATCAAATGATTTTCAGTACCCTGTGGCTGCTGCCAGGATGTCACAGGGTGGAGGCAGGTCCACGCAAAGCAAGTAAAACTTTCTGTTCCTCGATTTTCCTACTGCTCCTTCCCCTTTGTGCACTGAGGAGAGGTCTCCAAACTCCTTCACTTTGGCTCTGAGCTCCGCAGGGCAGGAAGCTTTCCTGGGTTCAGTCCTGGGAGATGAGCTAGCAAGAGGGATTCCTCCACCATCAGTGTTCCTGCAGCCGCCACAACAACTGGATCTATAATTTGCAATCCCTCTCTCCATTTCCCCACCACTCCTACCAAAACAATCACGGCCCAGCAATGCCGTGTTTGCCCTGGGAAGGGACGTGGGGCTGTGCACGCCCTATTATTTACAAGACGTTAAATGGCCAAATATAGCACTTGGTCATTTCAAAACAAGAAAAAACGTTCCCATGACCTTACCAAGCCCTAATTATCTCCACAGAGTTTGTTAAAGGATGAAACATAAGCTCAGATTTGAGGCCAATGGCCCCAAATCCAGGTTAATTTGTTGTAACACACAGTAAAATCAAATCCCTGCCTTTCAAATGCCGGCATTGCAGAGGCCGATGCTTTTGGCATATCAAGGATGTAGGAGAAGTAAAATCCCCTTTAATTCTTACCTTGGCTCCTTTCTCTCCTTGCCTTCCTTCGGGACCAGCTGGACCAGGAGGGCCCTAAAGAAAGCACAAAATAGATGCAAAACACAATTAGATCACAGTGATCTGAAATGGTCCATTGGAATTAGCAAAATGATGCTGCAGCCCCAGGGAAGGAGGCAAAATGGAGACAAATATCTCTGGAAAGCTTTTTGAATTAGCTGCTTGCTAAATGAATCCCTAAGCTCTGCCAGCAATGCAGGAAGAGCAGAAGCACCTCATACTTGTATTTTCTTTTGGCTGTTAACACCTTAAAAAAAAAAAAAAAGTCCATGGGATTCAGCTGACAGCTTCCAATCAATTTCCAATGGCTGTGGATGGTGTATAATTTCTTTTTTTAATTATCATACATTTTACACAGTATTTACACAGCATTTATGGGAGACTTCGCAATAAAATGAGTTTTAAAAAGTCAGCACAGATACATATGGAAAAATCCTCCTAAAACAACCAGCTTACCCTTTTTCCTGGGGGTCCGGAGGGGCCTGGCTCTCCCGTGGGACCAGGGGAACCCTAAATGGAGAGGGGAGGAGAACAAGCCATAAATGCACCACGAGACGTGTGAAAGAGCAGCAAATGTGTAAAACTTGAGTCAGGATCTCAAGTTTGTGCTGAGCTGAGGCGTGGGCAGCCAGTACAACTCCCAACACCTCCTCGGGGTGCAGGTGGTATCTCGTTTTATCCCTTCCCACCACGAAGTACCATACGGCGCGGAAAAGCTGAAAGCAAAGGCTTGGAAGTTGTTTTTCCATGAGGTAATTTATGCTTTTGGGATGTATTGCTAAGCTGGATGGGTGGGTGGGTGGATGGATGGATGGATGGGTGGATGGATGGATGGCAGCAGCCAGGCTGCCACAAATAGGATGGACGGGCATCAGGGGACCAGCGCTGGTGGGAATTTGGTGCTCAGTGTCCTTGGACCTGCACACAGGGAGTGGGGGGAACAGATCTCATCTGTCCAGTTACTCACAGTCTGTCCAGGTTCACCATCATCACCTTTGTCACCAGGGGGACCATCTTGACCCTGAATAGGAAGACAAAAAGAAACAAGGAGGTGTATTTAGGGTATGAATGGACTTGAGCAGAGTGTTGGCAGCAGCAGGTTCAGCTGGTCTTCATGTCACCAGGCACCACCCCTTCCCATCTCCCACTGGGAACAAGGACAACAGTGATGTCCAATGTCAAATACAGGGATAACTGCACTCATATAGCTACTGCCCCAAAGGCTGGAGCACAGTCAGACAGACTTTTGGTGGGACTTCCTAACCTTTCCCAAGTAAGGGAAGAGTAAATGGCAGAGGAGCTTCTGGGGAATGAGCAGCACAGTCACACTTCACCAAACCAGGAGGAGGAACTGATCTGCCCTTCCATGAGACAAACACTTACAGCTGGACCAGGTTCTCCAGGAGGACCAGGGTCGCCAGGGAAACCCACTGGACCCTGCAAAGAGAGAAAAAGGATAGTCCCAAGTCAGGGATGTTGCATCTGGAGAACTGCAGAGCACTAGTGGACAGCATGGGGAGTCACCCTACGGAGCAGGCCCCAATTCCCTCAAACACAATCCCAGACCACATCCCATCTTTGCAGCTTCAGTATTTTCATCCTGTCACAGCCTCTGCATCCAGGCTGTGCAAAGCTCCAAAGGCAACACTGGGGGTTTCATTTGGTTTTTCATAAAGACATTGGATAGGTGACAGCAAAATGCTCACAGCTTTGGGGAATGTGCAGATTAGAAGGTTTTGCTTCTGCTTCCTACATGATGTGTAACATTTTTTCCCAGGAAGATCCTCTCAAAGCATTTAATGACTAAAACACTTCACCATTCTTCCTCATGCAGTGTCTGTCAGGTACTTCAAATGATTCCAAGACCAGCACTCAAAAACCAGATTTCACCCAATCACGAGACATCCCAAACCCCATCTGTTGAGAGATGAGTAACTCCCCTGCCTCCTCTGCTGTTTTATGCCATCTTTGCTTATCTCAGAATAAATTTCTCCAGACAGCAAGCATCAAAGGAGAGGGCAAGATAAATACTGTACCACTGTCATCTGGTATAAATCAGGAGAGCTCCACTGGCTTCACCAGAGCTACAGCAATTAGCAGCAGCAGGGATCTGGCCGTGGAGGCACAGCTCCCAAATCCACATAAATCTTCTCTGTGCTGTTTTGGAAGCTCTGCTCTTTGCAGAAGACCTTGGCAATCCATATGCTGAAGTGCCAAGTAAATCTAGTGCAGGCCCTCTCCATGGGGGTGAGTTTTATGATGGCCTGCAAAAAGGGCTAATAATTCCAGTATTGCTGGAAAATATAGCACAGCTGGGTCTTTCCCTCATTAGCACCCTAAAGAAGGGGGCTCATATCATGTATCATTAGAGGAACAATTCTATGGCTGGTAAACGCTTTCAAATTTCCACAAATATCTCTGGAAAACCTATTTTCATGCAGAAATCCCTACTGGGCAAGCTAAGGAAACATTGAAGGGGTACTTACAGGGCTGCCTTTGGGACCATCATCACCTGGTGGGCCTTTGGGGCCAGGTGGACCAGCAGCACCAGAGGGACCTGCTTCACCCTTTTCACCTCTTTCACCTTTAGGACCCTGCAAAGGAAAAAAAGGTGTTTCTGTTATCCAGGAAAACAATGTACTGATCTCTAATTATCCTTTAATCAGTTCTGAGAAAGAAGCTCTATTTGCATCTCCAAACACAAGGACATGATTTAGCAGTCCCTTCCCACAAAGATTAAATGGTGTTCATGGTGTTCAGTCGTGGGTAGCCCATATTTGGTGACTAAATGTGATACTATAAATACCCAGGAACATGGTGATGTGTCATCTGATACCCAAACCAAGGACAGGGTTTCTGTCCCATCCACATCCACACCTCTCCATCCACATCCAAGCCTTCCCAGAGGGTACTCACCGGGAGCCCAACCTCGCCAGGAAGACCAGGCTCACCAGATTCACCAGGTTCACCCTGCACAAGGGAAAAGAAGATGGAAATACTTATATTTCGGCAGGGTGATGAGATTTTCTGCTGACGTAGCAAAGCTGACCGAGGAGTGTTGTAGCAAACTCCTGTGAGCTTCAATCAGGCTTGTCCAGATGCTTTACCTTCTCTCCTACTGCACCAGGATTTCCTATTCCCCCAGGAGGACCTTGTGGACCATCTGCTCCTGGTGGCCCAGATGGGCCTCTGGGTCCTGGTGGGCCTGGTGGACCCTGAGAGAAAGGAGAGAGAAATTTAAGACACATTTTCTCAGAGCAATGACAACGTCAGTGATGAAAAAAGAAGTATGGAACCATCTTACCATTTGCCCAACGTCTCCTGTTTCTCCTTTCTCCCCAGGTGGTCCAGGCAAGCCCTGTGGAGGTGGAGGGGGTGAGTTTTAGCTGTGAACATCTCAGGTGAGCCCCAGCTCTCACTACCCCAAGCCCTCCCTCGATGCCACAAGTCACCTGCAAGCCCACAGGGCCGGGGGGACCAGGGAAACCTCGGGGTCCTTCATCGCCTTTCTGCCCAAAGAGGCCCTGCTGTCCTCTGGGTCCTGGCTCTCCATCAGCTCCCTACAAGGAAAGGGTCTGACACAGCTCAGCAAAAACACAAGGTAGACACAAACCCCATCCCCACCACCTCCTGCTGCAGCCCACGGCCATGCCCGGCTCGTGTTGGGCATCAGCAGTGCCAGGCAGAAACTGCCCATCCTTACAGTGTTTTTTAGTGAAAAAAAGGAGAACAGTACTCACAGCTGGGCCAGGCTGACCAATTGGACCCTGGGGGCCGGTAGGACCTGGTGGACCCTGTCACAAAACAGAAGTGCAACGTCAGCGTTAGGAGCAGAGTGTCAAGTTCCCTTGGAAAAGGTGATGCCCTTCAACACAGCCTCCATTAAACCTGCATTAATTCCCAAACCAGAGAGGGAGAACAGGGTCAGGTGTCTCTGAACACACCAGCATTCCTCAGCCCTCGTGCCAATGGCACAGCAGACACATCTAAACACATTTTTGCTCCAGAAAAGCAATGTCACACCACTCAGTTCCATCTAAATAGCCATGTGTGACTCGTGTTCCTCAGGCTCTGGGCAGAACAGAAAGGGTGCTTCAGTGTGCTGCAAGCAGCTAGAGTTATCATAGAATTACAGAATGGTTTGGGTTGGAAATGACCTCTAAAGGTCAACCAGTCCAACCTCTCTGTCATGAGCAGGGACATCTTCAACTGGATCAGAAAGGGAACTTCAGCCAAAGACCCAGCTTCAGTGGCAAGGGTTATTAATGTTTCACAGATGTTTACATGGTACATGGCTGACATGGAAGTGTCTCATTGTGTTCCTGGGAGCTGGAGGCTCTCACTCTTTCTAACATCATGTAGGTATTTGATGAAGGAGAGGATGAAGCAACAAAAGAAATACATTAAAATTATATTATTTTCTGTTTCCAGCAAGTCACACAATGTAACGACACCCCTCAAGAGAAGCAGCTGCAGTGTCCACTGCACTCACCTGCTCCCCTTTGTCGCCCTTGCTGCCCTTCTGGCCAGGCTCCCCGATCTCACCCTGCCAGGAACAAAGTGGCACAAAGTTAGTTCACTTGGTGACCACCTCCCCATCTCAACATTCAAGCAACAGTCCTGTGTGTCTGTATCCTCATCCCAAAGCTGCCAATTCCCACAGAAACAGCCCAGAGTGTGCTGAATAATGCCAGTGATTTGACCATTCCAGGTATAACCAAACCCTTTTCCATCCTGCAACTCTCCTTGGCTGCCATGCAATGCAAGAAGCATCATTTTGCAGACCCTTTTAGCAGCCATGAGGGAGTCATCCCAGATTGTGTTTTCTAAGAATCTTCCATTCCAGAGGGGTTTAATGAGAGAGTGGGCAAAGGTAATTGATTTGGAAAGGCCAGGCACCCACAGGCAGGTGCTGCTGCAGGTTTGGGGGAAGGCAAAATGGATTTCATGGAATGGTGTGCCTGTGGCTGGCAGAGCACACAGAGCCCCATCTGCTGCTGCTCCCCAGGTTGGATGCTGCTCATCTCACAGACTGTGAGCACCACAGAACATGCTCCAGCAGCACATCCCACCCAATGTGGTGGAAGCACCAAGGGGGCACAGTTCCTTCCCAGAGTGACCCTGAGTAGCAGGGAACTGTTCCCACCTTGTCTCCATCCTCTCCAGGGGGGCCGACAGGACCTGCTGGACCCGGCAGTCCCACGGGGCCCTGGATGCCATCCCGGCCAGCTGGTCCTTGAGGACCCTTCTCCCCCTGGAAGCAGAAGAACAAGCAGGTCACACAGAGCTCTCCTCCACCCTCCAACCAGCCCATTAAATCCCATTAATGTTTTATTCAGCTGCTAACAACCCCTGGGCATGAATAGCAAAACCTGTTCCAGCTGATATTTCATCAGGCTCTGGGCTCGCTGTCTGAAACAAGACAAAATTTCTGTCTTGAGAGATAACGAAGGAACAAACAAATCTACACAGTGAATACCCAGATCCCAGCTGCAATTTCACTGCTATAGCAATATAATCAGATTTAATCTGAACCCTCTGCCATCTCTCTCCAGATGACAAACAAGACCCCAACTAATTTTTACTCCCACAAGCCAGTTTTTGCTGATTGTGCTCCAGGCTGCCCCAGCCTTTTCCCTTCCCTGGCTGATTCCTAGCTAAGGGGGGTTCTCAGGAGGCCCTGAGCTCCCCCCTGAGCTTCTGGACAAAGGAAAACACCTGAAGTGAATAAAGCAATCTCTGCTGGCCTCCTGCTTAAACAACTACCAGCACTCCTCCAAGCTGGAGCCTTCAATCAAATTTGTTTGTTTACAGGAACTGAACAGTGAATATTTTCCAGTTTCCTCGTACATAATTTAATTGCATCTGAATCCTGGGTGCTCTCTTCTGAATAATTACATGCCACATAAATTGCCTATTCATCTACCCACTGACTGATACATCATATAGGTACTCGGCAGGACAGATGTTCCTAAAGCTGATTCACCAGGAAATTCTAGCCTCTGGATTAGCTGCCGGAGTTTCTAATAAGCCAGCAAATGTGGAATACAGTGGCTGCTAAACGCTTTTGATAACAACATCAATCACCCATGAGATGGAGCCTGACATCACCGATGCCACCGTTCGCTCATCTCGCTGGGCCTGAAGCCGAGCTTAGGTTTGAGGCAGGCAACCCAAACATCCCTTCCAACCCGTTTGGGCGGGAACTGGAGGCACGGGGACTGTCAGTGCCGAGCTCTCCAGGAACAGAAATAGCCACATGCCAGCCCACTCCCTCCTGCCCGCACGTGACATTTCACGCGCGTGCCGGGGGAGCGAAAGACGTGCGAGTTTGCGCGGGTTGGCTGGAGAACGCTCCGGAGAGGGACCATATGGCAGGACTCAGCCGTGCTGGGCTCGGGATCCTGCTGGGAGCAGCTCTGTCACGGGCACCAGCAGGGTGGATGCCTGGGAGCGCCGATGCTGCACCACCACCACGCAGCATCCCAAAATCTCCGCAGCACCTTCCCGTGCCGCCTGTTGTCCGGGGAAGGATTTATTTGGGCTCCGTGGAAACTGCTGCTGCCATCGCATCCTTGTAAGCAGGGAGGGGGCTGGCTCGCTCCTCTTCCCAAAGGCCTGGCCTTTGGCTGCTTGTCACTAGGAGGTCACACAGGCTGTCATTTCGCCTGCTCAGCCCTTGTGGCCTGAGGACATGTTGGTCCCTGGGATCACATCCGTTTTTGATAGCAAGGGCATCCCAAATGGGGCAGTTGAGCCATTAACATTTAGTGGCTTGATGTGCTCAAGATGAGAAAATGAATTTCTACCTGAAATTTTATTTATTCATTTAAATCTTCCATCCACCTCCCCCAGGGACTGGTTCCATGCTCAGCTCCCTGCTGTGCACATTTCTAGTTGACCCACACCCTTTAACCTTTATACTGGTACTTACTGGAGCTCCCTTTTCACCTGCAGGTCCCGGAGGCCCCTGGGGGCCAGGTCGCCCTGGCAAACCTATTGGGCCAGCTGATCCTGCTGGGCCACGCTCCCCAGGAGAGCCCTGTTGGGAGAAGAAGGAAAGAAGCTTTAACTGCAGTATCGAGATTCATGAAGAGACAAAGAAATCCAGCAGCAGGACGCTGCAAACACGCTGTCAGTATGTGAGCATGTTTGATGGGATAACTGCCATGTGATGACTTGGTACTACCAGCCTAAGGGGTCCTGCAGATCATTTTTTTAATTAAAATCCCTGGAAGGGCTGGTTTCTCCTCTGGATGGTGCAGGGAGCTCAGTTCCTGGGGATACATTAACAGCTTGGAACGAGAGCGTGAGCCACTTCACAGCCAACGCAGCAGGGAGGGTTGGATGATGAATATTTTCTTCCAGGAGGGCGGCACTGAACATGGATCTCAAGTGAGGACAACTTCCAGAGGGAAAGCAGGTGGCTTAGAAGCAAAACTCTGGATGTCCTGAACCACTGCAGTTCCCTCAGCTGGTCACGTATGTTCCCAGCTGACACCACAAAACGACTGCGTCGTTACATGCGTGTCTCGTAAAATAAAACAACATCCAGGGAGTTGTTTGTTGGTGCAAAGGAAATAAGGGATAAAGCCTGGAGCTGTGACTAACCCCCCTCTGGCCTGCCAAGCTTGTAAATGGTTAGGTGGTGCCTGCAAGGGCAAGGATACTCACTGCTGGGCCTGGAGGGCCTGGGGGACCTTCGTTGCCTTTCAGCCCTGGAGAACCCTGGAGGGAGGAAAACAAAGTCATTTTGGGAAGTGGGTGCTGCACCTCCCAGGCATCCTTCCTGCTGGAAGGACCGAGCAGCCTCTACTCACAATGGGGCCAGGGAGCCCTCTCTCTCCAGGGAAGCCTCGCAAGCCCGGGGGACCGTCCTTCCCTGGGAGGCCAGCGGGACCAGGGTCCCCCTGCAACGACAGGGATGAACAGCTGAGGCTCTGCAGACTCCATGGAGACCCAGCTTGTCTCTCCATGAGGAGACAGAAGCTTCATTTCTCTTCTGAATCATCCTCTCCATCTCTGGGGAGAGGCAGGCGCCCAGGCTGGCAGGGAGGGTGAATTCTAGTCCCTACCTTGGTCCCTTCTTTTCCAGTGAGGCCAGGAAGACCTTGTTCACCCGGGGGACCCGGAGGGCCTGGGTGCCCCCGCTCACCCATCGGCCCAGTCTCACCAGTTGGACCCTGAAAAACACAATCAGTGAGAGGGTGGTGGGTATTGGGAGAACAACCGGGGATGGAAGAGGTGCAGGATATCAGTTTAGTCCTTTGGGTTGCAATGGGATGGAAATGCTTATTCCCTTAAGTGTCCCCTGCAGTGCCACCAGGAATCCCTGGAGACACCTCCTTTGGCACCTAAAGGAACCTTGTGTTTTGGAAGTGGGCAACACTGCACTTGGCAGAGCAGAGGCACTGGGAACCTCTGGAGTGAAAGCATTCACAGAAATGAGATGTCATTACTACAACCGTTATGCTTAGGTTTTTCTTTTTAATTGAAAACTTCCTAAGCACTCTACAACCCTGCTGATTCTCCCTTCCATGGGGCATAAATAATGCATTAGGCTTGTACTGCACAGCAATTATCCACTGCCTCCATGCCCTCTGCGGGCACTAATGTGATGAGTGTAAGATAAAGCCCAGCACAGAGGGTTCCCCAGTGGCCCATTTTAGGGGAGGACAGGAGCCATGAGCACAAGCCTGTAACATCCCTGCCCCTCGGTGTCTGCTGGGACAGGGGCTGTAATTCATGTCCTGCTGCAGGGTGCCACTTAGTGCCAGCAGAACTCCACCACTGCCTCGCTCAGCAGCCACAGATCACACTAAGTACGCACAGCAGAGCCCGATAAAATTGCCACAGAACTTAATTTGCACTTGAGAAGACAGACAAAGTCGTCAGGGGATTGCCCCTAATCAGGGAATTTACAAATCAGGGACTTTACACACTGTCATTAAAGAGGACAAATTAATTACTTTCTAATTAAAGAGCGAGCTCCCCAGCAGTTCAGCAAAGAAGACTTGACCCAAAGCCAGTCCTACTCAGTCCAGGACTCTGCCTAGAACTGACCCACGAGCCCTGCACGCCTGTACTTAAAGGCTCTGAGTTCTGCTTGTGCAGTGACTATTTCCAGATTGCACAGGGCTTTTTATGACTGAAAGAAACCAGCCCAGCTCTGACAGAATCTGGCAGCACTTCAGATTAAAGAGGGATGACTTTCTTCACAGCGACATGTAAGAGCACTCTTGCATCACGCTTGCAGTGCCCTGAACACCAGCAGCTGTACAGCCCTTGGAGATCTTGTTTAACTCACTGTCTGCTTACAGGTCTTTTAGTTGAATTGTGTGGAGCTGGTCTTTCCAATTTACACCAGGGTAGTTGTTTTAAGTTCACAGGAACCACCTTACTTACAGCAGCCCCCAGGCACATTTGTCTAAACACCATCCAAAGGCCTCCACAAGGTGGGCTGGGAACCACTGGGATATTTCACACCTTGGCCAGGAATTTCAAAGCTATCTGACATGCCTTTGCCTTCCCTGGAGGAGGAGTCCCTGCTGTATAACCCCTGGTTCCAGCACCTCCATCTGAACCATCAGAGCTCTGAGAGCCCACGGTGCCCAGCTGGGGAAGAGGAGTTGCAGAGGGCTGGTACGAGTGTGAGTATTTGCTTCTTACCTGAGGGCCTACGACACCAGGGGGTCCTGGAGGGCCAGTCTTGCCTTGGAAACCCTGTTAGAGAAAGGTAAAAGAGAAAGAGGTGACACTTCTGCCAAGGACTGCTCCAGCAAGGGTCAGACTGCCCCCTGACTGCTCCTCCTGCGGTGAAACCACTGACCGGGAGCGGATGGACACTCAAGGGAAAAAGAAGAAATCAAAAAGAAGGTGGAAAATGCATATTTGAATTTATACAGGGGTGAAACAGAGGAAGAAGAATGGATTCTCAATGCTCAGCTCTGCTGCTTTGATGGGGCTACTGTGGTTTGGTTGAAGGATTGGCCATATATATTAAAAACTTTGCTACGCTCATAAAACCTGTTGAGGCAACGCCTGTTAAAGGGCTATTAAAAAGTCAGAGTGAGTTTCTTCACGCTGAGCAATTCTTAAAAGCTGTTTCCCCTTCTCCTGCTCCCCATTCTGGTGCTGTTTAGGCTCAGTTCTGTTTTAAGCTCAGCTCCCAGGAGCTCAGGGGCTGGGTGACCCTTTATTCCACTTTCAGCACCAGCAGCTCCCATCTCCAGCCCTGCTGCAGCCCCAAACCCTCCAGCCATGGGGGGGGGGGGAGTGAAGCTTTATTTCCTTCACCAACATCTGCTGAAAGGAATCACATCCCTGTTTGTCCCCAACGCTGATGAGCAGTGAAGGCTCCATGACAGCTCCTTATAATGTCATTTTGAAGAGTGACAATAACGAGCCATCACCACTGCAATTGTTTAGCTCTCCTAAGCCACTCTTTAAAAGCACATTAATTATCATTCTTACTGCAGCACGCTGACAAGCTTGAGAAATGGCATTTAAGGCATACAGGCTATTTTCTCATTGCCACAAAAGAGGATCAGATAAGTCCCATGTCAATGCTAATGTGTCGTGCTAAAACAACTCCTCCATGATATTCTAGCTGCCTGCAGATCACAGAAAATATCCTGTCACTGACGGGGAAATGGCAAAACATCGTTGGGAAATGAATGTACAATTTAAACTCTCATCGTAGAGAAATATTTAGACCATTTCTGCTCAGGACTTTTCTTGTTAACCTGGAGAAAAGGGGTTTCCTTTTGTGCTGTTGGAGCCTCGGGCGCAGGGGTTTTACAATTTGTCATGGTTTTTTAGATCCAATCTTTGTTTAAATTTAATATGGCCAAATATTTCAGCATGGCTGTTTGCCACCGAAAGAGAAGTAAAATAAAGGGAAGTGTTTCACACAGAGATTTCAAGCCTAGATTTTCTTGCATGAAGACACATTGCACTGACCAGGCTATTGATGGAGAAATAATACTTAATTTGCTTTTATGTTTCTCTTGCTTTCTGGCACTGTGTAGGGAAAGGGGGACAAAAAGGGTATTCTCCTACCCCAAGGGGTTGCAGGGGAAAGGGATTTTTGCAAGTTTGATGACACAGATTAATAGAGATTTTGTTTTCTGGCAGGATTTTCCTGGGAGAGGCAAACTACTGCTGCAGTGACTGAGGAAAGCTATTAGGGAGAACTTTCAGACCCAAAATAATTGAAAGCCCATTCTCCATTCCTAGTCATGCAGACTTGGAGTTTGATGCTTTATTCCAGTCTCAGAAGTTGATAATAGCAGACAAAAGCACAGTTTTTATTGTTTCTTCCAGCTCAAATGTAGCGTCCTGGACATTATGGATAACTCGAGAAAGGAAGACTAAATGTCAGCCAGGCTCTGGCAGGTGAAAACTCTTCACCTTTCAGTTAATCCTGACCTGAGGACTCTGCTCAAAACTACCCCAACCACCGCCCTAAAGTCAGTCTTGTGGAGTGTAAATAAATACCTGGTGTTGCTGAGCAGTGTTTGCATTGCCTTACTTAGCAAATGCCAGGCAAGTTAATTAAATTGTGTGATAAGTTGGGGGGAAAAAATGCATAATGTGCAAAGCCTTTTCTATGCTCATTTGCTGGGAAGGCAGTAGAGCAAAATGCAAAGCTGAGGAGAGGAAACGGGTTTGGGTTTTTTCCTCTGTAAAACAGAGACAGAACAAAGGGTCTGTCTGCCAACGTGCAGCATGCAGTGTTGGGAGAGGGTGTACCAAAAGCAGTGACTGAGCTGGATTGTAAACAGCCAAGGAAAAACAATAAACATCCCATCCGAAATGCCAAAATGCCAGCCAGGAGCTGCTCCCCAGGGAATGTTGCTGGAGGGGGCACAGGCACAACTGGGGGAGGCTCTTGTGAGTAGCTTTGGCTGAAAGGCAGCGTGGGCAGAGATCGTGGAATCACAGATTGCTTTGGGTTGGAAGGGACTATAAAAGTCATCTCATTCCATGGGCAGGGACACCTTCCACTAGCCCAGGTTGCTCCAAGCCCCATCCAACCTGGCCTTGGACACCTCCAGGGATGGGGCAGCCACAAATTTTTTGCTTATCTCTTCTTACTCAGGTGCTGCAGGAACTGGTGTAGACACAAAAACTAGAGGAAAATCATTCCATGTCTCCCCTTGGACAGGAATTGCCTTCCTCTCCAGACAAGCATGGCCAAAACTGGGCTGCAACTCTTCTCCGCTGTGTCATTGGCCACGTGGTGCATCAAGAAGTGAAAAGTGTTTGTTTCTCCCTATTCCAGGTGCCAGAGAAAATAAAACTGTGCCTGGTCTCAGGCACACATGGGTGTGGGAAGCTGAGGGGGTGGAGAATGGAGCCTGTCTCACATGACAAACCCCTGCTATCACAGCCTAGAGTTAAGTCTCTCAAATAGAGACATGAAACCTGCACATCTTCAAAGGCCAGTGGGAAAGAAAGCCCAGGGATTACCCATAACACTCCAAAGGGCAGAGGCACAGCCTTCCTGTGGGAAGGCAAAGGGACAAGAGCTACAATAAGTCCTTGGGGTACAGAGTCCCACCCACAAGGCCTGCTCAGAATTCATCCCTCAGCTTCCTCTCCACCTCGTGGAAGTAGGAACCACACCAAGCACTGGCTTGTGCTGGTGCTGACCAAGACTCAACCCAATCAAAACATCCTCTCAGCTCTCAAGGAGCTGCCTCTTGCGACACCCATCACAGAAGAAACCCAAGTGCCCCCAGATGCCAGTCACTGGCACCACAACATCCCTGCTCACGTCCTCAAACCACACACATTGACCTCCACGATCTACTGAAGGACACAGAGAGAGGAGCTGGTCACAGCCTCCAGATAAACCATCATTAGACCAGCCTGTCCTGCTCAGAACAGGGTTGCTTCCCATAGACCATCCCCTGCAGCTGGAGAGACACAAATCTCCAGGGAATCCAAAGGTGTGGTCACATCTCCCCAGCTGCACAGGAGGGTTTAGAGAAACCACCTGGCAAGACAAGACTCAGGACTAATGATCTGCCCAAGGTTTTTTGGCTACTTACGGTTTCTCCTCTCTGTCCAGGGTGACCAGGCAATCCATCCTTCCCAGGAGGACCCTACAGCAGAAAACCAGGGTGAGAAGGAACATCACTGAGTGCTCAGTAATAAAACTGTGATAAGAGCTGAATCAACCCTGCTTGTCTCAGTTGCCACCCATTTTACAGTGAAATTGGGGTGCTCAGAACCCTAAAAGCTACATCCCTTTCCCACACACCTCCCAAAGGAAAGATTTATCTTACAGGCTCAGAGCAGTAGTGAGCTGCTCACCACAGGGGAGGAAATCACTCCACAAAGGTTTCTGAGGTCCCTCACCAGTGTATAATAATTGCAGAGACAGCAGTGTTAGTGTTGTGCTGTCCTCCTCATACACAGAGGGAAAATAAGGAACAGAGCACCCAGGAAAGATCCCAGAGATTCTGAGTCATTAGGAAATGAACATTTATAATAATCTGCAATTTACTTGGCTATTTAAAATCTTAAACCACTGGGTCATTATCGTGATGTCTCAGTGAAGCCTTTTATTGGGGACGTCACCACTTGTCAGGGAGGCAGCTCAGGCTGAGCTGGCACAGGCAGTCACAGCTGGGTGGGAAAGGCTTTGGATTTCTTTGGATGCTCTAGAAAGTGAGTTACTTACAGGGGGGCCTTTTGGTCCAGGAAATCCAGTCGGTCCTTGAGGCCCTGGTGGTCCCTGGGATGAAAGAGAAGCCAGAAAACACAGTTAAGGAACCTGTAACACTTCACTGTGAAACACCAGCTGCATCCCAGCTCCTGTGAGCTGCCCACTCATCTTTGCTTAACAGGTCACCTTGGAGGATGTTCACTGCCAAAACCCCTCAGCACCATCTCAGCCCTGCAAACCCTCCTCTGAGTCCCGTTTTACCCCACCAGGTTGTCTTACCCTTTCTCCAGGAGGACCAGGGGGGCCATCACCACCAGAGTTGCCCTTTTATGAATAAAGAAAGCAAGAGACCATTAAAAATACATCTATCACCATTGAAGCTGCTGTGTGCAAAGACTTCAAATGGCACCAAGCCCACAGTGGCACCACACCACCCACTCCCCTGTCCCTCACTAATAATAATTCTGCATCAGGAGCATCACCCAGTGACAAATAAGCAGCTGCTCATTCCTCCCCACGTTGCTTAATAAAAATACAGGAAAGATAACGTCAGTGAGCAAGGGATGTTTCCACTTCACAATGGCCTCCCTCTGAGAGATAAATGCCACCACAAAGATGAGGTATTTATCAAAAATTCATGCCAATACAAAGGCGAGACATTTATTTTTAAATCTGGCAGTGTGGTGGTGATGATGCCTCGCTACAAAAGTGTGGCTTCTGTCACACCCAGAGACTGATGGTCAGGGAATCAGTGTGTGCAGCAGGTTCTGGAGCTGAGTGTGCCTCCCCAGGTTGGCTGGGAATAAAATGCCTAATTTTGCCTGGTGACCCATCCTGGGCCAACAGTGGGCAGGCAAAGTGGCTCGGCAAGGTGCAAGGATCTGGAGACCAGCAGCAACACGTCCCTTCACCTGTGGCACAGCCTTAGGTGGTTCAGACACTACTTAAACACCAAAAAAGAGGGTTTAGGGGAGGTGTCAGGGCGTTGGAGGGTTGTGCTGATGTGGGGGAGCTCCCTCCCCTTCTTGTTGAGATGGCTCTAATTCCTGCACTTGATGTAGAATTGTGGGCCAACATGTTTTTAGAACCTGTGCATGTATTTTACAGTCAGGTTATGATCTGGGAATAAAGCTTAGAAGGGCTCAGCTTTCCAAATCCAGTGGAGAAAGGAGAGAAGGGAAATGGAGGGCAACGAACCAGACAGTCTCAATACCAACACTTGCTAGGATGTGACCCCGAAGGCTTCCCAAAACCTTACCTTTGGGCCAGGTTTTCCAGTGCTTCCCCTAGGCCCTCTTTCCCCACGTGGACCCTTAAAAAAGACACAAAAGGTGACATTTTAGCCCTTTCTTCTACCCACAGCTACATTGTGATCGGGCAACAAGTCACCCCACCAGCAGCAAGGGCTGACAGGAGCCATTGTCACTCCCACTGGAGTCTGATGACTTCAAACCAAAGCACTGTGTCCCCTCTGCTTAGCTGTGAGTGCTGAAGGCCAGATCCTACCCCCCAGTGAAGACACACATCAGATCCCAGTTTCCCTTGGCCATGACAAGCTTTCCAAATGCACAAGATTGGCTCGTTACCGTTGGACCGCGCTGCCCCCTCGGACCTGGTTTGCCAGGTGTCCCCTGGAATGAAAAGAAAGGAAGAGGAGTTAGCAACCAGCACCAGAGCAGATGGTCCTGTCACAGAGCCCATTAGGAAGTGCCTCAAAACCTCTCTGGTTCTCATTTGTGATGAAAAAGTCAACAGCAGGTTTACTTTCATGTTCTGTTTCTCGTATTTGTTTTAATTTATAATGCTTGGGCAGGTCTGGACAATAATCCCTATGCCCAGACAACATCTGTTATCTGAGGGAATGGCTCTCCTAAGGAACAGTATTCTGAGTCCTTTAAAACTCCACCAAAGCTTTCAAAGACAAGGCCACCCACTCAGACCATACAGTATCCCAAAAACTCACGGCACAACCAGCAAAAACCCATTCAACTCTACCACCCTAACACCCATAATCCCTTTTTTTCCCCACTGATCCCTGCTAATCCCTTCCCCCAGCTCCTGACAGGGGGAAGGGCTGGTCCTCATCCTGCTGCTCACACGTGTTGCTGCTCAACATTTAAGGACTGACAGCAGCAGAGCAGGATTCCTGCTCGGAGCGCTTATTTTATGCCACACAAGCCAATTAAGCTGCCCTACATATTTACAAATCTTTCTTGGTCGCTGCAAACTCTGTGCTAAACAAGTGATTGTTGTGCAGAGCAGGAGCAGGAGGCTCATGTGATCTGACAGATGCACTCAGCTCCCCAGGATGGGTGACTGTGATTAATCCTGACAGAGAAAAGACAGAGGGTCCTAAATCTGGCACTACATTAAGCTCCATTACCCTGTGCCTCAAAGCAAACTAATGGCCTGAAAACACTCTTTTGGTCAGTGTCAAGCCTCCAAAAAAACAGAGTTCTGAGAGGTTTAACTTTCCCTCTTTGGATCTGCAGCTCATTAATGGTACCAATCACCTGTTAAAGGAAGGATGAGGAAGACTTGATTCCTGTGCAAGGAACACTGAATGCTTAAAATATCACTTGCCATTTTCTGCCCCAAATCCATCATCTCACTATCCTGCCTTCCCGTATCTGGCACTCATTAACCAGCTGAACATAAAACAGGAGCTGGGAAACTTTACAATCAACTTTCTTCAAGCTACTAAAATTAGTCCTGCTGAATCCTCCTTGTTCTGCAGCTCCGTTTAATAAACCCTGCCGGCATACTTTTTTAAAATTAATTACAAAAATCACTTTAAAGTACTCCAGCTGGTTTTCTTTTAGCTCTGGGAGGCTAAATTTGGAGCAGGTGGAGAGGAGTGTGTGCTGCCTCCCCTCAGGTAGCCCCCACACTCCTCTCCTTCTTCCTCAATTCTATTTTTAAGCAAAATTCCCCCTTCTCATTGCTGTCGTTAATCATGCATGCAGCCCCATGTACTGCTGCAAAGAATTTATATAGCACTGTAAATGCACACAGACCTATATTTTTCAAGCAGAGATTCTGACAGAAAGGCATCTAAATTCCGATTATTTTCTAGGCACACAAATAAATGGTTGGATTTGGGTCCCTCCACACCCCCCAGGCTCTGTCAGGGCGGGCGAGCAGGGAGATCTATTACCCCCTGCTAATGGCAGAGGCCCATCAGCTCTAAAAACAAGATCACTTATTCACGTCCAGCTATTGATTTTATGATCAGGTTTTTGATTTATCCAAGCAAGCTCCCCAGGGCTCACCTGGGGCTGAGGACAGGCAGGGTGATGAGCAGCTGCTCGCCAACACTATTGGGGTTTTTAATGGGTCATAATTCTCCAAGAACACCAAACATAGAATCACAGGATGGTTTGGGTTGGAAGGGACCTTAAAGATCATCTCATTCTGCCCCTGTGCCATGGGCAGGGTCACCTTCCACTAGCCCAGGGTGCTCCAAGCCCCGTCCAACCTGGCCTTGGACACCTCCAGGGCAGCCACAGCTTCTCTGGGCAACCTGTGCCAGGGCCTCCCCACCCTGCCAGCCAGGAATTCCTTCCCAATATCCCATCTAACCCTGCCCTCTGGCAGTGTGAAGCCATTCCTAGTGTGAAGCTAGTCCTGTCATTCCAGGCCCTTGGAAATAGTCTCTCTCCAACTTTCCTGCAGTCTACCTTGAGGTACTGGCAGGCCCCAGTTAGGTCACCCCCAAACTTCTCTTTTCCTGTGTGAACAATCCCAATTCCCTCAGCCTTTCCTTATAGGAGAGGTGCTCCCTCCCTCTAATCATCTCCATCCCTTTTTTCCCTTCCCATTTTTAATTTTTCCAGCCCTTTTTGTGGAGCTGAACAGCCAGAAGTTGACGTTTCAGGTTTGGGGAGGGGTTCAGCACTGCAACACCAGAATTCAGCTGCCTATGCTGGTGTGGAAAATCCTTCTGCCTTGGATTTTCACCTTTTTTTTTTTTAATTATTTAAGGGCTTGGGAAGACTGTTTGTGTTGCTGAAATAACAAGCTGCAGAGCTTATTTCCATTTTGTAAGAGAAACGAGTGATTCACGTTATTTTGGACACATAAACCACGTTGAGCAGTGTAATTGTAATACCGTGTTAAAGAAAAGACAAATAAATGATTTGGGGTTGTTTCAGCTGCAAATTGGGTTATTCCACAAGGCACTGGAGAAGCAAATCTTAGAAATTCTCTTTCTTGACTCTGTGTGAACATACTTATAAAAGCAGCAGATTTAGTGGTCTTAAGAGAAACAGAGGGGGATTTATCAAGTCTAACTCAACGGGGCTTAAATTAAGATGATGGTCTCCATTTGGACTGGAGCACTGTGATCCCAGCTCAGCCTATAATTTTGTATATAATTTCTTTTCTCCTATTTCAAATGGGATACTTGGGAGGAAAAAGAAAAACAACAATACAGATACCAAAACCGTTACTGAAAATCAGTATTTTTGCTATTAAAAAAAATTTCAAACTGGGCTCCTTTTGCTAAAGGAAAGGTTTGTCCCTGAAAATCTTCTCTCTCACACACGCATACAATCAAATGAATTGTAGGCTCCTGGATTGGGTGTAAAATGGCAGAAATGGTCCAATCACACATTGAAAATAAGATATATTTAAAAAAAATTAAAAAAATTAAAATCACCATGGAGTAAACCAACATTTGAAATGTAAGAAAACTCTTTTTAATTCTTGAAGAAATGGTGGCCTGCCAAGGGGTGTAACTAAGGGTCCTCACTACCTCCATTGCAGGCACCAAGCTCATTTCGAATAAAAATGAGAAAACTGCTGATTTTTTGCCTTTTTTTCCTCTTATTATTGCTTGTTCCAAACTCATAAACCACCAACTCCTGGTACCTGAAAGGTTTCCTACAGCACCAGGATAAAATCAGCCGAGGGATGTGGAGGGATGTGGATGCTCAGGGATGCAAAGCAGCACATCTCCCATCTCCTCCCTGCTGTTTTACACCACCCAAACCCCCAGCCCAAGGATTTTATTGCTGTATGTTTGATAAGATGGGTGGTAATTACAGGGCTACAGTGAATTCAAGGCTGTGGTGGCAGCTGCTTTATTCATGGGCTCCCTCCTCCTGCCAGGCCGGAGCGGAGGGAGGGATGAGGATGTGCATTTGTAGCTCAGAATGAAATGAAATTACTCAGTGGAATAAAAAAAAAAAATAAATAAAAAAAGGGAGGGGGGGTGGATATAAACCAAATTTCGGTGGCATGATATTAATGCAGTGCAAAGTGATTTATATTTTCTGGGCTCCTCTCAAACCCGTCTGTTAGAAGTCATTTGTATTTAAATGAGAGCAAAAAGGAAACTAATTCCACTTGCTATCCTCACTCCCCCTTCTTGTCACTGTGACCAGAGCTGGTGCAGAAAATGACTTTGTTTGTACTCTGAATCCCTTAATTCAAGCGTGTTTTTCACAAGATAAAAAATAAATCTGTATATTTAGACAATCCCTATTCAGAGCAAAGTCTGTGGAGGTGGGTGAGAGGTAGAGACGAGTCTGGGGGATGGAGCCCCCACACTTTAAAGGTGTCTATGAATTTTGAAGAGCTTATTAAAAGGAGGAATTTGTATGGATTTTCAGCTATGCATTTTGAATTTCCAGTTAGGGTAACGATGGTTCTTTGCTGGTTCTGAGCAGATTCACCCATCTCTAATAATTACTGTTAATTAAAAAGCTCTTCATGCCCTGAGTGAAGTCTGACAGCGCGGGAAGGATTCAGGTTCAAAGAAGTCTCTTAAAATATCTTGAGGGGGAAATTTCCAGGGTTTAATTGGGAAGCTGCAGAGCTGACTGTGCCATCCCCAGCATCCTCCTCTCCCAGCAGGCAGCACTGGGAGCCTCTCACTGGTCCTGTGCTGGGAATCTCGTCCTGGGATGAGACTCTTTGGGCAAAAGCCAAAGAGTTGATCCCTGTGTCCTGCCCCAGGAGCTTTGGAGGGAATTAAATCAGCAAAGCAGCCAGACAAAGCAGCTCTTACCCGTGTGCCCTTCTCTCCGTTGGCTCCTGGAAATCCTGGGAAGCCGATTGAGCCCTTTGGGGGAAGAGCAAAGAGAGAGTAAGAGGTTCTGGATGCCCAAAGGGGCAGCTCAGCCCACCCACCCCAGCCCGGGATGACCCACCGACATCCACAGCTCCCAGCCCTCGTTTCTTAAACCTTACAAACAACACAAGCACAGACAGACCTGAAATGACCTCAGAAACGAAATTTCATCCAGAAATAACAACAACAACAGGAAGGTCCGTGCCTCATTAGCAGTCACTGCAAAGACCAAGCCCACGGTTGTGGCGGGTGCCCGGGGAACAGGCAGGAATTTGGATTTTAGCTCCCAAGTCACTACGTTACACATGAAAATTTAACTCCTGGCTTGTTCCTTTCTGATGTGAGTGCCTGGAGAATAGCTGCTGCCGCTTTTAAAATATGAATTAGTCGAAGAAATGCAAAAAAAACTCCCAACCTCTACCCCGACGTATAAGATGCAAATTAAAAAATAAACCGTCAACGCCACAACCACAAAACTGAAGAAACAATCTCTTGCAGATAATTATGTCTCCAGAATTAAACAAGCCTGTTTTGGTTGTTTTGGGTTTTTTTTGTTTTTTTTTTTTTTTAAGCAATGAGCATGAAAAATTAAATATGATTCTTAAAAAAAAGTTAACAAAAATGTAAGTTCCCAAAGCCTCCAGGGCATGTAAAAATTAGGCTGTAGGCTTCATCTATGTAGTGGAATTCACAGTTTCAATTTAAAAAATGACTTGAAAATGGCCCAGATGAAGGTGGGAGTGTAGATAAGCTACAAAGGATGTTTGCAAATCTGCAAAATGGCAGTTTTATTTTCATTCCAGGGAGGCCCTGATTCATTATTCATTCTAATTCTTAATTAATTAGATAACCCTACCACAGATCTTGGAAGATATAAAATATAATACAAGGGGAAGGACTGTTATGCCTAATCCCAGCATGAAGGCTCACAAGGTGCCTGTTTGCATCCATCACCAAAGCAGTCCTGCACACCCCATCCCTCTCCATCTCTTCCCACCACTTTAGGAGACTGAAGCCATGCAGAACCAGTCCCTGAATTCCACCAGCCAAGGGCCGGGAGCTATTTTTACCCATCTATATTTTTGTCCTGCCTGGGTGGGAAGGAGGGATCTCATCCCACCAGTGGGGGGGCTGAGCCTTCTGCACGGCTGCACTGCCAGGGCTTGGCTGTGTCATTGGGCTCCCCAGGACACCCCAACCCTCCCAGAGACCCCCCCCCCAGCCCAGTTACCTTTGGGCCCTGCCTGCCCGGGTACCCAGGCAGTCCTGGCACGCCGAGTTTTCCCTGGAACACAAATAAAAGTGTGTTATCTTGGGCAAGAGACCTCGGGAGCAGCTTCAGATCCGCACCAGCAGAAAGGGGAGACGCCAAGTGTGCAGAAGTCAAGAGCAAAGCAGATGAGATGTGGGTGGAATAAAGCTCTTGGGGCACTGGGATCATCCTCTGCCCTCCCTGAGAGACACCTGGGGGGTGGTACAGAGTGAGCACTGTAAATGTGCTGGGGACTTCTTGGGAACGGTTGGGTTTTTATATATATTTTTTTTTTCAGCTGGGTGAACACAGAAATTAGACTGGAGTCTGTGATACTTCCAATTTCTCTATTTTCTACTCTATTTTTTTTTTCAAGACATTGTGCCCAAGCAGATAATCCCAAAAAGACCACGTTGTCAACACATTCAAGTCATGCTGCTGCACTAAAACCACCTCCCTGGGGTCTCCTCTGGTCTTTCTGTTGAACCACTCAGGCCTCCCTTCACACAAACCTCCTACAGCTCCTCTTCGTCCCCCTGCCCTAAAACTGTGCCCCCCACGCTGGGCACTGCTCTGGCCATCCACCCAACACACCCAAATAAAGGTGGCTTTTAGTTAAAACACCCCTGGGCCATTCCCTCCTTGAGACTCACCTTCTCTCCAGCAGGACCAAGAGGACCCGGATCTCCATTGGGGCCAGAGCGACCTTTGGGACCCTCAGGACCATCCTCACCCCGGGGGCCAGGAGGTCCAATTTCCCCCTGTTAATCAGAAGACAAGCATTGATGAGGCAGGAGGGTCTCAGACCCCGTGTTTGCTGCCAGCAAATACCCTCACAGCTGCCATCAGATCCCCCTTGGAGCTCCCAGAACAACTCCTGGAGAAAGCTGCTCTCCACCAGGAGGCTCAGGCAAGGCTGAACTTTTAGTCCCACAGCCTGGCCATCATCTCCTACAAAACATCCATCTTTTCCTGCAGCATCCACACACAGAATCTCTCCACAGAAAGAGCCTTCATTAGCTCTGATTGCAACACGCCCTTTAACCCTCCTCCCGCTTCCCCAGATTGTGGTTTGATGTGCAGGCAAGCCCTGGGATGTGTTTAATTGAGGGCTGAACCAGGCAACTGGAGAATAAAGAGAGGACTGGAGCTTTTGTGCTGAAAATCATTATGAAATTGGAGAGTGGAGAGGACTGAGCTGTTAACAGGGACTGTGACACTGCCAGCTCTGGCTCACAGGACAGCAGTTGTCACTTTGTCACTCAGGGTAACAGGAGATGCCTCCATGCTGGGAGCACAGGCAGCCTTCTCCTCTCTCACCAGGAGCTGGTGGACACAGATTTATCCATGAGGCTCTTGAGTATCCCCTGTCCTTTCACTGCTCATCATGGAGCACAAAGAGCTCGATGGTGGGAACTGGAGGCTGAGTTTAGTTGAAAGATCTTGTGCTTATGGTGAGGACAAGAGTCACCTCCCTGAGGTGTCACCTTTAGTCCTTGGCAAGAAGTGGAGGCTGAGGAAGCTTTTGATTTAAATACTCAATTAAGCACCAGGAAAAATGGAGGATTTGATGTCTACTTTTACAAGCCTTCACACGAGACATTCATTTTCCCTTTAAACGTGGTGATGAGTGATGGCAGAGCCCTCTGGATCCCGGGGAGGGTTTCAGTGCTCAAGTCCCAGGCATTACATCACTTAGTAAGGGGACAGGACAGACCCCTGTCCCCAAGGACTGGGCACAGAGGATGGACAGAAGTGCTGTAAAGCCAAGTGCTGCAGCCACTGCCTGCATCCAAGGGGGATTTGGGAATCCTGTTGGTGTGAAGATCAAGTCTCACAGAACACTCCACCCTTGGCAGTTTCCACAGCACTGCTCTGGTTTTAATAAAGTGTGTTCCTGGCAATTTTGTGCTTCCCACTGATGGCATGGAAGCACCTTGGGCAGAGCAAATAGGTAGGCCTACCAAGCCCTACATGGAATTTTATGGGGGAAAAGAGATACTGAAAATAAGCATGTGATACAGCTGGATTACACAGCATTCCTTGCAGTCAAAACAGCAAGACAGGGCTCTCTATTACCACTCAGGCTTCTTTTACCTTCAAGGTGAGGTACACAAGGTGAGGTACACAAGGTGAGCACAACTGCCATGCTCGAGGTGAACACGAAATTCCTGCACTCCTGACTCAAGATTGGACGTGCCAAAAGGGCTCTGACAGGAGCCCCCCTGGCTGCTCTCCCTGAACTGCATTTGAACAATAACACACAGGTTTGAAAAGCAAAGCACAACAGGATCCCATCAGTCACAGACTCTTACCCGGTCTCCTTTGATGCCCATATCACCTTTGAAGCCAGGGAAGCCATCTTCACCCTAAATAATGGAGAAGGGGGGTGGGGTGGGAATCAGACAGGGTGTATAAAAGGGGAAAAAAAAAAACAGGAAAAAAAATCTCTCTAAAGTCACTGCTCAGAGAGGGCAAGATGAGGTCCCCACAGTGCCCATCACTTTGGCTCCTCTAAGTTCTCTGGTGTGAACAAACAGGCATGGAAAGCCAGCTGGGCTGTGGCTGATCCCAAGGGATCCCAACAATTGTTCCCTGCATCCCATCCTGGCTGCAAGCCAAGGCCACAAATCTGGCCCCATGTGAGTAACACCCCCTTGGCAGTACTGGGAACCAATTATTTCTGGAGTACAACTGGTTTTCTTCTCATGGAGGATGTTTTACACTGGGCTCCCAGGCAGCCTCTAGGACACTGGTAGTATTCCTTTCAGCCAAGAAGATTTAATTGCAGAGCTCCAATCAATAATGCATCTCATCCTACAGCTAATCCTTGATAGGGAATGAAGACACAGTTCCCAGAAAGACTTTTAGAGTTTGGAAGGTCCCTGCAAGGATTCCCTTGCTAAAACTGCTGGATTTGCTGCTGAATTGCTGGGGGGGCAGGGATGAAGGAACAGGGATCTGCTTAAGGGACTGAGCAAGATTTTTCTCCACCTCCTGCTCTTCCTCTGGGAGAAACCAGCTGCATCTTTGGGACATGCAGGGATACACTGTGTTGACTCTCTCATTGATTTGGGTCCCAGGCAGCACATCCTGTGCACTGTTATCCAGCTGTAACACTCACAAACCCTTCAGGCTCCATGGAATCACTCCAGTTACAAATCTTGTCAGGAGGAAATCATCCCAACACTGGACTCTGGGCTGTCCATCCTGCACCCAGTCCACAACAAAGGTCCTTTGGGTTCTCAGTCCCACTTCTTGTCCAAGAGAAACCCCTTGTGCAGGAGAAAATGTCCCAGGGAGCATCCTGTGGGACTCTTCTGCAACAACACTCAGAGGCTTTAGAAATTCAACCCAAATGTGCAGCATTAACTCACCTTTTCACCTTTGGTGCCTTTCAATCCACGAACTCCATCTGCTCCCTTGCAGGAGATAAAACAAGATGTTACAATGGTATCACTACAGAGTGAAGAAACTAAAAATCACTATTAATTATGGTGATTTTTGCTTTCTCTGATGTTGACAATGGGATTTCTGCAAACTGTGATGTTCCTAAACATATTGCTGATTAAATATCAGCTGCTTTTGGGTCACCAGGGAGCATCTTAGAGTCACCAACCTCTGCTGACTTGATTTTGGGTTGGTGGTCTCTACCCATGAGTTCTGTTTCCAGGGATAAAGTTCACTTTGAAAAGTCTTTTTTCATTTTTCATACAAACATTTCCATAAATGCCTTGCCAGCAGGTTGAGTTCACTTGATTATTCACAGGAAAACCAGTGCTCGAGCTGTGCATGGACACTTGGGAAGTGAATCCATATTAAAATCTCAGAGCTGGAGTCTAACATCCATGTCTGACACTCAAAGGCAAACTCAGCTCTTTTTTACCAGGCTTCTCACCTCTGTGCATGCATTATAATTTTAAGGTACAATTAGGCACCAAAAGACAGAAAAAAAGAAAATGCAACTGGTGTGGGCATTTGTGACACAGAGCAGATGCTCTCCAGACCTTCACCAAGGCAACCAGTCCATGGTGCTCAGCCTGGAGGTGCTGAGTGTGGTCAGGATCTGCCCCTTTTTATGCCACCAGCTCAAAACTGTTGGACCCCCTGACTTCCCATCTATCATAGAGTCACAGAATGGTTTGGGTGGAAGGGACCTAAAGATCATCCAGTTCCACCCCCTGCCATGGGCAGGGACACCTTCCACTAGCCCAGGTTGCTCCAAGCCCCGTCCAACCTGGCCTTGGACACTTCCAGGGATGGGGCAGCCACAGCTTCTCTGGGTAACCTGTGCCAGGGCCTCACCACCCTCAGACTATCCTGTCTCTCAGGATAAACCATCATCCTCAAGTATCTACACCAGCTGTACAGTGCAGCAGAAAACCCACCCCCATATTTTGGGGTTTTTTTAGGAATAATTTGCTTGGGGTGTTTTAATTTTTTTCTTCCCTTTAACGTGTCAAGAAAAAGTATAATTAGAAGTACAAGTCTGTGCCACAGAATGGGGTTCTGGTGAGCAAGGCAAGGTCTAAAAGTTATTTATAGCTACAAACCCAAACATTTTTTTCCAAGCTGGAGGCTCATGCAGTTAATAGAACCCTGCCTGTAGGAAGCCAAACCTTGTCTGTAGGGTCTGGTGCATGACACACTTTCTGCAGCTCACTCTAATGTGGAACTGTTCCACTTCAGTGGTAAACACTACAGCAAACCATTCCCTAATGGACCACTGTGTCTCAATCTGCAACCTTGCAAGAAATGAGATGGAAGTTTGCTTTGGTTAAATACATCCTGCTTAAATTTTGAAGGCAGAACAGCAAATGGGTTTCTGCTATTGGAAAAAAAGGGGGTTTAAGAGGGTTTAACTTCACCTCCAGTCAGTCCCCAAGCTGTGTTTGTACCTGCTAGTGCAGATCCCTGCAGATTCATTGGTCCTTTGGGATGCAGGACGCATCTGCACCTGAACTAATACATCTTGATGGGTACAACAGCCAGAGCTGAACAGGGAAAAAAACCCCACTGCCTTGTCATCAGCATGCAGGGCTGCAGGCAGCAGGAGCAAGGAAAAGCTGGAATTCAATCTAGTGACAAAGCTCATTGCTGAGATGCACAAACTCCATCTAACAAGGCTTTGGATGAGGAGCATGAAAAGCTCGCTTCGTTTGATTAACAAGCCTTGTTAAAGTCTTCACATTCTGGCTGAGCTTTACTTTTGGTTGTAAACTGGAAACAATGGGAATGGGAGCGAGCCATTCTCACTGGGAGTTACAAGAGGAATCTCTCCAAAGCTCTGAACAATGCCAGGAGGGGTTGTGGGGGATCAGGGAATTTGGAATCCTCCTGGATGGGAGATGATGCTGGACCAAGACTCGCTCGAGCAACAAATGCTATTGGTCACTGAGGTGGCTCTAAGAGCCCTGGTAGGACATCTGTCCACCTCCAGCACCAGCTGGAAAGCTCCAGCTGGACAAGTAATGCCATGGACACTGTTCCTGTACCCTCCTTACCTTGACTCCGCGTGGTCCCGGGTAACCGATGGGGCCCTGAGGGCCTGGGGGACCCTGGGGGGAACAAAATGCAAGAAGAAAACCGTGTCAAAATCAAAACAAAGGTGCAGTGACAAGGAGAGCGTGTGGAAAACAAATTTCCAGCCATCTGGCTGCTTCAGACCAGGCAGGAATGGCAGTGGCCACCTGAAAATAGCCCAAAATAGCCCTGAGAGCTGCAGGAGCAGCTCCCCGAGCAGGTGTGCTGGGCTAAGCTGATGGCAAAGGAAAAGGAGGATGAGAGGAGTCAGGATAGCAACAACTTGTTAGAAAGGGGATTTATACACAAGGCTGACAATTTGTGTTTCGGATTAAAGAAAAGAACCAGTTCTCAAGAGAGCAGGAACACGTTCTGCTCTGTCCCCACTTCCCAACCCTCCTGGCTTGCAGTAAAAGAGCAGAACTCACGATGATGATCACAGAGAGGAGGTACTGCTCGAGGCACAAGCCTTGGGGTGATGTCCTTTGGCCTCAGCCACGTGGGAGGGGAGATGCTCCAAAGCTCCCTTCTGGCACTGAGAACTTCAAATCCTCAAGGACACCACGGGCTGTGCTGGACACTGTGCCTGACACACACCCTGCAAAAACTCCTTCCCACCCTCACACCTGCAAATGATTCAGGTTCTCTACTGGTCCCAGCTGGCTGTTATTTTACCCAGTTTCCTCTCTAAACAAACACTCTTCCACTTCTCCCAGCCTGAGACAGACCATTTTTTCCAGCCTGAGGAAGCCGACGTGCTCTCCAGCATCCCAGACCTCGCATGAATTCTGCTTGGAGGGCCCTGCAGCACCAGTGCTGCTCCAAAACCACCCCTCTGACATTTGCTCGATGTCTTCCAGCACAGGGATCACCGCCACAACCATTTATTGGCTCTTTGTGCTCTGCAGAGGTTGGAATTTTCAGCCTCGTGTGACACCAGGCAGGTAAATGGCTGTGGGTTTTGTTCTGGCAGCACCAGCACTCTCAAATGTCCATCAAGCCAGAGCTCTAATCAAAGACTTTTGACAAATGTAATTTTTTTTGACTGAATGGGAGGCAGCAGGAATGCAGATGGTAAATCTCCTGGACAGATGGACTCTGGCCTCCAGCAATAATCTCAAATATATTGTTAAAGGGGGACTTTGAGGGGCAGGGGAAGAAAAAGGGAGATCAGGAAATGGTAATAATTTAAAAAAAAAAGCTACTTTTTGCATTCCCTGTGCCACAAAGGGTATTTATTTGTGTCTGTCAAGAGAAGGCTTCCCTTCCCAGGGTCAGTTTTTCTGTCCACTGTGCTACAGAGCCTCACTGCCAGGAGAGCTGGGAGGAGCTGAGAGAGGACCCGTCCAAGCACCAGAAGAGGCAAGCAAGCAGATGAAATCTGGGCTCAGCTTTCAAATCTCAGCCAGGTTTGCTCCTTGCCACCTCCCCTGCCCCACATCCCTGCCCGCCCAGCCATTCCCACAGCTCCATGGAGATCTGTCCCCAGGCAGACCCAGGACCTTCCCCTTAGCAGTGATGAGGATCTTGTGGACACACCCACCTGACTGCCCTTCTCTCCAGGAGGACCTTCCTTGCCAGGATGACCCTGTTAATAAAAGAGACAAAGAGAAGAGGATTTGGGGGTTTAGTGCACATCTCAAGCTTCAGAAGCCAACAAGCTGCTCTGGCAGCTGAGATTTATTTGTCAGAGAACAGTTGCTCCCCAGGAAGCTCCTACTGAGACAAGTGGCCCCCCTGAAACCACCTTGCAAGGGTAAGCTTGTCCCAAAAGGAAGAGAGCAGAATTTGGGTCCTTGGGGGTTTCCTACCTGGCTATTTCTATTTTTGCTCTTCACCACCTTTCAGCAGAGAAGCACAAACCATTTTTTCAATGTTCTTTGTATGTTTGAACAGCTTGGTGAGTTCAGCAGCATTTGAATTTTGCAGATAGGAAAACAGATAAAATCAAGTCCATGTGTCAGCAAACTTGTGAAGGTCACAAGATGCCCAGACTGGTCAGAGCCCCTCATTAAATTCCTAATTCCTGGAGTCCAGTACAAGATCTCATGACGAATGCTCAGCTAACCTGCATCCCTGCTAGACAGAGGCAGGCTGGATGCTGGCCAGCATTCCTCTTGGGATTTGATGCTGAATAACTCAACATCCAAGAGTTTCCAACCCGTTCTCATCGATAGCCTTTGGAATTCTTTTTGCAGTAGAAAACAAACGTGTGAATTGCCTCAGACACAGTTTGGAGGATTGGTGAGAAGTTAGGGAAATCCATGAAAGCAGTTTTTACTGATTTCCCTACTGTTGGATCCAAAATGGAGCCAGGATGGAAGGTGACCCTTGGGTTGGCAATGTCTGGACAACAGAAATAACCCCTGTAAGGGCTTCAAACCCAAACACCTTCATTTTATGAAGATGCTGAAAACACATCCAGCTGCTCTAAAGCCACTCAGACCTTCTGCACTCAATGGATTCCTTATTTATGAACTCTCTCCTTCAAATACACCAGTGAATTTCTACCACCATAACAAAGAAAATTCTAAGAGTGTTTTCCATCATCAGATTCAGAACGGGAATGTCAGATGAGCTGCATTTCACAAAATAAGCTGGATTAAAAAAGAAACCAAACGACAGCTGTCATTTTTAGATCAAAAAAGAAAAAAAAAAAGTGGGAGAAAACACAACCTCAATTTTTCCTGTGAGTTTAAACAGCACCAAGAGCATCAGTGCATGAGGGGGCTCACGAAATCTCGTCTGCCCTCAGCTCCAGGTGTGTCCCTGCACTCCAGGGGAGGCACGAGGGACGTGCAGCAGGATTTCAAAAGCCTTGGTCCAGCTCTGCACTAAATCACCACTGTTTTCAAAAAATGCCCATCTCCATTACTGCTGCTGAGATCAAAAATTGATGAGCAGCTGAGTTGGCTTTCGCAGAGAGAGAGAGACACATCAGGCCCTCAGGGGTTTTCAGGTGTCTTCCAACACCGCTTTCTATAAATAGAACACAGGCGGGTTTTTGTCCTTGGAAAAAGCAACTACCGTGCTTCCAAAGCCTCGGAATCCACACAAATCCACATCTACCTGTGGGAAAGGCCCCGTGTCCACGCACCCCCCACCAGGTGCTCAGCCTGCAGGTCTCACACAGCCTCCAGGCTGCGTAAAAATAGACCCGGCGGCTTCTCCAGCAGAACCTCCCCGGAGGCTGCTGCAGGAATTTCACATCAAAAACTACAGATTTAGAGATGTTCTGGGCTTTGCTTTTAGCTGCTCTGTTGACTCAGCTAACAATTGTACGGATGTTCCAAGTGCCCTCGGTAGGAATGATAATCCCAGGGTGGGAAATGTAATTTTTTTTTATTTTTCTTTTTTTTTTGCCACGCTCTGCATTTGCATTAATAGAATGCAGCCGCTTTACATTTTTCACCCTTAAAAACCAGGTGCCACTGAGATGGGTAAAAAATGAGCTCAGGTTTAAAGGCCAGAGATTTTTAAGACCGATTTCTGGAGCAAGGAGCAAATTATGTTTAAAGCAGGATTACAGGAGGAAGCTGCAAGAATAGACCAGTGACATGTAATTTCCCCCTGCTCTTATCACCGCTGTGCAGCAGTGCCTGGCAGCCCTGAGAGAGGTGAGGAGCACCCCAGGCACGTGCTGTGGTGTGCATAAATACACAGAGAAACCTGTCCCTGCCTCAGGGAGCTGCCAAAGTTTGGAGAACTGAAAGGAGAAACGGGTGGAAGGGAAAGAGAGGCCCGAGGAGTTGGTGAGAAGCACCCAGGGTGAGCAAAGCTGGGAGCAGGGATGGGGCTTCCCAAACCAGCCAACACACAGCCAAGGACGAGCTTGACCTTGTGGGCTGTGCTGTTTGAGTCCATATTAAACTGCTTTTATCTCAACCCACGAGTTTTCCAGCTTTCACCCTTCCCATTCTCTCCCCAGTCCCACTGGTGGGGCAGTGAGGGAGTGGCTGTGTGGGTTTTGGTTGGTGGCTGGGGTTAAACCACGACGTGGGCTCATGAATTCATAAACCCAAGGGTGGATGGGGCAGAATCCAACCCGGTGCCAAGCAGGGAATTAGGAGAGGATGACTTACCGGAGGCCCATCTGCCCCAGGCATGCCAGGGAGACCAGGTTTGCCCAGTGGCCCCTGAAAATGAACAGAAAGTCAACAGTTCAGTGGTCAGAGTCTCCAAAAAATCAGAGGACAGGGCTTTTCAGCCACATTTCTTGCTTTTCCTGTCTGTGAAAGGCTGCACAGACACGAGTCTGGTGGAAAAGCTTCCATGACTTGTAGGGAGTCTGTTGAATTCTGTGGGCAGAGCTGTTCCAGCACCCTGAGGGGCTGCAGGGCCCGTGCTGGCACCTCACACACACAGACACCAAGCAGCACTGAGAGCTCAGGGCATGGGCACCACCTGTGTCCTGCCAAAGGGACACGATGCTGCACAGGGACACGAGGACAAGGTGGAGGATGTCGAACTGTGGAGTTACAGGATCAAGAAATGCCCAATCTTTGGTGACAAATCTCGAGGTGATTAAGGAGGAAAGGAGCTGCTCCAACTGACTGCACTTGCTGCTCTAACACTGCTCAGTGAGTACCTTTTAATTAAGCAGCCCCTGATTTCTCACTCCACTGGGAAGTGCCACTTATCTGACAGAACTTTAATGTGCTCCTTTGCAGGGGAATTATCGATAACTTGAGTCCACTCCACACAAGCAGAGGCTTCTCCCAGTGCACACACCGTGTCCCTGCTCAGTGGGAGCTGAGCAAAGCCCTGGAGAATGAACCCTCTGTAGGCAAAACTTCCCCTTTTGTAAATCTGATGGTCCCAGGGCTGTTGGGGGGAGCCAAGGCTGGCACCCACCCCATGGCAACAGCCACCAAAAATCAGAGAGAGGGAGGGGAACTCAGCTGAGTGAGCCACATCCATGGGCTCTTCCCATTACCATCCAAAGCGTTCAGCCCACAGAAAAAGACAATTTTCAATCCTCTCCTAATGTTTTACTGCCTTCAAAATGTTTCTCCTCAGAGGGGAAATGAATGCAAATATTATGAATTCGAGGTAAACCGTGCTGTCTTGATCTCTCCTCTGTCTGGAATGAGAGGCATTAGACTTCCATGGACACAGCTGCAAACAGATGTTGCATATGGGGCAAAGGAGCAGCTGAGGGAGCAAATGCATATCAATGGCAACAGTTGTCTGAGGCCAGAGCTGCAATATCGAAACCTACTTTCTCTCCTGGGGGACCGATCGCGCCTTGTGGACCTGGAAGACCCTGTGAAAAGCAAAAAAAAAAATAAATATAGAGTCATTAAGGAACAAGTTATTCCTTCCAAATGCATCTTGGCAGTGTCTCAGCTGAGTATTATTCTAGTGCCTGTGATGGCTGGGGGTTTCCTCAGCTCCATTCATTCTCAAAATGTCGTGTGAGGAACGATGAAACTGCCTTTTAGCACAGTGTGGCAGAGCTGGGGGAGCTGCTCCACCTGGTCATGGGCAGCAGGGTGGAAACAGAGCTACTCTGAGGAGCAAAACTCTCTGAGAGCCGTGGAGAAGGCTGACAGCAAGGCCTGGACATCTGTATTACCCAGCCGGCTGCGGAGCAACTGGACTGTGGGATGCTAAAAATCAGACGTGAGCCACGAGATGTGACTCGGCAAAAGAGACGGCTCAGACCTGGGCTTGGCTTTGCAACACGCAGCAAAATCCAGGTGAGAACTGGGGGGATCTGAACTGGGAGTATTTTCAGGAAGGTTTTGGACCAGCAATGTATCACCAAGCCAGTTCCCAGCAGATCTCCCTGTTGGTGGTCCCATCCCTGGCAGGGGAGCGAAGTTGTGCTAAACTATCATTCCTTTTTCCTACCTGTGGAAAAGGAGTTTTGCTCTTACCTGAGCACCTGGGTTACCCTGCTGTCCTGGGGGACCTGGCTCACCTTGAGGACCCTGTGAGGAGAGACAAGGGCAGAGATGAAGGTAGGAGAGGTGGGAGCAGGGCCAGTGTGACCTCAGGCACCACGACTCCTGCCCTGCATGGACACCTGGATCCCCCCAACCCTGTCCCTGTGTTCCCACTGCCTGGACAGACCTGAGCTCCCAGATCCACACCCTCACAGCAGCTTGAACCCTCTCTACCCTTCTGCCAGCAACCAAAAGCTCCTGGAAACAGCTTCTCTCCCAGGGGGATGGGGAGGGGAGAAGTTACTTCCAGGCACACTCATTTCTCCGCAGGGATTTGCAGCCCAAATGAGCTGAGCAAGGCTCTGACACTACCTGGCTCTGCACCAGCTCTTCTCCAGGGAATCCATTCCATCCGATCCGTGCAGAGTATGAGGCATAGAAAGACTTTTTTCCTCTCAGTTAAATTACTGTATTTTGATACTCGTTAGACCAACACACATCTCGATGAAAATGTTTCATCTTTCATGGGGAAATAATGTGTAATTCCATCAGAAATTACAATAAATTAACATCCATTTGCTGTAGGAAGATGTTCTCCATGTTTTTCGCAGGCTCTGATAGGAATCTAGACCAGGCTAAAAAGCAATTAGCAAATCTAATCTAATAGAGTACATTTTACATTTTGCTCCTTATATCTGAGCTGCCTGTAAAAACTTTCAGTGAGAACTTACCACATTCCCTTTGGGACCTGTTTGTCCATCCATACCAGCCACACCCTGAGAAAGGATTTATAAAAACAGCAGTAAGAAAATTTCTCGTTATTTTGCACCAGAAAAGTAGGGAAATTGCCATAAAAAACAGCAAAACATCGGGAGGCCCTTTGGGCCACGTGGAAAGGGAACAATTTTTTAAAGGTGTTTGTTACAGCAGCCAATTCCACGGATCCAGTTTACACTTTAAAAAATCATTTCAGTGCTTTCCCCACTGGTTTAACCTGCCTGGGAGGCAGAATCAGCACCAGGTCGAGCAAATCCTGGCTAAATACCACAGCTGGATTGCCTCTGACAGTGAGCAGGCACAGAGCAGCAAAGGAAAACAGGAAAAAACACCTGCCTTGGGATGCAAGGCATCATTCAACCAGGCAGCAGGTAAAGGCAACAGGGCTGAGCTGCCTTGAGCCAAAACAAAAGGCAGCTGGGGTCAAACTTGCCCTGAGCATCGTCACTGAGGGGACAACGTGGTACATGGTCAGCTGGAGATGTCCCCCTGTCACTGCTTTATAGTCATGGGATTGTTAAAGTTGGAAAAAACCTCAAAGATCATCGAGGCCAACCATCAACCCACCACCACATTCACCATTAAATCATGTGCCCAAGTGCCACATCCACATGTTTTTTGAACATTTACAGGGATGGTGACTCCACCACTTCCCTGGGCAGCCCATTCCAGTGCTTGGCAACCCGTTCCATGAAGACATTTTTCCTAATAACCAAACCAAACCTCCCCTGGTGCCACTTGGGACCATTTCCTCTCATTTTGTTACCTGGGAGAAGAGGCTGACACCCACCCCACTAGAACCTCCTTTCAGGTAGAGAGCAAGAAGCTCTCCCTGAGCCCCCTGTTCTCCAGGCTAAGCTTTTGCTGTGGGGCAGCACAAGGTATCTGGGTATAACATCACGTTTGTGGGAGATGAGACAGTTTTGGAGCAAATCCTGCATTAAATTTCTCCTCATTAAATTTCAGCAGGTCTGGGAGCTCCCAGCAAAGATGTCTCCACATCCCAGGAGGGGTTAAGGGCTCCACAACGCTCCCCATTAAACACTGACCCCTTCAGCTCTAGCAGGGTTTGGGTTTTTAAGCTGTGGGACTCCAGCAGGCAGCAGAGATTTAGGGAGACAGCCCCTGCATCAGCACTTCCAGGGATAAGGTGACTGTCTCCTGAATATAAACCAACGTGCTCCTTCCTCAGCTTTCGCCCAAAATATGAACAAACTGCTTTAAAGCCTCACCAGCCCTCAGGCAAAAGTTAATAGCAAAGCCACTGTGTTAATAACTCTCATTCTTCCCTCTCAGCCTGAGCAAGGCATTAATATTTACTCAGGTGGGCCAAATCTTCAGTTGCCCTAAATGGACGTGACACCACTGAAAATGGGGGAGAATAGAGACTTTGAGCCATCTTTTCTTCCTTTTTTTTTTTTTTTGTGAAATACTACTGCTTTTCATTGCACAGATGTAGAAAATCTGCCTGAATGACTGATGGGGATGGGGGGTTTTTTATCTGCAAGGCTTGGGCAGGGCAGCAGCCCCAGGAACTCACTGGTGGCCCTGGGGGTCCTGGTGGCCCCTTCGGTCCCAACAGTCCTCGGGGTCCCTGTGGGGGAAAAAAACAAATGGGGTTAAGCATTCCCAGTGCCCCCCTTCCCCTGAGCATGGATTGGGATGAGCTCGTGCCTGGCTGAGCACTGCACTGCCCAGGGACACGTCAGGGCTGGCAGTGCAGCAGCAGCAGCTTTCTTGACTTACAAACTGGTGGGGGAGAAATCCTGTGTGCACAAAGCCTTGAATTATAAAGATAAATAATACAGGCACAGGCATTTATTCTTTGGATTGGAAGAAAACCCACTTGAACCAACTTGTTTTTATTAATTCAATCATATTCCTGGATTACCCTGTAAGGCACACGAGGATGTAAAACATTTTGCAGCCAAGTCATGCTAGATGGGGAGTATTATGAAGGATGACCTGATAACACTAATGGATTGTTAGGGTCAGCATTTCAAAATCTCTCCAGATTCAGCTTTTATCATCAACAATCTATACAACTCAGCAAGGCTGGGAAAGGTTTTCAGCCTGTAGCATAAATGTACATTTTCAAAGCCATTTGGTCCTTCAGCTTTAACCAGCCAGGACTCCTGGTATCCTGGTGTTTTCTTTCCATTTCCAGCTTTCTCACCACATTTAACCTCATGTCATCTTCGGGGAAATTGGTAGGATTGGAAAATCACATTGAATAAGCAGAAACAGGGCAGGAGAATTGCATTCCTGCAACAGGAAGCTCTGCAAATCACATCCCAGCACCTCCTGGACCTCCAGCCTTCAGGGGGGTTTGCAGTAGAGGGAAAAGGATGGGGTCTGTGTGCACTCACTGCAGGCCTGAGAGCCCATCTTTTAAACACAGGCCCTTTCTGAAATGAGGGAACATAAGGGAACGCTGGGAAGTTGTATGGATGGTGCTCATTCATTGTCACGGAGGAAAATCGTTCATGATTGATGAGCAGTTTTATCTGTCTGCCCAAATATTACATGTGCCCCTTTTTATGATGCAGAGAGAACCGAGGAATTAAAATGAAATGTTACAGGGTAAAGCTACATTAATAAAGTGTCTGATCCTGGAGGCTGTGGGGATTTTGATCCTGCAAAAAAATGCTGTTTGCAGCAAAAACTGGACGCATCAGCCAAGGGGTCTATCCTGGCCACTGAAAACTCCATGAGCTCAAGCCCTGCACAGACCCCAGCAGAGCAGGAACTCTGCTGGTGTCAGTTGATGGGAACTGGAAGGAAATGGAGCAGGATGAAGGCAAACCCATTTTGAAGTCCCACCACCAGCTTCAGTCACCAAAAACCCCTCCTTTGGCTCAGGGCAGAGAAGAAGAAAACCACACACATTTAGGGTGTTTATATTTATGACTAAGCTTCCTGTAATGCAATTGAAACCTTTATTCTGGTCATCCCAGGTATTTTTACTCACATTGCTGAAACAAAAATAAACTTCCCTGCCTGTATCACCGTCATTTAAGCTCCTTTTTTGTTGCTGTGTTACCTGAGCACATAAAAGCTTTTAAGAAGTTAATAACCCATAAGTTATTGCTTAGACATGTGCTAAGGAGATAGCTGAGTTGATTAATCTTTCCCAGAAGTTAATCAGACATCTTGTCTATAATTTAGTTCCAGTGAGTCTGTAAATGCCAACCCTTCCCTTCCTCACATGAACTGTGTCCAACAACTCCCATCAATTACTCTCAGGCCACCACGCCGGGCCTCAGAACAACCAAATAAGACATTTTGAAAGCAATGCCGATGGTAAATGACAGATAATGTTCTTTTCATAACAAAGGAAATGCATTTTGGATGAAATAAGCAGCCAACAACTGTGCCACACGCAAAAATCTACACCCAGCCAGAAGCAGGGTTTGCTGTTGCCAGTAAAAAGAGAAATACTCAGTATTAGGGGAAAAAAATGCTTTTTCAGGGTACCTAGTTGACAACCCAATTGGTTTTTTTTCAGTGGGATACTCTGTGAAAGCGTTTCTTTGGGTTGGTCCAAAGGTTTTTGTCCAACACCACTGACATCTCCTTTAATCTTATTGACACCAGCAATTCCCACCTCCTGGTTCAGCTGTTACCAGTGGGGGCCCAAACAGGAACAAACTGCAGATTGATGAAGTTTTGTGCACTGTGAGCAGAATATTGACCCCACTGACATTAGGGCTAAAAGTGCCCTTGAGTTCAATCCTGCCAGGATTTCACCCTGAGGTTTATAAGAGATCACTAACACTGCACAGAACAAAGTGCTCAGTAGCTACCTGGTGAAGCTGCCACTGCCCTGGGATAGCAGAAAAAGCATTTTCTCACTGGAGTTTCCTATGAACACTCAAAAAACCTGTTTTTCACATATGTTTGCCACGTCTAATTTTGACCCCAGCCTACTTACCTCTATTCTAAATCAGGAAGCAGAGCAGAGGCAGGAAAAGTATAAAACTAATCTAAGCTAAGCTTTTTACATTTACAGTTAAAATTTTTTCAATGGCCAGACAGTGAGCAAACAAAATCAATGAGAATTTTGCTCATTAAAAAAAAACCCTAAAAAAACAACAGAAACCCAATCAAACAAAAAACCCCAGCGCATCTTCTCTTTGTGGTGGGTGTCTTAGTGAAAATAAACAAACCAGAGCTGTCACAGCACAGATAATCTCTAAACTGTTCATGTGGGTTTTCAAGCAAGAGAAGCTCAGTCCCTGCAGGACCTCAAGGGTCTTGCTTAGTACCAGGAGAGCTGCCCCATGAGACCCCTAAAAACACCATTATCACATCAAGACCTTGCCCAAAGCAGCAATGAAGCCAACGAAGAAGATACTCACAGGTTCTCCAGGAAGACCTCTGGGTCCAACTTCTCCATCATCTCCCTGTTGAGCAGCAGAGAAAAGGAGAGAAGCAGCGAGAGAGAGAATAAACCAGTTATATTTCAGTCACACCACAGGGGTTTTGTTCCTGTTAAATAATATTCACACAGAGAAGCAGCTTCCCTGGAGGACTGGAAGGGAATCTGTGCATGAGGAAGACCTTGTAAGCCTGGAGACTAATGTTGTGTGTGTAGAATTTACCAGGGATTAGAAATGCTCTGAGGATACTTCATAATTCATGTTGATGTTTATAAAGATGGATTTTCCTACCAGTCAAGACGTTGTAGAAACAATTCAGGGCATGTGAGACAATAACCACAAGATTTAACACCAAACTGAATGGCAAGGCAGTATGGGAGCAACACCCTGGGAATGTGATTTAGCCAAATTAGGGCTCCTCAGATAAACCAGAGGCAACAAAGGGGTAATTCTTCATCCCCTTACTCCCACATCTTGCTGATGTCCCAACAAAACCCCAAAATTATTAGATGGTGCTTCCCCTGAGTCATTTTAAATAACCCAAAACCTGAGGATTCCTCTTAGGAAATCAATCCCAGTAGCCAGGCCTTGTAAACCCTCCTCCTCTGCTGATAAAATTCATGCTCTTCTTCTCAGTTATGCCCTCTGTTCTCCCTGCACACCTCAAATGGTTTCTTTTTCTCTTTTAGGATTAAAGTTCTCCAGACACTCGTTCTTCCCCCGCAAGACACGGGTTTGCTCTGTTCGACTTCAAAGCACTTTAGAGCCGCAACTAATTAATCCTGCCAACCCTGTGGTGAGGAAGGTGTCATTATCTGAGCTTTACACGGGAAACAAATAGCCAAAGGTGGAAAGAAAATATCGTGGAAGGGGATTAGAGCCTGGGAAATCCATAGCGGCCGCTCCGGTTAAACCACACGCTCCTCACACCCCCGGCTTCGGCATTTTCAATCTCTCCCTTTAAACCAGGCTCTCTAGAGCTGTAATCACTTAGTCTGAGCTTTGCTGGAGACCTTTGATTATTGACTGAACACAGTGGAAAGAGAAGTGAACAATTAATCTCTGATTCCTGCATCTGCCCGGAATTTCTCTTCCCCAAGTTTTGCTACAGTTCGCTGGGTCTTAGGAAATCAGGAGCGATACTTTGCTCACATTTTTCTCGTGTTACCTTTTTTTCTTTTAACAAAATCCGAGTTTTCTGACCAGATCTTTAAAACCAGATTTTTCTCTTCGCTTTACTCCCAGCTCCTTGCTGTGCTTCCCTCCCTCCACAGCCACCAGCAGCATCCCCGGGGCACGAGGACCGAGGTCTCGTGTGCCGGCTGCTCCTGCCACGTCTCCGGGCTGTTGGTGCATCTGCTTCTTGTTTGCTGGGGTTCGTTAGGAATTCAAAGGGCTGCTGAATCCACAGACAGACTTACCCTCTCCCCATCCTCTCCAGGTGCCCCTGGGGGTCCGTGGGGGCCTGGCTCACCCTGTAAAGGAAAGGCAGAGAATGCTTCAGAGAAGGTAGAAGCACTTAGGCAACAGAAAACATCAGGGAATGGTGATAAACCAAGTGATGGACTTGACTTCTCTGCCTGCACTTGCTGAAGGTGCTTGTACCCTCATAGCTGCTGTCTCTGTGCTCCCTGAAGCAGTAGCAGCCCTTCTCTACCCCTCAAGGGCTCCAGCACCCACAGACTCATCCTGGAGGCTGCAGCTTATGGGATTTACTGGTGACACTTTGTCAGGGGACTGGGAACCAAGGATCTCCCTGAGGAGCAGGACTCATGCTCTGCACACAGTTATTGCTGTGCCCAGGCCATGCCACTCCAGTGCTGGCAGATTAAACATCTCTCCCAGGCATCATCTCTCCTTCCCTGTGTAACTCGTAATCACGATTCAATCTCTGCTGCTCAAACACTCCCTTGCTTTATAAAGCAGTGTCTGCATCTCCAGGGAGGGGAGGGACACACGAGGGACACACAGCCTGCCAAAATAACCACCTCCTGGCATTCCCCCCCCTCCATTGTTTAATTATAAAGCAAAGAGGTTTAACCCATTGCCATTTCTGGCGCTTTCCATCCCCAACTGCACTGTCTAACAGCAGTTTTTGCCTCCTGCTTTAATTTTTGGTTGCATTTTATTAAGGCATTTTTTCCCTCCATTCCAATTTTGAGGAGTCCGAGAAGGATCTTGCAGCTTCCTGGGATGGGAATGCTGGGAGGGAAGCTGTGACATCCCACATGTTCTTAGGGACACTCATCCTCTCTTAATTAAACCACCGTGGCTCGTCCCCAGCAATAGCTGCCCTCCTCCCAGTCTCTCCCAGCCACCTCCTCCTGTCAAGGTTTTATTCCAGCCAGTGGCCTGAAGACAAGTGAAAGAAAACTTACTCTGTTTCCCTTCTCACCAGGCAAACCAGCCAAGCCATCAAACCCTCGGTCACCCTGAAAGAAAACCCAGGTTAGAGCACATTTCCACCTGCAGTTGAATATCCTTCCAATTTGTTTCTTTTCTCGTGTCAAGGAGGGATCGATTTTCTCCCTCAGACATTCAGCCTTCACCTTCCATCAGACCAGCGATGATTTCAAAGTTATAGATTAAAACAAGAAAAAAAACAAACCACCTCAAAGTCATTTGCAGTTAAACTCCTCCCAACAGCTACAGTTTAAATGCTTTTCCATGCGGATTTCAGAGTTTCTCTGAGTGACTTCTCCATGATCTAAAGCAGGTTTTTGTAGTCCAAATATTTATTTAGTTTTAATTCCATGGAATCACAAACTGCAATCCACTGGGGAGCAAACTGGACACTGGTGTTCCCTCACCTACCAACAGGTTCCCAAACACCATCCTGAGCTTTGCCACAATCTATCCCATACATCCTTTTTAACCCTCCTGGACGCTCCAGGAAAAGAAATATATGTAAATAAATTCTGGAAGTTGCCTTAATGAAACTAGGGCAGGAATGCACAGAGAGTTATTTCCCAAATGCCTCAAATCTTTGGAGAAGAGAGATGGCACAGGGGTGTTTGCAAATCGTGGGTGACAGCGAGCAAGGCCCCACAGACAGAAAAGTTCCTTTTTCTCTGTAAAGGGGTAAAGCCACTTATGTTTTCACATCCTCATGGTATGTGAATTGCTAAAATAGTACCAGCTCCTCCCTTCTACAAAGGAAAGGAAAGCAAGGGAAGGGAATTCCGTTACACCTGGGCAGATGGAAGGGCAGACTGGGCTGGCCAAGGCTGGTTGGGATGCACCCAGAGTAACCTCCAGCTTCCTCCTTTTGGCATTTCCTGGAGCATTTCTCTGCCTCTGCTCACAGCAAATTTCCTTCTCCTTCCCAGCACTGCTCGTTATTCTGCTTCCCTTCTTCCCTGGCATCCCCTCCTCTGAGGGCAGTCGACGCTCATTAAAGCACTTTACTGGATAAATGATTTGCAGTCTCCTGTCTCTGTATCAAAACCCCCCATTTATTCCAGCTTTAAGTATCTACATAATAAAGTACTTAAACCTTCTAAGACATGATTCCCTGAGCAAACTTCCTCTGCATTCAATTTGAGTGGAGCAGCTTCTTCCTTGCTTGATAATACCAGCAGAATGAAGGGATTTTGTCTAAAAAGTACAGGGAATTAGAATTCCTCACCACACCTCCTGCATTTCCTCACTCAGTTAATAGGTATGTTTTTGGTAGTTATATCCTAGGATGTTTCCAACCACTCATTCATGTTTGGTTTCTGTAATTGGGATTCTGAAGTATTTGTTCTACAACTGCAGCATATTTCATTCTTAAGCAAGGGAGCATATTTCATCCTTAAGAGGATCCAGCAATTAAAAAAAGTTGTATTAAAAAAAAAAAAAAACAGAAAGAGAAAAGAAAAACTGCTATCGTGCCTTCTGGGAGTGTGTTTAACCTCCCTCCCTCTACTTCCATAACTCCACAGGAGTCTCTGGACCACCAAAACAACCTCCTCCAAAGCAAGGTGGGCTCCTTCTCCACGGGTCCCTCAGTTCATTCCTGTTAAAAAGCAGATGCAGGTTCCCAAGAGACATAAATATGTGGCTACCTTTGGTCCTGTCTGGCCTGGCATTCCCCGGGCACCGTCGCTGCCAGCTCGGCCCTGCAACAGAGACAAGCAAAGTCACACACAAAGGGTAGGTCGGGGCCACAGGGACACCTGTGCAAAGTGAGGGTTTATTTAAGTTGGATCTCACAGGTTGGGGAGGGAAAAAACCACTTCCCTGTGTTTGAAGCAACATCCAGGCTCAGCCTGGAGTTAATGAGAGGTGAGAGACAAACAGCAGCAAAGCTACTTCACTATATGGGATGCTGGGACATGGTCATTGATTTTTATTTGAAATAATTATCTTCCAGCACACTTTAGGATATGCTAATGATGATGGCTGCAAATCGAAATGGGATCATTTCTCTTTTAAGGAAGCCAGAAGTGGGTCACACAAAAGACCTGCTCGTTTCTTCCTCTGGCAGGAAGGATGGTGTAAAATGATGAGGCAGAGGATGGTGTAAAATAAAAATCAGCACTGTGGAAGTCAACAGAGCGAGCGAGCAGGATTTATACCAAAACCAGACCCCCCCCAGGGGCTGGATCCTCCTCGCACTCCACCAACCCTGGGGACTGTCCAACCAGTTCAAGGCACTTATGCAGGGACAACCTCAAAGCTGCAGAGCCAAAAAAAAAAAACCAAAACAGGATAAAAAGAGTGGGACGTGTGGCCTTGCAGTTCTCCCCACACTGCCCAGCTTTTAACTCTCATCCTCATTCCTGTCTGTCCAGATGTCCAGAGAGGTCCTGGACAAGCCCCTGCCTGGCCTCCAGCCGGCTCTTGTGCAATGCTCCCGGTGCTCGGGGATTGTTTGGCAGCAGAAACAGTTTCCAGCAGAAATCGTAGCTAATGCAGTGTCAGAGCAGCTGCCAGGACACTCACCCTGCGGCCTGGTTTTCCTGCCGGACCGGGAGGGCCCTGGATGCCTCGTGGACCCTGCAAGGCATCAAAGAGAGAGGATGAAGTGGCATCACCCCAGGGCACGAAGAACAGACCCTGCTCAGGGCTCAGAGCAGGCACTGCTGGGGCTGTCAGGGTCACCAGGGCTACAAAGTGGGAGGTGAACCCCTCAAGCAGAGCCTGTAGTTCCAAACACACAGGGAAGGCTCAGGACTGAGCATCTCTGGACAGGAATTGCGGGCATTTATCCACGAGGAAGCTTTTGCCCTGCAAGCAGCTCCACATAGGGTAGATAAATCACGTCCTCCACCAGCAGAAAATGGGAACTTCCCCTTAGTGCAGGATTTACAGCTTGGAAGAACAACTTCCTGAGCATTCCTGAACTCCCTGTACTCCAGCCTATCTTGTATTTACAGGACCCCTCCATGGATGTCTTGGCAGGAAGGGAATTACACCTGCAGAGTTTTACACTGTTGGCTTAAAATCCTGTCCAGATTCAGACACTTGGAGGGACATTTACATGCAAAATAGGTGTTCCCACACCTTCCTACTTTCCACTGGCACTGGATTACTGAATCCCTCCTTCCCAACAGCCTCTAAAGCAGGACTGGCTGCTCCACACCTTCGTTTGCCCCCAGTCACCCCATTTGCCCACACTCACCTGCGGTCCCATTTCTCCAGCCTCTCCCTTTAGTCCTCCACTGCCCGGGGGTCCCTTCGGGCAGAGAACACAATTAATTACATTTTTCCACAACAGAATCACACCATGTAAAGAAAAAGCCATTCCTGGAGGTATCCCAGAGCCCACCCTCCAGAGCTCCCTCCTGTCCTGCCCCCTCACTCACCATGGGGCCCGGCCGCCCCGTCAGCCCCATCGGCCCCGCGGGTCCCCTCAGCGCCAGCTGCAACACAAAGGGAAAAGGGGCTCAGGTGTGTCTCTGCTTTGTTGCTCCAGGGGGACAAAGCCACCACTGCACCACCAGCCACACGCTCTCTCCATGCCCCGAGGCCACCAACCCTTTCTATCCCCAGGAAACGTCACGTGCTGCCCCACCGGCTCCTTTCGCCACCCACAAACGGGCAAACAACCCCTTTCTGCCCAGCGAAGCTGTGGTTGCTCCATCCCTGCCAGTGTCCAAGGCCAGGCTGGATGGGACTTGGAGCAGCCTGGTCTGGTGGAAGGTGTCCCTGCCCACCTTCCTGGATGATCCTAAAGGTCCCTTCCAACCCAAAGCATTCCATGATTCTTTGAAACCCCCTGGCTGGTGCACGAGCCTGCTGAGAGGACATAAATATTTATGATCCCACTTCAGTTTAGGAGAATTTTTTTCTTTATGGTCCAAACTGAACTACAGTTCTATTTGCAACAGGGGGCTTTTAGCTCAATAATTAAGGAGTCATGTAACCATGTATCAAGTGAGTAATTTCCATGGTGGGTAATGGAGCTGGTCGACACTTAAAACATCACTCAGACAATTTGTTCCCTCGTGACAATTCAATACTTTCAAAGAGTTGTAATTATCTGTGTACTCCAGTAATTAAAATCTACCCGTGATTGCACTTGGAATGGCATAAATATTGCACAAATGCTGGATTATGTGGCATCTTTTTACAACACCCCATTAAAAGGGAGACGCTCTGAACCACTGCTGGCTGGGATAACGTTTGGTGCCTAATGGAAGCCAAATTTTAAGGGAATAAATCAACCTAATAATGCAATTAACAGCAGTGATAACAAGAAAAACAAGCCCCAAAAAGGAAAGAAGGCATCCTCCCCCTTGCAGGACTCCTTTTCCATTCCTGCCATATCCTGTAGCTTCACCACAAAAAGAAAAAGAAATTACATTTATTTCCCTTTCTGCTTTGGTATCCAAGTTTTCAGCCAAAAATGTTGAAGTTAACCAAGAATTAATTTTTTCCTTTATAAAAGTACACAACTTTTCATCCAGTGCTCCAAAGTTACCCAGGATTTATTTGGTTTTGAAATTTTTTTCCTCAAACCGAAAAATTTAAAAAAGAAAGGGACTTGGAGTGAGAGGAAGGAGCTTTTTTTTTTCATAAATCACAATTTTCAACAGGCAGGATAAAAAAAAAGAACAAAACCAGAGAGTCTGAGAAAGCAGGTGCTTCTCATGAAACCTTTATCAGGTCAAACTCCCTATTTCCCAGCAAAATAAGATGCTGATGGAAAAACCATAGGCAGGCTTGAAATTAAGACTGACAAGGCAACACCAGAAACATAATCCGCTGATATTATTCTCAGAACAAGGTTAATGGACAGGAAAATGCAGTGACTGGTGGAATCAAGGCCCTGTACTCTACCTGAATAAGTATAAAATCAAACTCCTTTGTAAAAGGGGAGTTGGATGGAATCCAGAATAGCCCCAGCTAAGCCAAATTCCTTGTTATAAACCCAAAAGGAGCAAGCGTCACCCAGCTGGGTGGAGATCCCATTGGGTTTTATTTCATTCAAGGGTGAAATAAATCGCTTTTTTAGCCCATTTCAGCAGCCCAGCCCCAAAAAGTCTGTGCTGAAGTGACTGCAAACAGCCCTGAATAACAGACAGCACATTCCACCTGCAGACAGATGTGGGCTTTGGACCTGAGGAGCACATCTCAGCTCTGTCCCCAAATGCAATGTCCCAAAGCCGTGTCCCTTTGGGAACTGCCTCCTTAAACAGCCAGAATTCAGTTCCTCTTGGGCAAGATCAGGGCAAACACAACATTGTGGCTGTTCCCTTCTGCTGGAATTGTGACTCTTGCATCTCTGCTTTTAACGTGGCAGTGATCATGTTAAACAACTCAACTAAAAAAAAATAAACAAAACCAAAAAACCACCAAAACCGCTCATGGAAGAAAAAATTCTAAGTTGCACTGGCTAAAAATTAAGTTTTATTCTGAATAGATGAGTACAAAGCCCTATACACCAAGTCACTCATCCAGGCAGGGAACAGGAGTTGTACTGGGAATGTGCACGACCAGCTTTTTGTCACAAGCAAACCAGGGGTGATTTGATCATCAATCAGTAAGGTCATGCATGGAAAGAAACATTGCACGGATAACCATCATGTATTTCCAGATAAATACATTAAAGAAAATTACAGATCTGCCTGCTGAGATTCGTGGGGCTGGGAACAGCTTCCATCAGTGACTTACAGTTAATTATTATGATTTATTGGGAAAAAAAACCCACACAAAAGAAAGGAATCCCTAGAGCACATCCACAACTGTTCATATGGACCCTCAAAACTGTCAGCACAAACAGCACTGGAGCCACCGGATCTGGAACCAGCAAAAGGTCTGCTCCAAAGGCTGTAGGCAATATAAAACCAGCTTTCTGGGACCTGGATCCTCACTGGTCATTAATAAAAATCCAAACTGAGGTGCCATCATCTCAAGGCACACAAGCAATTCCACCTCAGATGGGAAGTTGTTGCCACCACCACGAAGGGTGTGAGTACGAAGATATCTCCTCTGACACACTTATTCTGGTTTTCCTTTGCTTCCACGAGAACCTGCTGCAGGAGACATCCCACCTCCCATCACTTACCCTGGCCTGCTGCAGGATGGCTTGGGCTTGGGCCTCCTGGGCTGAAACAAGAGGTCCTTTGGATCCAGCATCTCCTCCTCCGCTAAAGCGGAACTGATGGGGACAAGACGGAGAAAGCAGGTCACGGGGTTGCTGTCCTCCCACCCTCACAGTAGCCTGACTCCCAAACAATTTGGTTCAGCATGACTGACTCAAATCCATCACTGTCTTTCCAGCCCATCCCATTAACCCACCACACTCAGGTCACCCAGCTCAGAGCCACAAAAACCAACCGCGCTTCCCACGTCCACGCCCGCCCCGCGAGCTCTGCCAGCCCGGAGGGACACACAATGGGGGGGATTGTGGGCTCTGCACGTGAGGACCTCACACAACCACCATTCAGAACTCAGTGCACAGCTCTCACAGGGCTGATATTCCCTGTGTGGATGCTGCTGGCCAGGACACCCCGGACAGATGGGGTTGGATCAGGTTATTTGGCTGTAGCTGCCCGTTTGCCCCAACAAAGGCCGGGTTTCTCAAGCGCGGCAGTTTGCTCCAAAAACCAGAGTTTGGCCTATGGTTCAAGCCAGGATCCCTCGCACTCAAAGGATTTAAAACCCCCAAGCATTAATGTTTTATTTCCAAACCTGAAAGAGAAGGAGATTAATGTTTCCTTCTGCCTTTTCCACCCCAAAAAGCCCCACTTTCCTGGGCACACACCCTCCTCCTGCCTTAGTTGTGAGCTCAGGGCGTTGCAAGAAGGATAGATCTGGCTGCAGAGCCTACTTGGACGGTTCTGTCACCTCCATTTCACCTTGGCCTTTCCCCCGGTTGGTGTTAGGTGTGTGACCACACCGACTTGGCAAGGAGGTTCAAAGAGATGCAATTTATGGGCCCATGGTTGGTTCTGGAGGGGCCAACAAATGCATTGTAATGACCAGCTGAGCTCCACACTGAGCTCTTGGCCCAGCCTGCTCAGGAACCTTGCCAGGAACCTACCAAGCCTCACCCAGCCCTTTGGAACCTGTCCAAGTGTGCTGAGGTTTGTCACTAAAAACTCCTTCCCTTCAGGACCCAACTACTTATTTTCAGCAGCTGGTTTCCATAGGGTTGTCTCACATCAAAGCAGATACAAAATATAACCATTCCTTCAGCCAAGAAGGTTGATTTGGTACTTACTGGCTTCATGTAGGAGACAAAAAACAATACAAATTAACCACTGGTCATCAAAGAAGACCAGTTTGTTCAGGTGCTTATAATTTTGGCTTTGAAGAAGGTTCGAGGTTCCTCACTGTAGGAGGGAGGGTTCTGCATGGAAATTTGGCCCTTGGAAGTGTCTCCAGTTGCTTCTTCATGTGTTTTGGTCTCCAACACTGTGCCCAGGCAGAAACACTTAACCTTTTTCAGAGTTCAGGAAGTGTTTGGACAATGCTCTCAGGCACACAGTGGGATTTTTGGAGTATCCTGTACAGAGCCAGAAGTTGGATCCTTGTGGGTCCCTTCCAACTCAGGATATCCTATGAATTCTATGACTACTCATCACTTCTGGAAATTTTAACCTAGTGCTTTTGATGAGTGAAGAAATTACCGTGCTTTGCAAAAAGTAAATTTACAAGGAAAACCATCAGGATCCATCTTTTACCTCAAGGAAAACGTGTCCTTGGTGTGAAAGAGATGGGAGGCTTCTGCAGGAACGGGCACTGAACAGCAACAAAGCCAAGAGACCTGATCATTTAAATGCTTTTTTTAGTTCTGTTTGTACTTACAGGCAACATAAGCATTGTCCCTGGTGGTCCTGGTAAACCATCTGCTCCCGGAAGACCTGGGCGACCAGGTGGTCCCTGCGAGAAGAACAAATAAAAATAAACTTCTATAGCACCATTTTGATCGTGTCCACACATAAGCAGCTGTGGCTATAAAGGGATATGTCAAGATATTGTCTTGACACACAGGGATTGAGCTTGCAGACATCCCGATGCCATGGCAAATTTTGTGGAAGCGCATCCGTAAGCCCACACGACTTTTCCCAGTAATTCCCTCTTCTTCCATCCTGGCCCCCACATTTCCAAGCTCTTTTTGAGTGAACAACAAAAAATCTCTGCAATGCTGCAAGTTAACGGAATCGATGTTTAGTTGGATCCGTTAAAACTTATTAAAAAAAAAAAAAGAAACTTCATAACTCAGGGACAGTGAGATAGAAACGAAGCAAGATAAATTCATTTCCATAGTGTTCAATCATCTGGGTCATTCCACTTTTCTCTTTTCTGGTTTTTTTCCCTTTTTTTTCTTTTTAAGTCCTATGAGGCCACTTCCATCTCCAATGGAGCGATCCTGTCAGCAGCTGTAAATCAGCCAAACTCTGTGGATCTCAATGGAGCTGTACTGATTAACATCAGTTTGAGTGTCTTTAACTCGTACTAAAGAAACGAGTGTGTAGTAAAAGATCTATTGATGAAACTATAAATAATCAAATATGGCCAATTTTCCCAAGACAGCCCATGGATTATCTGTATTCCCAACTGTGGACTTGACAAAAAGTTTAAGTTAACCCCAATTTACACATCCATCTAGTGATCCTACATGCAAATGAGGATGACATCCAACTATTCAATGTGTGTCTAATTGCAGTTTTCACATCAGCTTAAGGTAGGAGTGACTTGACCACATCCCAGTGAGGCCTGGTGCTCATTTTGTGGCCAGACAACTCAAGATTGAGGAGTTGGGTACTCCTTTATTTAGTAAATGCCAATAATAAATTCACCTATAGAGAACCAGTGCTGTTGGAAGGGCAAGGAACAGACACCTATGTTAGTTCTCACTCTCTTCAACTTCTCTGAAGCCTTCCAGTGTGTGCAATAGTAAAAATAATAGTAAGATAAAACCCTGACACAAATCTCAGACACAGATGGACGTGCTGCAGGGTCACAGAAAGTCATATGTTCACCCCGCAGGGCAAAGGGAGGTGGATAAAGGTGGGAAAAGGATCAGGGAAAGAGAAATAGGTAATGAAGTCCCTGAAAATCAGAGTATTAAAAAATCCCAAACCACCAAACCAAAACAGTTGGTGTGTTATCCTTGCCCCACTGTCTTCCAGAACATTCTCTTTGCATTTCACACCTCTGTGCTCCTCCTTCTCCCATTCCTCTGTGCCATGTTCAACTTCACAATTCCCTTACTGTCTCCCGCTTACAGAGGAACCCAAAACACCCAAGCCAGAGTTCCAAGCCCTAAATTAGAGACCAACACCAGGCAGGGGGGTGAGGAGCTGTGGCTACTCCACCCTGCCCCAGGCAGGACGGGGCAGTGGTGGGACCTGCACCACAATGACAGGGCAGAGCTGCCCCGCAGCCCCGCGGACCCGGAGCCCGGCTCTGCACCGCGACCAGCCCGGAATAACAACACTGCTCCCGGCGCTGCTGCAGCAGCCAGAGCTGCAGCCAGTGATTTATCAGCAAAAAAATACAGGGGAAAAAAAGCCCAGCAGCTCCCTCAGCAGCAAAGGGAGGCTGCAGAACACACCAGCCCATCCATTTTTCAAGACAAGCTCACGGTGTTGCGTTCACACTGTTTGCTCAGTCTGGCCGACACCGGAGCCCCTGACCCTGCTGATGAGGTGCAGAGGCCAGTCCCATCTGTTGGAGCAGAAGCCCCATAAATAATTTAGGCCAGACTTGTTTTATATAATAAACTTTCTTTTCTCTCCCTCTTCTCCTTTAACTCCAGTCCTGCATATGATGGCTCAGGAATGAGCTTTGTTTATCTCTCCGTATGCGTGTCCTCTGCCTGACAAATGTTGATGCAACGCTTTTCTACCCATAAATGCCTCTTTTTGTTTCAGGTTGGGTGTGAGAGGTCTGTTCCTTGTGGGGTGGATCAGTGGGGGGCAAGGGGGACGGAGGAAAATCAAACCCATAAAGCACTTTGTAAATTTAAATTCACAAATGCCTAAAAGAAATGCAGCCTGCCAGGCTCGGGGCGTAAATCTGTGTCGCCCTCGTTATGTAAATAGGGATTTGCTGATATATGGCAGCCAGGGATGGGGACTTCAACTCTCATTTGGTGCAGTGCTCTAAAATGCCATGCTGAGTGCAAACACTGGTGCAATATTTCAAGGGAATGGTTAAACTGAAACCTCAGCGTGTTGGTGCTGGGAGTCCTTGAGTCTCAGGCAGTGAGAGTGGTACCCAACAGCCCACAGCACTGGAACTCAAAATTCACTGTGTCTCTCTCTCTGATTATTTTGGTGCCATTTTCAGCCCTGGTCAGAAAATTATGTAATAGAAGATCTTTCTTGCAGTTTCTGGGACCTGCTAGGCAAGGCAGCACTTGCAATCTGATGGGAAAACCAGCACCCTGAAAATATCAAGCCTTGTAGAAGCCCAATAAGGATTTTAGGGATCCTATTGCACTTCTGAGGTGCAAAACTGTCCCCAGGGGAATAAGTCCTTTGGGACTCAATGGCTGTATGGTCTTGGAAGATATTGCTTTGTGACCAGCCTTCCCCCAAGGTGTGCTGACCACCCCAGAGCACCCAGACAGCCCAGAATTCCAAACACACAACAGGGAGAGTGATGGAGCTGCATTTTGCTCTAATGCTGCAGCTCATCCTGTTCAAAACAACGCATTTTCCCACTTTCTTTATTCCAGCCTGGAGTACCCATGAAATAACTCTTTGGTCTCCTAAGTGCCATATTTCCTTCTTCCCACTGCTCAAAGAAACCTGCCTAAGTCGTCCCCAACCGCCCTCCCCTCAGCTGAGCCCCCTGAAACCTCCCACAAACAGGCTGCTCCACAGCTTTGCCATTGACACAAGTTCCTCTGCATGTTGTAAAATAACTGGGAAAAAATGAACGAGCTGACATGATGAATAAACCAGAGCTAAATGAATGTTGGCCAATATTAACATACCTGAATATTGTCGGTACATTAATTCAGTGCACCTGCCTGATTGCAAATAAAAGGTCTTTCTATCAGATGCAGGCAGAGGGAATGTTCCTCCCCGTACAGGGGAAGTCATGTAAATTCATGAGCCACAGGCAGGGTTAATAATAAACAAATTAAAAGTGGAGCTGCTCTAATTGAAAAGGAGTATTTTAATACAGTTGCAGTTCCTGGCTCTGGAAGTTCATCACTCCTCTGTGCACAGCATGTTGTATCACACTCTGTTCTGGACACTTGGAAAAGCGGGATGTGCTGCCTGTGCTAGAATGCAAATTATTCCTTTCATTTTAGGGTGTGGAGCAGCATCGTCAGGGACAGCGTGTCTGCTGCTGGTTGGCTTTGCAGGGCTGTTCAAGAGGAGTTTGGCCAGCAAATGTCTGCATCTGCCTGGACAAATGACAGAAACACACTCCCTTGTCACCAGGGGCAGCATCCAGCCTGCCAGGAATGCAGGAGTAGAAACAGCACATCCAAGGGAGGAGAAGAGGAAGCTGGGCATCACGCAGGAACCCAAGCAGGATGAAGACCTACCAAGAATCTGATGAAGCCACGCAGCTCTTTTGAGTAATCCTGGACCACTGCAAGATGCAAAACACAGCCGGGGCCTTGTCCAGCTCACCCATCCTGTGGGAAGCCAACACCAAGGATGGAGAGCCTGCCCTTGGTCCTTCAGGAGGATCCAGGGCTGCGGTGCTAAAGGGTTAATTAAGCCCAGCTCTCCAGGAGCAGTGGCCCTGGCTCACAGCCCCGGGCTGAGCCTGCAGCCTGTATCGACTTTCTGAGCTCGCAGGCACCGATCGATGGAGCACAGTCAGGGCCCCTCGTTCTCAGTCATGTCACAACCACCAGAAACGTTATTACTGTTCCATCGAAAACCACAATAAATGCACCAGGAGTGTAAACGAGGTGAGGGTCTCTCCAGCAGTGCTCCAGGGGAAAAAGTGGGAATGCAGCAGCCAGCAGACTCCGGCCGATCCCCCAGGGACCAAGAAGGCAACAAAGAACCTCTGCTAAAAAAAAAATCCTGGGCCCAGGTTAGGGATATTGCCACAGGAATGCCCCAACAGCTGAGGAATCTCCTCAAGTGCACCTTAAAACCACTGCATTCACTTCCCAGTGCAGGACAGCAATGATTTTAGTTCTCTCAGTGGTTGCATTTTGCAACGTGGGTGCTTCAGAAAGAAAAGGAAACACAGGGATGGCCACCACAGAGGAAACCATGGCAGAACTCTGGCATGACTGCAACAGTTAAAACAAGGCTAAGGGGAGATCCTTGGGGGCACAGAGATCTTGTTCTGATCTTCTGTAATTAAAGGAATTCTCCCTCCTATTTTTTCTGGGTCTTAGGTTGCTCAATTAAGACCAAAGAAAAAGAATGTTCAAGAAAAAATATATATAATCAAGGCCATGACATGAACAGTTAAAGAATTTGCAGCAATTAAATGTGTGAGACACACATTAGAACAGCACAACTCCCTTATCCAGTCAGACTTTCCCATTGTCTTTTCCCTTCTTGTCCAAGCCAGGAAAGTAGGAAGCCCTACAAAGGCAGAGAGTCTGCATCTGGTCACCCCAGCTCATCCTTCCTGGGCACCCAGGAGGCAAAGGGGATGTGGTTCCCCACCTGGAACTGAGCTCTTGGCTCCGTGGAGGATGCTGTGGTGCACCCCAGCCTGCCACGGGCACAGAGCTGCCTTATCCATCAGGAAATGTGCTCCTCTCCTCCCAGCTCCAAACTGAGCTGAGACAACAAAGCTGATCCCACCTTGCTTCTCTGCAGGGCCAGATCCTGTCTGTGCTATGGTGAATTTTCCACTAGATGTCAGGCCAAAATTCCTGCTGGGAGGAGGACTGGGAGCAGTGGGCAGCCTGCTGCACACCTGCCCAGGTGTGTTCACCTGGCTGCCTCTGCCAGGGAGGAGAAACAGGCTTGAACTGTGGGTGAACAAAAGCAAGTGAGAAGTGCATTGGTAACAGGGCCACTCCAGAGACTCAGTTCTTGAAGCAAGGACAGTGGTTTTTAATTTGTGGCATTGCCAAGCACTGGAATTGCTGCTGGAATGGTGCTCATGCACCTGAGGCTTGAGTTCAGCAGCTCCCAAAACACAGGTCACTCCTGAGCCCAGGTGGGGACTCAGCAATAACAAATAAATATACAGCTCTGATTGAAGTGTGGTGTTAAATTATGGGATTTGGGGTCACAATCCACAAAAGCACTTGGGAGCAGCTGCCTTTGATGAGACATCCCAAAGCCAGAGGCTTCTGCAGCAGCAGTTTAAAAAGCAGTGGCTGCCAGGGACAAAACTGATTTACAGTAACATCAAACCCTAAGTTATTGCATTGTTAAGCACATAAATCAGTCTCTAGTGCTGCTGGTACAGACCAATAATCCACGTCCAGCAAAGGTGAAGTGCTGCATGAGAACCCCTTTCCCACTGGGAGCAGTTTGGGACACAAAATGAACATAAGGAAAGATCCACAGCAGCAGTGCTGGCATGACCCCAGGACCATCCTGGTCCCAACCAAAACCAAACTCTCTGCCAGGACTCACAGCACCAGCTGCAATGAGGCTGCAGAAGAGTGGTTGAACTTCATTTTACTGTGTTAGTGATTATTTTGGTGTTTGCTCATCCTGTTCTCCCAGTGCCACAGCCCAGATCCTGCACTGGAAGGAGCAGCCAAAGAGCACAGACAGAGAGCAGAGGGTTTTCAGCCCAAACTATTGGTTTTAACTTGGAAAATGGCTTAATATATTTGACTAATGTGGCTGTTCCCCAACCCTTTGCCCCAAAGGTCAGCACTGTACCCCACCATGAGTTCCTTTGGGGGCTGACTCAGAGGAAAGTGCTATTACAGAATTATTTTAGGGCTCCAGGGACACACCACAGTCCCACTGTGCACACACAAAAGCACCCAAAGCCTCAGCAAAGAGGACAAAAACACAAACACTCACCCTCTCCCCTGGGTCTCCCATTAAACCCACGGGTCCAGTTGGTCCTGGAGGTCCTGGAAGGCCCTAGTGTGGAAAAAAGACAGGAAAAAAGTGAGCCACTAAAATGTGTTATTATTTGTAGCAGATTTATACAACGAGCAGGAAAAGATTCAGAGCTTTCTGTTTATTTTTGCACCAGAAAATCCACCCCAAAGCGCTCTGTGCACATGTGTGGCATATGGAAGCAATAGAGCCCGGGGACAGCCGTGTGCTGAGCCCTCCATGTGCACCCCAAACCCGGAGTAAGGGAAAAGTGCCACTTACTGCTGGGCCTTCAGGACCAGGTGGGCCTTCCACCAGCATACCCTGGGCAAAAGGAAGGAAAAAAAGTGATTAGCAAGGCACATCCCTCAGGTTACTTTGATTCAAGGGCTTTATTTAAGCCCTGTGCTTAAATATTTCAGGTCTTGCTGCTACGTGGAGACACTCCAGAGATGAAGGGTTTCCACCCTCTTGGATGGCATCTCCTGTGTCCCTGTTGCCAGAGGCACAGAAAGCCCATTGAAAAGCCAAATAATGTCTATTTAAATCATTGAGGGCATGGCAAACAGCCCTTACCCCCAGCATCAGGCCCATCCTCACCCCAGCACAGGGTCACCTTCCTAAACACAGCCCTTCTCTCTTTGCCCACGCTCAGGCAAAGGCAAACCCTGCAGCACAGCCAGCCTTGATGGTGCTGGAGCTTCAGGAAAAAAAGCTGTTTCTAGACCCAAAGAGCTTAAAAAGTAGTTAGCAATCAAACAGCAAGATGTTTTTTAAAATTATTTTTTCCAGCAGACTGCACGCTGTGATTTACTCTGTGTAAGTAGGAAATCACTGTGTGGGCAAAATGGTAAAATAATGCTTCTCCATCCGTTTTAATCTAAATATTTTGTCATAACTTTATATCAGATCTATCATGTGCTCAGTAGAATTGAGGTGGTTTTTTTTTTCATTTATGAGTATGCAAGAGGCAAGAAAGAAACCTCCCACTAAACCTGGCAAATGTTTTCCAGGATGATGTGCTGGGAAGAGCTCCACAGAGAGCACTGCCCCTTTTATCTCTGGAGCCCAGCAAGAGCCAGGTCAAGCCAGAGCAGTTCCATCACTTCCCAGTTCACCTGTAGGAAACAGGGATATTTCTCCTATGGGATGAAACCCATCTTTAAAAACCTGTAGATAAGCAGTTGGCTCATGTGGGTGAAGCCTGGAGGAAGCAAGTGCAGGGACTGCTCTTGGGACACCCTTAACTGTTCTCAGGCTCTGGTGCCAAAAACCTTGGCTGACCCAGGGCAGCCACTCCAGCAGACAGGGCTGAGCTGAACAAATCTGAAGTGTCTAGAGGAAAATCCAGGCATTCCTGCCCCAAAAGCCACAGTCTCTAAGCCCAGAGGAGCAAAAAATAGCATAAAACACGCTGCCATGGACCATCCCTGCTTCCATCAGTGGGATACACGTTCCTGCACCACTAATATGTGGCCAGCGCTATTTTCTGCCTTTCCCAGTGTCCACCCTACTCATTACCACCTCGTTTAAAATCTCATTTAAAACCTGGCCTCTCCCTCAGTTGGATGTGTGAGGGGAAATTTGCTGCTGCTGCCACCACCACAGGAGTAACTCTGCAGTCATTCTTCACCAGGAAAGAATTTGGGTCACAAGGTTTCACCCTGTGCCCATATTTTGACAGCAGGGCCATGGAGACACTGCTCTCCTCTGGGTGGGAATTAGGGGTGAACTCCACACCCCCTTCCCCCAGCCTGCACTGACTTCAGCTCTTGCTGTTGGAGACTTCAACGGAGAGGTGAGTTCTGTTGATGGAGAAAGTGTCCCCAAGAACACTCACTAAGCACTGGTTCCTTTCCAGACACACAGTGAAGGACATTGCAGGGAAAGCCCCAAATCCATCTCTGTTGAGACCAATGATGGCACATTTTTGGTGTGACAGGTTCTAAAACAAAAACTAATCAGTGTCTGGGCTGGGACAGAGAATCACAGCCCACAGAGGACTCCCCAGGAGATTTTTGAGCTGCTGGGTGCCAGCATTACCCTGCTCTGAGCACACACAGCACTGAGGTTCTGCTTCCCATGGCCACCTAGGACTCTGGGGACACTCTTCCACATGGGTAAGAGTCAAGGCTAATTAGCCAATTTGGGATGCAAACATCCTTGGCATCTTCCCATACTTATCTGTTGGTTTATGTTGAGTTCCAGCCTCAGGGACATCTGGAGATTCTCCTTGGCAAGAAACCTCCACTGTTTACATGATTTCTCATCAATGGGAGCAATGGGAACGTGCAAGGGTTTGGGGACAGGACCCATGGGGGGGTGCCACCAAGGGCAATCACCTCGGGTAGAGCAGGCAAATCAGGGATTTGGGACTGTCCCAGGGGAAAACAGGGTGTTCCCTCCACTCAGTCAACACAACTGAAGCCACTGCCACAGAAACAGCCCAAAGTCTGGCACCAACACACAGAGGTGCTGAGCAAACCCTCCCCAAAAGTAGATGTGAGCACCAGGGTCCCCCCAAAAAGGACAGAGGGCTCTGAGGAGGCAGCAGCACCCTGATGGCTCCAGATCTTGGATGTCTGGGGTCCCTGCATCCCTCCTCTCCATCCCTTCTCCCCCTGCCCCTGTCCTGCCCTGCTGCCTCCAGCAAGTGTCAGCACAGAGCAAGGATTGAAGGACAGGCGGTTTGAACGAGGAGGAGAGAAAATCCAGCAGAATCCAACTTTGCGTTTGGTTTTTATTTCCCTTCTCCTGCAGCTCCCACCAAAAAAAAAAAAAAAAAAAAAAATAAAATTAAATAATAAAAAAAGGGGGGGGGGGGAGCTAAAAAGCGCAGCAAATCCGAATTTTCCTGCTAAAGAGGAGCCGCACGGAGAGGGACCGGGCGGCATTTGGTCTTGTTTACTTTTTGGCAAAAGCTGTACATGCTCCAGTGTTTGGAAATCGTGAAGGCGGCCAAATTCTTTCTGGATGATTAAACTTAACTATTTTGTTCGCTTTGTAGCGTTTCTGGCTGGGTTCCTGCCATCGCCTTCGCGGGGTTTGGCTGCTCCCCCCCCCCGTCCTCTCCCCACCCCTCCGATAAGGAAATCGCTCGTTCTTCCTTTTGTTTGCAGAGTGGGAGCGAGACCCAGAAAGGAAGAGAAGGAAGGAAAGGTCGGGAATGGTTTTATGAGGAACTCAGTTAGGCTTTTCCAGCCCCGCTGCTGCAGCCCAGCTTCTCCCTGGCTCCCCTCTCCACTACCTGCAGAAGTTTCAGGCAGAGGAGGAAAGGAAGGAAGAATTAAAAGAAAAATAGTGTCCTCGGGATGATGGGAAGTGCTGCTGCAACACTGGCTCTGTGCCAAGGAAAATTAGGTTAATTGAGCTGGTGGTGAGCAGCGAGCATGGGCTCAGCCTGCCGGGGACCTGCTCAGGGGAGGTGGGTGCAAGGGCCTGAAGTTCCATCTCCAGCCTGGGGAGGAGCAGGAATGGGGGTACCTGGGCGTCCTGACACACTGAGAGGGACAGACAGATGGGCATCAACCAACAGCCCCTTGCTCTGCTCAGCAGGAGCCTCTGAGCAAGCCCCAGCCATTCCCACCGCGGGGCAGCAGGGCAGCAGCTCCACCCTCACCTCAGGGCTGCTCAGCTGGGCACCCACATTTTCTGCAAAGGGCACAGGCAGATTATAACCATTATTTTGAATGAAAAACAGCCTCAGAAACAGCCCAGGGCAGAACTATAAAGAAAGAGTGTGCTGGGTTCCACTCCTGGGGCGACACAGGGTTTCTCTGCAAGTGGAATCTGGTGGGACCCCGGGGCTGGTGCAGGAGCAAACCTCTCCTTTCCACAGCTGTGTGCAGGGAGAACCCTTTTATTTCCAGAGGGATGAACCCATTAGTTGCACAATTAAAGCCAACCCCAGGCTGCAAGTTCAGGTCAGGATTCGACCTGGCCACAGGCTGCGAGTGCTCAGGGGAGCAGGTTTGCTGTGGAGCCAGGGGCACTTCCAACCCTCTGGAGGGGTGAGATGTGCCCCCTGCCTGAAGCTCCAGTTTCTATTTTGCTAAATGAGAGATTTCATGGGAAATTTTGCACTTCCTTCATGATTTAGGTCGCTTCTTGAAGTTTAAAAAAAAAATTAAATATGTAATTACAGTATTTTATGTTAAAAGTTTTCAAATGAACCAAGTAATTCTTTCATGGGAAGTTTTCCAGCCTCCCAGCTGTATCACTGAGACAATACTGAACCACCAAGTACCACCAACACACACTGAAAAATTCCTTTGTGCCTTTTTCCTCGAGAAAAACAGCAAAACCCAAAAACCCAGATGGTCCTTACCGGTTCAATAATGGCAGGTTCTCCCTTCTGCCCCTTCTCGCCCCGTGGGCCACCGATCTGCAGCACACAAGGGAAACACAGAAGTCAGAGAGGGCACAGCCTTCATCAGCAGCATCCCCAGCATGAGCAGGAATCGCAGCTGGAGGTCCTGAGAGAACTGCAAACCCAAGGAACTGCTGAAATTCCCGTTGGAGGGACACGGGGCAGCTCCTCCTCGCCTCGGGGCAGGTGGGTGAATCCAAGGGAGATGATGCTCCCAACACTGGTTTTTGTGTTGCTAATTATGCTTTAAATTATGGAAAGGCAAACATTACGATCTAGTCTTCTCCTTGATGGAGAATGAACCCTCTTACCCCCTCATAGATGGTGTCCTGGTTCGCAGGCATCCCGGGCCCGATGTCGGGAGAGGCCGTCCGGTCGTAATAATTCTCATAATAATTCCCATCGTATTCTTTTATTGTTTCCTCGGTGAAATCCTTGTCCAGGTCATCTCCTCCTTGAGCAGCCTGGAAGGGAAAGAGCAGCAACGTGTCAGGCTGCAAATCTCTCCTGGTTACACGTGCCAGAATATCAATAATATTAATAATATTATATTATATATTAATAATGACATAATAATATAATATTAATAATTTTATATTACATATAATATAATATTAGCATTATATGTGATTTGTGCAAAGTGAGGGATGTTTTACAATAGTAGTTACATGTAAAAAATCTGGGGAAAGGTAAATTCTGGAATTTTAAGGTCTCCAAGTGACCTCCAAGGTTCTTCTCCAATGGCAGGCAAGAATGAAAGGAGAATCTTTATGTCAGAGGCACACCCTGGCTTTCCCTGGATTTCTTTGTTGATCCCTGATAAAACACTGACTATGAAAGTTTGAGTGAGGAAAACAAAACCCATCTCATGTCAGGAGGATCCTGCAAACTCTGAACACTTAAAGAAAGAAGGAATGGAAGTTCCAAACTCCAAGTCCTCCTCATCTCTCGTGGCCTCAGCATCCGAGACCCTGGATTATCAAGCACCAGAAGTCACACATCCGTTCCCATATTTAAAATGCACATCAAAACCACAATGTGTCACTGTGAGGATCCAATTACAGGAGGAAATGTGGAAAAATCCAAGTCCGCTTCTCTGAAAACGTCCTGTTTGTTTAGTCTGGGATCCAATTTGCAACTGTTCTTGTCCAAAGAGCAGAAGCAGAAATCTTTACAAAGCTGATGCCTTAATCCCTGAATCCCTCCTGAATCCTTACAGCAACAGATGCTATGGGCCACAAGCAAGGACATCTAGACAAGCATCAGAATTTCCTTGCTCCTCTCCATATCCCTGTGCTTCCAGCAGCCTGGCAGGCACAGTCCCTTGGCATCCTTTGCTTGGAGCAGCACTGCAAAGAACAACATGTGCTGCTGATATTTATTTTCTTTCTTTCCCATCCAGGTAATGACCAAAATAGTCCATAAATTGAATTATTTCCAGTGCTTCCCGGAGAAATTATCTCCTCACTACTATGAATTCAGAATCACTTAAATGCCATCACCACTTCCAGACCTTGTTTCTGTGCCAAAACTGCTCAGAACTCATAAACACGAGCATCTGGATCTAAATTCAAGAGGTTTTAAAGTAAGAATAAGCCTAGAGCTAAGGCAATCATCACCCCACCTTCTTTTACCTCTGCAAATACCAACTGGCCTTGGCAGAAATTACAGTTTGGCAATTATTCAATTAGAAAACTTGGCCAAGTCAGCATTATTTTTTCCTGTTGTGCTGTTCAAATGGATCTAGTGCTATCACACATGTTTTTACCCTGTTTGAAATATTTTACCTGGTTTTACACTTTTAAACCTTAAAACCTGTTTATCTGGCTATAAAGGTTTGGGGATAACACAGCAAATTGCATGTCTTGAAATGAATATCAAAAATGTCTGGTTTGATATTTTAATTAAGGTCCATGAGTCTATTTGCATGGAAAGATGATATTATGAATAACTGGGCAGAGAGGGAGGAAAGTTCTCCATGCTGAGACTTGCAGGTGCTTTGGAGAAAAACCAAACCAAAAGCCTAAAAATAATCTCCTTAACAATGTTGTTCTACAAGCTGAATGAGAAAACAGTCAAGAAGGAAAAGAGGAGGCCCCAAAATCAGTGTGTGAGTACTGTGACTCTCCTTGGCTGGTAACAGCTTCAGTTAAACCACTTTTAATTCTCCCTTTGAGAAGCAATGTCCATGTGAAATGCTGGTATCACATCTGGACAAGTAAAACAAAGTGCCTGAAGAACAGCAGGCCATGAACAAAATCTATCTGTCCCCTGCTCCTCCTGCTCAGGGGAGTATTGCTGCCTACTAAATCCTGGAATTGCTTCCCTGGCCTTTGTCAGGGTGTTATCAGCCAGAATGAAACCCAAGCCCAGGAGAGCCAGTGACTCTTCCTGCCTCCAAAGCTCTCACAGAGCTTCATTTGTGTAGAACTAAATCCCCTTTTAATTCCTGTTGTAGGAATCAGAGTCTCCCCAAAATACAGACAGGTGAACTTCAGTAGTGACAGACACATCCTGATCTTGCAGCAAATCTGCCAAGGAATGATCAAAATGACTATTTTGCACCAGATCAAGATTATCCTCTTTGATCCCAGGACCAAAATTGAGCAGTGCAGGACTAGCACCATGAGGAATGCCTGTGCATCCCTGTGCAGCAGTCCAGGGTCTCCAACTGCTGGAAAAAACCTGGGACAACTTGAAATTATGCCACACTTACTCGTGATTATGAGCACTATTTTGTTCCCTAAACTAGCCAAAAAACTTAGGAGTTTTTTAGGTAATTGTTTTGAAGAGCACATAAACTTCTCCATCCACTCCAGCAGGCTGTATTCCTGTTGGGACCCTGTTCCTAATAACAGCTATTGGGAAGGGAATTATATGTACAATCCTAATCCCCACTTCCATTCTGCTGGACTCAAGGATTTGGTTTCCCCAGGAGTTTGTGGCTGCAGACAGGACCCTTAGCTCCTACTCCAAGGTGTAAACCTGGAATCTATATCCTCTTGGCTATCTGTCCCTCAGGCTGGCACTTTTTAGGAGTCTTCCCTATGTCATGCCATGTTAGCCTTCGCCTCAGTGCACGGGAATCTCCTCCAGCCAGGCAAGTTGTGTCCTTTCCTCTGCTCATCAGCTAAAAGATCCACTGGAGCAATATCCCACCCAGGAGCATTCCTACAGCCCTTCCCATCCAAACACCAGCTCCTTTGGAGCTGCCAGAGGCAGCCAGATGCTTTGCCAAGACCTGGCTGAGCTTTCCCATCAGAAAGCCACACCACGTGTTTCCCCACCTGAACTTTCCTCCTCTTCTATTTCCTTTTCCTAACCAGTAAAGCGGCCCTTGAGCCTCTTACTTCCTCTCCCAGTTTTTTTTTTTTTAAGGTCACGCTATCCAATCTTTAATTCCTCTCTATTAGAAAGTTCAATCTTGGCCAAAGATTTCTGGCTCTTTGTCAGGAAACAGAAAACTTTCCCATCCCTGGGCTCCCTCAGGTTGGCGCTCGCTCCCTCGATACGCTGGAGCCTCTTCTGTTTCCCTCTGTGTATCTTTTTTAGCTGCTCAACCTCCTTCTCCAGCACATTTTTCATCCCCAGTTGGCTGGAGCGGATCCCCCCACGCCCCAGCCCTCGGGGCGGTTGGATCCACGCCCGCCTCGCTCCAGCTGCTCCTCTCTTTGCTTGGACACTTTCCCCGACACCTTTTCATTCAAACTTCCACCTCCAACTCCAAGTGTCTCGGCCAACTCTCGCTGTCTGTTTTGCCACCTTCCAGCGCCTCCCGGAAAACCTGGAATTTTGACATCCCTGTCAACCAAGTAATTTTTCTCCACTAGGGAAACCACCACCAAACTCTTCCTGGGGGGTACGATGGGACTTGGCAACATTATAGAACCGTGGAATGGTGTGGGTTGGAAGGGACCTTAAAGATCATCCAGTTCCAACTCCAGGGGCAGGGACACCTTCCACCAGAGCAAGTTGCTCAGAGTCCCATCCAGCCTTGCCTTGAGCACCTCCACGTTATCCCACTATGAATTCTCCTTGCTAATATTCCTGGATAATGAAGAATTTGCCTCATCTAGTGCCATTATTTCCTTGCACAGTGAATTCTACAGCTCTGCAGCTCCCCAGCAATTTATCTCCATCTCATCTAAGGCTCAGACCAAGGTTCATCTATTTGAGCATCCGTATAAAAGGCGAGAACTGGGCAAGTCTCAGGGATAAGAGAGTCTCAAGTGCAACATATTTCAGTTGAAGCATATTAAAATATGGGTAGAGAAAAGTGTAAATGCTCCAACAGAAACGTCAGCGGTGGGATCTGGACTGATCTCATCCCTGAGCTGACCTGTGCACAGAACAGAGGGGCTCGTTCTGGGTGAATGCAGTTGTTTGAAATCATTGGGGTTTTTTCCCAGTGTTGACATGTTGGGGTTTTTAAAGCAACAAATTGAAAAACAAAGATGCTATTCAGTAGGGCTGCCAAAATGAAAAATATTGATGTCCTCCATCGAATCAACATTTTGAGGATTTATATTAATAACTTCGAAGTAAAATGCTTTTAGTTAGATTTTAACATCAAGCCTCATTTCTCTTTTTGTCAGAAAACCACTTCACGCAAGGAAATGCAGATGTCAACATGAACAGATTTTTCCAGGGGAATAATCCTTAACTCTAAGTATCTGCGTTCCCCACCCTGAAATATCTGGAGTGAAAATATTTTACAAGGAACTTCCTCTTCCAGTAGCTGCCTAAAGCACTTACAGGTTTTACCATTTGGGTGCTCGTGTCTCCTTTGCTTTGAGGGGCTAAGAATCACCAGAAATAACAAACAGAATGAAAGAAACACCAGAAATAACAAACAAAATGCAAGAAAAACCAGAAATAACAAACAAAATGCAAGAAACACCAGAAATAACAAACAAAATGCAAGAAACACCAGAAATAACAAACAAAATGCAAGAAACACCAGAAATAACAAACAAAATGAAAGAAACACCAGAAATAACAAACAAAATGAAAGAAACACCAGAAATAACAAACAAAATGAAAGAAACACCAGAAATAACAAACAAAATGCATTGAAATTACATCGGTCTCGTTGTAGGTGATGACGGTGCTCGTGGGCAGCTCGGCTTCCACGGCATTTTCAGTGAGGCCACCCTGGGGATCTACTTCCTCGTTGTAGTTGATGTCTTCATAGGGCATGGGTGTGAAGTACTCCTCGTTGATGGTTTCGTAGTTGTACTCATCAACAAGGGGATCATCCACTGTCCCGTCCTCCTTCGGTGGCTTCCCGGGGTTCCCTCTCTCCGGTGGCACCGTGGGAGCAGGATAATCCTGTGGCAGAAATGAAACACCAGAATCAGGGAAACAAAAAAAAAAAGAAGATTCTGCATCATCCTCCACCTCCCCTTCTATAAAGATGCTGTTTATCAACCTCATCCTTGCCAGGACCCCGCCTTGGTACCTCCTTGATTTCAGGTCTCTCTCCAGCAGCCACTTCAGGAGGGCCAGGTTTGGTGGTGGGGGCTTCTGGTTTTACAGAGTCATCAACATCTTCATAGTAGGGGTATTCATAGTAGTAGGTGTCACCTTCTCCCTCCCCGTCCGTGTACTGCAGGGAGAAGATGAGAAGCAGAAAATGAGCACCCCAGCATATTTCTAGCGAATCCTTTAGACAGCATGGCTTCAAACTGACAGAGGGCAGGGTTAGGTGAGATATTAGGGAGAAATTCTTCCCTGGGAGGGTGGTGAGGCCCTGGCACAGGTTGCCCAGAGAAGCTGTGCCTGCTGCATCCCTGACAGTTCAAGACCCAGTTTTATGAGGCTTGGAGCCACCTGGTCCAGTGGAAGGTGTCCCTGCCCATGGCAGGGGGTTGGAACTAGATGGACTTTAAGGTCCTTCCAACCCAAACCAGCGATTCTATGATTTTTTTTTTTTTTTAACCTCAGATTGCTGAGACCTCCCAGGTCACCCATCTGACATCCTGAGGGAGGGGAAGGAAGCACCGGAGCCGCTGTTTCCACTCATCCGACTGCACTGACAGCATCCGTGTCACTCCCCATCCACCCACAGCCCGCAGGCAGAAGGGCTCTGGAAACCAGATATTTTCAGCGTGTTCCACAAGGCGTCAGTCATTCTTCAAACTGAAATCCAAACAAACCAGCTGGTTACAGCCGGGTATGGAGAATCTCCTCGCCAGCCCAACGCTCTCGCTGGCAGCCGGCGGCGGCGCGTGGAAGAGTTATTCTTACATGGAGCAACACGGCCCCGAGACAAGCCAGCTCTTGTTGAGCTGCTGGCTCCAAAAGAAGAGTTTTATTTTCCTACTACCACGTATTTCGACCGTACCAAAGTGTTGTTTTATTTCTCTTATTTATTGTTTCTCCAGAAGCGCTGGTTACAGCGCTTGCCTGGGGCTGGGTGGCTGTGCCTCACCACGAGCACTGCGCTGCTCCCCAAAGCCCTGCTTAGGTGCAGGATGAATTCAATCCCAAAAATAAACTGAGAGAGCTGAGGGCATTACAGCTTTGTGGGGATTCGGCAGGAACCCGCAGGTCTGAGACCAACAGAAAGCAAATCAGACCAAGAAAGTTGTTGAGAAGTGGCTGAGGATGCCAGGCACCAACTGCTGGGAGCTGAGCCTGAGACCTCCCAAACAAGGTCAAAATTCAGGTGATGCTCTTGTGGAAGTCAGTCACACCCAGACATTTTTAATTGGGCAGCAAAAAATTAAAGTGTATCCTGCATCAGCCTTTTTTTCTTTGTTTTCTTTTTTTTTTTTAAGAAAAGACCTGAGGCTAATTCTTCATAGAAAAACTACTGAGCACAGCAGCTTACAGGGGATGAATCAGGAGCATTTCTGCCAAAACGAAATTCAAATGACAAATCCGTGGGCAAAAATATTACCTTCTCCTTTTAACACCTGTTGTTTCAAAGAATGCTGAAAAAGAACTATTTAATCCTTTTACAAGTTCAACAGTAAAATTTGAAATTTAGAAACAGGTGCCTGTTCTGGACAGGACTCGACCTGCCAGGGAAGGTCAATGTTTCACACTCTGCTCACGTTGTCTCTCCTGCAAGTTTTTGAGCTCCAAGTGAATGTTCATTACAGTCTCTGGAAATGGGAGCAGTGCAGAAGGAAGGAAAACTCCCAAAGGCAAGACTCAAGACCAGAACCTACAAATCCTAAAAACAAGCTCTGTCTTGGATGTTAAGAGAAGAGTCGCTGGGAAGCTGAGCTTGAGGAAGAAGCTGAATGTCTTTGTGACCACGACATGGAACCAGATGCTGCCGCCCAAAAAACATCCCCAGACCTGTGAGGCACTTACATATTCATCCTGGTTGGGGTCCTGGGACTGGGGGGAGTCGGGGATGGCGGTGTCACAGTCGGGGCTGTAGTGTTCACAGTAATCCAGGGCTGCTCGGGGGTCCGCCACGATCAGGAGCTGCTGGATGTCACCCTGCAGGGAAGGGAGGACAGAGGGTCAGGGAATGGATGGTGCACATGGAGCCACCAGCACGATGCTACAGTCAAAGGCATGAACAACACCAAGAAATCAAAAGCAAAACACTTGGCAGAGCCACCTCCCTGACACGGGCACGGCCCCTGAGATGAGCCAGGTGAAAACCCTCCGTGTCCAGGGCTGGGTTAAGAAGCCACTTATCTCTGTTCTAAGAAGCCACTTATCTCTGGCTACTCCACGAGGTGTGACGCTGCTGTGCTTCATCCCCTGTCCCAAAAGCACCTCCCCAAAAGATAAGCACATCTGCAGAGGGGTTACCCTCATGCCTACAGCACGACAGCACCACCAACCCCAGGTAAGGTGGGTGCAGGAAAAATAAGAGAAAAGGGCTTTACACACCCTGAATCAGCTGGGGGCAATAAAAAAAAAACTCCTTTCCACCTGGTCCTGTGCAGCTCTACAGGGCTTCAGAGTTGCCCTGTCCTGTCCAAAAAGCTGTTTATCGCCCTCAAAATTTCTCTGCTTCTCCTGCTCCATCAGTTGGCCTCACAAAAGGCATCACTGCTCCTCCCTACACCTTGCCTCACCTCGATTTGCCATCCGTAACAGACACAGAAAGAGATTAGAAATGCACCTGCTAATCCAAGAAAAGAACCAAGAGGGAGGGGGGTTGCAGTGGCTCACTAAAAACCAGGTGCAGAGGGAGCTCATTAGGCACCGAGGCTCGTTAATGGGGCACTTGCTGCAGAGAGAACGAGGCTCCAGCCACAGCCCCGAGGTCAGAGCAGAAATTGCTCTGTAGTTTCCTGAAGAACCACCACACTGCTTCACCATGACACCAAAACCCAGTTTATTCAGCCCAGTTTATTTAGACAATTACATAAGACTTTGCTACTTGGATGGTTAGAGCTGGTATTTAATTAGGGGGAAAAAATATTTCTTGTTTAATAATAGAAAAACATGGCTAAAACATGGCTAAAACATCAGGGGAAAAAAAAGCAGGAGCATTACAGCAAAACTGGGAGGATGATTTGGGGATGTAATAGGAACCAGAAGCTCCAAATGGAGCCTGGCCAGATTGGCAAACATCCCCATGGAAAACCCAAAGGCTACTTTAGAAATGATGGACCGAGTCTGCCTCGGTCTGCATGGTCCAGCCATGGGTGTCTCTGGGTCCTGGGGAGCTCAGCCTCCCATGAACATGGACCACTGACTTCACTAAGAAAAGGTGCTGTTCACATTTTTGGCAGAGATTCACCGGGAAAGAAGGTTGCAAGGACCATGTGGACCTGGCCACAACCTGCCTGACTCTGAGGGAAAGGAGCAGCTTACAGCTGTATGGAGCTTCCTTCCCCAAATTCCAGGTTATCACATCCCTCTCTGCAGAAATTCACTGTGACATCTGGGCACCTTTCAGATGCTACACAAGTAACCCTAAAATTGAGCATTGGTTTGAGCTTATTAGTCATTTTTCCCAGTGAATAACCTTTAGAAAATTAGCAGAAATGTCTGCAAAATGGTTTTCAATTTTCCATTTTAAGAAGGAGAAACGATCTTTCCTTTCCTTCCCCCCCTTTTTCTTTTTTGTTTTAAATTCATAGAGCAGAGTTCTGTCATTAATGTTCTGGCTTTTTCTTTTTCACTGTAACCACCAAAAAATAGAAAGGGAGTATTAGGAAAACAGAAAATGCCAGGTTTTTGTCTTGTCAAACACTTCCCATTTCCAATCAGCTCTGGCCACCACCTGCCAATGGGACCCACATGGGGAACTCGGCCATGGTGTGACCTACAGGACATCACCCAGCCCTGAGCAGAGACTGGAAGGAGCTGGGGGTGTCATGGGGCTCCTCACACCAAATATCACCATCCCTGGTCTTCCAAGGCAGTTCAGAGCAACAAAACAGGCTGTTCCTTTGGAGTTCCCTCCAGCAGGGGATGACCAACCTGGCCAAGGATTTTTGTTTCAAGTGGATGGTGTGAAGACCCTTCCAGCTGCTATTTCTGCACGTGGAACCTCAGTCAGCCCTCACTGACACCCGAGTTAAGCCATTTCTGCCCTTCTCTCACTCAGGTGGTTAAAGCTCCCCATTTTCCACAGGATGATGGGAAGTGTCTGGCACTGTTGGGATAAGCTGAAATAAAGCAGCCACAAAGCAGAGCTGGTGCTTGTCTGCAAGAGGCAAGGAAGGCTGAAAAAGCTTTTTCTTCCTGATAAGGTTGGATTTACACCTCAAGGAGAGCTGATAGTCTGCATCATATAAGTGACCAGGACTGTAACTGTGTTTCCTCAAGGAGCAGATAAAACAAGGAAAGGCATGTTGGCTAAACACAGTGCAAAAGGTTAAGCAGAAGAGAATCTGTTAAAGCTGAGTTTACTTTTAGTCTCAGCTGATGGCAGCTCCTGAGAAGAAATCCTGGCTTGATTCCCTGCAGGAGCTGAGCATCCTCTGGCTCTGATGGCCCGAGGCATTGGCAGTGCCTTTAAGTACATGGCAAAAAACCACCTGCAAGTCCCAGGAGCCACAGGCTCCAGTCTCGGGACCATGCCATAAACCCCAAACTCACTCAACACACCAAAGGACAGTGTTGGTCCAGCAGTTGCTGATGAGTGAGCAGGGGAGGATGAAGAGGGGAAGCTTCCTGCTCATTTTGGGTCAAGAACCTGAGAGAATCAGTGCGTAACTGAATAAATTTAGAATGCAGAGAGTGCCAGGAAAAAGCGTGAGCCCCATCAGACAGCTCCTTCAGAGCTCACCACGCTTCACGGGCATCATTCCACACGGCCACTACTTTCCCATTTCCTTTTCAAACCCAATCAATCACCCTGCCCAAAGTTCATCCTTTTCTCGTTGTTCCAGCGGCAGAGTGAAAATCAAGGAAAAACCGAGGCGCCCGATTTTGGGGGAATGAGAGCCCCGGGGAGCCTCCGAGCGCCAGCGCGGTGACATGGGCTGAGCAGCTCAGTGGTGGGGGAAGGAGGAGAGCTCAGGGGGTCGCCAGACCATTCATCTTTGTTTCATTAACAGCAAGTGCACAGCACTGGTGGATACCCCCGTGTTAACACTTGTAAAAAGCAGACAGGAGTAAAAACCTTGTTAGCAAGATTCCCAGTCAATTGACCTCATCCCTCGGCGCAAAACAATAAAATGGGCTAATTTAGCCTGCAATGAAAAGCCCCACTATCTGAACTTCACAAAAGATGCACAAAGCTGTGCTGTCAAGAGCCCCATTTCTTTGATTTAAAAAGCCGCCCTGCACTGGAGCGAGCCGTGCTGGGAGGGTCGCGAGCCCTTTGTGTCCTCTCGAGTGTGTTGCCGCTAATAAATTGCACCAGGAGCTCGCTGCCCCGGCCCGGGCTGACAAAGGGGCAGCCAGCCCCCTGCTCCCCTTCCTCACTCAAGTGTCTATTTGTTCCCCTGTTACACAAACCACCCAAAGCCTGTCTCCTTCCCGTGTCAGCATCTGCTTTTTGCGGCGGAGATAACGAAGATACCGTTAATTCACACGGCGGGTTTTCCAGGGAGCCTTTGTAAGAGGGAGAACTTACAACTGCACCAATAAAGTAATTTAAAGACTTTACCAGCCAAATCATTTTAAGCCTTATTTTCAAGCAAAGAGGGATCTAACTCTCTGGTCACTAATGCTCTGGTGTTGCTCTGAAGGAGAAGTCGCCAGCACAGTGTCCTTCACCCTCAGCCACCTGCACTAGTGGGTAAAGTTCTCTCTTGGCACATGAATGAGTTGGCAAAAGTTCTCTCTTGGGCACATCTGGACACTCAGGGCTCAAGAAAGTCCTCCAGTAACTGGGGTAGTTTGTAGTGTGCAAAGGCAAAGCACAGTTGTGGCTTGTGCCCCCTCCTCTGCCAGCACAGTGAGACCCCAAAAGTCAGAGGTAGGATCAGTGCTCAGAGCACCTCTGAGCATCATCCCAGAGTCCCTTGTTAAAACTCAGTTGCTCCAGAAAAGAAGCCAAGCTGCAGCAATGGAGTCAGACAAAGCCTCATCATCCCCATCAGTCCCTGTACCTGTGTACAAACCACAGCTGTGCTTTGCTGGTTCAACAAAAAATTTCAAGTGGAGAATAAAAAGCTCAATTTTTTTTTTTGCCTGAAAATAACCACTATTTCATCCATCAGAAGAGCTAGCTTTTAAAAAAGGGGAATAAATCACATTTCGACCTTTATTCCTAGAGCTTCTTGTGAAGAGGAAGAGGCAGGACAGCACATTTGTGAAAATGATTGTGAACTGTGAGGCTTTTATTTGCTCCACCAAACAGATGTAAGTGCTGACTGTCAGGACCAGTAAGAATCTGTCTGACATTTATGGTAAAGCCATTTATGCCTGATGACTCATTTGCTTTATGGATTAAGTTCCATCAAGCCAGTTTAATTCAGCTCCCCAGCCAGCTCCCAGACAAGACTGGAAAAGCTCTTTCTGGAGCGTTTTTTAACACTTATTCTATATGCGTGCAAAAAATGTCACATCAATTCCAATGACATCAACTGCAGTAACTTGGAGAAATCATTGTGGTTCAACAAAAATCAAAAAAAAACCCAAAAAAACAGCTGGCCTGGATAATCAGAGTGACTTCATCTGGCATTGGCAGCAGCTCCATAAATACTGGGATTCTTCAGGGTTCTCACTGCAATGCACTGATAATTAACTGGACTGTTGGTTTAGTGCATTACCCAAAAGTCTGAGAGATGGCATCCCTAAGAATAAAGGCAGCTTGATGTGCTTTTCTAAACTCCTGCATTTAAATTGGATAAACACAGGCCTGGGATCTACAACTGTATCAAAAAAGTCTACAAAATTTTTGGAAGTAACTGAGATATTGCTGAGTTTTATTATAAAAAACTCACTGGTTCCAAAAACCCAAACCCAGGCTGAAGAGTGGCAGAGGTTCAATGCAGCTCTATGATGAAGTGAAAGCTCAGAGAGCTTCCAAAGTGAGCTTCCAAAAAACCTAATCCCTGTCTCAGAGACAGCCTGCCAGCCCTCAGATGTTCCACTTTATAAAACCAGTCAGCAGCACTTGCCCAGGGATGCTCACTGCTACAGACACAGCAGCTGCCCTGCTCCAGGACTCCAAGCAGGTTGGAATAAAAGTGGTGTTGGAGACTTCAGGGAAGAAGGAAAACAAGGGGGGACCCGGGACTCAGTGTGCTCCCAGTTCTGTCATAGTGAGATCCCAACAGTCAGAGGTATTTTAAGTGCTCAGAGCATCTCTGCATCCTTTGCTGTACTGGTTTCATCCCAGAATCCCTCATTAAAGCACAGCTGCTCCAGAAAAAGAAGCCCAGCTGCAGCACTGGGGTCAAATGAAGCCTCATCAGTGCCCACCAGTCCCTGTACCTGCAGCCTGAGCCCCTCCTGCTGTCCAGCCACAAACAGGAACGGTAGTTTTGTGCTCCAAAGTGAGAAGGCAATTGTTCAAAGGCTGGCTGAATAACAAAAAAAAAAAAAAAAAAAGGCTTGACTCAGATGCAGTCATGAGTCAGCTCCGAATCCTTGGTGGTTTGGAGGAGTCCAGCCGGATGTTTGTGTCCCTGTCCCGCACAGAGGGGCTGCGGGATCGGCCGGGGCAGCTTTGCTGTGAGGCCTCTGCTATTTCCCCTCCTGGGCTCCAGTTACCACAAGAACAGCTCCTGCTGGCTTTTGGCACTCAGAGAGGAGCCTCTTCTGAGCCTTCTTTAGCAAAAACAGGTTTAATTAAGCAGAACGGGGATAGAAGTTTTACTAGAACTAAATATGGCTTCAAAGAAAAACCCTCTCAAGCAAGGGCTGATAAAGGTTTCTCTTTCCCATGGATCTCCATCTGGGGACCCCAAGAAACCCCCTCTGACCACACATCAGCCCAGTCCTGCATCCCCACCCCCGGATCAGCCATGAGCATTTCTGATATTAGACTTGCAGAACACACAGTAATTATTTGGACAACACACAAGCCTCTTTCCCTGACCACAGCAACAAGAAGAAAATAAGCCCTTTGGCTCAGTGGTAATTAACCTCCCCAGTAATTTTTCAACCTTTTTATTTTACAATCCCAGGGAGGAACCCAATGTCCTATCAAATGAGAGTCCACTAAATTGCTGCTAGTCCCAGCTGCTGGACTTGAAGGAGTGAGGCAGGGAAGTGCTGTCCCCTCCTCTTCCTCTTCCCTGAACCCTGGGAATCTCCAAGCTGTCCCCAACACCCAGCCCTGCTCCAACAGATGGGCAACACCACATCATGCTTCCTCCATCCATAACTGCTGGATCCCTGCATCAGCACCCTCATGGCTGTTTCTTAAAATTAGGAGGCTTTTTGGAGCAAAGGGCTGCATTTCCTCCGTGCTTTCAGAGACCACAGCACGCTGTAGGTCTGTCTGTGTGATATCACAACACAATTGTGGAGCAGTTTAGCAAGGACTCCTTATTGGAAGGGAAGGACAGGCAATTCCCTGAGAGGAGAACAAAAGCCAGATGGCTCTGCTAATTCTGGAAAGCTCTCCTGAAGAAGCTGTCACTCTGCCAGTACCCAAATACCAGTCAAGGACTCAAGTCATTAGCAGAGCAGAAGACACTAGTACGGGGTTTATTTCCAGGTGTCTACTTCCCACCCAGCCCTGATAACCCCACTGTAAATAACCCCCTGCCCTAATGCAAACATTCCCCAGCAGCAGCCACAGACACCGGCACGACACCGAGCACCCTCTGCACTCACTGGAGCAAAAGTGAAGCCAGAGCTTATGCCCAAGTCCTTCTTTGTTTGTGAACACAGAGCTAATTCCCAAAGACAACATACACAGTATTCCCCAGCAGTCTGGATTATTTACACTGCAGTGCTTTACAGGATCCAGCCACTGCTCCAGCTTCCCATCCTCAGCGGGTGAAAGATTTTCTTGCCTTTCCGAGTGGCTGAGTTTGTCAAACCCGTTAATCATGGCTGACTCCTTCCTGCCACTCATTCCCTGGAATCCTCACCAAATCCTGACAGCCCAGAGCCCCTTTGCTCTCTGCAGTCCCTGTAAGAGCTCTAGAGCCACCCCTTCTCCTCAGCCCTCTGCCACCCTGCTCTGCTCCACTTCACGTCACATCCTGCCCTGAGAGCTTCTCGTGCAGGGACCAGCAATGCCATGGAGAAAAAAAAGAGGGACAGAATGCAAAAGCCTGACCAAGCTCAAATGGACATTTAATGATGGGGCAAGAGCCCAAGCCAAGCTCCAAATTCCCCACACGTTCTCCCTGCCCCAGCTCCCCATCCCTTCACTGCCAACGCTGATTCATCCCCAGGCACTTCGCCTAATTGAAGCCTCCATCCTTTCAGAAGACACATCTAATCACCAGTTTAAAGATCCCCAAAAGCTCTGGGGCTGCTTTATGCTCTGAGATAATTGTATTTCACCTTAGTCAACCTTGGCCCTGCCTGACTGAGGGGCTGCAGTGCTCAGATGAAGCATCACATGCACATCTCAGAGGCTCACCCTGTGTCTCCCACTGCGATCCATAAAGGAGCGTTGCTTCCAGTGGACAATCCATCTTTCCTAGCTAAATGCCAGTGCCTAGACCTTGGAGGACAGTTTTTGTTCAAGAACTTACCAAATGAGTGGAAAAACCCAGCTAAGGCAAATTAGCAACCTGCCACTTAATTAGGATCCAGCAACTTCGGGGACACAGGGCAGAGAGACAAACAATCCTGGAGACAGAGGCAGCTCAGAAAGCAGGTGGTGTTGGCAGAAGCACAGAAAGCATCAGACCTACAAAGTATTTACTGCAAGGCCATCCTAGCAATGCATTTCTCCAGGGGTTTTGCTTCCAGGCTGGAGAAGGCACTGTGGGAACAGCAGCTCTGCCCCACGCAGTCCCTCCAGCCTGGCATGGATGGGGCAGTGCCAGGCTGCCTCAGAGCCACAGGTGCTGGTGTCAAGGGGGATTTTCTCCAGAAAATGGGAAAATTTAAGCTAAGGAAAAAAAAAAAACAACCAGGAAAAACTGGACTGTGGTTTAAGTCTCCTGTCCTTACAATGAGGAGTATCCTGGGTCAGGCAGTGTTCCTCACACCCACATATCCCGGGATGTGTCCAGCTTCCCCTTGACTCATGTCTGGAGCTGCAAAACCCCAGACACGGGCTGTGTGCTCCACTGCAGAGCAAACACTTCCAATATCTGCTGCAGCTCATTACCCCAGGGAGCAGGACCCACCCAGAGGAGAAATGACTGCTCAGCTTCTGTTTATCCTCACATCTCCCTGCAGGCAGCCTGACATCAGCCACCCCGAGCGTGGGGGCATCATCATCATCACCACACACTGGAGTCCTTTGGAACAAAATATTTGCAAGCTCTGATTTTCCCTTCCACTTCAAGCTCTCTGCTCACCCAGGTCCCTCTTAGAACCACTGCTGTCCATGGATTTGTCTGCATTCCTCCTCTTTTGAGCGAGCACAAACACCACAGCCTCTTCTATGGGACAGAAAGGTATGTCCAGGGCAAAGCAGCCAAAAAGTTGGGACTGCAGGAAAGGGAAAAGGCAGCCAAGGTGCCTTAAAAAAACAAAGCAAGTACAAAGACCTGCTGAAAACACCCAGAGACAGATATCCTTAAATCAACAACCGTCATGCTCAGACACTCTGCTGGCTATTTTTATATATTTATGTCTGTTAAACAAACCACAAGCTATCTACGAGGATTTTTGGGTGCAAAACAATCAGTTATGGACATGAAAAGCAGGATGGGGTTGAATGGCTCGCCCTGCCCTGCAGCCTCAGCCTGGAAGGACAGACAGACTGGGAGAGGGGCTGCACAGACTGGTGTGACAAAAGGCTGCTTTATATTCACTCCTTCTCTATAGCCTGGCCAAGCACTGTGGTAACACAGGCAAAAATAATACGAGAGGTTTCTGCAGCTATTTTGCAAAGAGGGGAAAAATAATTGTACAGTTGAGGTTTTTAAAGGGGGAAAAAAAAGAAAGAAAGAAAGAAAAGAAGAACCCCCTGACAGTCCCACCTCTCTCCACCCCAATAAAGAGAGAACATTACTCTCAAATTTCACTTGCCTATTGTAAGGCGAGTCTTTATATTTGCAAAATGAGTATTTTTAAACTTTTGCTTTTAATTGTGTGCTCTGAGCAGATGGTCTGAACCCCCCCAGCAGATTAGAAACATATGTGAAGAACAAGGAATCTGAACCACAGGTTTTTATTAAACTGCCTGACTTTTAGTTCAAATTTCATCACGCTGAAGTAAATATTTTCTCTCTAAAGCAGCAGCTGCATGGTAGGTTACCCATAAGAGATGTTTTGTGTATGTACACATACACACATGTAGCTGCCTATACCTGCATGTCCCCTGCTTGCTGAGAAACATTACAGATGTCACTGTGACATCTTGTGAGGATGAAGAATTGCTGGCCAGGGCTTGGAGCAACCTGGTCTAGAGGAAGGTGTCCTTGTCCATGGCAGGGAGTTGGAACCAGATTATCATCCAGGTCCCTTCCAACCCAAACCCTTCTATGATTCTATGAAGAATTGCATCCCCTACAGCAGGGGCCATCCTTAGCTGACACTCTTCTCCTGAGAAACCATTTACAGGTCTCCTGCAGTGACACCTTCCCCAGGAGCAGGAAAGGGGACAGGAGCTCCTTGGCTCACTGGGACTGAGCCACCAGAGGTTCTCACAGCCACAGGATGGAAACTTTGCAATGGATCTATCTAGAACATGCTACTAACCAGGCTTGACTGGAAGGAATAACTCCTCTGCTGGCTGGGCAAAGGTGTCCCTTCTATTTCAGGGGAAAATTAAAAAAAAAGAAAAAAGGTAAAAAACCTGACTGCAGAGAACCCTTCCAAGGTGACTCAGTTTTTTTTGGCTGCTCCAAAACTCCCATGAACATGGTAAATAGTCTGACTTTCTTTTCCCCTCTCCAGTTTTGACTGAAAAGTAGGAAACTCAATTCTGAGAAGAGCTGGAATGAGAGAAAAGCAGGTTGAGACTCTGCAGGCAGGGCCAGCTTGGCAGGAGGACTTGGCACACTCCCACCAGCTCCCAGGGAATGTGTGAGATGTTCAGGTCAGACCTGGTGTAGGTCCTTAGCAGACCTGCTCTGGGGATGGGGGATCTTAACTGTGGCCTCCAGTCAGAACCAGTTCTTGCATTTTTTGCCAGCACAAGGAACTGGATCTCTCCCTGCAGGGAGAGGAAATATTTGGAGAAGAGCTGCTGTGGGCATATGCCAGAGGGAAACACCTTCACCAGAGGAACAACACAACTCTGTGATTACAACTGCTAGTACCTAAATATTCACCCCATGGATACCAGAGCAACCACAGGGAGAGTTGTTTAATTTGAAGGTTTAAGCTAACACATGAGGAAGCATTCTCCTCTAACGAATTCATTAGGACAGCAATGCACTTTTTTGGCTGGTTTCCCCCCAAAACCAAGCCCTGTGTGATCTCTTCGTGCAGCCACAGGTGTGTCCATCTATCCCAATATCTCTTGGATCTGATACCTGATTTCAATCACTTTTGACAGAAGGAAAAAAGGCTCGAGATAATTAAAGTGCTATAAATGTCATGGAAACAGGCAACTCAGTAAAATCCATCATCCAAGTGCATTGTCTGGGGAGGCTCTGCTGTGAGTTCACATCCCTGCAGACACAGGCATGCACAGAACTCATCTCTTTAATGTTCCTGCCATAAGTTGAAGCAACCACGAGACACAAATTAGAAGGAACCTAGACCTGACTAATCTCAAAGCATCCCTGAGATTCCCAATTCCCGCAGCGACTGCAAAAAGATGAAGCTGAAACACCACAAAATAAGCAGGTTTTCTTGCATCCATTCCCATACATGGAAAACACTCTCTTCTCCTCAATTTTCCAGACACGAGAAGAATGGAGAAGGAAAGTGAGCAGCTCCAGGTCTCAGCTCAGCCAGCTGCCCTTCCCAAAGGAATTTCATGGGACACAGCAGAGCCCAAGGGTTTGTTGATACCTGCCATCAGATGCTGGCCATGCTCAGACTGGCACTGCCACCCAGGCAACCTCAGAGGAGCCTTTATCCAAGGACAGCAGCTGATCCATCTGCACAACACGCTTGTAATTGTTACTGGCTCTTCAAACACCCCAGGATCAAACCCTTGGAGCTATTTTTTTCCTCTATGACCACACAGCAGCCCGTCCCTCTGTGATTTCTGCCTTCAAACTCCTCATTTGGTAGCTTAAAATCAGCATTTATGTCATGCTCCACACAAATTACAGCCTTGAGCCCTAAGAATAGAGGCCCCACAATCACCATGTGCTGTGTTGTCACTGCTTTTACATCCAGACCTTTATAGAGTGGTCACTTAAACAGCTGGGTTCTTTCTCCCCCCCCTCCAGATTATAAATGCTTAGTGGAAATCTATAGGATAACTTTGAAAGGAATGCTTTAAAACCTGTTCAAAACTTGTACCACCAAGTTCACAGGTATTTTTCAATCGAGGCACCCACCATCTGTTTACAATATTAATACCACCCGCTGAGAGTGACTTCAGAGCACGAGATTACTCAAACCCCCAAAATCTATCCCTCAGATATCTCTCCAGAATTCAAACACGCTTTTCTTTTTGCCCTTTCTTTGGGTAATTCTCTATTCCAAAGCATTCATAAAGCCACCAATGTGAATAACCCCACAGCAGCAGTTTTTCCAGCAGTTCTTCCCAATTGTTTTCCAATAGGAGCTGATTTGGCTCAGGTACATTCACACGGTGTGGTTTTGTTCCCTAATTGAAGCATCAAGTCAGATTATGCTTCTGAAACCTCACAAGCGGCAAATTAGACTATTCACAAAAAAATCTCTTTATACTTGCTCAGAAAGTTGGCTTCCCTGGATATGCTTAAGCAGGGTGGCTCAGGAGGCACCTGGAAATGGGATTTAGCAAGTTAGATAGTCAAGAAAAGAAATTTTTCATGCAAGGGCAAGGCAATGGGACAGTGTGACATGGTGGTGCTGTCCCTGAGAACCACCCCGAGTGTCCTGTGTGCCAGCAAGGCTCAGACCCATGGACAGCATCCCACAGAACTCATTCAGACCCTCTGGAAAGCTGTATTAACTCATGGCATGCACACTGTGGGAGGCATTTACAGAAAGGGGGGATAGGGTCAGCCTGACCTTCAGTGTCCAGCATGGAAATTAAAAAGGAAAAGAAAAATCCCACAAAAGCCCAGCCCAGGCCTCTGAGAAATGAATGGGGCAAAATGAATGGATGTCATTGTCTGTCCTGCTCTGTCAGCCCTTTAACTAGCAGTTAATAATGCTGAGAGAGTGAGAAGATGAACCCATAAGCAATTTTGAAATAATCCCCTCATTTTGCGTCCCGTGTATTCCGAATAACGCCGCCTTTCTGCAGCACACACTCAATCCCCTGCGCTCCATAGGACACGCTCAAAAAACATATTTTCTCCATTTTCCTCGCTGTATTCATTAGGAATCCCTGGAAGAAACCCAAGGCCCCATTTCCCCTTGTCCTCCACTGCTCTCTGAGCACCAGGTAGCCCAAGCACAACCACTGCCACCACTCTCGGGGTCCCAGTTGTCACCTGCTGAAGGTCATCCCCTGCTGCAGCAGGGCCTGAGCAGCCCAACAGCCTGGCTGGTGTCCCCATCCGCAGTCCAGGGACCAGCTCTGGGCAGTGCCCTGTTATCCAGGCTATCTTTCCCAAACAAGGAAATTGCAGTTTTCCTTGGAGAGGCGATGCAGAGCGGAGGGGAATATGCAGTCTCTGAAAACTCCACGTAATCCCAAATTAGAGGCTGCAGGGCTACCAAAGGCCGACCAGCCTTCAACTTTTCTTCTTGTGGTCATGCAGACCTGACCACATACTCAAATTCCCTATTTTCTTTGCCATTCCATCGAGTGCTGCACTTCTCCCCATCCAACCTCACCTCCCGGTGTCACCGAGGGCCCATCACGCCGTTCCAAGTTTCCCCTCTCCCTCCAAATCAAATAATCCTCTAATAACCGAGCTAAAGGGCTGGCTTTTTCCTACAGGGGTTATTTTTCAATGACATATGTGTGAACCGTGAAGGGATAGTTTAAAACCCGATTCTCCCTCCTTACAAGCACATCACACCCGTCGCTCCTTTGCGTCCCCCCCGCTCCGCGCCGAACGCCGCCGCTTCCTGGCTCCGGTTTCATATTGATTTATTCCCCTTTCCTATGTGGAAAATTAGGAACCAGATCAGCTCCTGCTGGCTGTGCCGCCCACGTGAAGATGGATACACCAGTGGATTGTAAGGGGGACTCTCTCACAGTGGAAAATATGTAGTAAAGCAAAGCCCTTGGCTTGAGTTGCAGCTGGAGCTGCGCTGAGCCCGAGTGGAGGCAGTTGCTCAGCTTTTAACCAGCCCTGTGTAAACAGGGTCACAGTGTCTGCCTGGGAGGTGTTGGTCCCACTGACCCAGAGAGCTCTGGGCTTCATTCCCACCTCTGGCTCCAAGGGAGATGGGAGATGCAAAGCAAAAGAGAGGGTTTGGGGAAGGTGATGAACGGGAGACTTGAGGGGCAGCTGGTCTTTGCACAGAAAAGGAGGTGACAGGAAAGAAATCCTATTTAAGGTCATAGAATGGCTTGGGTGGGAAAGGACCTTAAAGCTCATACTGTTCCAACTCCTGCCATGGGCAGGGACACATTCCACTAGTCCAGCTTGCTCCAACCTGACCTTGGACACTTCCAGGGATGGGGCAACCTATTCCAGGGCCTCACCAATCTCTCAGGGAAGAATTTCTTCCTAATATCTGATCTAAACCTGCTCTCTGTCAGTTTGAAACCATTCCCTCTTGTCCTGTCACTCCAGGTGCTTGTCACAAGTCTCTCTCCACCTTTCTTGTTGGCTCCCTTGAGGTACTGAGAGGCCCTAGTTAAGTCACCCCAAAACCTTCTCTTCTCCAGGTAGAACATCTCCAATTCTGTCAAACTTTCCTCACAGGAGAGGTGCTCCAACCCTCTAATTATCTTTGTGGCTTCCTTTGGACTCATCCCAACAGGTTGATGCCCTTCCTGTGCTGGGGACCTCAGATCTCCATCAAACTTCTTGCCACGGTCATTTGTGATGGTCAAAGAGCAGCTGCATTTCACAGCTCCATCAGACAGCTCACACCACTGCTACAGGGCAGGAAGAGCAACCAGGGGCAGCCTCACACTGCTACTCTGTGGATTTCCCATGATTTCCCCTTCCCAAACTCCAGGACAAAACCCCAGGTGAGCCCTCAGACAGCTCCAAAGCCCACAGCTCCTGCTGGAACTCCTCAGCCTCCCCTGGTCTGGGCTCACTTCCATTGCCAAAGGGTGGTCCTTTGCTTCTAGCAGCACATCAGGGCTTCCTGCTCCCATCCCACAGCAGCTGGAGTTCTTCTGAAAACTTGCTTTTATTCCATTTTTCTTTTCATAGCCAAATTATTCTGGAAGTGGAGCTGCCGCTTTCTCGGCCCCACAGACAGGATTTCCACCCCCGACTGCCACAACCCCAAGATCCACCCTGAAGTTTCCTCCTCAGCCCTCCACACCAAGGTGGCTCAGGATCAAGGGGTTTATGTGCACAGAGGCTTTTCATCATGACTTGGAATGTTTTCTGCCCCAGGAGGTGAATACAGGATCCAGGTTTCATGGATTAAAGGGAACAGGGGGGAAAATAGACCTGGCTGCCAAAGTTATCTCAGGATATAAGTGGGATTACATGCTTAGGTGTGGGGGTATCTGCTGACACTCTCACAATTTAACTTAACACCAAATTTTGGTTGGAAAAGTATTTTCCTGCGTTAGGCTGGCGACAATCACCAAACCATGGAACACCGAGCAGGACACATCTGGTGGGACCACCCAAGAAGGAGCTTTTGTGCAGGTTCCTATTGCTAATTGCCACCACTTCTGGAAATTTGGCTGCTCAGGAAAGAGTTGAAAATGGAAAGCTGAGCTAGTGTGCAACACCTCTTGTCCATACATCTTTCTCCCTCTTCCTCTGGGAAACTACAATGTCTCCTTTGATGATGTTTTCATACTCCAGTTTTTTCAATTATGTTTCAATAGTGCTAATTGTCCATGAAAAATTAATTGGGTTTTATTTGTTCCTGCACAAGAATCTCCGTGCAGCATCTGCCATCTCAAATGCAAGCATTCAAAACAAATCTTGCCTTGGAGTTGGACTTTTATGATCCTTGATGGGTCCCCTTCCAAGTCAGGATATCCTGTGATTTTTTTTTTTTTTCAAGCACAAAATCTGTGTAGTTCCGTCACAAAGCTAATTTGGAACTACCCAAACTTTTCATCCCAAGAAAGGGAGCTGGGTTTGAACACCCTACAGCCTGAAGAGCAGATGTGAAGTTCAGCCCAGAAATATGGTTTTCCATTAAGGAACAAGAATGGATGCAGCCAGAGGTAGCTGAGCATCACAGCTCAGATTTCACTACTCTGAGCAGCAGGGCCTGGAAGAGGGTAAACACAAATTGCAGATAAATTTGCTTATGCAAGGCATCAAAGCCTCAGGAAAACCTCACTGTGTTTGCAGACATTCCAGAGGAGAGAACAGTGCACAAAAGTAATATTCAGCACCAGTTCTCTCATCTCCCCACACATTTCACTTCAGTGGCCAGAGCACTGTTTGTTCAAACAGGTTTGACCTCCCGAACCCCCGCCAGAGTGTGGCTACGTGTGCAGAACAATGAGCCCACGGTTAGAGGCTTTTTTCCGTGTTCTTGCAGGGAATAGAAAACACACATCCACACAAACACACTGGCCCCATCCAATCTTCTGCACAACTCATTAGGAATACCCTCTTCCAGCTCCCGTCCCCAGGGTGATGTATTTATTGTGAACATACACATTCGATCCCGCTCGGCTCCGTCGGAGCGAGCAGTCCACCTGCACACTGGGGATGTCTGGAGCGGGTTAGGATTTTCCTTTGGGTTTTGGCAGCCAGCCCAGACTGCCTCAAAAATAAAATAAAAAAAAGAAAAAAAAAAAAAAAAAAAAAAAAAAAAAAAAGAAATAGAAATACCTCACCATGTGCAAGGAACATGTGTTTCATTTGTTCGTACCTAAGTGACGAGGGAATGGGTTGAACACAAAGTCAACTAAGAGGTTTCTAGGTTTGGATGGTCTTTTCTCTGCTGGGTTTAGCCTGCCCTTGCTGCAGGGAGAGGTTACGTGAAGAAAAACTTTGCTCAGAGAAGTGCAGACTGCAAACTGTGCGAACAATAGCAATAAAGACCTACATTTCAGAGAAACATCAGCTTCAGCACCACCAGGTCCACAAGGACACAAACCCACCTCCCTGCATGACCAGCTTTACAGAGCTTGGTGCTCACCATCCTCTTCCTCACACTGCCATGAGTTTGGCTCAGATGAGCCTTTACTTCCTATCAGTTCACTGCAACAATGCAAATCAATCGAGCTGTTTGTGTATAGAAGAGGATTTTTTCCTATTCAGAGGCTTCTGTTCCAGAAATTCACTTTTATACAAATAAGACTAATTGGTGAGTCACCTCCCACATAGAACAAGGTTCCCAAATTAGCAGGGAAGGGGAAACATGCCCTGGTTTGGGTTGGGGACACGCTGTCATGCTCTGCTCTCAGTAAGCTCTTTTCCATGTTGCACAGCCACACTGCCAATAAAGTTCAGCTGGAAACTTCTCCCCAAGAGCACGAGGATTTGGCTTTTCCTCCCTGCTCAAGCTGAGGAGAGTCATCTTTCCCAAATGCTTCCATTTGCTCTCCTTTCAGTGCCTTTCCAAGACACACCAAGTCCCCTTGTGGTGCCTTTTCTGCTCCTGAAGCCTCGTCCTTCTCCCTGCAGACACCCCTGTCCACAGCAGCACTGCAAACCTTGGCATGATGTCACCAGAGAGGAGCAGGTTTCCAGCATTACATCACCCTGTCTGGGCTCAGCAATCAGCCTCCTGCTCCTCAGAGTTTCCATGGAAGAAACTGAGCCCCCTCCTCCTTCCTCCCACTGTCCAAGGGGGGGAAGCGAAGCAAAAACGAAGCCATCAGCTGGAAGAGTAATGACCCTACACCTGAGAGCATCCATCACCTCTAACGAGCCTGCCTGGCCCTCTGCCTGCCACCTTTTAAACACAGAGCTCTGCCAAGCCAGACACAACCCTGCTCCCCAAACCCCACGGTCCCCGTGCTGGGTGGAAACTGCTTTGCAGGATGAGCTTTGCCTTCCAGAGGTCACTCAGTTTTCCTCCTTAGCAGGTTCAGCTGATTACCTCACTCTGAAGGAGGTACCCCAGGCCAGGGAAAACTGGGAAAAAACCTGCCTGACCCCACCATGCCATGGCCTAAGACAGCAGGGATGGGGAGCCCTGCAGGGGACAGCTCAGCATCCCTCCCCGTGGCAGTTCCCCCCAGTGTCCTTGCCAAGCCCTCCAAAATGGAAAACACTCCTCCAAACCAACTTACCTACAGGGGTCCCTGGTAAGGCAACCAGCAGGCTCCAAAGTGTCTGTTTGAACCGTAATAATAAAAAAAATAATTGTGGATTTTCCCCTTTGGTGGCTGCTGGAGTCACGGCCCATCACAGCTGCTGTGACCACGGTCCAGGAGCAGGCAGGGAAGTCAGTGGTCCCTCAGGCAGGGATGAGGTCCCACATCCTCCACCAGCGACTCAGAGAACATTAATTCTGGATTTTCATTTCCGTGTCCTCAGCATTCACCATGTTTTGCTCACAGAACTGTGAGGAGAGACATCTCTACAAGAAACTGCTCTTGGTTGGAGGTTTTCTCCCATTCACAGACACCAGCAGAGCGAAGCATCAATTGAAAAGCCCTTACAATGACATCAAAAGGACTAAATTCCCTTTCTAGACAGACAATCCACACCAGCACTGAGGTCAGGGTGGGCAGCCAAGCACACACAGCTATTCCACACCGCCAGACTTCCTGGGATTCTGCTGTCTCCCCATCTCCTTCCATGCAGAATCCTTTTGTCTCCTCTGCTGGACACAGGGAATATGAAGTGCTGTGGATAATCACAGTCACCACCTCAGGTGAGGTCAGGAGGAAATAAGGACCATGAGGGGTTAAGAGACACCCACTGCCTCAAAGGTAACTCTCAACAGCACCATCCTGAGGCAAAACCTGAGTGGGATCACGGAATCCCAAACTGGTTTGGTCTGGAAGGGACCTTAAAGCTCGTCTCATTCCACTCCCACACCACGGGTAGACACACCTTCCACCCCAGCAGGGTCCTCCTGTAAGACTGGGCTTTAGTTCTGGGCAAACTCTAAGAAGCTCTAAGACCCTGCAGCTTCCTAAGCTGATGTGTAACTTGGCAATATTAAAAGATAAATGATGGACTGAATGACTGCTAAACATCGATAAAAGCACTTTTATGATCTGTTTGAACAATAAAGTGCTTTGTAAGCTATCAGAGGCCTGGAGGTATTTGATACCAGCAAACTGCACTAATTATCCACACAGGCCAAGGCAGTTTCTTTTACAGTTTATGGAATTTAGCACTAACAAAAAAAAACCCAAATCAAGGAACCAACCAAAAATAATAATAATAAAAAAGTTAGAAACATTAAATATGTGTATTTTGTAATCATGACTAATAAGGCTCCATCATTACAGGCAACCCTGACCCAGTCACCAAGCTTGACTGCAGGCCAGATGGCCAAACCCCAATTACCCAGCAAATCTAAATGAAAAGCAAGAGTTTCACCAAAGTGTATGCAAACAGTTCAGCTGATGTTTCCACCCCAGCTCTCACTTTCCCTGCTGGCACCTGACAGCTACAGGTCAGATAAAACGGTGTCAGTTTAGGGTTGAAATGAAACCACCTTAAGCACAGCCTAACTTTTACAAGTTGCTTTGCAATTCTTATTCTGGAGCAGGTCCTGCCCCTCCCTCGATGCAGACACGCTGATAAAACCAGATGACGTCCCTGGGCACCCGTGTAAGACGATGCTCTGTCTGAGACGTTGCCAGCTGGGGCCAAACATCACGTTTGGGTTTTGATTAGACTGACTCCATGGCCTGGACTCCAGCACAAAAACCTCACCGTTAATTGCAAACCCATCCAGAGGCATAACCTTCAATAATTGTGGACGTTTTCTAGGCAGCTTTGCTCTCCTGGAAGAGCAGAGTGCTGTGATTTAATCCATATGTCTCAAGTGCACCATTTTGCTTAAAGAGGATCCTTAAAAAAAAAAAAAAAAAAAAAAAAAAAAAAAAAAAAAAAGCAGAAGAAATGACGAGAAAACCAGCAAGCAAATGGAGAATTATTAGGAGACTGGGGAAAGCTACAGACATCTTCAATAAAGAAGCCTAAATGCTGGCTCAGGATGTTTTATTTTCCATCATCTCACACCATGGTATATGCTGGTGGTGTAAAACATCGACTCTTTGCACTCCCTGAAAGACTCCACAGCAAAGGAGGTGAAATCAGATTTGGCAGGCCCAGGAAAGCAGGCAGCCAGCACTGTAAATTAGCTTCTTTCAGCAGTCTGCCAAGGTAGGGAAAACAAACAGGAACGTGTATCTGTGCTGCATCCCGACAGAGAAATCCAGGTTAGCAAAAAAAACCCAATTTTTAAAAACGCCTTCTGAAGGTTAACAAAAACTTAATAAACCAGAGCTTTGCCCAGTTCCTTCCTAACCCTCTGGGCTAAGCCAGATCTTGCAGAACACGATGGGTCCAGTGCTGAGCTCGTGAAAAGCCTCACTGAGCTCAGTGGTTCCTCTGGTTTAAAGATCACAGAATCATTTAGGTTGGAAAAGACCTCCAAGATCATCAAGTCCAACCTTTGACCGATTCCCACCTTGTCAACTAGACCAGAGCCCTGAGTGCCACGTCCAGTTTTTTCTTAAGTACTTCCTAGGATAGTGACTCCACCACCTGCCTGGGCAGCCCCTTCCAGTGCCTGGCCATCCTTTCCCTGAAGAAATTCTTCCTGAATTGGGAACCTTCTTGCTTCTCCTGTGAATAAACAAATAACTGCCTCAAAGAGGAGACTCCTAAACTTCTCCATCTTTACCAGAAAATACCATAAAATGCACCTGTGTGTATAAGAACCTGTTTTCATTTCTACACCTTTCACTAAAACAAAAGCTGTTGATCCAATCTCAGAGGTGTCTGAGAAAAATAACCTACAGAAACTTAAAAAATAAGAGCACTTTCCAGACACGAAAATGCTACAGCCAAGAGCATGGGAAGGGAAGGAGAAAGCCCTGACGATAGTGAAATGAAATCTGGGATTATCAACCACAGTGATAATTGTTTTTTAAGTGTAAACAAGGCAGAAGATGAAAAGAGAGTTGGCATTTCAACCCAAGAGCAACAGAGCACCTGAACGGCCCCAATGTCTCAGCTGAGAGCATTGATGCTTCTATTCTGCTTTGTCTTGTTGTGCCTTGAAACACTCAACAGCCCTAAGAGCACCTCTGGCTCCCTGCCCGGCCTTTCTGGCTCTCCCCGGCCCAAATTGCTTTCCCTCCATTTCTGATGTCTTGATTTCACTCGTGGTCATCAAAAAAAAAAAACAAAACACAAAGGAGGAAACAAAATAAAAAGCAGAATCCTTTCAGCATCATCCAACACCCACACACACACAGTGTGCCACAGCTCATCCCAGGACAGGCTCTGGCTCAAGGGACAGCAAATACTTTGTCAGCCCCTCGTGGTTTAGCAGAACAGTGTCCACAGGTGTCCCAGACCCTCTCCCTTTGCACCTTGTTTGGCAGGATCAGAGGAAACCCTCAGTGTTACAGCACCAACTAGACCAATGAGACACGGTTATGGTGCTCAGCTGGACAAAATAAGCTCCTCTTGTCTCTCTAGAGGAGCCAAGAGAGAAGGACATAAACCTTAAAAAGCAATCTACACATGCACTGAGCTCTTCCACTTATGGGGAAACTCATTTCATCTACTCCAGACACTGCTGCAAACCAAAGTTATTTCCAGAGTTACCTTGTGGGACAATCCTACAAAATTTTAAACAGGTGAACCAAAGATGATTTGCATCAAATGTACTCACTCATTACTAGGGTGTCATCAGCAGTTTTGCCAAAGTCTACTCATTTTTTTACCAATGTCCCCATCACAATTTAGTGATGCCAGCTCTAGCTCTGGAGCCAGGGGCTCTACAGCGCTTTTATCAGCATACAATAGCCTTTTCCTGGCAGATCAGAAGACAAAATGGGATATCCAGCAGAAATATGACATAGCAAGGTCTGAACAAACTTCATTTTGCTCATCAGCCCATCACTGAAATGCTGGTCTGGAGTAACACTGAGCAGTAAAACAAGGCTGGGCACTCACTGCTGCAGAAACCAAACTTCTTATACGAGATGTTTTTAAACACCATCACAAAGGGGTTAAGTCCACCTAATCCAGGCCAGAAATGGTAAAATTTACCTGCCACAGCTATTGTACAGCAATTCCTATGCATAAAGATCATCCAGCTGTGGGTTATGGGGTTTCTCTGGTCCCTGCTGTGACACGGCCACTTCTAGGACTCAATCACAGCCCCAGTGACCCTCCTAAGCCAGGATCTGAACTTTGTTTCAACCCACACCTGCTAAACCAGAGCAGCCTTAGCCCAGAGCCAGCTGAATTGCTTCTCCACCAGACCATCTTGGCCAAGGAAGGGATCAACACTTCCAGTTTGTTCTCCACACAACAACTGCTGGGATCCTGCACAGAAAGGTGACTCCTTCAACAGACCACAGGCACTGAGCAGGCAGATCCTGCTGTGCACCCCTGAGGAGAGGCAGGAATGGGGCCATCACGTCACCAGGATGTTTTGCAAAGTCTCCCTGGCTGTCAGGCAGAAGAAGCTTTGCTTTCTGGGAAAGGGACTTTCCCAAGCTTCATCCTCCTTCTATTCCTACACTAAAGCACCAGGACTGTGCTGGGACTTGGTTTGTAATTTATGTTTTTAAAAAAAGCACATCAAAAGCAGCAGTTCATCCCTCTGAAGCTGAGATATATTCACATGTCTTCTGACTCCCTCCCAGTGCTGCTGTAGCCACGGGAACACCTCTCACTACAGCCTGCAAGCAGGGAGAAAGAGTTTACCCTACACCCCATGGGCTATTTCTTTTGCCCTTCCCTCTCCCACTGCAAAAAGCCCTTTGTTGTCTCACAGGAGCATCCCCTCACTCCCAGCTTGAGGCCAGACACCACTTGCCAACCCTGGAGCGAGAACCTGTCCTGACATTTGTGAACTCCTGTTTTCAACAACGACTCAGCACAAAACTTAACTTGTACAACCCTGGGCTCCAGGCTTGGCCCCTTGTCAAACCTCCCCAGCGCTCCCCTGGCCGGACAGAGACCCACACAGCCTCCCAGCTAATTGAATTTTAATGAGAGGAAGTCATTTTTCCACTGGAAGAATGTTGTGCTAGAGAAATATTTTGAAACTCCTCTAACCTTTCCTGCCAGGCTTTTTCTGCGGCGGAGTACGAGCGAGGAAGTTCCCATCCCACCATTCGGTTGTGCTGCTCCCCTCACAGCCCCAGACAGACCTGGAGCTTAAATAATTGCAACTTTCAAAACAAAAAGTGTTTGGGGGTTGATTTGATTTCAGTCCTGACCGGGAGGATATGAATTCCCACTGCTTAAAGCTCTTGTGCTGAGACACAGCCGATCCCAGCCCTCCCCAACGCTGTCTCCCACCCCACTCCCACCTAACTGGGTTATTTTAATTTCCAGCATAAGTGACAAACACCTAAGAGCCATGGATGCAGAAAACACTGGGGAGCATCTTGTTAGCTGAGGTCTGCAGAGCAGTTGCCTGCAGGACAGCAGCAGCTTCATCTGCATGAGGTCCAGAAGTTATCAGCTTTCCAGGACTATATAAATTTACCAGTTTACACCCATTTCCCATTGTTGTGAGCCACAGTTTTCCCTGTAGAGTTTCTGCTTAGTCTTGCAGAAAGAAGAAAGGAGGGGCCAAAGGAAATGAAGTTGCTGAGATATGAAGGAAATTAGGTTATAGTCCACTGCCTTCAGAAAACCTATTACACTGGGTTTAAAGCTGCTGGTATCTTGAGGGTGACAAAAAAAAAAGGATAAATATCAGAACTAGAGGGGTTTTTATGTACAAGTTGAATAATGTCAGTACATATAAGGCAGAGGAGAAAAGTATTTTCTGATTATGCAGTTCTCAGTAAATGCCTGCAAGATCTTGTAGCTGCATCTCGTACCCAGAACAGGGAACAGCTCCAGTGGAGGAAAAGTTCACTTCATTCTATCCCACATCCCAAGGCTGAGGAGGTTTCACAGCCCCTCTGAGCTTACACCCAGAAATAAGACCTTTTCAGCAAGGGAGCCGTGGCCAAGCCCATGGAAAGGTCTAAGAGAGGAGCTGGGAGAGCACTGCCACCTACAAGCATGTGTTCCCATCTTGGCAGAGGAATCAGCTGTCCTAAATCCAGGTGAGCCCTAAAAGCCCCCTGGGAACACCTCAAGCTTCAGAGACATTTATGGAAAAGGGACCACTTTGCAAAACGAAGGAGTCCAAAGTGCAGGTTTCTCACCCGCTCTGGATGTGATTCCAAGTTCTTTACGTGGATCTAGTAGATCCCTGGATCCATCAGCTCTCCCCAGAAGAGCTCACCACTTCATATAACAGCTCCACTCAAAGCACAGCACCCAGTGCAGCTGCTGAAATGTCTGACAGAACATCCAATGCCTGCTAAAGACGCCCCAGTGCCCCTTAAACCCAGCTTTTACTTTCCATTTTCGTTTTTACTTTCCATTTTCGTTGTTAAACTTCCCAGGGAACGTCCCTTAATTTAATACAATTTAGAGATTCAGCTCTAACTCTGTAACTGGGATTTTGGCAGCACTGCTCAGTCCATGCATTCTTGCTCTGTTTACAGCAGCCCAGCTCCCAGATGTTGGTAATATTAAACAGGCTGGAACTTTCCTTCCAAGTGACAGCAAAATGCAGACAAGAGCTGGCTTTGCTACGGCTCTAATTATCCATGGATAGGAGATATTCCCCATCCCTTTGCTGGGCTGGGGGAGGCCCAGGAGATACAGCTCTTCCCCCACATAAATTCAATAAAAGTAAGGAGATAGAGATCAGTAGGTCTTGGTTTACACTCCGCTGCACTGGGCTTGATTTCAGGGAACATTTTTAGCTTGCAAGAAAGATCAGGAACAAGATCCTCATCCACATGGAAGTCTCAGAAGTGCAGCAGAGCGCAGAAGTTGAGATTGCCAGAGAAATGCATACATTAAACTAGTTGCTGAACTATGGGAAAAACTTCTGCCATATGTACCTTGTCTATAAATAATCCTCTATCTCTTTGCTTAAATCAGAGGAGCTCATGGGAACTTTCCACCCATCAGGATTTTGCTTTGCTTTTGAAAGCAGTCGCTGTGTGGGAGGTGACAGGGCTGCCAAACAAGCTGTCAAGGAGGGTCCCCTTTTGTCATGGTGCGAGAAACCAAGAATCCATGGCCAATGCATGGAAAAAAGAGCAAATTCCTACAGCCTCAGAATGAACTGTGACTTGCAAGGGAGCTGCTTTCCTCGGCCTTCGTTTGCTGCCCCTGCAGCTTTATCTAAATCTTAACAGGGACGAATGAAAACCTTTGTGAGCCCTTGCCATGTTATATGTGCCAAGAGCTACAGATCTACAGAATCCCAGGGCAGAGATGATCCAGAATTCCAGCAAAGGCATGAAACTAGAGGAGCTCACTCCAACAGGTCACCTGGCTCACGATTTAATCGTTACTACAAGAAACATTTACTTAGTCAAAATAAAAACTTAAACCAAAAATTACATACAACACCGTTCTGCTATGTAAAAACCCAGTACAAGTGGCAAAACTGAGCTGTAAATATCTCAACATCCAGAACCCAGCTCATCCTCTCTGTGGAACTACCCCAGAGCTGCTCCTTGCCATGACTTACCTCAAAGACTTCCTCATCCAATATCCTTGTTCCAAACACGATGATGCCGTTGACGTCAATGATGGGATGGTCACTTCTGTCCAGGAACTTGGTTATCTTCTTTTTACAGTCCAAAATCAAGGTGACATTTTTCTTCTGCACACTGAGAGCTACTCTGTGCCACCTACAAGAACACAGCCCACAAATGTGTTAAACACAGCCTTGGGCTTTTCCCAGAGCAAACTAATGATTGTGTAACAGTGACGTTTCACAAACTGATGTCCTGCAAACCTTCCTGGAAATTCTCCTTGGGCAGCTAAAGATTTCATGTGAAATACAAAGGCTGATTGAGGGGATGCCATTCACTTTTCATCCCTCCAAGACAGGTAAGAGAATGCCAGTTCTGGCTTCAACAAGAGGCAGAGATAAAAACCACACAGTGACTCCCTGGTTATCCCCCTTTTCCACCCTCCTTATGTCCTGCAAAAGTCTCAGTGGGAATTTTGCAAGGCAAACTGATTTCTTAAGGCCCTTTGCAGCTGAAGTCCATATTCCTGTCCCCATCAGCGTCAGACAATTTTGCACTAACTAGTCATTCACACTTCTTATATATATAATATTTATTCACCGAAGGCCAAAATTACAGACTGAGACACTTGGCAGCAGTCAGAAGTGTGTATATACATTTATATAGGCATGACTCCTATTTTACACAACGTTCAACATGCTGGTATTGATATAAACAATGAACTGTTTTTCCTTTGTGCACAAAATTTCACTTACTTGCCATCTGCAAGGTTAATGCCTCTAAAGAGAGGATAGTCTTCTGGGCCTGGCTTTCCTGTATGGTCTTCATACAGGAATACAGGAGATCTACCCAACTCCACACCAATTTGCTGGATCCCTTGCTCATTGTAAATTGAGATCAAGAAGGACTGACCTCCTTTCTTCGCTTTTACAGTGGTTAGAATGGAGAAGTCCTCGGGGAATGGGGAAGCTGGAGTGGAAAAGCAAAGAGGTTAGTCAGGTTTCCTTGAAAATTAATCCCTACAGAAAGAGTCCTGCTGTCTAATAACCCATGGGGAGACCTCTGGTTTCTCTCTCCACATGTGTGCACGCCAGCAACCTTAAAAATTTATATGGGGCCAGGTGAAATCTGGCTTTCACCCAAAGCTTATTGAGATACAGGGTTGGGAATGGCTGAATCCCAAAGTAGCTTGGACCAGCAAAGCCAGTGTAGAACAGTGTCCCCAAGGGACACCTAACTCCTCCTTACTGTGCTCCTAACCCTTCCTTAATGTGCTCTAGAGCTTTTTAGGAGACAAGGCAAAACTTTGTTTCATATATCTTAAGGTCCCAAAAAGGAGCTTTAGATGTCAGAGGGACAGAGGGAATTAAGTATCCTGTGCCAGGTAGGCACACACAGTATTGAAGGGGTTTATTCGAGGGAGGAGGGAATTGCATCAGGGTTTGTCCATTCCAGATGAGAACAGAGGATTCTGTGGCTTTGGCTTTCAGGGTTGGTGCAGACACAGCAAAAAAAAAAAAACAAACCACAACATTCTAAAAGCAGAAATAAATGTGGCAATCAGTAGGAGGTGCTAATTTGAACTTGTCTGTGTATTATCTGATTTCCTAGCTTTTTATTTTTCCACTCAGGAAAGCAACCCTGCCTGATCACACAGGTGATTTCTGTCTTTATTTTTTGCCAGGTTTGGAGGGTTAAAGCCATTAAAGTCCTGTCAATACAGAGGCAGTGCTCTGCACAGGGGAAGGGTCAATCCATGCAAGGTCAGACACACACATTTAAAGTTTCAAGTCAATCTGGGCATCACCCTGCTGTAGAAACCCAAACTCCTCTGTTAGGGTTTCTCTGCCATTCAAACTGAAAAAAAATGAGCCTGGATGCACATCCCAAATAGGACATCTTAAAAAGAACACTAGAAGCATTAATAAAGGAGATTTCTTGATCAAATAACAAAGGTGGCACCTCCAGGGCACCATAAACTCCTCAGATGCTGCATTTCAGCAGCGTGGGGCTTGCAGGGAATCTTTCCTTCAAGATCCACCTTTCCAAAACAAGGATTACGTTGTACCCCTGGATATCCCCTTCAGAAATCTTAAACCACAGCAGGGCAGAGTAAAATGGGGCAGCCCCACCAGTGGGACCAGCCCACAGGGAAAGGAACACAGTGGGTCACTTTTAAACTGCACATGTGTAGCCATGTAAACCACAGAAAACATCAAGCTCAGTGCCTGTAATCTTCAAACATATTTCCTTTGCTCCTTTAGGCTTTTCTTAGATGTTATCCAAGGGCTGCATAAGGGATTTTGAACCAGGGAGGGGATGAGGAACATGGCAGTGGGGAATTCTTCCAACCACAGCAAAGTTAGAGAGTTCAAACGAGCTCAACCTCTCCTCTTCTGCCTGGGAGTTGCTTTAACTTTTATGGACAACCAGTGTCTTAAATGCATTTATCTGCCTAGCACAGGGCAGGGGAGGAGGCAGGAGAAATCTGGGCTGCATCAAAATCAGCACTGAGGGGACACCGAGGGGGAGAACTGAGGATACCTACAGAGACAAACACAGTTAATATCCCTCACCTTGGTTAAATAATATTTGGAAAGCAGCAGAAAGCAGCATTCTGCAGAGAGGGCTCGCAGTCAGTAATTAAATGCCAGGATTATAGCCTGATTTCCCCCCAGGACACAGACCCAGATATTTGGCAAATGCAGCATCCGATTTTTGTGCCTCCCATAGGATGCACTGAGCTTTATCTCCCTCCTGCTGTACACAAATCCTCCTGTAGCTCTGAATCAAGACCATACGCCTTCCTGGTTCCAATTACAGGCTACAGATTTGGGCCTTTTATGTAAAATAGTTCATGTCCAAAATTTCATTATGAATCCACAATACAGTACCTTTCAACTTGGCCAAGCTGCCAACTCATTAAAGAGCTGCTTTTAATTTTTTTTCATTATTATTAAAATGTCTCCATGGTGATGTGAGTTTCTCAACCCAAATAATCATAATGGATGAATTATAGCTGACATTACTCTGTTACTGCTCTGCTGTCCTGGCAAAATAACAATGCCTTCACTGTCATAGCTAGAAATGACCCAGGCTGGTGACTGATGTATGAAAACACATCCACACAGACAGCAATACTAATAAATACAACGTAATAAATATATGAAGCACACAGAAATTGACCCAAATCCCCTTAAAAACAATGGGGACACCCCCCACCCCCCCAACAAAGGGTCTGGGATTGAGTCCTCATATTTGATTCACTCTTCAAACGAGCTCATGCTGAGAGATGTTGCACATCCATCACTTAAAGGCACCACACTAGTGACGGGTTTGGCTTGGCATCCTCCTTCCACCCCCTGGCCAAATCCTCTCAAACTCACTACGTGGAACCTCCTGCAAAGCAGAAACAAGGGGTGAAGGCCCCAGTTCTGCAGGTGGATCCATGGAAAAAGCTGCCCAATGCCATCAGCTTCCCTGGAGCAAGTGCATCTGTGGAATGCTCCGACAGATAAACCAGCTGAGTCTCTTCTCCTTTCTTGAGCACCATGACCAGGGATTAAAGGCTTGTGTACAATATCATGGTCTTCAAAATAGGGACAGCTGGGACCTTCTTCCTAATCCAGGTGTGTCCAGACACAGCCTAAAATAAAGAGCGAGCCCTGCTCCTGATCTGGGAAGGGCAGCAAAGTTTTAGCTGCTTAATAGCAAAAAATAATCAGCAAAACCAAGGAGCTGATCCAATTTCTGACACAAACACAGGGTGAGGTGGTGTCATTTCCAGAACCTTTCCAGCTTTCAGAGGAAAACAGCTCTGCAATGGTTTTACCAACTTCTGGCCTTTTTCTTCATCCGAAAAGACTCAGTTGTGAAATGACTTATTTTCCTCAGAGGTGACTGTTCAAGCTATAACAGAGATTTTCAAGAATGCAAGTGACAATTGAAAATTTGATTGAAAAACACAAAGGACATTTTGCTGGCTGCCACTGAAAACCTTGCCTTTCTTGCTTCTGCTGGAAGAGCATGGCTTTTGCTGGGAAGCAGAACTTATTTAGGGAGAAAGGACAAAAAGCATCTCAGCAGATTTTTCTCACTCTTCAGAGCTTGCAAAAAACAAGTTTTTATATATATATATATATATATATACACACACACACACACACACATCTTGCTTTGCTGGCTGTGGCAGCAGAATGCAAAGCCCATCAAATTACCATCTTAGAAAAGCACTGACTTCTAATTAGCACAAAATATTCTGTACAGAGCACGTTTGCCAAGGGTGCTCCATAGCAGGGAGGGAAAGTCACGCTCCAACCCACCCGCCTGGTAACGGGAAATCACTAAACCCACATTTCCCCTGGTACATTGCACCGCAATTACTTTGTTATCTTCATCCCCTCTCTCTCTCATTTGGTGGTGTGAGCTGAAGTCACATCTAGTTATGGAGACGTAAAGAGAAAACATCTGTTGATCTGATGGAAAACACCAGGAGTTCTTCGCTTTGCTCTTCCCTGTTTCCTCAGTGAGCAGCAGAGAATACTCCACGACTTTGGGAGCCTCCAGAGAGGGCTCCCCCTCCCAGAGAGGGACTGAGCTGCTTCAATGACCCCATGGCTGTCCAGATGATGAAATGATTCAAAAGTTGCTTGATGACACCAAGGAAACACCATCCAGGTCTTCTAACCCAAGGAAGACAGTTGATGCAAACCAAGAACTCATTGAGGACATCATGAGTAGTGAGGTGGGACAAGAGCAAGAAAGTCTCCTCCAGTGTCAAGTTCTCTCCTGTGACCATGATTTGGTCCCTGCCTGTTGTCTTGTTGTGTTAACCTGTGTCAGAATCAGTGTGATCCAGTCTCCTTGCTACGTTAATCAGGCAGAATATTCCATCCTTTGTTTTATATCTTGGGGCCACCACTGTTTGCTGGTTTCTGTTACATAAACATGATCAGGCAAAATTTCACAGTGGCTACAGAAGCTACTGGAAAGCTCCCAAATCCACTGCAGTTGTATATTCCAAACTGGAACCACTTCCTTCAAACACTTTTTGAGCTTGTAGACACCAGTTGGACCAAAACTTTTGAGTCATTTCAGATACATGTTGTGGAGGGACAGCCTGGCAGAGGAGGGGTGCAGTTGGGCACACAGTGGTGTTATCTCTAGTCAGAAAGGACTGTCCTGCCCTGGGCAGCAATAAAGACAAATATAGGGTCTGTTTTGCCTTTCTGCAGACATTTAAACAGGGCTTTAGGCAGGTCCTTTGCTAAGGGCTGACCATGTGATGATAGGCTACCAGCCTGTCAAACATTGCTCTCATCTATCTTCATGTCAGGCTCAGTTTGTGTGCAAGACACAGGCTGTGCTCCTGCTCACCAGGGATTAAATATAATTCACCTGCTTGTTGTCACAGCAGGACAATAATGAAGCCTGAAAAAAACCTCAGTGATAACACATGCAATGAAGCAACAAAGGAAACAGAGGAGCAGAGGATGGAAGCACATCAGCAGCCCAGCCTCAAGGTCTTCATTTGGGCCACTGACAGGCTGGGTCTGACAGAAACAGCTTGTTAATTAAAAAGCATTGATAGTGGCACAGAACATTAGCTCTGATTTAGCCAATACATTCATTGTCTCACAAACACTGAAAGAGAATGTGTGTGTCTGCTTTGCTTAAATCACCTCCTGTCTCACAGACGAGTTTCAGGCAGTGCCTTTGCCTCACTGCTAAACCTTCCTCAGCAAAGGCACTTTTCTCACCAAACTTACAAAGTCCTGCCATGCCTGTTGCCAGCATTGCCACATGAAACAGGGATATCCCAGTGCTCCTGTATGGCTTGGGAAGGAAGATTTGTGATGGTGGCTACACGCTCCAGACTGAGGCTCTCAGTCAGTGAGGAATTCAGGTCCATAATGGGTCCAGTCTTTTTACAAACACATTTCACTCTGTGGCAGTTTCCCTGAAAAATTAGACTCCAGTGCATCCTCAATCAGAAATAAAATGGTCAGTAGCCCACGTGCTCTCCAAGGGCTTTGTGAACTCCTGCATCTTCGTGGCTTCCTCTAATGAACCTCCCAGTCCTTCAAACAACTTTTCATGGGACATCTGTTCTTGTGGGACAGTCTATTATTTTTATATGGTGATTATTTGTGTTATGAGAGACACCACAGCCACAGAATAAGACCCCACTGTTCTTGGCACTCCACAAACACAGAACAAAACACAGCCTGTGTTCCTCTGCATCCTCCAAGCCTCTCTCCCCAGCTGGATGTCACCGTGTGATAATGAGAGAGCAGAAACTTTCCAGCCTAGGAGGGGACAGATGCAGGCATTGGCCACATCTTCTGCAGTGAAACCCATCACCACATGCAACTGCAGTGATAAAAGAACAACTACTGCAGTTCTGTTGGATGGCTGGGAGTTTGCAGCCCCCCTGAAACAGCAGAACCACTCCCCGCCAAGGGGAGCGTGCAAACACACTTGGAAAATTAAGGAATCACACAGTGTGCCTTGTGTGTGCCTGCAGAATTTGAGGAAAGGGTCAGATGCTTCCATAGGATAAATAAAAAGCTGGGGACTCACCAGGATACAGCTGCTTTGTCGGTGCACTAAGCTGAGCATCTTTTGTTACTCTATAAGCAACATCTGCTTCTTTTGAAGATCTTCTGCTTGTGCAAAACCCTGTTGTTTTTGTTATACCATCAGGTAAATTATGAAAATCTAATACCTTCAAGAGGTCTGCAGGGTCAGCTGTGAAGAGAAAAGGAGAAAACAAGAATTAGCAGGCAACAGGACTGGCACTTGCTCAGATCCAAATCAGTCTCAGCCTGCAACACACAAATCCATCAACACAACCTTAAAAACAGATGAAATAGGCTTTCAATACATCTGCAAATATGATGTTAATACAGCTTCAAAGCCAGCACGTTGTGCTGCTGGTCAAAGACACTAATTCAATGCAGAGAGGAGCAGCTCATCAGCTGTCTGCACCAGGACAGGAGGGAGAATGGGCTGTCTTATTAGTTACAGTAGTTGTATTTTCCTGGATGTCTTCACCCAGTCTCCATCATTCAAGTGCATCCTGAAGATTAAGCATTTAGACAGGAAATTCATGATCTGAGAGAAAGGCTTTAAATCAACAAGTCACCATCAAGCTGGTGCAGGTCTAACCCTGCCCGGGGTGAAGCAAGGTGACACAGGGCAGGGATGCAGCACAGCTCCACCAAAGGCAGCCAAGTGCCCAATTCCCACCAAGTTATTCCCCACATATTCTCCCCCATGACACTGGGATTTCTGTACAACCACCAGTGTACACAAGAGTGCAGCTGGATGGTCGAAACCCCACATTCGCTTCACAGAAATGGAAAAAATCTGCATTTTGACTAATGACATGAAGCCAAAGGCTCCTTTCCTCAGCCACATGCCATCAGGTTCGTACCCTGAGGCTCTTAGATAATGAAGAGACCTTGTTTGACACCCTGAGCTCCCCACACCAGCACAGTCAGGGCTGGTTCACCTCCAGATGTTCAGGTCTCCAGGATATCAATTAAGTAATGCAAGTGATACGTCTCATTAACTTCCTAATCTGGTCTTGCTCATGTCAGGAGAGATGGAGTCTCCAGAAGTGGAATAACTAGATCTGACTTAAAACCCTTAAAAGAAATGATTCTGAATTTTGACTTGATAGCTGGAGCAAAATGCTGTCAGAAACATGACCCACCCAGCTCAAACCCCAGCAGTGCCCAAAGCAAATTGGCCTGTGCTGCTTTTGGCTGGGGTAGAGTTCAATGTCTTCAGTAGTAGCTGATATGAGGCTACATTTGGGATTTGTGCTGAAAACAGTGTTGATAACACAGGGATGTTTCCACTGCTGCTGAGCAGGGCTTAGGTGGAGTCAAAGGATCTTCTGCTCCTCACCCACCCCACCGATGAACAGGCTTGGAGGTGCACAAGGAGTTGGGGGGCCACAGCCAGGACAGCTGACCCCAGGAATATTCCATCCCATCATGTCCAGCATATAAAGCTGGGGGAAGAAGGAGAGAGGGGGAACACTTGAAGTGATGATGTTTGTCTTCCCAAAACACCATCACGTGTGATGGAACCCTGCTCTCCACTGTCTGCCCATGAGAAGTGGGCAAGAATTCCTTGCTTTGCTTTCCTTATTTTACCTATTGAACTGGTTTTATCTCAACCCACCATTATTTTTTCCCCTCCACTTTTTCTGATTCTCTGCCCCATCCCCACTGGCTGCACCCAGGGGGAAGGGCTGCACCATGGCCATCAGCACCGAACACAAACCCTCCAGCAATGGAAAGAAACAGCATGAACACGTCTTTTACAATATCAAAAAGTTTTGGTTACCAAGAAGATCAGCCTAATATTTGCATGGAAAATTCATGTACATTGTTAGGCAGTTTTTAAAAGTTTCCATAATCCTGAGAAACTGGGCCCTCAATGAGAGATTACAAACATATGGCAAATCCAAGTGAGCACAGCAGATAATAAAGGAGCTGAGGGAGCCTGGCCTCAGCAGCACACAGCTGTAATATTTCCTCATGTCTCATTCTTGTTAGGCAGTGTATGGATGACACATTTGTCTGAGCTGTCCTGGCCACTTGGATCTTCCCCCTGCCTTCCACCGTGCCTTATTTCACACAGAAGTATCTGCACACACACACAGCAACTAAAATTACAATAAAACTCCACCTCTGCTTCCAGTCACATCCCTGTGCTCCAAGAAATTCGGAACAGTCAGCTCCTAAGCTGCCTCCAACATTTATTTAGGGAGCAGAGGGGAGGAAAAGCAAGGGGGAGGGGATGGGAATTCCAGAGTCCTGCCATCAGCCGGGTCCCCACACCGGGTGCAGGGGGTTTGAGCCTCGCTCAACGCTGCACATCAGCCACCCAGAGGTGTTTGAAGGAAGAGAAACATCTGCAGATGAATCCACAGCCTGGAAGCTCAGTTGCTGTTATGACAAAAGCTATGGGAACATCCTCTCCTTTGGCAGGGGAGTGCTCCTGCAGTGGTTACGGGCACTCAGGGGAGCTGGGCCTCCTCCAGGAGCCACCAGCAGCTTTGGAGCTCCAGCTCCTGCCTGGAGCCTTCTGAGCAACCCCAACCCTTCCTCAGTGTGAGAGGTGCAGCTCTTCTCATTTGTAAAGGATGATTCAAGCACCTGCTGCCTCCCTGCACTGCTGGGAGCCTCCAAACACAACCTGCAATCCATCTTCACTGCCAAGGAAGATCCCCTGTACCTCCATAACTGTGATGAATTAGGTCAAAACGAGATATTAAAGTAGAAAAACAGTCTGAATATTGCCCAAACAAACTGCAAACCTCACAGGTGATCAGCAGGAGAGGACAACCCTCTGTTCACAGAGGTGCGTGAGTGTCTCATCTCTGCTTGCTGCTGGAAATCAAAGAGGGGGTGAGGAGCCAACTAAAGCCCCACAGGCCACTGATGCTGCACTTTATCACTAAGAGCATCCTTTGAGTAGGACTCCAGCAGCATGAAAATCTCCAGCTCTTCCTAGAAAGATGAGTTGCACAGAGGAGCAGCTCTCATTCCTGAGAGCTAATCAGTTCATTTATTTCCCCTTGATTTTTCAGCCACATCTAAACTCAGCAATCTCCTGTAGGGGCTGTGACAGCCTCGTGCCCAGGACAGAGACCTGACTGACCAAATTCAGGCTCTGCAGGGTGTTTCTTACAAGTTTGCACTGGGCTTGGCCTTCATCTGAGAACTGAATTAGCTGTTGCTTTATGAAAGCTTTTCTTTTTTCACTTGCTGCTTTATGAATAACATCACTGTGCAGCATCACACACAGGAACATTCTTTGCTCGAGGTGCACAGGTCCCCCAAAGAAACGAGCAGCTCTGTCCCTGCTGTGCCAGTATACCCAGTACACAGAGAGGCAAACCCCAAACAACTAAAATAGACCAAAAATCAGAGCAGAGGCTGCCCCAAAAGCCTGCACCCAGCAGTCTGTTAATCCCTTCAATCAGACCGAAGGGGAGCATTGCTTCCCATTTTAACAGGGCAGGGATGTCAGGACCTAAATATGCTCCTAAATATGCTCAGAGGAGAAATAGAGTGTTGGAGGAAGGAATGGAAAGATAAGAATTAGTGTCAAAAGGTTGGCTTTTGTTCAGTTCCGAGGAAGTGTGGAGCTGGAAGTGCTCAAGGCCAGGTTGGACAGGGTTTGGAGCAACCTGGTCTAGTGGAAGGTGTCCCTGCCCATGGCAAGGGGTGGAATGAGATGATCTCTAAGGTTCCCTTCCAGCCCAAACCATTCTGTTATTCTTTGAATGATTTGCTGATGAAACAAGAGTGGCAAAAGGAGGAATTAAATCCCCACTTCTTCCATTACCACGATTAAACCATCATCTGATTCCTAATTATTTAAATACACGTTAAAACCTGGAACAGAGGCAGCTGGCATTAAGTCTGTAATTCTGCCTTGACCCAGCAATGGCTTGACACATTTTCTTTCTCACACATCAATATTAGAGCAAATCAAGCAGGATTCATTGGAACAAACTCCCTGTCTTTGGGCTGGGCACAGGCTCCAGTCAACACAGAGCTGATGTGGCCATAACCTGCCACCCCCTCTACAGCCAAACCACCCTCTTGGACTCAGTCATGGGATGCAGGAGCAGAAATACCCCCACAGGACTCAAAAGGAGACCAGAGCATCACTAACACCTGACATGGAATATCAGAGCACACCAGACACCCCTGCCTGGGGGCAAACCCCGTTCCCAACAGGGCTGGGCTGTTCATCCTCACCTTTCCTTCCCCTGGCTGTTGCTTAAGACAAATTTGAAGAGGAAAAGAAGTCTTAAGCCCTGCTGATCCTTCAAGATAGGTGCAATAATGAACAAGGATTTTATTTAAATGCCATTTCCCTTGCCAGTCAGAGCAGGAGAGAGGGGACAACCAGCCCTGGTTTGGCTGCAGTGAAGGTCAGTTAAAGACTTTCTCCACACACCATCTACCACGTGACCACTGTGCAAAGGTGGAACAGTTGATTTCCCCATCCTAATCTGTGGTTTCCCCTCCCAATTTTATCTTTCCTGGCCAAGGCATTCCCCAGGGAAAGGTATCCTGTCCTCACTGCACTCCTGTGAGGGCTCATGGGGGTCAGCCCAAAGAGGACCCACACTTCCAGTTCCCTGCTCCACAGCTTGATGCTCTCAGAGGCAGGATGGATCAGCAGAAAAATGAGACATTAATCCACCCTGAAAAAAATCCAAAAAAACCCGAAACAACCCAAGAACCTAGTGGAAATTCTGCTCTTGAAATTCCATGCAAGATGGAACTGCAGCTTCTGTAGACCACACTGAAAAATCCCAGCATACACAGCATTAGCCAGAAGTCATCAATCTAAGCCACATTTATGGCTGTAATAATAATTTTTAACACCTGAAGCAAAGCTCATGAACGGGCCCCAAAACACTTCAGGATCCATAAGTCGCTTGTGTGTTACTTGTGAATATCCATGTTTCCAGTGTCTGAAAAATTACCAAATTACAAGCAACAAACCTCAAAACAAATCCCATTTTTCAAGCTCTTTAATTAAATCCTTATCCCCAGGGAAATGCACAATATTTAAACTTGCCACTGAGCTGAAAGCTGGAGCTACTTAAGCCCAGCAGTGCTGGGGAGAGACATTCCCTGTGTTCTCCCTGCTCTTCCCAGTCACCCCACAGAGCCCATCGGGGTGAACTGGTCAAAAGGTAAAGCCAGGCCTACAAAAAGGGTTTGGTCTGGATTCCAGTGAATTATAAAGTTGAGCCCTGAGGAACTTGGTCCAGTGGAAGGGGATTGGAATGAGAGGAGCTTTAAGGTCCCTTCAACCCAAACCATTCTGTGGTGATCACTGAACACATTCCTAGAGCTTAGACTCAAGGAAATCCCCCATTCATCAAGTTTTTGCCTCACAGTATCCTTCAAAGTGGGGAAAAAAAATCCCCTCTCAGCATCCTGAGACCCGAATTTATTGCACCCAGCTGAGCTGATGCTGCATTAACACAATAACCAAGACATTTGGGTGCCTGGAGAAGGGGTCACCACCCTGTGAAGGGAGAACCATTCTTCCATATTCGGTTTCAGAGCAGCTGAAGGACATCCAAAGACCTTCAGGATTTAATGATGCAGCACTTAGTCATGCTATGGTTTATGTGCAATTATTGCCAGAGATCTGAGGTCCTAAGGTGAGGAATGAATAAGCATTTATGTTCCCAGCTCATTCCAGGTGCCCTCTGCAACTTTCTCATCATTTAACACACATCCCAGCAGTCTGGGGGTTTGTATCCAAGAATCACATCAGCAGCTTTGCTGGGAAGTGAAGCCTTCCTGTATGAACAAGCAACATAAAACCACGTTGTCATCTTATCTCACAGCAAGCAATGACAGTAAATAAAGCAAAAAAGGATTATTTCAAGAGCAGTGTCTCCTTGAAAGGGATTTCAAGTCCCATAGAAAGATGAAAACAGTCATTTTCAAGGAAAAAGCAAAGCAGTTAATCTGCCCACAATCAACCAAGTGACTTAAATTGCCCTCTTTCTCCTGCACACAGATCTCTGGTGGCACCCAGGCTGCCTGGAGTGGCTCTGTTGTGCCCACCCCACTATCCTGACTCCTGATAGCCAAAGTGATCCATGTATCCCAGCCCTACACCCCAGCCCCATGGCTGGGCATGGAAAACCTGTGCCCAGATACTTGCCAGAGCTTTCCTGGATCAACTTGACTCCTTAACTACCAGTCTCACTCAAGACCTTAAGCGGGAGAATTTCATGTATTTCAAAGGCAAAGGGAAATTACTAAAATGATGCAAAACAGTGAATAGAGGAAAATACTTCAATAAATGAAGAACAGGAGATTTATCTTTCTTATGTAAAGGCAGTAGATCAAAAAAATGAAAGATTAAATACAATGATTTTTTAAAAAGTTGGATCCTGGGCTCAACTACAATTCATCAGTCTGAGCTGCCCAGGTTTCCATCACCACCTCCAAGAGCAGAACACAACTCCAAGCATAGGCAGATCCAGCCAAAGCTTTAATCCCAACCTGGGAAATCCCCCCAAGGTCAGGGTCCCTCCAGGAGGGAGCTGAGAATCCACACGACAGAGCTCCTGGCAGGGCCAGGGGTTGGTTGCTCCAGCAAGGAAAAAGAACACACTGCTCAAAGAAACCCCTTCCCTCCCATCTTTACCAGTTTTTCCTTCTTTCAGTACTTTTCCAAGATAGTTTATTCTTAGCCCTAAATAAACACTCAATTATTGCCTTTGGAGGACCCGGCTCCAGGCAGGGCAGAGTGTGCAGGGGGAAGGATGCTCTTTCCCTGGGCTCTGGGTTTCTCACTCCCCAGGCAGCTGCCCAGAGGTTCACATGAACATCTGGACTTACAGTAGGAATGAAATACCACGGGGTAGATGTTCCTGTGTCGAGATCCATGAGAGATAAAGGCAGATGAGAACTGGAAGCTGCTTTGCCGGGTGATGCATTTTAATGGAGTCTCCATATCATGCTTGTGGGATTTCAACCATTTCTACTCCTTATCCAAACAGTTTTGACCACAGCTGACCTGGCTGCAGCTCTTGAATAACTGATTAAAACAAGATGGCAGAGGCCAAAATAAAATACAGAGGAAAAATAAGAATATAAAGCTCCAGTTGCCACCGCTCCAGCATCATTTGGATGGACTTAACACAGCCTCTTAAATTCTTCAGCATCCCAGCAGCCTAATAAAACAGGGTAATTCATTTGGACAAAGAGAAAAGGCATTTTAAGGAGGAGAATCGAGGAATATGAACTGCAGGGTTGAAAATATGAAGAGTTTGTTCCCTAGGAAAGGGTATAATACTGGAAAAAACAGGTCAGCTACGGAAGGGGTCAGAACTCATCTGCTCCTTCCAATAGCTGCCACAGAGCTGTGTCAGTTCACACTGCTCCAGAGAGCTGAATATTTCACCAGTGACTCATGTCATCCCCTTATGGTTTTCTTTTTTTTTGTGTGTAAAGCCCAAATAGTCCCGACTGAGAACAAAGGAAACCATTATGTGGAGTGAGATCTGAAAGATCGTCCCTGTAATCCCAAAAGGGAAAGAAAAAAAAAACCAGAACTGATACTGGAGCAGCTCTGTGAGACTCCATCAAATTCAAAAAATGAGATAATCTTTGTTCCTTTGAGGATAAATCCTTTTTTTTTTTTTTTTTTTTTCTAAAATAATCAATCATTTGGGTTTCTAACAAAGCCCTGGTGCGAGCAGAGAACAGTGAGCAAAGAGCAAGTCTCTCCTCCGTGGAATACAATTAAACCACGCAGTAACAATCTGCTGCAAATGCCATGCAGAACTTAAAGACACAATGCCCAGAAAACAGGCAAATGTTCAGGATCTGGGAGGAAATCCCAGCCGTGCTCAAGAGTGTTTTAGAGAACTGGGGATTTTGAACTCTCCTCTGAGAGGGGAAGGAAGAATCTGTGGCTGCAGGCAGGGGATGGCTCACAGGGGGTGCCAAAGGGTTGGGAAGAGGATGGGCTTTCTCCTTAAATCAGAGCAGATCCAGCCAAAGCAATCCCTGCCCCAGCCAGTGTGGGAGCCAGGGAACATCCCTCTGTGGCCAGGGAACATCCCAGTGACACATCTGTCACTAGGCAGTTGGGGACAGCCTGTTGTTCCATGACACACAGAGGAGAGCACCCACAGGGGGGTTCTGCCCCTTTCAAGGAGCTGCTGACCCCCATCACCAAAAATCCTGGGAAAAAAAGGATGAACAAAACCCAGGGCACAGGGAAAAGGGGTGGTGGGGTCCCTAAAAGGGCAGGTCTGAGGGTGCAAAGCCAACGCCCAACATCCCTTTACCAGCTCGTGGGCAGCCTCTCACACCCCAGCTGGGATCAGTGGCATTCCCACTGGGTTTCACCATTTATCCCCAACACAGGGAGTGTGACACAAGTCCTTCCTTCCAGCCACTCCTCCCTGAAGGAAACAGCCCATCCACCGAGCAAAAAGCACAAAGGTTTTTAGGACGGAGCCCAAGCCAAGCCCTGTGGATGCCCCACTCCTGTCAGTGCTCCATGTCACTGTTCAGTGTCCAGGGAGGCTTTATGGGCCCATCCTGACAGGGGGATCAGAGGAATGAGGTGAATCACCAGCTCCACAGTCCCTGTCCTTGCCTCTGCTCACACAGATGCCTCACATACCACCCTGCCCACAGCCCTGCACTGCTCTCACCCCACCCCAGCCACCCCCACGCTGGGATCCAGGGGAACTTTCCAATCCCCCCACACACACCTCCCAGTTGGAGCAAGCATTTCTGGGTCACTGTGACATTTTGGGAAGCATTCCAGCAGAAGTTTCATTACTGGCGGGAGCCTTGCCCTTTAAACGACCAAGGGTGAATGGAGGCTGAAACTTTCAGAGCTATTAAAGCTCCAAACTCACACACTCAGCAGATCCACAAAAGGAAACAGTGACGGAGCATGACTCCATCTTCGGAATGACTAACTGAGAGGTCTTAAAGAGAGCTCAGTTTTAGGAGCAGTTTCAGAGAACCAGCCATAAAGGGATGCAAGTTATGTGCAAAGGAACAGACACTCTCCTCTCCCCTCCCTCCAGCCCCCGGGCTCTGGTTCCTTTACTCAAAAAACCCACTTTAAAATCTCTGCAAGGCCCCTGAATTGCCTCAGCCCCGAGGGAACACATGGAGATGTAGCAGCAAGAGATGGAAATCACACCCAAAGAGTCTCTCTTCCCAAGTAGAACCTTGGCACACCCTTTTGGAAAGCAGCTCTGCAGGGGTAGCGTTGAGATTTTCCAGGAGAGGGACTTTTGACAAGGGCATGTAGTGACAGGACAGGGGGGAATGGCTTTAAACTGAAAGAGGGCAGGTTTAGATGGGATATTAGGAAGAAATTCTTCCCTGTGAGCTTGGGAAGGCCTTTCCCAGTTTTCCTTCACTGCCATGGGACTCACACCTAAGTCAGCAGCACGTGGACTCCTGCACCTCTCACCCAGGTGCATTTGAGGGTGGAAAAGCAAAATTCAACCTTTTGTCTTTGCTGCAAAGAGCGCCACATGTTTCCAGATCATCTGGCATCTGGACAGCAGTTACATTTTCAAAGTAATTTGTAATAATCAACCACTCAAAGCTCTACAAGAATTAATTAGGGTCTGAGCTTGCAGCGCATTAAAGTCAACAGAAGGTTTGCAACCAGTTTTAATGGGGTGCAGAACATTTATTCCTGCAAGGAAACATCCAACTGGCATAAACATCCCCCAGAGAAGGGGAAACAACACACGGAGACCTGACCTAACAGCCTCCTTGTCAGAGCAAGTGTGAGCATCCTCCTCTGCCAGGGCTGCCATCTGCTCCAACCTGCTGCTCCAGCACATCAGAGGGCACCTTCCTTCCTCCTTTTGGTGTCCAAAGCTCCCTGGCACTGAATCAAGAACAAGAGCATCACCTCTGGATGAAAACAGGGATTCATGGATCAGGGCAACAACCTCATCCGCATGGCATCACCCAAAACTTCCCTAAGAGAAAACTTCCACAAAGAAACCAAATTCCAACAGCTAAACTGTGATTTTCCTGCAAAAGCAACGCTCTGGGTTGCTTTATGTGCATCCCTCTGCATCCCAAGGATGTCACTGAGCGCTCACAGACATGGAATGGGAATTGTATCAGGCAAGGCTGATGCAGCCATGCCCTCCATCCAGGAAATCCCAGCCCTTCTAGTTGGGATGCTGACAAGCATCCAGCAGCCCTTGTGCATGTCAGGGCAGTTTAGGAGCACAGCAAGCCATGGGCAAGGCTTTTCCTCCTCCTCCTCTGCAGTGGAAACACAGCAGGACACAGGTGAGCAACCCACATCCACACAGGACGGCCAACACCACGTCTCTTCTTGACACTTCAGAGTTATTAAAAAAAGCTCATGATGCCACTTTTTTAAATGGAAGTTTGTGCTAAAGAAAATGGGACCATCTTCACCTCTGCAGTGCAAAGGATTGTATTCCCTCTTGGCATCTTCCAGCAGCACTCGGGAAAGTGGGAGATGCTAAAGAGGTACCTTTGGAGCAGAGTGTCCAAACCCTTGCCTGGAGCTGCTGCGTGTGAGGACACAGAGGACAAGCAACATCTTTTACCAGCTATACCAGTAAATCTGGAAAAAAAGCAGCCAAAATGTACAAGTTTTGGGGAACAGGATCCATTCTGGAATAGCACCCTCTGTCCAGCCTCCCCAGAGCCACGGCCAGCCCCTTAATTCCTGTTGTGGTGCTGCAAGTGCATTGCCCAACCATGAGATTAATTAAACGCATCAGCACAAGCACCTGCACGATTACAATCATTTCCAGCAGGGTAAATCAGCTCCAGTCAGGCTGAGGAGCAGCTTCCCATGGCTGGCACATCCCATCCCCACTTCAAAGGGAACAAATCCACCCAGGGCTTCCCTGCAGGGCACTACCCCACTACCCAGGTAGCCCAGCTGGGATGCTCCCAGAACACAGGAATGCAGAAGCTAAAGGCTCATTTTCATGCACCGTGGGGTTTTTAGTTCTCTATAAAGTTAATGGAACCAAACATAAGTAATCTTTATTTTTAAATATTTTATTGGGTGATTTTTAAAAAGCCCTGCACAATTCTTTCCAGCACCACTGTGTACTTCAATATTTTGACAGAGGGAAAGAAGTATAAAACCGATTCTTTCTCTCAGATATTTAAAGCCACCAACTCTTAACATTTATTTTGTCTCTGATTTTCCTCAAAAACACAGCCAGAAGGCAAATTTCAAATTAATATCTGCTTGACTTCAGAAAAAGCATTTCTGAAACGTGTTTCCCAAGTTTTCTCAGGAGCATTAACCTGAGTTTCATGACAGAGGTGCTGCTTTCAAGGGAAGAATAGCGGGAGGAAGACAGAGCCCTGAATTAACACCCCTGCCATGAGTTCTGTCCGTTCTCAGCAAGCACCACAACCCCCCAAGGAGCTGTGACGCCCTCAAGGGACATCTGCGAGCAGGGAGAGATTCACCCTTTGAATTACCAGTTCCTACCGATTTTTCTCACTTCTAATCCACACTTATTCAGCAGATCTTGTTCCCGATTATGTGTTTAAATGGATTTCTTTGTAAACGTCACCAGGGAACGAGTGTTATTTTACTTTAGGCCAATTGAGGTTTTTTTATGGACCAGCTAGAATAATATATAGTCTGGTGATGTTCAAACATGCAGAAGAGGCTCATCCAAACACAACACTCCAGCTCCCATTCCTTTCCGATTTCCAGTCCCATTATAAATAAAACATGAGTACGGGGTGTATTTCCCTTCTGCCCAAATTAAGAAATGGCACATTTTGGTGGTTTAATGGTTTTGCTCTAAAAGCACAGGATTCCTTCCCCACTCATCCCTCGGTTCAGGCAGCACCAAACGGTGGAAGGGGTTTGTTACCATTAACTGAGCACATCAAGAGGCATTAGGGGAACGTCAAGAAACTCCTGTTCGGCCTTGACAGACCTTTGTGATCTCTGATCCTCGGTCATTAGGGGAGAAAGCCAACCCATTAACCCCCTCAGAGTAGCATCTCCATTACAGACAGCTATCAGGAGCCAAATCAGAGATAATTACCCATCGCCAGCCCCTCCTCCCTGCACCATCCTACCTGTGATGGGATACAAACCCCCTCGGAGGCAGCAAAGCCACTGCCAGAATCCATCTCTCACTACAGTTCCTGGAGCTGATGGATTTTTGCTCATCATGTACCAATATTTCTATAAAATCCTGGCTTCATCTCGTTGAAAGCCAGAGCTGTCACGATGGTGTTTCACGAGTCACACAGGGACAAGGACTGATTTTAGATAATCTGGGTCACAGCTGCATAATCATTTGTCCCCTCCTTTCAGATATTTCCTATCAAACTGGTTACAAGGTGACTTGTGCACTGACTGTTCTTGGAAATATCTGCTGCACTTCAGAGCCCAGATGTCATTTCAGGTCTTCCATTATACACGAAGGAGAATTCAAACCCAAAGATAGCATCTAAATCGAAATATGCTACTATAAAAGCTAACAAGAAATATCCAAGACAGTCATCCAAAAAGCTTTCCCAGGACTCAAACCAACACTGGCCCAGACAAATATTTACATAATTATTCACATGGGTTTGTTTTAAATAAAGAGCCTTTTATTATCATTACTTTGGCATCAAGCATCTAATTAGAGGCCAATGACAGTTATAAAAATCACTGAGTTCTCCTTGTCAGTGCTTGCTGGGAGGGAGAAGTGGTGCTTGAGTGATGGGCAGCACCGGGGCTGTCCCATCCCTCCTGCTCCCCTGGGAAAATCGGGAGGGGACTGTCAGACTCGGAGGAGGTGATGGAGGAGGGCTGGCTCCTGCCTCTGGCTGACCACGTGCTGGGAAATGGAAAATTGATGGGGAAAGGGTAAGAGGTCTCCTGGCAGAAATGCCCACTCGTGCCTGGTTCTTGTGCTATGACCCTGAAATAGTAATTTTTGTTCCTCTCTGCTTTACACATCAGCCCTTGGGATGAGCCTTTCCCTGAATCCATGCAGACAACCCAACCTGGATCTCAATTCTCACGTCCTGCTGTAGCATCTAAACACAGCGTGGCTAAAAGTAATCAACTGAGCACAGAAAGAGTAAGATAAATGCAGGACAAGGTCCTTGGGGTGGTTCTTTACCAAGAATAAAACCGTGCACAACCCAGATTTAAGGTGAGGTTTCAATCCCACTGGTGAAGTGGAAGATCAAGAAACCCACTCCTGGGCTTGCAGCAAGAAACAACCCAGAGGTTTGTTCAGAGCCATCCCTGTGCAGCCTCCAGTCACAGTGATGGAGATCTCTGGGGCTCCCTGCACATGCAGGCTCCTCTCATCAATCCAATTATTAAAATTGCCTCTTTCCCCTGCTGGAAAGGGACCAAACTGGTGACACCACCTCCAGCCTCTCCCCGGGGATCACACTTCAACAGGGAGCTCAGCAGAGGCAGTGACAGCAGAGGACAAGCTGTAGGAGCCAGGGATCTGCTGCTCTGCAGCCCATCTCCTGCCAGGACACTTTTCCTTCTGGGCATTTTTCCCACTGTGCTTAGTTCAGCAGCTGTAAATGTTCCTCCCCCCAGACAGGTCCTGCAGGACCTCCTTGCAGGGTCCCTTTCCCTGTGACTGGCTCAGACACTTGGCTCTCAAATTCACCAATCTGAGCAAATCCCAAATCAACACCTAAATCCCTTCGTGCTCCTGACCCTCCAGAGGAGACCTTCTCCTGCTGACTTGTTTCACTGAGTCCCTGCAAGTCCAGCCACCAAGCCCCATCACTGCTTCAGCTGCTGGTTCCTAAATCCCTTCCAAGTTTGCCAAATCTGCCAAGAAAGAGAGATACAACACGACATTCCCATCCCTGCCTTGCTCAGTGGGTGGGGAGGGACCAGTGACCATATTTGCTCCTCATTTTGCAGATGTGGCTCCAAGGATTGTCCATCCCACTCCCCCACGAGCTGGTATCCAGCAGTGGATGACTGAAATACATAATCACTTGCTAAATATCTTTTCCCTTCTCTTTTCTCACAGTTTTATTGTGCTCCTGAGGCCTTTTGAGTGGGATTCAAGTTACTGGATGCAACACAGTCCATCAGAGCATGTCAGGGTCACAGAACTGAACTAGGTCAGTAAGACAGATTCCTCTACCCCTCCTGTTGATCTTCCCACCCCCAGGACAGACCTGGAGAGAGGAAGACAACAGCAAATGCTGTGTTGGAAGCTGTTACCTTCCCAATCAGGAGGCAGTGCCAAGACCTAGCACCTCATTGCTGGTTCCTTGGTCCAACAAGTCCCTGTGCAAGTTGTTCCTGGGATGCTGATGGAAGGTGACCCCCTGTTTGCATTCCCCAGGGTGAACCTGATCACTGCAAACCCATTTAACCCAAGCAAGGAAGCAGTTAGTGCTCCCTCCTAGTAAAGAGGCAGATAATAAATAACCTTCTCACAAACCAGTCCCGAAGGTCCAATAAAAAAAAATATTAAAATATATTTTCTGCTGTTCATTCCTTTCCAGCTAATGCATGGAATCAACTGAAGGTTTTCTCCTGCAATATTCAGCTCAGGTGTTGACCAGTGTCCCATTTCTTTCTGCAGGCGAGAAAAGGAATTTATATTACAGCATTTCTATCTGCAGGACACCTTTTCTTGGCTGTAAGCTAAAAAAAAAACTTTGCATTTGGGAAATATTGATTCCAGCCTCAATCTTATTTTCCCTTGCCTGGAACTGGTTCATGGCATGACCTCTTATAACCATACTTAGAGGTGTAAAGAGCTCAATCAGGACTTTGATCAGTCAGGCCTGTAATATCTGCAGACTATATATACAGCAGTTTTTAGCATATATAGGGTTATAATGATACTTTTTATACCCTAATACATATATACTCCAAGTGCTTTCAGCAAATTCTACTTCTGGCTCCTTAACTGCAAGAAGGTAACTTGGATGATGTTGAAAAAGGAGCTTGGCAGAAGGATGAGGTTCTTGGCACCTAAAACGGTGCTAAATTCAAAAAACGAGTTCAGAATTTTATTTGAGGGACAAAAAGTTCTCAAACCATCCTGAGTTTCCAGGGCACAAATCACAGATAGTTATACAGATAATTCATTCAAAGCCAGTGAAGTGCACAGGAGAAACACCTTCATATACTGGCCACTAAAAAAAAAAAAATGAGTATTTTCGATTTTGTTTTGACTTTTGCTAAAGAACCGGTTTTCCATCAGACAATTCTCTAAAGGGAAACAACTAAACTCCAGCTTTTTAAAGAAAACTGCTTAGCAAGGGGGAGGTTTTGTGCAGATCCCAGCACAGCCATCTGCTCCCCACAGAACTCTTCCAGGCCTTATTCCCATCGAGGAATAATTCATTCCTTTGCTTTCAAACAACCCCCAGTAACTTCAGTGGCAATTTCCTTAACAAGGTGATAAGGCTACAGTATCTGCACATAGGAGATGGGTGATAAAAAAATACCTTTGTATAAGGACACAGCACAACGAGCCTTCATTTATGTGACATTGAGCAATGAAATCACAGCACAGACACTCAAACAAGATGAAACACAGCAACTCATGAGCAAAGCAGGGGCTCAGACTCCAAGGATGAGACACTTTGCTCCTGCACTGAGCTCTGCAGCCCCCCAAGAGCCTCTTGCCTTCAAAGGATCAATCCCACATCGCTGGACTGAGCAGAGATTGGTATTGGTGTGTATTCTACACGTGTCTCAGCTCCAGCACAAGCAGAGCCCACACCGTTCCCACCCCTCCAAGGGGTGCAAAAATGCAGCACGTAAAAAGCAGCAAAGAAATCAACACCCTGACATATTAACCACTTCTTAAACTGTTCTGTCTGTGGCACAAGACATTTCCCTTGACATTATCCCTTTATTTGTTTTAAAGGCTCACAGCATTTCCTGTTAATTTTTCTTTCTTTCGTTATCAGAAGGGCAATAATACCCTGAGCAGGGGTACAGGAGTCAGAGAGAGAGGAGCAGAGTGTTCATCTACAGCTTTGAACATCAGGCCATACTGACTTGCCCAGCCAAGAGACTTCCCCTTAATCACCTGTGTTAGACATTAAGTGTTAATTTAGCATGTGCTTTATAAGCCTTAAACTGGAAGTTTTTCAACCACTGCTGTTCAGTCCCAAAGGCATCATAACCTTCCCTCTGAGCACACAGAACCTGCCTCAGCTTCCAGACCCTTCAGCAGAGCCCCATAAAGTCGTGTCAGTCATCCCTGAGGATGAGCACTAACTCACCCTATTGCCCTTTAACAGTTTTTAACATGACCCCAAGCTGTTCCTGGGCAGGAATCTGCTCCCACACTGTCCACACAAAGCAGCTGTTGGTCACTTCCATCCCTGCACAGCCTGTGGAAAACCCTTCAGGTTTGCTCCTGGAGAAGCCCTGCAGCATTTCCAAGTGGTTTTTTTACTTCAGAAACCACCGTGGTTAAACAGGACACAAACACTGTTCTCTGCCAAGCACAACCTTCCACTCAAACAAACAAAGCATCATCCAGGCAAACCCAGGATGAAAAAACCCTCCACGAGGCAAAGGGATGGCCAGGGGTGCTCCAGAAGGACATGGCACTTGGGGACATGGTTTAGTGGTGGGCTTGGCTGCGTTGACCTTGGTGATCTTAGGGGTCTTTTCCAACCTAAAATGATCCTGTGACAGCTGATTCCTGATTAATTTGGAAGAGCAGCCAGTGCACATCACACCCACTGTGTGTGGCAGGAGCCATCACAGGGACCAAGCCAAGGCAGCAGCAGAGGCAGCTGAGGAGGGGAAGGCGGAGGGAGGAGGAGGCATTAATTTCGGCAGGGGGTGAAGCTGGATCTGCAGAGATGCTCCAAAGGAGTTGGATGACAGGATGAGCGTTGTATGGTTGTGGATCCTAAATTAGTCAGGTGGCTGAGGATGCTGCTCCAGCCTGCACTCCAGGGTGGTCACTGAAAACAGAGCTGGAAACGCTTTCCCGACTAAATCCATGCCTGGGCTTTGATCAGCAGCAGGAGAGGGATTTTTGAGTGATGAGATATTGATGAGATGGGAAAAGAGCTCAGCTGGGCACAGCCAGGTACCACAGAGCAGATCCTCACGTGGTGTAAATCAGCATCACTGCCTTGAAATCCCAGCAGAAGGGGAACTTCATTGCAGGGAAAGATCCTTCACACAGGGAAAAGTCTCTGCTCATGACAGTCAGTGCATGAGGAGCTGTCAGGTCCTTTGTTTGGCTGTGATCCTTGAAAAGCAGCCAGCCAGGATGAATGAAGATGCCAATGAGTATGAATATTTCACATTCAACAATGATGGAAGTATTAAAATATCCACAGAGGCAAGAATTTGAGGGAGTCACTCAAATAGCTGCCAGCTTTAGGCAAAAGCAGATGGAAAGATAATCTGAACTACAAGTGTACAATCCCATCCCAGGGGGGCCTTACAGCACACAAGTAGGACATATTTGGGAAAGTTTGGAGTCCTGCAATTAAAGTTCCTTCCAACTTAATCCAAAGAGGGAAGACTCGTGTGAGCCAGCACAGGTAGAAAGGGAGCTGAAAAAACTTCCCCAAAAAAAACTTACTCCCTGCAGTAAAAAAAAAAAAAGGGTCAAAGGGAAAAAAAAATACAAGCAGGATCAAGTCTAATTAAAGGAGCAAGAATAAGTGACAGCTCCAAAAAGGCAGGGGCTATTTTCATACAGAGCAAAGGGTCGCTGGCACGTATTTGCAGAGCCCCAAACACCCAGAAGGGAGGGAGAAAAGAGGTCCTTTGTGAGAGGGATGGGGAAGCATGGGAACCAGGGAGCCCTGGGGTAGCTCAGAGGCATTACTGTACTTAGCACAAAAGAGAGGAACAATAGAGGGCAAAAGGAGATGGGGCTGTTTATTTTTCTGGCTATGGAAGGCTCAGATAAGTCTTGGGAGAGACACTGGAAAAAAATGGCTACTGAGGAAGAGAAAGTATCAGCCCAGAGAACCTTCTGAGGGGTGTTGGGAACGTGGGGTTAAAAATGGGGAATCCTGAATTAGGCACAGTTAGAGATTCTCTGATAACTATTTCCCTGAAGTACATGGTAAATTCTGCTTAAATAGTTGCTGCAAGGTGTCCTTGGAAAAGAGGAATAAGGATGTCAGAAATGCAAAGGATTATTACAAAGAATTATCTAGAAAAGCCCTTACAAGAACATGCTTGTTTTGTATGAAGCAAAATGCAGGGTGAAAAATAAGCACATTAAAATACAGGCAGAGTTATTGTCCCTGGGAAGCCTCTCAGCTCTGTCTCTGACCCAGGGGCTGCACAAAATTCCAAGCAACTCCCTGGAGCTCTGCAGAGTTCCCAGAAGCAGGACAGCCACGATGCAAACAGAGCCAGGGAGTGGAACAGCAGCAAGCAAGAATTTTTCTGTTCCTGCTTCCATTGCAACAGGACTGTCTTGAGACTCCTCCACCCCGAATTCCAAGCCTGCAGAGAACTCAGAGCTTTCATTCAGAGCTGTTTAAGCTGAAATTCAGTCCTTCCCTGCCACAACTTGGGCACCCAAATCCAATGTTTATCCCCTGGAGCTTTGCCAGGGTCTGACCAGAGCAACTTCCCTTCAGCTGCCCGATTTCCACAATTATTAGCACAGAATTATAGAACACCAGGTTGAAAGGGACCCTTCAAGGATCATCTGGTCCAAACTTTTTTTGGATGATTTCTATCACCAAAGTGCCTGAGAATTTAACAAGACATTTGTATAAATTTGAAAAAAAGAAAACACCACATCATTTTCTTACAGATAAAGAAGGGCAAGAGATTAAGGGTCGATGCAGAGCTCACTGGAGTGCCACGAGGACACCAAAGCTGCAGGAATAAGCAGGACAACAGCAAGGCACTTCCCAGGGAAGCTGCTGCATTCCTGCCAGGCAGAGCAGAGAAGAAATCCAAGACAAAATTCATCTGTCACCCACCATGACATTCCTCCCTACCAAGCCCAAACCCATTTTCCCCCCCATAAAACCAATAAAAAAAAAAACCAAACAAAACTGGTCATCCTGCTGCAAATCCAGATCTTTCCTCCGCTCGGGGTCACAGTTTAGTGGTTGCATTTCAACTCCTGGAGGCTCCTGCTCTGGATTGTGCAGCTTCACTGGTGAAACTGAGACAAGAATCACTCCGTCACTTGGGGTCTGGCAGTAATTAACTTCATTGGGTTTGACATTTGAAAGAAATGAAGGAAAGGAACACGCTTCCACCATCTGGAAAAGCGCACGCTGACACTTCCAATCATTTGTGCAGCCACTCGTGAACGTGTGTAAGTGATGTTTGGTATTTTTTTACATGTGGTGGAGGGAAGGTAAATGGCACATCCAGGCATCAATCCCTGCAGACAAGCACAGCCCAGCACCACTCAGCAAAGATGAGCAAAAGGCACATGGAGGAGTGAAAGGAGCTAAATGAAGTAAGGAAATATTTGGAAAGCTGGAGACAAGGCAAATGCTGAGTTATCAGTGTATTTTAGGAAGGCTGGTTTATACATGAAGCATGCTTGATACCCGCTCCATCACTAAAATAAGCAATATATGAAGAACTTCATGCTAGAGGATACCAAGAGCTTAAAAATAATCTGTGTACATTTTGCGTTCCCTCATTTCTAGCTCAACGGGAAGACAGACTTTTCAGAGCTACAGGAAAACCAATTTTGTCCTTCAAGTGCAAAGAAGTCGCTCACAGTATGTTCCTCTTCATCAGTATGCTGAGATATCTATCCCAGAGCAAGAAGGGAGGAGACATTCCCTTTGACATTAGGACAGACATCCTAGAAAATATACATCAGCAAGACTCAAACCCCTGAGTTTAGAAAGAACTCTGCCCTTTTCCAGCACCATCCTGACTCTTTCTGCCCATTCCTGTCAAACCCATCAGGGTACGTGCAGAGAGGATCCAGCTGCAAGTCCATCACTACCATGCACAGATAACAGAATAATTTAATATAAACCCCAGGATATTATGGGTCGAATTCACCACTGTGTCCATTCAAAGCAGCTCCTGCCCTGCATCCCTCTCTCCCTCCTCTTGCTCTGGGAGGTTTTACAGATGGCAGGACACCCCTGAGCACAGGAACTGCTCCCTGCACTGCAGGATGCTCTCAGACCAGCCTCACCTCTGCCACTGCCTTCCAACTGCTGATCCAGCACACTTGGATGGATCCACGGCTTCCAGAGGCACAGATGAGGACTGTGGCTTGTCTAGAGCAAGTGATTTCTCCTCCTGAGTTCCCCAATGGTTGTTTCTCACTAGGCTTTACTTAGAATTTTCCACATGCCTTATTTAATCCTGTGTCGACTGACATTGCACAGGCACAACCCACCTGCCTAATTCCTGGCTCCCTAAAACGGGATGCAAAGTGTTGAAGCAGAACTGTTCCCCCAAATACATTTCCTGGGGCTACTCCTGCACCTTTTGATGCTCAACCACCCGTTTCACTTTCATAGAAGCTCCCTCTCATCTCCCACATCTATTTTTAGCCTTCTCACTGGACTAAAATTTCCTATGAGTTTGGGCATTTTGCCACCCTCAGAAAAATAAACCAACCTGACCCCACAAGTCCCAACAGGGGCAGGTACACGGGGCCCCAAATCCCACCAGGGTTCCTGAGCTAAACCAAAGTTGCAGCACATTTCCCTCCCCCGAAAGCAGATGTTTCAGCTTCGTGCATAAAAAGCTTAGTCCCAGCCCACAAATTGAGCAGCTCTGCTCCAGCAGCAGAGACACAGCTATTTCCAGGCTGCAGGAATTGTGCTCCTTTTAGCAGCAGGGCTGTTGGTTATTTGGGATGAGTGTCCCCAGGGCAAGGAGGGCCCCGGCTTGTCTGGCCAAGGCTCTGGAGAAGGAACTGCAGGGAGGGAAACACGCTGGGCTGCTCTGAATGTGCACAACATCTTTAACTCATGTTCTGACTCTGTTTCAGAGCATCTCTGAGTTTACTGGTGTGGATTTTTAAGAACCTTCAGATGAGGAACCCAAAGTGCTTTATGGGTATTTCCACACCCCACAAAAAAGAAAAAAAAAAAAAAAAAAAAAAAAGCTCCAGTTTTGGTTCTGGTTCATATTTCATAGGAAAAATCTGAATCAGCTTGGTGTAATCCATGCCTATTCCACACAGCCACAAGAAACCCCACTGCATTTTCCTGTGCTGAATCCCAATCAGGACTGTAAAATGCTGCATAAACTGCCAAAAAAAAATATGCAGGCCTGTGGGCAGTGAAGGCAGCAAGTCAACAGCAGTGGTAGAAGGAGATGAAGGGTGGTTTTGTGATTCAGGCCTGATGATGCTGTGCTACTTCACTGCCTAAATTCCCAAAGTCAACAGGAACCCAGTCCCAGCCCTGTATCCGCCCATAGCTCCACGTAGACAGACTCCTGCAACAGGGCAGTGCTGCAAGAGCCTGATTCATATCCAAGAAGGAAAAAAATCCCATCCCTGCCCAGCCATGGGGCCCTGGGCCAAGACCAAACTCGGCGTAAGCATTGAAGGGTCAGCCCAAAAACCCTGGCCCAGGCACAGGGATGACTTCCACAGATTCACAGCATCGTTAAGGTTGGAAAAGACCTTAAGGATCATCAAGTCCAACCACTTGGGGCAGAAGAATTCCCAGCACAGGGACCACAGGACAAAGTGTCACCTCCAGCATCCTTGGGCACGGCTCTCAGACAAAGCTCTGAAGTGTCTCCCCTTTGCTCCCCCCATTTTAGGAGTAACAGGCTGATCCAACCCAGCACTTCTCTCTGCTCACAGGGAGCAGACCCTGCTGTGGGAATGTCTGTGGTTGGAAAAGAAAGAGCTGGTGAGACACAGCAGAGGACTTAACCCTCGGTGCGGGCTCTGGCAGCTGCCAACAGCCTCCAGTGCAGAAAGACTCCACTGCTTCCTGATATAGCTCCTTAATTACAGAGCACTGGGAAAATTGATGTTTCCAGAGCAGATATGGCCCTTATTGTTTTTCTGCTTTGCATCCTGCAGGGAACCAGGACTGAAGTTAAAAAAAAAAAAAAAAAGGAAAGCCGGAGCCAGTTCGGGTCTGTTTGCTCCTCCTCCCATCCCAGCTCCTGAGGTCAGCAGGGAAAGCATCCAAGAGTTGCAGAAAGACAGACTGTTTTCATTTAAACATTTGAGAGAGGCAGAGCAAGGGACTTTCTCCCGAAGTGCTCAAGACGTGATAATGTGCCTCTCCCGGTCCCTGCAAACCCCTGCGAGAGAACATTCCGAGCAGTTTTCCCGATAGGAACCAGCCAGCGAGCGCCAAAGGCAGTTGCCGGGATGAAAGCGGCTTCCTCCTCCCGCCCTCGCGTCGTTTTTGGAGCGCAGACACGATGAGGGGATTCTCAGGGATCTGCCCTCCCTGTAACACAGAGCAGGAAACCCAACGGGCTGCAGCAAAACAACAGCGAGGCAAGAATTCGCAGCCCGGGGCTCCGGGAAAACAGAGCTTATCCTTCAAGGAATGGACAGCTTTCCAAAAGGACAGCTTTTCCCAGGGGCAGGGAGCAGATGCTGCACTCAGGGGATGGACAGCCTCGTGTCTCCCACGGAAAACCCTCCAAGGGGCATTTCCAGAGGGGCTCCTGCCCCACAGCAGGATTCTCCCATGGAGTCCCACACTGGCAACCCAGAGCAGCTCTGCTGGTCCCACACTGTCACCCACCCCATCCACCTGCAGAAACCTTTCCAGGAAATACCAACACTAAGATTAAACATCCCAAAACCAGGCACAGTCCCCCCAGTGCACGTGAGCTACAAGGCATCAGCTCCTGCCTCACCCCAGCCCTGCCAGCATCACACTACTATCACACTTCCAGGTCCTTTCCAACCCAAACCATTCCATGGTTCTATTGCATCATCAGCAAACGAGTCCCAGCTCCCAGTCATTTGATACCAACTGGAATTTGTGTTGCATTTTTGGCCACCTTGGATCAAAGCTGTACTGGCAAATTCATTTGCAAGTTGTTTATGGAAAAGATCTTGGATTAGGTGGGCAAGAGAAATAGTTGGCTTAGTTTCCTGCTGAAGGTGTATTTTGATGAGGGAGGATAAATCAAGCTTCTAAAGCTTTAGCTATTTTTCAGAAGAATAGCTATTTTACACCAAAAGAGTGACTTCAGAACAGAAAAATCCAGTGGCTAGAAATCAAAAATTTAAATATTCCTATGTGCTTTCGTTCAGGATTGAAATTCTGTCAAAATACCAAAGCAGTGCTGGACAATGTGCAGGGGTGTCTGTCAGAGCACACCTTGATCTCAAATGCACTGGGGCTGTTTCCCTTCCAGGACAGTGGAAAGCAATTAGCCAAAATGCTGAACCCAAAATGCTGAACCCAGAGGAGGGTGTTTGGTCACCCAGAGGAGGGTGTTTGAGCCACGTGAAAAAGGAAACCCGCAGGTACAGGAGCCCAAGATATAAAGCAACTCCACCCCATTAAAAAAGCATTAACAACTCCTGAACTGGCTTCTGTGTTCCACCCACTGCTGCTGTTTTACTGGAATTACACTGTCAATTAAAGGCAAAAGCTCTGGCCGGGTCCCCGTCCCATCCCACCCAGTTGGCACACACCCACCCCCAGCTCACCAACCCCCTTCCACACGTGCAGCCCACGAGCCACGTTTCTATTTCCATTTCCAGCATGGTTAACCAGCTGCCTGGGGCTTGTTGAATCAAGCTTTTGGGCAGGAAATTAAAAAAGCTTAATTTACAAATGGGCATTTACCAGAGCCGGGGCAGGGGCCGGGCCCAGGCTCAGCTCCAGGCACCCTGCAGATCCATGGATGTCACCACCCTGCTCCTTCCCCTGGGATGGTGCAGGGACTGAGTGGGACCCTGCTGACACCCTGGTGCACCCAGTTCTCTCACCAGAGTTTCAAGAGAATTGTAAATGATTTGGGTTAGAAGGGACCTGAAAGATCACGTAGTTCCACTCCCTGCCATGGGCAAGGACACCTTCCACTAGCCCACGTTGCTCCAACCTGGCCTTGAACACTTCTAGCAATGGGACATCCACAACCTCCCCAGGCAACCTGTGCCAGGGCCTCACCACCCTCACAGGGAAGAATTTCTTCCTAATGTCCGATCTAACCCTGCCCTCTGTCAGGGTGAAACCATTCCCCCTTGTCCTGTCCCCATACCCTTGTCCAAAGTCCCTCTCCAACAACACTGTCCCATGACAGCACCTTCACTCCGTTACTAACACTTGCTCTGGGTCTGGAGGAAGGTGCTCTGGCTCTGTATTAGGAGTTTCCACATGGATTTGGAGGAAGACTTTTCTTCTGGGTACCACTGGGTATGTCATGGAGCTGAGAACAAGAGTTACCAACCTGACACACTCCAGCTGTCTGTTTTCCAAGACAGCAGCAAGGAGTCCAAGGCTTCCAGAGCATCACCCTGATTTTCCAAACAGAGCCCACTGCAGCTACAACAGCCAAAGCCCAGCTCCAGCCCCTTGCTGGGCTTTTTACGTGCTTGAACACTCCAGCAAATCTCAGCCCAGATTTCCTCTTGTAACTCCCTGTAACTCCCGTGGAACAGAGCAGTTTGGCACCAGCCGAAACACCTCGCTTGGAAGCTCCTTTTTTTCCATTTCTCCTGAGCAGAATGACACTTGTATTCACAGTGACTCATCTCCTTGACCTTTCTATTCACTTTTAATGGTGCAAGCTGGAAATAAGGGCACACAGACAATGCGTTCATTATTCAGCTGGTGAACTGCAGCCCTCGGACCAAATCTCTACCCTGCAGCAGACAAGAGCACACACAGAGTAGGTATCTCATTCCAGCACATCTAGGATGAACCCCCTCAAAGGCAAAAAAAAAAAAAAAATAAAAAAAATCACACAAACTCGCTGCTTAATTCATATTGGAGGGAACGAGACACACCAAAAAATCACAGAGTAAAATGCTGCAGGAGTACGAGAGACCCTGGGAAAACGGCAGTGTCATCTCCAGGAATTCAGCTGCAGTGAATTCTTACTTAAGTATTGTCTTGGAAACAAAAAAAAGGGGGTGGAGGGAGGAAAGGCAGAGGAGGAGAGGCCAGCAAGGCTGTGTAAGACATGGGCTCAGGCAGAGCTGAGCCGGCTCCTTCCTGTATGTCCTCACTCAAAAAGAGAAGCTCCAGCTGACATGAAATGAAACCCTAAATCTGGTCACTAAACCTGACAGTCCCCCTGAGCAGGGGCTCCACAGACCCCTTAGTGACCTCTCCTCTCCCTGGGAGCTTCTTCCATCAACTCCTCACAGCACTTCCCTCAGAGCTGCAAACTCCCCTGGATAACTCAGGTTTTCATCAAGCTGAAGGAGAACTAGAGCTCCCCCAAACAACGCATCACATTCCTCATTAGGAAAACAGGGTGTCTTGCTCCTTTGGGGGACATCCAGGCCAGTGGAAAGCTCTCTCTGAGCACAAGGCTAAAGTTTGGCTGTCAAACCTCTTTCCAGAGACTCCAGAGCTGCAGGGCTGGAGCATCAGGCATGGGAGACTCCCCAGGAAATCCAACCTAACCCAGAGGGGTGAATGTACTGAGCCCATGGCAGAGCCCTCAGCAAAACACACTGGAATTACCTTCTCACATCAGCAAAACAGCTGAATGTCACCACCCCAGGGCAGGTAAGTGACAGCCTGACAGAAGCTTATCTGGCCTCCTGCTCCTGCCCACAGCACATCCAAACCCCCAGTTCCTCAGGATCCAGCACCCCCTTTCCATTTGCATCCCTCCACCTTCCAGAGGGTTTTTTTTTTTCCTCAGTAAATTGAAGTGTGTGGCTGCCCAAAAAATCCTCTGCTTCAGATTTCTGTTATAGATCTAATTCTCCAAAGCATCCTGAGAGCAGTCAATACAACAGCTTGGTGGTTCTTGCAGCCCATGATATAACCTGCAAGAAATCTGCCCAAATCTAAAGACAAAATCCAAGTAACCCTCTGGATTTGCAGTGTGAGACACTAGTGCTGCTGGAGGGGAAAACCCCATCCCAGGGAGGAAAAGCATTTTTAAAGTAGAAAGACCACAGCCACTAATATAACCTGAGGCTCAGGGGTGGAAAAGAGCCTCTTAAAACACTTCAGTGCTTGCAAACACGTGTCTTGTTGGCATATCAGCAGTAAAATTGTGTTAGAGCAACACCTCAACTGTCAGGTTCCACACAGGGAGATGTGATCATGCCCCAGGGGATGGGAAACAGGGATTTGCCTAAAGGCTGGAAGAAAATCCACAGCAGAGGTTAGGAATGAACTCTGATGTAGGTTGTTCCATTCATTCAACCCCCAAACTATCCTTTTTCTCTCAGGCTTATTACACCAACTGGAAGAAAAACTCCAACGTTCTAAATACATTAATACCATTTTCCTGCTTTCAAAAAGTGACATCTCATCCTCGTGAAAGCTTCCAGGTGATGCTGAGAACCCTCTCTCGGCTTCTGGAGAGAAAAAGAGCCCAGACTTGGAGCAACCAAGCTCAAAAATGCCTTTTGTGTAGCTCCTTCATTTATTTATTTTAGTTCTACACATTTTCCAAACACGTCCACAGAGAAACCACGACATCATTTGGATGCTTCCCTCAGTGCTAGGCTGCATTTCAAGAGCCCTGGAACTTGCCAACAGTAACCCAGTGGCTAATTATACCATGTTGCCAACCCAAGTTTTTTCCATATAACATTAGATTTCAACAAAATGTTTCCATTCTTTCATGTCTCAACCTTTTTTTTTACCTCCTGGTTTTTGCTCATTCTTCCCATACTGAGTTTTCCTTTGTTTCACACAAAGGATTTTTTATATTTTTAAGGAAAACTTCCAGCTTGCAAAGTCAGTACACATCACATCAGCTGTGACTTAGCTGGGGAGAGTAAAATATTTAAAATATATACAGCAAGGCCTGTTGCAGGAAGCTCTCCCAAGCAAGCCAGGAGAGTAAAGGAAAGGGAATGCACTGCCTGGAAAAACAACTGAAGGTGCAAGTAGGTAAAGGCAACACCAGGATGTAGAACAAAATATATTAAGGGTCTGAAAACTGGATTCTGCTGCCTTGGAGAAGTATTTGCACCCACAGCCAAACCATGAAGCTGCAAACTCAGGACACCACTGGGCTCTGCTGATGCTCAAAGGGAACAAACCCCAACAACCTGAGACAGATGGGAAGCTCTGCCTGCTCCAGAACACGTAAGAGTGACCACCTGAAAGGGTTTTCCTTCCAAAAAAAGCTCTTAAAACCTCCCCAGAAAGCCACCATGCCCTTAGCAGGGAACAAAAACCCACCAGCACCTTTTCACTGCTATTACTGACATCTCTGTACTAGAGCTGCACTCCAGAGGGGTCAGAGCCAGAGAGAAATCCAAATAAAAGGAATGAGAGCCAAAAAATGGCACTGAGCAGTCCTGATCCAGGAGAACATAAAACATCAAGGAGCCTCCAAACCTCAGCAGAGCCAGAGCTTGGAAGGAAGCTCAGGAGATGCCTTTGATTGCATCAGCCCTCCCTTGGGGCCCCCCAGGTGATCCCCCCCTTTTGGGAGGCAGCATCTCCCACAGGATGCCAGTCCCAGGTCCTGCTGCTTCTATCAAACAGACTTGCCATAAATCCAAGAGAGGGGGTTGCATTCCATGCTAAAAAGGAAGCTGAAAGTCAAGGACCTGCAGAGACAGTGGAGATGGTCGAGCTGAGCTCCAGCAGCTCGTGTGTGCCCGTGGCTGACACTGACTTTTCTGCAGATCATAAATTGGACCCAATTCCAGCAGCTGACTCTTCAAAGGCCTCAGCATTCCCAAAATGTCCTTAGCAGCAGCAGCATCAGAGACCCACAGCAGAGTCAGGGCTTTCTTAAACATGTGATGAGTAGAAGTCTATGCTGAATAAAAGTTCAGAACAGATGGGAAGAATTCTTCCTCCACATGAAAAAGGAGGAAGTGTTTTGAGGTGTGTTTTGTGGTTCACTCCTGGTTTATTTCCCAGACAATTCTCTCATTTTAAACAGCAGTTCCCACTTACCAAAATCTATGTATTACAAGATTATAACCGTGTTTTCAACAGAATTCAAATAATATTTTAAGCCTTTCTCTGCAAAATCATCCATTTTATAGAACAATAGCTGCATCCTGAGGATAAAACTCCTGCTAAACAAACCAGGCAAGGAGATCTGTGGGCGAGGGTGTACACAGGTGATCAAGTGCCAAATTTGTGCTTGTAACTCAGCAGGGATTTCCCCTGTCTTTGGGGCTACTACACTTCAAAGTCAGCTCCCAAGACAGCAGAGAATGAGCTCCAAATGGAATTGCTCTTCCCAAAGAGTCTGGGAAGATCTTAGAGCCACTTCCAGTGTCTGAAAGGGCTACAAGAAAACTGGTGAGGGACTTGGGACAAAGGGGAATGCCCTTAAACTGAAAGGGAGTAGGTTAAATTGGATACTGGGAAGAAATTATTCCCTGTGAGGGTGGGGAGGCCCTGGCACAGGTTGCCCAGAGAAGCTGTGGCTGCCCCATCCCTGGAAGTGTCCAAGGCCAGGTGGGACAGGGTTTGGAGCAACCTGGGCTAGTGGAAGGTGTCCCTGCCCATGGCAGGGGGTGGGATGAAATGAATCTTTAAAGTCCTTTCCAACCCAAACCATTCTATGACTCTGTTTGAAGAGGGTCCCAGACCCATCTTTGCACCTGCAGCATTTGCTGCCATCCAACAACTCAGGTGTCTCAGCTCCCCACTCTTCCCAGGTCCCACCATTCCCCAGATATACCTAAGGCAACCACACAAACACATGGTAAAACCAGGAATCACCATGGTGATACCTCACTTGAGCAGTTTTTACATCCTTACCTCCCTCAGGGTCCACCTGACCTGTCCCCCCTTCCCTTCATCCCCCCTTGTAGGGCCAAAAAGCCCCTGACCCTCAACCTGCTCCTGTGAGAGCATTCCCAGTTTTTTGCTCCCTGCAGTTTTCCCAAGTGTAGACTTCCATGTTTACACAGTGATTGGCACCCATCCACCACCACTCTGGGAAGGGTATTCTGAACATCCAGATCCAGAGGGAGAACACAGAGAGAGCAAGTCAAAGAATCTGGACATAAGACAAAAAGTAATTGTTAAAAAAATTAATGGTAAATTTGCTTTACCTCTACAGTAAAAAAAAAAAAAAAAAAAATCCCTCAAACTGAAGTTTCCTGGAAAGCACGCCCACAGATTCATTTCTGAAGCACAGACAAAACTCAGATTACCTAAAACACATCTATAAATGGCCCTTCCCACTGATGCCTCTGCATTAGTGGCATATTCCACAGCAGTGCTTTCTGCTGCTCAGCATCTGCTGCCACGCTTTGTCTCATCCTAAAGATTATTTCTGTAACTCAAAGCAGGTGTGAGAACACAGACTCTGAGCCTCTGCCCCCGGAGCCAGGCTGCAGGACAGACAGGCAGATGTTGACTCAGAGGGACAGACAGCATCAGCACCAGATCACATCTTCAGTGTGAGGAGAAAAGCAAGCAGGCACAGGCTGCCAAGGGTGATGGGGACATCTGTGTGTCATTGAGGGTCTGAGCCTCTGGGACAGTGGCAAAGAAAAAAAGAGAAAAAAGCTGCTTCAGAATTCTGCTGTGATCTGCTGTGGTTTACTCGACAAGGTGCTGTTTGGGCAAAGGTTGAACTTGGAGATCTTTTCCAGCCTTGATGGTTCTGTCATTCTGTGCTGAACAGCCCATCCAGTGCAGCTGCTGCAGCTGAACACAGAGAAGTGGAACTCAAATGAACTTCCTGGGCGCTCCCAGGAGGGTAAATCAGGCTCTCACCTCCACCCCTGTGTCACACAGAGGGGGGAGATCAGAGCAGGAGCCACTTTACTGAGTCACCCCCTCAGTTCTGATATCAGTACAACCCCTGCAGTGCTACCACCTGACTGCAGGTCACCACGAGACAGAAACCTGCCAGTTGGGTTTGCTCTGTATTTCAAAAAGCAATGAACCTGAAAAGTCCATCTCCAACTCCATAATGGGCAGGGACAGCACTCCTTTAATATAAGGATGCACATCCCCTTTCCAGGCCCTCCTGATTTGTCCTAGGGTAAATGTTATTCCCTATTACAGACTATGTAAGCATTAGGAATAACAATAAGACAGTTTTGTTTATTAAACTTGCCATGAAAAAGGGGTTTTATATGTGAGGGTCCAGCATGAGAAGTCAGAGCCAGCAGGTGAGTCCTCACTGCTGTCCCTCTTTGTGCACAAAAATCAACAACTCCTCAGCAGGTTTTGCCTTAGAGCTACCCCTGAAGACAAGAGGTGATTCCTCCAGTCCCCAAATTACTGCCCAGTAGCTTTGGAGGGAGCTGACAAATTCAGCTCCCACATCCATCACAGCATCCTCAGCCCTGCAGGAGGAGATTCCAGGAGCAGCCTCCAAACACCACGTTGAAGGGAATGGTCAGCAAAGGGTTTTCCTCCTGACCCTGCTCCCATGGGAGAACAACACATTACCTCAGCCAAATGCCTCTGCTGCAGCCCCTGGCCAGGGCATGTCCCACAGCTGGGTGCTTTTAAGTTACAAATTCCCATTCCAATCTGGCAATACACTGACAGCATAATCCAGGTTTTTACAGTGGAAATCAGATCTGCCATCAATTCCAGACTTATAAAGTCATATTTCGTCTTGTAAAACAGTATCAACACTTTTGATTGGCAAAGCATTTAAAAAAAACACTTTTAACTGGCTGGATCAAGATTATTTTTTTAGCTCATTTAGGTGACTGGGGAAGAGCCAAGGAGAGAAGCAACAGATGGTAACGGGATACTTCACAATTTCCAGCATTTTTATTTTAAAGGGCACACCATGTATTCTTATTACACTTTGCCACTAAAGGAAACTGCTGCATCCAAAAATTTTCACCCAGAAACCTGATTCGATTTTACAGGGATTTGTAAAAGCAGAGACAGATTCCAACTTTGTCTGTGGGTTAGATTTTTGCGTGACATCATCTGTTAAAATATGGGAAAATCTGAGCTGGAAGGGCTGTGTTTGGAGGCAGCTCAGATCATGTTGCCTTTGACATGGCTATTTCTCTATTTTTCTGGAAATCCTCTCTACAAGGTGTCCTCCCCCTTTCTTTGGGATCACACAATGGATTACAGGGAAGATTCTCCTCTCAGTACTGAGAAACCAACTCTAATGAAATTGAAACGAGCTGAGCTGAAATAAAACCCAAGAGAAGTTGAAAAAAAATTAAAAAAAAAAAATAGCCATAAAGAGCATTAGTCAATGCCATCAGCAGTCCTGGTCTGACTCCACCCTCATCCAAATTATTTGATGTCCTATTAGGCAGCTCATTAGGAAAACTCAAAGCCTTTCACCACGAGAGTCATTACTCTGCACAGTGGCCCCACAAAAGCTTCCAGCCATTCCTCTGCTCCCCCAGCTGCACCCAGAAGTTTGAAAAAGTTACCTGGTAACTTTGGAAAGGAGTCGGGGCTTATATTGGAGCTGTCTGGAGGATACACACGGACAGGGAAACGCCTAAGGATGCTCTGAAACCGTTAAGGCGTCAGCACAGGCAACAGTGAAAGGAAAACTTTGGGGTTTTACCCTTTGAAATAGACGAAACTGGAAATAATTCCGTTTTCAACCGATACAAAATAAATACACAATAACCGAGGGGCCCGACGAGCGGGCGGGACAAGAGGGAGCTCCAGAGGAGCTGGTGTCACTCCAGGTCTGCTGGTCTGAAAACTGCTTTAACAGCCCGATACTTCTGCAGCACAAATTCTGTGGCAGCTCCCACCGCCCTGAACTTTTCCCTGCAGGGATGTTCTAGAGACTTTATTCATTGACCAACAACTGCTTTTCCATCTTGCTCAGCCTTTACAAGCAAACCATTAATGAAAGCATTCCTCCTACGCCCAACCTTTTCTTCCTTAATGTCATTTTAAGAACCCAGAAATGACAGTAATTCGCAATCACGCTGCTTTGTACACAGAATCCCACTGCTAGGAACAGAATCCCACGGGCGTTTGTCCTGGTAACACTCACACAACCCTGCAAACACCCCTGCCAGGGCTTCCCGGGGGAAAATACCCGGAGCACACAAAAATCAGGCAGGAAAGCTGAATCAAAAGCTGAATTAAAAGCTGAATCCCAGACAGCTCAGCATTTCGGGGCATTTCTCAGTTTCTCAAGTTTTAACTTTTCGGATTTCAAAAAAATCAACTTTGCCAACAAACCGCTCCTCAGTCATTCCCTTGGAATCCAACATAAACAGAGCTCAGAGCGCCGATGCCTCCAAGTGTCCACTACAAACTCAGGGAACGCTCTGCAAACACACGGAAAACTTTTCCAGCAGCCCCACGAGCCCCCAGCTGCCCTGCTCCGGCATTTCCCAGCCCACCCGGGGGGAAGGCAGACATTTGGGAAGCAGAGCTCTGGAAAAACGCTCCACAACCCCGAAGGGAAACAGGAGTGTTTAAAGTCCCCCTTCTGCACGATGAGGAAAAGAAATGACATTCCAGGGGTTTTCTGTGCTGTTGCACATCTGGAACTTCAGAGCTTCCTCCCACCACATTCAACAGTCCCAATTTTAGGGAAAAACCCTGTGGATTGGGGCTGGTGAGGGGGCAGCGGAGCTCTGGGGTCCCGAGCGGCTCCAAAGCTTTTGTGTCCCGAGCTCTGGCGCTTTGATGTGCGGAGGGAGAGCAGATTCCAGCGGGACAAAAACTTTCTTCTCCTCAAGGAGGAGGAACTACGCAAGCCCAGAGCTTTCCAGTCGACTAAATATACATTCACATATATATCCACGCAGATATGTAAAGAACCAGAGCCTCCAGAAACTCGTCCTGACTTTTCCTCCAGAAAAAGCAGCCCGGCAACAGGCAGCTCTGCTCCAAGAAAGGCGAATAAAGTATTGTTTTAAGTTTTCTCCCCCTTTTACGGGCCCCCTGACAAATGGCATTCAGAGACTAGGGCAGCTAAAGGAGGTTGGGTGGGTTTTGTTGGGGTTTCTTTTTCTTCTTTCTTTTTTGCCGGAACGCATTGGGGAAGGAAAGACAAGGCACAAAAGCCCCCTCACCCACTCCGCGACCCCGCAGGACACCCCCACCTCCCCTCCACGACCCCGCAGGACCCTCCGCCCGGGGTTGGGGGGTTCGGGGACCCCCCTTACCTGCCCGGCCGAGGGACAGGGCAGCCAGCAGCACCAGGGCAGCGGGCACCGAGCAGCTCCGTATCCAACTGCGCCTTTTCCACCGCGTGTGCGTATCCATGGTCCACAAAAAACGGGGCACCAGCTCGGGACAACCCGGGGCGGGGGAAAGGGCGAAAAAAAATAAAAATATATATATACACAAGCGAAGGAGAGGCGCTCAGACCCCCCCCGCCAGCCCCCCCCGGGGAGCAGCCGCTTTATAAAGCCATGGGGCGGGCGGAGGGCTGCGGGGGCTCCGCCGCGCTCGCTCCGGCCCTGCCTGCTCCTGCAGCGGAAAAACTTTTCCTTCTCTCTCTCTCTCTCTCTCTTCCCCCCACCCCTCTTTTTTTTTTTTTTTTTTCCCTCTCCCTTTCCTCCTCTCTCTCCCTCTTCTTTTAAACCCAATTGTCAATCTCGGAGCCGCGCAGCAAATCAGGGCCCGGGCGGAGCAGCCCCCCCATACCCCTCCCGGGGCCGGCCCGGCCCCCCCGCCCGCCCCCCGCCCGCCCCGGCCCCGCGGCAACTTCGAACGAGCCGGCCACGGGATGTCCCGGCCCCCCAAAAAGCGTTTGCCTCCCTTTTCCCCTCGCTGGGGTAGCACCAAATGGAATTTTCCTTCTCTTCCCACCCCACACTCCCCTCCCAGCTCTTCCCGATCCCCAGGGAAGAGGAGACAGGGAAGCAAGAGGGGTGGCAGCGATCTCCTCACTGTGACCAGCGATAAGACCCCAGGGGAATGGCTGGAGCTGTGTCAGGGGAGGTTTAGGTTGGATATCAGGAAAAGTTTCTCCATCCAGAGGGTGGTCGGGCACTGGAACAGCTCCCCAGGGCAGTAGTCACAGCCCCAAACCTCCTCCTCAAGGAGCCTTTGGACGATGCTCTCAAGGACAGGGGGCATTGTTGGAGTGTCCTGTGCAGGGCCAGGAGCTGGATTCAGTGATCCTTGTGGGTCCCTTCCTACTCAGAATTCAACAGTTCTGAGATGAGACCTAGAGGCTTGTGGAAGCATGGAAAAGGCAAGGATTCAGGAAAAAAGTGCGTGCAAAAGCGCAAGCAGGAAGGAGTGGAAAGGGAAGGTGCCTCCCTTGGGTGCTGGGTGGCAAAACCCATCCCTGGCAGGCAAGACAGAGGGCTGGGAAGGAATGGAGAGCTGAGCCCCCTCTGCACACCTGGCTGGTCCTGAGCCCAGCCCCAGCACTGCCCTGCTCCAGTCCCTGTGTCACTCAGCCCCAATTCCCCTGTGACAACACTGGTGCATCACACTGGTGAACCCCAACTTCAAATGGTTGCTCTTGTCCTGGCATTGTATGGCAGCAATATTAGAATGGCACTGAGGGTTGGAGCCAGGTGGTCTTTAAGGTCCCTTCCAACTCAAGCCTGTCCATTATTCTACAGAAAAGAGCAAAAGCTGACACGACTCCCCTACACCAGCCCCTTCCCTCAGGTGCCAGGAGAGGAGGATGGATATCACACTGGTGGCCCCCACTGCTGAAGACCCCTCAAAATCAGGTTATCAGGAGACCAGGGAAGGAAGAACAACAAAATCCAGCCCCCTCCCTTAACTAAATGCTTGAAAGACACTTGTTGGCATCAACACTTGCTTTGTCAGTGCCACTGAAGTCCTGACCATCATTCCTGGCACATATCCAGGTGGCAGTCCCAGCTCTTTGGGTGGTTGAGCTGTACTGATTTTTCATGGAGCAGTGATTTCACCTCTAGATTCACACCCTGAGCCACACCAAAGCATCCCAGCCCTCCCCACTGCCTGCCCAGCATCATCCTTAAGGCCTTCGTCATCCACAGGGGAAAAAAATGTCATGACTTGAATTCCCAAACTCTGCCTACCCTGGACTCCGGTTTCCTTGTCTGTGGGTTTGGTCACTCAGCACAGCAGGAGCCTGAGCAGTCACCAGGCATCCTGGGACACACAAGGAGGGCAATAAGGAGTTAGGGATCACTCATCCTGTCCCTGATTTGGGCTGTCTGGTGGAAGAACTCGGCACCACAAGGGTTTATATTGAGCTTCAGCCATTCACCCGGCATAAACCTTTGCCCTGATGGATTGAGAGTTACTTGGATGGATAATTGTTATCAAACACATACAAAACCTACAAGCAGAGGAGGCCAAAGCCCTCAGATCAAGCCAAGGGAAGGGGTCCTCCCAGTCCACTCAGCTTGTAGCCTGGTAATGAAGTTTCCTAATGGTTCAATGGAGAAGAGCTGCAGGAAATCCCTCCCTTTACCTCCAAACCTGTTGAGATACCTGTCCCCTCCTCCCAGCCTCCCTGTGAAACTGGAAAGGCTGGAGCATGAGCCACACACAGGAAGAGATTCTCTGCTGAAAGAGCCTTTCAGCAGGCAGAGGTGAAAGGCAGATTGGCTGCAAGCCCCCGAGCTGGGAGGAGGAACACAGCGTGTGCTGCCTGCAGCCACGTGTAGCCTGGGTACAGTGCCAGTGGCACTCCTGGGCACATCTCTCAGATGAAACCCCTTCCAGGTCTTGCCTTTCATGAGTAACCAGATGACTGGAGGCTGGTGAGACAAATTACCTGATGTTCCATGTGCAGGAGGACCCTGGGGGCAAACTCTCCCGGTCCCACACCCGTGCACCCCCTGCAACCACCTCTGCTGAGCACCCACTGGGTGCAGCCCAGCAGTGACAACATCCATCAATGCTGCATCTCCCTCCTCCTTTGAAATATCTCTCTGCTCACAGCTGGTCCTTCCCACAGGCCCCCAGTGCCTCTGGTGTGGAGCAGAGAAGCTGTTCCTGGGCTCCCAAACACACCGTGACAGATCCTTTCTCTCCCTTCCACGTACAGACCATGAAGTATCCCAGGCATATGGACACGGAACCAGGACAACTGAAACCACCATCAGACCCTATAGGTTGCAAATACCCTCCCCTTGTCCCCTGCCCACAGCAGCAGGGTCAGAACTGCATGACCTTTATGGTTCCTTCCAACCCAAATCATTCCATGATTTTATGATTCCCAGTAACCTCTTCTTATCATGATACCAAAGGAATCACTTGATCCACAGTATTTCTCTGGATGTCCAATCACCCTTGAGAGGCACTGCCAGATGTGGGGAACCATTTTAGCCCCAGGTACACAAATGCCAGGATCCTGGGTCTGCTCACCCCAGACTGGCATTTCTGGCCATACAAACAGCCCATTGTTTTGGAATGAGACCCCACTTTGTCTTCACCAGCAGCAAGTGAAAATCCCACTGACACCTGAACACTGCAAGTGTTGACATTCCTTGCCCTTCCAGAGGCATACAGCTATAGGGAGGGGAATACCTAAAGCACCAAAAGCACTGCAGACAAGGAAATAAAAGCAGCTCAGAGCAGTGCACTCGCACACCACCCATTTTCCAAGGGCTCTCAACTCCAAAATCAAGCCAGAATATCCAAACCTGGACCCACATCAGATGCAAAGCAACTCAACCAAGTGAGAACCTGGCCCAGGGAGCTTTTGTTGAGCAGCAAGTCTGAGTTTCCAGTTGCTTTCCAGGTGATTTCAAAGCTTGCACAGACCTGTTTGCCCCTCCTCAACAATAACAGAGAAATAAAGAAATAAGCTTGTAATGGCAAACTGGAAAATTCCAGCATCCACGTGCCAAGTTTAAAGAGCCAAGTTCTGGGTTGGAGGGGGCCAGATCATCTGGTGGTGTGAGCTCCAAGGAGGTTTACGAGGGCTGGGGTGGTTCACTCCAACTCCAAATCCCTCCATCCCACTCGAGGTAACATCAGACCAGCCAAAGGAACACACTGCAGCAGTGGCAGGTGGCCAAACATCTTTAAGGAACAGCAGTTTATACAAGTATTTCCATGGCTAAATGCATCTTGAGCCCAGCTGCCCGTTGTTTATGGGATGGAGGACACGTTTGTGAGCTGTCCAAAAAAAAAAAAAAAAAAAGAGCTTAAGAAATATAGGTAAATTTTTTTAAAAGTAATTTATGTTCTATGAAATCATCACCAGCATTCAGCCAAAAAACCCCCAAAGGCCATTGTTCTGTACTTTGAAAGTATTGGGAGAATCAAAAAGGCCTGTTATTGATAACACTCAATGGTCAAGTGATGGGAACAGACTGAAAATGAGATATTAGAATTACCTGAGCTGTTGTATAAATATATATATATATAAATTATATATATATATGTATAAATAATGCTCTCAGGGATGATTACAAATAATATTTATGAAGAGCACACATATAAAACAGACAATTTTCCCCCCCACAATCTTAGTGTTTGCCTTTACTCTTTGCAAACATATAAACATAGTTGGAGCCCTCCCCTTAACTCAATTTTATCAATTGTCCCCTGCTGAAGTGAGACCCTATATCACAATCCTGACTTAGGATCTCACACCTGCTGCCCTGGAAATGATTGCTCCCAAATTCAGCTTAAAAAAAAAAATAAAATTGAGAATTTAATGCCACTGAGACATTTTGGATCGAGAGGCTTGAAAAATAAAGTTATTCATTTCTCCACAGAGGAAGTTTCACATCTGGTATCCCAGAGCTGAACACTGTCCCAAACTCAGAGCTCTGTGTGGTCTTTAATTTGAGCAAAGTGTTTACTGCACTATCCAGGACTGTTCATATCCATTCCCACTGCACAGTGGCAGCAACTTCCCCAGTGCCCAAAAACCTTTCTGAAAACACTGTTCTGAACAGAGGCCACCACAAATCTGCATTTGCAGATGGTGGTGGGTAACACATCAACACTTCCAGTGGAATATTTCAAGCTATCAGGTGATAACCACACAGAGGGGATACTTTACCCTTTAATTAGAATCCAGGCTGGCTGGTGATATGATAAATAGAGTCAACAGGTACCTCCCAAACAGAAAAAAACACATTGTAAAACTCTTTCTAGAGTTAAATTTTTCCCCCAGAAAGACAAATTATGGATCACAGAAGTAAACCTCCCTCCCCTCCTGTGGATAAGCACCTGTTTTGGCTTTGCAATCCAATTTCTTTACAAAACAGCTCCAGTGCTGGGAACTGGGCAGCCAATTCTCCCAGATCCCAGTGGAAATTCAAATCTGATTTTTGCCATGAGGTGGCACCAGGACAAGCCCCATCAGTGGAAAGAGCAGCCAACACAAGGTGGGGCTTGTTTTTTTGTATGTTTTAAATGTTTCACAGTCAGAGAGGTCTGTTTAATAGAGGAAATAGCATTATAAAGAGAACAGACTTTCCACTCCTCCCCTTTTTCCAGTGTTGTTGCCTTCTCTTCAGCTTTGTGTTAATGAGTCCAAGCCTTCTATGTGTTTGAACCATCCCAATCTATTAAAGGCAGAAGGATAAATTGCTCCACGGTTCCTACAGAGAAGGATGAACTCAGCTGACCCTTTTCCCCTTTCATCCCGTTGCTCTCCATGCCCAGTGCCAGCCTGGAGGCCTGGCAGGAGCTGCCATTCCCTCTTCACATCCCTGTGTTTTATTTCCCCCTGCCCTATGATCTGCGGTCAGTGGCTCAGGCTAAACCCTGTATAATCTGTCTAGACTTGAGGAGATAATCCCTGGGGCTGCACAAAGTGTTATGTTAAACCAAGAGGCTGCTCAGTAACAGGGACCTGTGACTTACCCTATGAGCTCCACCAGGGGCAAGAAATGAAGAAGTTCCTAAACTCTCCTTGACCCCGGGGAAGGTTTGGCTGAACACCACAGGCTTCATTTTCTAGCTCTAGTTTGTCCATCATAATCATGTTTGAAGATGAAAGGTGAGCCCAAACCACAGAGTTTATGCACAGGTCCCAAATCACCCCTCTGGCTGCAGGGGTTCAGCTTGGGTGCCTGATCAGAAGATCTTCATCAACACCACTGGGGTGTTCACTGTCATTGCTAAGAGATGTTATCAGAGTAAGTAGAAGTGAGATATGGAAGGTCAAGGCCCACCTGTTTTTAAATCTGGCCAAGGATGTCAAAGACAGCAAGAGCAGCTTCTTTGAATACATCAATACCAAAATAAAAACTAAGGAAATCGTTCATGTCCAAGCACACCCCAAATTAACATCAGCTATGGATTATTCTACACAGTTCTAGTAACTGATTAAAGCACCTCAGTACATTTTGCATCATCTGATGGTCCTTTCATGCTCTATTTCTCTTTTAAGAAGGGACTAGAGTCACTTAAATCCTAAAGATTTCATTTCACCAAGCAATTTTCATCCACATTTACCCTCCTCTAAACATTTCCATCAATGAACCACGTAACACAATTTCCAGGCAGCTCTTTCCATTTCTGATTTTGTGGCATTAGCCATCCCCCAAAAAAGGCACATTCTGTAGATTCCCCTTTGATTCCCCAAGATTACAGGTTCATTCCACCCAGGGCTTCTGCAGTGACAAAACCCTTCATTTTGTTGTCTTTTCCCCTCCTTGCTGAAGTAGTGGTTTAGAAATTATGAGAATCCAGGGATTCTGTGTGCACCACCCAGCTATCAAAAAGCCATCCAGACAACGGGACACAGTCTTACTAAGTGTAAGCTACTGTCTAAATAGGCAGGGGAAATAAAATGTCAGGCAAAGCAGTCTTTTTTGTGCATGAATCACTCGAGGAATCCAATCCAGCTACCGAGTGGGCTCTAACATGACTAATTTTTACTTCTCAGTTCAGTGTTTCCAGTAAGTCACCTTCAAACACATCACCTTTCCACAAGTCCTCACAGTAACTTACTCCCTTCTCTCCACACAGATGAAGTTTCCAGTTTGGGGAGCTCTGGGAAGACCAAAATGCAAGGCCAAAGGTGCAGACCTTGGTCAGAACGAGGTACCAGATCAGTGATGTTTTCACCCGGAGACACAAAGCTCACCCATCTGGATTCAGCACCAAAACCACCCCCCAGGTCACTCAACTGCCTGCTAATCCTGGCTCAGGCTCCAGTCCCTCAGCCTCTTATTTCAGTTGGGATTTTAGGATGCAGCACCCACACGTTCACCATATTTCTACAACAGATACTCAAACACTGTTTGGGGATGACACCTCCCAGTGCTGGTGTCTTACAGTCTGCTGGGGTTGTTCCAGGTTCTACAGCCATCTGAAACCACAGATGGGTTGGTCACCTCTTGCTGAATTACTTTTTTAAATAACAGTTTTGTTCCCAGTTCAGTTCCAGACCAGATCAGCATCCTAAAGCCTCATCTTTACTTATTTTGGTTTGGGGTTTTTATATGTCTGTCAAACACCTCTGACAAGTCCAAGGAGCTTGGACACATATTATACCTTCAAGATCAGAAGTGCAAAATATCCACCAGCATTTCACAACCCTTTGAGGATCTGATCCAGTAAAAAAACCCAGCTCTAATTGTTCTTTCCCAAAGCACTAGAGGGTAACTATCAGGGAACAGATATAAATACCATTGATTTGCTTTTTCTTTTTAGCTGCAGCTCCTTTCCCAGAGGGTGAGGAGATCTCTAAGAACACTTCCACTCACCCTGTGTACCTCTGGGTTTTTTGGGTTAAAAGGATTTGCTGTATCACCAAACAACGTCCCAGAGCAATCACAGCCACAGCTTCATCACTCCTTGTGGCTTAATTAGCCCTGGTCTTGTTAGGAGGTTTGCAAATGTATTGAGAGAAACCCCCAGACATCTAATGCCTGCAAACAACTCCTAAACATTAAGAAATAGATATCTGCATAATTAACAAGTTAGCATAGGGATTCTTGTGTCCTGATCAGGACCATATGTGTGGGTTTTTTACTGCTGGTGATCACAGCAATAGGAATTTGGCAGGACATCTCCCACAGGAGAGCTGGGAAAGAGGCTAGGAGACTCAGCTGGGTTCTGCCTCTTCCCCAAGAGCTATTCTGATAGGAAGTTTCTCCCCAAAATCTTTACATGTCAAAGGAAATAACCTTCTGCTGAGTCCTGAGCGGCTCTCACCTGGTTCAGTCCCTTCCCCCTCTCAACATCACAAAACAAAGCCTTAAAAATGCTGCTGTAGATTTATTCTTCTTTCAAGTCCATCCAGGCTTGCACAGACAAACCAAAAGCCAAGGGCTGCAGCAGACCTGTCCCAAACCCTCTGCTAAAAGCCACCAACTCCAGAATACCCTCAGCATCTCCCCTCCCACAGAAGGAAAGTCCCTCTGGGCCAGCAGAGCCCTTGACAGCTCATTGCACCTCCCAGCTGCGTGGCTGCACATTTATGGGTGCCTTTACCCCTTTTCTTGCCTCAGTGCCTTTTATTTACCTGTCATACAGCTTGTTTTCCTCTGCCAAGACTTCCCCATGCCTTTGTATTCATAAATCATGAGGCCAGAGGGGTTCATGTTTCACAGAGGCCACAGGGCTTCAATGAATTAAGTTTTGTTTGAACTAGAGTATCTTTTTTAGTAAACCAAACAAACTTCTTGACCTGACTTGTACTGCAGCAAAAGGAGCCCAGAAAGAACTCCTGGCTGCAGCAGGAAGGTATTTTGCTTGAGGAGTCAAGTAAAACAGCTTCCTCGTGGCACTGCTGAGAGAATGGAAGGTCTGAGGAGACACCCTCAGCTCAGACACATTCTGCTGGGTCCAAATCTGACCTATGTGAGGCCTTTTATACAATTCTGGCAGCCCTTAAATTGTCATTGGTGCCTTCCTGCAGTTTAAGATGCTTTCCTTGGTGTCGTGTTGGGTCTCACCAAGTAGTTTTTCTCCCCTTTGGTCCCTGGTTTCAGCAGCAGAATTACATGTATATTATATGTACATTTTATATTTTATCCAGCTAAGATGCTCAACTGATTGAAGTGTTCATGGCTCCATCAAAGGCAATGAGGCTTCACACAACTCTGCTCACGGCACCTCTGCTCCCATCCCTGCCTTTAAATGAAAGTCAGCTACTTAATCACCAAACATGACTGATTTAATTTCCAGGACAACATTAAATCCTGTTGCTAACTGGACCCTCATTCTGCAACCTTCCCCAAGACCCACAGAAGATTTCCAGAAATGCTTTTCCATTCAGGCAACAATTCATTCCCAGCTCATGCAGGACTCGAGCACTCACTGCTCAGTTCTGTGGGCAGCTGTGGAAGTGGGGCTCCCATGACTCAACCCATGCAATGTCAAACCTAAAATCAGAAATTCCAGGACTGTTTGCCCCAGTTCTGTGCTCAGCCATTCCCCTGAGGGATATTGCAGCATATATTCCACTTTTAAGGATCTGTGTATTTAAAAAGACAGACGAGGCTTCAGATGAAGGATTCAATTGACAAAGGTCACCAGCAAACATGACTAATCCATTATGCTGTTAAACAACTCAACATGCAGGGGTTAATCAATGCTAGCCCAAGGTCTAATCCCTCTTTCTGCTAAATAACTCACTGAAAACAAACTCTGCCTGCTAATGTTCTGGAAAGGAAGATAAATGCACACAAGGCTTGAGAAGGTTCAGTTTTCAGGGCTCTCAGTTACTCTCGAGCCTGACTACTGTCAGTCTGGCCAGATGTTATTCCCATCCTTGCGAGGATGTGGATTAGGGGAAGGTTGGCTGGCATTCTGCCAGTTAGAAAAGTCAAAAGCACCGGATTCCTCCTCAACCTGGGTTAGTTTAGCAGGGCTGTCCTGCACAGACAAAGCAAGTCCCTATTCCCGTGGGGTTCCTGTGCATATTCCAGACCCCTATTTATAGCTGTGATTTGTGCTTTTACAAGACGGTAATTTCATGCTGCTCATAAATCTTGCCCTGAAAACTGGTATTTGTAGGTCAGCAAGGAGAGGAAGCCAGCAACCAAAATTGCTGAACTTCTGCAGAAACTCTACAATTCAGCCACAGACACTGAAATGCAATTAGGAGGAATCAAAGGACCTTGTGTTGTCTCTCCTGTTGGAAGGGGACATGTTTGTTCCATGAGGATCAGCAGCTGCTGCCTACACATTGAGGAGCTTGTTGGGGATCTGGGAAGAGGGTGACACCATTTGCTTACCCTGTGGATACAACATCAACACGCCAGCCAAGTTTGCACTGGCAAGTCACATCACAGGCATTATGTCATGAAAGCATTTGCTCCTTTTGATTTTCCTTGCATTTCTTACACCTCTGGGATTCTGTTTTCCCTCAAAAGGGAGCAGAGGCTCAGCAGAAGACTATTTCCTCTGACATTTAAAGATTTTTGGGAGGAAACTACTACAAGTTTACACTCTACAGCATTGAAAATCCCACAAATACAAAAGCTAACCTGTCTTTAAGATCCTCCTCTATCCCATTGATTTTGGGACAACCTTGCAAAAGTCCAGTTGCTTGGGATAAATGGCCTCACACAGGGTGACTGCAGGTGACACCAGCTTTTAACAAGCAGATAGTGCAAGCTGAGATTCTCAGGATGCAGAGCCTCAGACACCATTCTCCTTTTTCCCTGTCAATGCTTCCAACACTAATAACCAAGGGAAAGCCTCAGGGCCATGCCCATCCTTGGATTTTTTATGCCCATTCTGCATCCCTGAAGTAAAATAGCTTTTACCCCAAATGCCTTACTGTTACACGTAAACAGGCTCTTTGTACTTGGAAAAGATGCTTAATTCCTGAAGAAAAATGATTAAAAAACCATTTTCAAAATTGCATTCAACTGCAAAGGTCCCTCAACTTTCAAATAACTTCACTTTTCATCAGGACAGTTTCTCCTGCCTCTGATGTTACTTGCAGGAGGTTTGCTGCTTGGTTAAGCACCCAAACACTGCTTTTCTAAGCTGATTTTTGTTACACCCCGCTGGAAATTGCAATGTCCACAGAATAACCCCACAGGGAATTTGCAAGCTGCTTCTCTCCCTCTGAGCTCTCCAGAACCATCTAAACCTGATACACCAGGGACATATTATGAAAAAATATGATTACAAAGCAGAGTCAGTCCAACACAAGCTCTCAAAAAATAACTTATATAAAAAAAAAAAAAGAAATCAAGTCTCCTCTTAAAGACCCCCTGTTTGACCTCTGCTGTCTTACACCCAAGTGTGTCCATAGAACTCCTTTCCACCCCAGCACTCCTGTTGTCTATGAATTTCCTTGACTTCACTGAGGTTTTTTCTTGGAAAAAAAAAAAAAGCCCAGGTGCTGGGACTGGGATCTGAATAGGGACAGTCATCCATGGACAGCCAGAACTGCATTCCTGCGTGCTGGCATCCCCATCCCTCCCTGCACATCCCTCCCAGCAGCAGGCAACGCATTCCCCATTCCCAGCACGGGAGCATCTCGGCTGGGTGGGCCCCCACGGATGAAGGGGAGCTGGGATCTCACCCAGCAGCTCTGACAGCCCCTTGCTGGAGCAGGAGGCAGCAAATGTGGGAAGCAGATGTGTGAGTGGAGGAAATCGGGTTTGCAGGAGACACGGAGAGGAAGCCGGAGCCTGCAGGAACGGCACCTGTCCCGCTAGAGCCACTTCCACGCTCCTAATGAAAAGCCTCTGGAGCAAAGACAGGCACTCCAACCAACCAGTCCTCTCCCACATCCTCTGTTAATTTGTCTTAGCACTGCAGGAAGCAGTCTAGCCTATGAGATACCAAGAGACAGCAGCGGGGACCAGGCTGAGAACTTCCAGCAGCAAGATGCGCAAAGCTCCCGCCTGGATTGGGAGCTGGCCATAAAAGCCAAAGCAAAGAGCCTTTTGACTGAGTCACTGGCATGGGGAAGAAGCCTAAAACATTTCCCAGCTCCTCTACTGACTCTTGGTGAATCAGTCAGAAGTTAAACAGCAGTCCCTGTGATGGTTTTGGGAAAAAACACTGGGGTTTTGGATATTTTGAGATGCACTGCTGTGTGCCTGATTCAGAGCACAGATTTACACCTGGCCTCCTTCTTCCCAGATGGGGAAGATAAATGATAAGTTTCCACAAGGTTTAGTCCCAGAGAAGCAGAGCTTACTGACCCCAAAGGAAGCAAACATGTCAAAATCAGTCTCAGGCAGCTCTGAAAAATATCCTGTTGATCTCTCAACTGTGACTTTTCACTTGATCTGCTCCGAGGCAGGATGAGGGGGGAAAAACTCAGAAGTGGCTTTTTTTTTCCAGGTATGAAGAGCTGTGGTTTAATTCAGTGTTAAATCTGAAGTGTTGGTCATGGGTGCCTGTGCAGTGTTGTACTGAAAACTGCACAGTCACACCATGTGAAGTTTAGGGGTTTTGGTGTATTCTATAGTAGCTGAACTGCATCTTAGTGCTGTGAAATAACAGATGTGCTCATTCAGTCCTTTTCCAATAAAGCTATATGCTGACCTCTTCAGCACCTGCATTTTTTCATCCCCAAATGAATAACTAAATACCTCTGAATATCTCTATTCCTCCAGTCTGTAGTTTAAGCATCGACCGAGCAAATTCCTCACACAGGTTGGAAACACATTTATGAAAATATCAGCCCACAGTCCAATGAAAAATCATTATCCCACACAAATCCCCTTGGTTTAAATAAAGCCAAACAAGCCCAGTTGCTGCTTTGCACTCTCATTGTTACAGTCCAAATTCTCTCAGACAGCCACTGAAAGAGATGCCAGTCTCCCAAAGGAACCCTCAGGAATCCCAGAGCAAGCCCCCAACCCCAACAGTGACTCACTTGGCTCGTTCCTTCCTGTGATTCATTCTACCACACACATTATCCCCATGGGACATGGCAAAAATGTGCCTGGTGGCTGTTTTATCTGCTGCCAGCTGCAACTTCTGAGTGCTGCAGCATCTGATACATGAAGTCTGATAAGCCATATCCATGTCTTCCTTATCATTTCCATTCACTGAGGTCCCACAAATACAGAAGGAATATTATCAGTGTGGCCTTCAGAGTCACTGAGCATCTCAGATCACTGCAGATGTTCAGCACAAGTATTTAACTCGTGGAGTGAGATCAACATTTGCTGTTAAAAATGTCAGTTCAGTGCAACTGAAGTCAGTTCACCTGCAGACCCTCCCATGCACAAAAAAGCTCTGCCAAGAATTGTGCAGAATCAGCATTTTCCACAACAGCAGCAGCGAGGATCAAGATGCATCAAGGATCAAGCACAAGAATCAAGAGCAAGTTTGGGCCATTTGCACAAAACCCCAGGGGCAGAATATTTGCAGGATTTGTTACAGCAGCTCTGAGAAAGTGATGTGCAGTGAGAGCACTGGCACTAAGAGAAAGTGCTGAAGAGGGCAGCTCACAGAGGGGTGAACCCAGCACCCTGCAAACATTTCTTCCAGGAGCACTACGTGGATTTGGAAGACCTGCATGTGTGGAGCACATCAGCAACCCAGAAAAGCCTCTGCTTTTCACTCACTGATTTACCACCTCACAGATAGCCCAGTTAGAAGCAGGGTGTGCAAACGGGAGTTCTTGAGCCCTCCTGGCCATCACAACCCTGTCTTGTTGCTCTCCTCCCAGCAAGGAGCTCTGCCCTTCCCTTCCCAGGCTCCAGCCATCCCCACACTGCCCCAGGACCCACCATCAGGATCATTTCTCCTGCACAGGAAAGGTCACACAATATAGGCAGCATGTTTTCATCATCGAGCTCAAGCCAAATGGCAATTAACTGTGCAGGGTTATTCATCCCCTCACAGGCTCTGCTACGACATGGAGTTAATATTATTAGATTAAACAGGAGCTCTGTTGTTCCCCCGAATGCTGTGTTGGCATCAATAGCCCTGGGGATGAGAAGAAGAGCTGTTCTCTCTGTAGCATCACTCCCACCCCTTTTAAGGTTCCGTAATATGAAGAGGAGATAAACTGTGGCCTTTGTTAGAAAAAAGGAGAGGCTGCAAACTCCAGCTTACTATGGCTTTTGATAATTCTGGGAGCATCCCTGCCAAAACACTGCTCAGAGGCTGTCAAATGGCCCTTTCTAGACACACTGTCCCTTCTGGGGCGCTCACCATTTGTTTCTTCCCAAAAACAAGAGGCACTGCTCCAGTGTCCCCCCCGCTTTCCCGAGTCCAGCTGTCACAGCGACTGCAACAGCTCCTGGGGGCCTTAGAGGGAATTATTCCCAGCATGTACTTTGGAGGAGTCACCAGTTCATAAACACATCTGTGCCAGTGGTACAAACATGCCAGCTACTGCTGCCACAGAGCTTGAAATAAATGAAGCTTGTCACCGTGTCGTGGTTTTGCCTCGTGGCGCTGCCGCCGCCTCTTTCCGGCTCAGCGCGTTCACCTGCTTCACTTGGAAGCAGTGTGGAAAAGTCTTCATATTCAGTGAGAAACACGACTTCTGCCACACTTCAGGGAAAGGTGGAAAGATGAGGAAAGTGCCATAATTTTTTTTTTTTTTTCTGGAGCCCTTTAAAGTTAAAATTTGGATATTCAAGTTACATTGTTGCTTCTAGGGAACAGGCAGCACGGATGGGCACGTGTGGAAGAGCAGCGTGAGTATTTCTTTTTTATATCCATGGAAGAGTGAAACGTGAACATTTTCAGGATATTTAGTAAGGTTTAATTAAATCTCTTGCAAGAAAAAAAAAAATAGCACAGTATATCAACCTCCCCCTAAAGCTGAATTACTTCTGGCTTTACCATCTTCATCGCTTATTCTGTCCAGAGGTTTGACAACAGAGCAGCTACAGCTGACAATATACACACAGTGTGAAGAACCAGGGCCAGGGCTCAATCCCACTCTGTGGGATCCAGGCCATCATCTTCCCTGACTTCCAAAATTACCCAACTCTTTGCATTTCTCACACATACCACAGCCTGCTTTTGACGCAAGAGAAAAAGGGATTTCTTCTTGCCAAACACATCCTGCTGCTCCAAGACACCATAATGAGTCTACCAGCCCCTCCAGTTATCCTATGGAAAAAGCTCCAGCCCTCAAGGCTGTTGGACAAACCTTGCTTTTTCCCCTTGTTAGACCTGAGATGGACACAGGGAACAGCTGGGATGTTGTTTTTAAACAAGAGCAATCAATTTAATGAAATGTGAAATTTATGAGCTGGTCAGCCTTAGGAATCATTAAGCTCAGGGACCCTCTGGGATCCAGAGGCTTTCTCAGTAATGGAAAGTCAGCTGTCTTCCTCTAGGATCTATAGGCTGCAAGGAAGAAACTTGTAACCCCTTTGGGCAGCCCAGGGACTGATGTACCACAGCTGGCACCAAGAGACAGAGGTGAGAGATCCCAGTTGTGACCTGCAATAGCAAACTCCCAGTGTTCCTACCACACCACACAGCTGGCTTTTCCATTTCTTCCGTGCTTTTGTTTTCTTAACTGCCTGCAGCAACATGAGCTTGGAGTTTTGTGAATCAAAGCTGCAGCAGGAGCTCCAAGTGCAACTGCAACTCAGAGAGTGGAAACCCGTGAGGAAAATTGCACCTACAGCGGGAAAAGCTGCTGTGTTTGGGCTGGAGCACAGCTTGGGATGAGCAGGGGTAGCATTCCTTCACCAGTGCCAGAGAAAAGCCCTCCCTTAGGGCACAGCTCCAGGCACCAGTTTGCAGAATAAATAAATAGATCTCACAGATCAGGGCAGCAGAGATCAGGGTTCAGTGCTACATGAGCATTTACATGCACTGAGAGCCAGAACCTCCCGGAGTTCTCCTCCAAAGCAAAATAACAGCAAAGCAAACAATAACGGTAATAAACACAGCAGCTTCCAACAGGAACAGATGTAGCCAGTCCTGGATAACAGGATGTGCCTGGTGCTCACGGTGCTGTCCTCTTCACTTATCCACCAAAACATGGGACAACACTGCAAAACCCATCCCTAACAGAATCACAGACTCATCGGGCTTGGAAGGGAACTTAAAGCTCATCTCATCCACCCCCTGCCATGGGCAGGGACACCTTCCACTAGCCCAGGTTGCTCCAAGCCCCATCCAACCTGGCCTTGGACACTTCCAGGGATGGGGCAGCCACAGCTTCTCTGGGCAACCTGTGCCAGGGTCTCACCTCCCTCACAGCTAGGACTTGTTTTCCTATTATCCCATCTAACCCTGCTCTCTATCAGTGTGAAGCCATTCCCCCTGGTCCTGCCACTCCAGGCCCTCGTCAAAAGTCCCTTTCTGACTCTCTTGGAGCCCCTTTAGGCACCAGAATATGCTGAAGGAAGAACCAGCCCTACAAAATACCATGTTCCCAGCTCCAAGGGACAGCCTGAAAACCAGCTTCCAAAGCTGTAAATTGAAATGATGACTCAAACCAAGGAGAGTGGCCCAGGAGCTCCCAGAAATTTTGGCCAGTCATGAAGCCAAGCAAAGTGAGGGGATTGCTGTGGCTACACTGGCTCCAGCCCAGGGCTGGGGCAGCAATTGCCTCCTGCAAGCAATTGGGTCAAAACCTTCACCTTTAGGCTGGGAATACCAGTGGTCCTTGGACAAGGAGGGATTGGGCAGTTCTGCCACAGCCTGACCCTTCTGCAAACACTTCCAGCTTCTCCAGATGCATCCTCAGCCCAGGAGCAGCTCTGCCACTCTTGCCATCTCCACAGAACAGAGGTTTTTCCCTTCTCCCTCCAAAAAAAAAAAAAATAGTCCCACAGATCTTTAAGAAATAAATCACCATGGTAAGTTTGCAAAAACTTAATACCTGGCATTAGTAAGGAGCTGCCAAGACACTTATTTTGAGACAGAAAACAGTCTTCCCAGAAATCCCAGTGTAGTAAATTAATCCCAGGAGGTAACAGACTGAGCTTTTGCTACTGTAAATAGACCTTTTCATTATTCTGGAGCATTTTGAGGCCAAAAGACTGTCCCAACATATTGGAAAGTGTAAGTAAGTGTCTCACTTCTCTGCAGAAGAGGAACATTAAACAAGCAGAGCAAGACAGATGGATTAGTTCTTCCATTTAGCTGGCAGGGGCTGAAGGGTGACTCTTGTTGCTGCTTCCACTTGTATCTCTGGCTGGGGAGGGAGGACACACATCCCAAAAAACCCTCACACATGGTGGAAAGAGCTGACAGTGGGGGAAAAGAGCTCCAGGACATGGTTGTCTCTCTTGGCTGGACACGATAAGGTGACACTTTTGCAAGCTGGGATGGGAATTATAAGTGGTTTCTCAAACCCCTGCTTATGCCCTTTATCCTTTATTTTTTAAATTAGGAGGCCCATGTGCCTTCTGCTTTGCAGCAGGGTGATGGCACAGGGTTTGTGTCCCAGGCAGGAAATTATTTGGGGGAGCTTTAAACCTCTCTGCACCACTGAATTCAGCAGCACAACGAATAACATGCAGCACCATCCCTGTGGTGGCTCTGAAATGAATCCACCAGTGTGCTTCTCCTGCACAGCAAATGTACATTTAGAAGAGAGCTGGCTGCGTGGAGATTAAAGTCTAGTTCCTAAACAATCTTCTTCTGTGTGTATATCCTTCCCCCCTCTTTCCTAAATTGTAACATGGAGATGCCAAACAATTTATAGAGAGCTTATATAACTCCAGAAAAGATTAAAGAATCATTTCAGCATGAAATCAGGGTAAGGAGCTCTGCAAGGCTGGTGGTGGTTAATGAAGATTGACTGTGGAGCTGCTCAGTAGCAAAGTGTGAGCTCAGGAGCCACGAGGATACAGACAATCTACAAAGCACAGGGAAAAGGGAATATCACAGTGGATGAGCCTGGGTAAGGGGAGCTTGGCCTGACAAACTGCCTGGTGTGACTGCAAATACACTTCACAAGTCAAGATCTAATCCCAAAGTTTTGAAAAAACCCAACCCAAACGTTATTCCAGTGAGAAAGGCAAAAATCTACCATTCCCATTTTACAGGGGATTGGAGGAAGAGAAAGACAGACACTCAAAGGGTAAGACTGTATCCTGAATAGGATTTGGGATCAAAAGCAGCCCTTCCTTTCACCTTCCTTCCCTGTTCCCAGGCAGGAAAAACACTTCTCTTCCCAGCCTGGGGATTTGACTTTCCAAAAGCCCCTGTGTCCTGGGCAGTTCCTCAGCCCCCTTGGATTACAAGATCATAGGACAAGGAAACACCTTTTGCTTTATATTTTACATTTGTGCAAAATAACATCCCAGTCTGTTGCTGGGGTGCTGCTGTAATATCAATACATTGCTTCCACATAAGGGTACTGGAATTAAAGTCTCTTTTTTGTACTAGGAATGCACATATAAATATTCCTTCCCCCTATTAACACCCCTCTCTCTATAGCCATGTGCAGGGATATATCCATAATTTCTGGATCAGCCCGTAGCAAACTTGCTCTGATTCAACCTCTAATGTTCAACCAGCTGTTTCCACAGGGCCACTGAGGAATTTTATCCCATCATTACCCACAGTATTCAACCTGGCCCACATCAATAGCATACAGGCTTTTTATAGACCAATGCACAAGGAATGAAAACACTAAAAGAAACAAAAAAAAAATACTCCTTTTGCCTTCATTCCCAAGTGGAGAGCCCTCCCCAACTGCTCCATCCTCTGAATGGAGCTGGTTCCAGTGTTCCCCAAACACCACCAGACAGAGGAAAACACTTTCCAGAGCAGTTCCCCGAGAGTATTCAGCTCTTGCTGAGGACCAGCATCTCAAAGGCGCATGAAAAACATCTGCTGTCCTTCAGCAGCACCCAGAGGAAGCTGTTACCTGGTGTGTCCATGTGTCCATCCTCCAGCTCAGCCCAGCCTGCCCAGCAACTCCTCAGGAAGCAGAAAAAAAAGAAACCCTTGATGGGCTCCTAATAAAGCCCCTTCCCACCTCCCCAGTCACACAGAACTGGGCTCAGCTGGTGCCTCAGCTGAGCTCAAATCATGATTAACTTCATCCACCTGCTGCTGCTTTATTTTTTCCTAAGCTTGGCCATTCCAGGGTGCTCCCTGTAAATCTTTCCCTCCTGTCCTGCTGCCCTTCTCCCCTGACAGAGGTAGAAGCCCCTCTGGCTGTGCTGCCAGAGCAGGTCAGGATAATGTGCCATAGGATTTGTCCTGACTGTCCTGGAGCAGGCAAGCAGATGCTCTGCTGCAGTTCTCTTGCTGAGAGATCAAAAGTTCTGCTCCCAGCAAGGCCCTGCTGTGCTGTGAGGGAGAGTGGAGGTGTCAGCCACTGCTTTCCCAGCCAACTTCCACATCAGGGATGAGCCTTCTGCAGACACGAATTCCCACTGCACTGGGAATGAACACAGGGTTGTGTGTTATTTCCAACCAACCCATGGCAACTTTGCCTCCCTAACATCACATGTATAATTCATCACAGAGTGACATTTCAGGGAACATCAACTGCTGCCATGTCACAGCTTTACAGGTTCAAGAAGAGCCTGTTCCTCTTCTCTTCCCTTCCCATCTCCACGTTCCAGGGCTCAGCCATTTCACTGCACATCATTAAAGCCCTTCCACGCTGTTGCCCAAAGATGGCTGCACATCCCAGTGCCAAAAAAAATCCCTCTGTGTGGTCAGCTCGTGGTTCTTGCAAAGCCCCGAAAGGCTGGGGGGGAAAGGCACCATCCTAAATCAACGTTCAGCTGGAGATTTGTGCAGAGATTACAAAACCAGGTCCCAGGTTAATGGATAAATGATATATAGGCTGTAATGAACCAGCAGGTTGCAGACTGGGCAGTTTTCTGCTCGTGTTTACAGCTGTGAGATGTGCCTTGGCATCAGGGATGGGATCACAGCAGGAACCAGAGATAGCTTTCTATATGTCCTGCCCTCATGGACATCTGCCCACATGTTGGGTGATAACATCTACATGGATCTGCTGTGTTTGGGGCCACCCCTGTTTACTGTGTGTTGTGCTGTTTAACTCACTGACACAGTGAACACAGGGATTTATTAACCCTCCCAAGCCCACCTTGCCCTACTGCAGGTGCAGCCCTTGGCACAGAGCTGCCCATTGAGGCCGGGATTATTCATGGGAGACAGAAGTTTTTTCCTTGCCTTGAATCCCAGCTGGTTTTTCCAGGTTCATATTAGGAAACCAGCAGCAACACCATGTTACAGAGTGCCATGAAAGTATGGAAAAGATGAGCCTTGGCACAGAGCCCACCTGCTCTCCCTTATTTTGCCCTCTCCCTCCCCTGAGATACAATCCTGTACCTGAACACCCCTCAGCACTGGGTTTGTTTTGGGCAGGGGCTCCCCATCCCTCCACGTGGGAAGCAGGACCCTCCTGCAGCACCAACGGTGTGTGGGAGCAGGGAAAACAGGCATGGGAACCAGCTGCAGAAATCCCAGTTCTGGGCTGGCTCTAGTTTGAGCCCAGGCTCCATATGTTCAGGAATTCTCTTAATCTCCAACCAAGCCATTTGTACTCGTCAGGGGCTGCCATCGGTACCTAATCAAAGCCCAGCCCCGCTGGTCAGTGGCTGCATCTAAAATTTCCTGCCTCCACCATGATGTTTCAGCTGCCTGCTGCTCCCTCCAGGGCTAGAAATTAGATAAGAGAAAAAATATTTTGATTCAGCAGCAAATACAATTGTTTAAGTCAAAACCTGAAGCAACCTTGCAGGAACAGTCCTCGAATTTGATTATTGGTGACTTAAAAAAATAAAAGTGTGAGAAGTAAGTCTATGTCTCTTCTCAGACAGAAAAGGGATGAGACCTTGGTTTGCAAAATAGGAAAACAGCTGACTCCCAGCCTTGCTTTGCTTCTTACCAGCTTTACCAGTCACGGAGGGGGTGGACTGGTTTTACTTCTGGAAACTTGACATTGGGCAGAGCAGAGGGACAGAGCAGGTCTTTGTCACTAAACAAACCTCACTGATGAGTGGTGAGCAAGCCCAGAGCTTTGCTGCTCTGGGTCCATCAGGATTTAAGTGTTTTCTGTGTCTACAATGAAGAAATTCCAGTTTTAGGAGATGAAGGGAGCACCCACCAGCACCCACAGGGAGAGGGTGCCATGGACTGACCGTGGAGCAGAGCTTGGCTGCTGGGCTGGATAAGCTGTGCCATGGTTTGGGCAGAAAGAAGGAGGATTCTTTCCTGTGAAAACATCCATCACACCTTCCAGCTGCTCTGGCAAGTGCTAAATGGAGGATTTGATTTCTGGTACCCAAACTCTGCAGACAGATGTGCTCATAAACAAGCTGATGTTTGTACTTGTTTTGCTCTGCCACGCCTGCAGCTGAATCCACCGTGTCTCTCCAGCACAATACTTTATTATTAATTTATTAATAAAAAAGAATGGAGGGAAAATAACTCTCTGGGGAAGAGGTAGAAACTTTAATTTAGCAGCTAAAGGCTTGGCTGCACCAGCTGGAAATTCCTGGAGTTATGAACATGAGGTAATTCTGACGTAGGTGAGATGTGAAGGTGGAGCATGTCCTCGGAGAAGGGTTCAGGGCCTCCCTGGCACCTCAGGCTGCACCTCTGGCTCTGCTGCAGCCACAGCAAACACTGGGATGATCCATGTCCCTGGTACCCTCCATGCCCCTCCAGCTCCCATCTGCCCCAGCAGATCCCACTGGGGAGGTGTCTGGCTCTTTCCTGCTGGAGCTCAGCCCTCCAGGTCGTACATCAGGACATCAGAAGCCACCCTGGAAGAGGAGACCAGTGTGAAGGCTGCAGGGCCACACATGTCCTCTCCAGTTTTGGGGTGTGAAAGTCATTCCTCAGCTTTTATACATTTATTTGGGAATGGGACAAAGCTCAGGATCAATTATGATCTGTGCTGCAGCAGCACACACAAGAGCAAAGCCTTGTGGTTAAAGGCTTGGGTCTGGATTTCATCTCAGCTCTGCCACATGTTCTTTACATGACCTTTGTCAAGCTGTTTAATTGCTCCATGCCTGGGCTGTTTGGCTGCACACGAGCCAATGGCTCTTTTCTCCCACTCCTTATCTCATTTGTGTAACTCCCACCTGATTTTGGTCTGGCAGCTCTCTCTGACCATGCACATGTAGCACTGTGGGTTCCACAAGGGATCTTCAGATGTCCCTCAGTAAAAGAGATGAACAGATGGATCACCTGCAGATGGAGAACTGCCCTCACTAGAGCAGCTCAGCTTTTTAGCCCAGCAGGATTTTTGTGCTTCTGGTGAGACACAAAAGATAATCACACTCCCTAAAAACACCCCCCTCCCTGCAGCCTCTGCCCAGGTCATGTCACTGCTGGAAGTGGAGGATGCAGCCAGAGCTGGTGCTCATCTGGTGCTTCCTCAGTGAAGACAAGATTTCCATTTTATACTTCAGCAAGGAAATGCCATTCCTGCTCATTTCAATTTGGGAGCAGCTAAATAAGAAGTAACTCAAGTGAGGATAATTGCTGGCTGGTAAATAGAGGAGGCAGAACTATTCCAGCAGACAGTGCATTTACAAATTGAGCCCTTCATGGCTATTATATGACAATTTTATGTGAACTTTCCATTTTCAGCTGGGTAAAGCCTTAGTAAAACTTCCCCAGCAGAAGGTCCAGGCACATCTTGACTTCAAAGCAAGGCTGAGCTGAGGGCTGGGAGGCTCTGAGCACTGACACTCCTGCCATGGGCTCCGGGGACATGAGTGAGCAGAGCCTGAGCAGCATCCTCAGGGCCTGACCCAGAAAGCCCTGGTGGCAGTGGGAGCTGCTCCTCTGGCCTTGCTGAGCTCTAGATCAGGTCCTCAGTTTGAAACAAGGCCTGGTCCGAGCTGACAGAGGGAGAGGGGCGTCCAATTCTCGAGGAAATAAAACCCAAGCAGAGCTCAAACAACAGCTCTGGGACCCAGTCTGGGTTTTGCCTCCAGGAATACCTACTGGCTTAGGGAGCAACTTGGCAGCTCTCCTGCTCTGTGTAACACCCAGCTCGGGAGATGACAGCGGTGATAACGTGGGATTCCTCGGCACACATCGAGCGCCGGCTCAGAGCTCCGTCCTCCCCTGTGACAGCTCTCGGGATGAGTGGGACAAATGCAAATCCCATCCTGTTTTGTGGCTTTAGCTCCGTGCTGTCTGCCAGCCAGAGCTGGCATCGTGCTGTCATCTCTCGAGCAGAGTGCCTCAGACAGCAGTAGATCAGGGCTCAGCATGGGAGAATCATCTCGGAAGCGAGTTATGTGCTGCATTATCCTCGCTTGCTCGTAACCAGCTTAAGGAAAGGAGCTGCCTGAAATTAGATCTGACAAAGCAGCACGAGTTTCCCTGGTTTGGGTTGCTGTGGGAAGTGCGTTTTCCTTTTAGCCTGGAGAGATGTAAATAGAGAGGTGGCTTGAGCTGGTGAAAGCCCCATCAGAAGATTGTGGGATTGGAAAAAAAATTCCCCTCACAGGGTCTGCAGTGGGTCTGCATGGAAAGTTTGGATGCAGCTGAACCTCTTCCAGGGTCGCTGAGAGCAGGAATTCCTGATGGAGGATTTGGGATTGTGGGAGTCCAAAGTGGGATCATTGACTCCCTGTGCCAAGCAGTCCCAGGGAGGTGCTGGCACAGGAGGAAGGATGCTGCTTTCCTTTAGCAATTTATATTGCATTTTGACATTTCTCCAAGGTGCAGTGTCCAGAGAGCACCTCTTGGCTTTTTGTGCACTGAAAAATCAATTATTTAGGGTGACTACAGAAGTGCCAGGTCCCTGGGTGCCAGTCTGCCATCCACGAGAGCTTGGTGATGTTCAGAATTGATTTAATGACAAAACAGGGTGGGAAACAGGAGAAATCCCTACCCCAGGCACAAACCCTGTGCGTGGCCAAGCTGGAATTTGTTCCCATGTTAGAGGGGGAGCAAGACTCTCCTTCAAGTGGATTTCTTGTGCCTTGGATCCTGTGGGATTCCTCCTCTGCAATACACCAGCCAGGCTTGAAACACTGGTGAAGCAAAGGGTCCATTCCAGCTCCTGACCCTGAAAAGTCAGTGGCATCTAATTCACTTCTCTGGGAAGGCTTTTGGAGACTTGGCATATGGGAGGTGCTGTAAAAATCCATCTTCTGCTCTATAAGCCATGTCAGTGCAGGAGCTAATTGACTATCAATATGCCAGGGTTTTATAGGGCAATTCATTCTTCTGCACTCGAAGGAGACACTGTGGAAGGAGAAAATATAACAGAGTTTCTTTGTTGTTTTCTTGCTTGTTTTAAGCCCTTCCTGAATTGGTGTTTGCTCGTTTTACCAGAGTTTTTAAAGGCCCCCTTGGTCCTTGTGGCATCTTGGTATGATATTGAGTATTGAATGAGAAATGTGGCTGTTCTGTGTCCGAGGAGCTGGTGCTAAAGAAATCAGGGACACATGAAAAAAAATACCAACTGTGTTTCTTCAGAGGAAAAAGATTTCTTTTTTTATGTGCTCAAGTGCAACAGCAAAAACAAACAGTGCTAGATTCTGATTTTGATTAATAGTTGGCCAGAGATAATCTTAAACCATTGGGGATTAGGGAAACAGTCCTCCAGCACTGAAATCTTGGAAGGGAAAATCTGTCCTTGAGCCAAAAAGCTCGAACACCAGCTTAGAAACAAAGTAAGAAAGCAAAATTGATGTGGACAAGGCTCACCTGGTGACAACAATATTGAAACCTGTGGAGCTGTGGGGCATCCATGGGCTTGGGAAGTCTGAGGGCTGATGTCCTTGGACTTGGAAGCAGAAAATATCATGGGGAATATCAGGGAATATCATATTCCCTACACAGCTCTGTCTGTTTGGGTCAAATCTCAGGGGATTTGGGGTTGTTCCATTGAACAGAAGGAGCTGATGCAAGCAGAGTTCCAGCCCAAAATGAGCAAGCACAGCATGGAGGACCCAGTTGTGGTGTGAGACACCCATGGAGCTGCCTGGGCTGCCTCCAGGTTATTCCCATTCCCACACAGATGCCATTAAACACACCAGGCAAAACAGCCAATGGGCTTGGTAACCAGTGGAGTGTCCCTGATTCGGCCCTGTGACAAAAGTCATTGCACAGGAAGCTGAACTGGGAAGATCAGAAGCTGAACTGGGAGCAGTTGAGTCTGTTGGTATCCAAAGAGCTGCCAAAACCCCAGTAAGAGCTGGTCTGGAGACCCCAAAAGCCAGTGGTGTGTCCCAGGGGACTTGCCTGCAGCTCACATCTGCTCTGAGCAAAGCATCTCCACTCAACTCAATTTAAATTCTCCAAGCAGTTGTGGATGCATTATATCCCTGGGGAACCTCTTCCAAAGCTTAATTACACTCACTGTAAGGGAAGGATGGCCTATTTTCAGCTTTTATTTTCTGTATATGTGTTTTCAGCGTGGTGCAGTGAGGAGGAAGAGCTAAGATGGACCGAGTGCTGTGAAGATCATTAGGAAGGTGTACACAGCAAGGGCCACTTTCTTCCCTTTGATATGAAAATAACTCCCTGAGTAATATTTAAGAGCTTTGCTCAGGTCTCTGAGAGCAGCACTGACCTCAGCTGATTGCATTCTCAGACAAAAAATCATTTGAAAACCACGTGGCTCTTCTCACCGAGAATTTGGACAATTATTTCCTCACTGGAAGAAAGGCAATGTTGGTATCTCTGTACAAATAAATCTCCCAGTGAATGTAATTCTGCAAAAACCCATCAGCAAGCCTCTGCAGTGACAGCAGCAGCAAGGTGCTTTTCCAATTTGAGCTTTTCAAGGGGATATAATGACCAGGAATCAGGAGAAAAACTGGCTTCCAAAACTACACAGCTTCCCAAGAAATCTGTCAGTTTGTCTATAAATATCCTCAAAGATGCAGAGACACCTAAACACATTTGTCTTGTGAAATCTCAAACTGTTATGAGGGGAAATTCCCTTATTTGCCTTTATTCCTTTAGTATGTCTGGTTGGAAAGCTACTAGTGATGGGGTTTCTTTATTTCATTAGTGTATGTTTGATGATAGCTAGTAATTCTCATTATAACTACGTGTATTACAATTTAAAAAGAGATCCTTATATATTGCTCTGCTTCAGACATCTGCTTTATAAATGTCTTATAATAAGTGAAGGACTAATTATGCAGCATAGGTTTTAAAAGTGTTAGCTAATTATTGAAACTATACCTGCTGAAACATAGCCAGTCTGAAAGGGGTCTATACCTACAGCTCAGCTAATCCTCAAAGTATTTATTTAATGATCTATTGGCCTAATTTTACCTGGCATCAGAACCAGTGTTGGGAACAGAGGTGCAAGGTCTGTGCTGCCACTCTTGTCTGCTCCCCCTGGATCTAACTCTGGCTCTGTTGTCCATCCATCCATCCATCCATCCATCCATCCATCCATCCATCCACCTATCCATTATGGATGGCATATCAGGTATGGAGGGGATGCTGAACCTGCTGGTTCCTGGTACATCCCATCACTCTCCTGCACATCCCTGGCTGCTCTGAGTCAGGCACGTGCTCCTCAGTCCTGGCAGCTTCCAATCAAAATATCCCACATATACAAACTCCATTCTCAATTTTCTCCCTCCTGATGCCAGAGGGTTTTCTTAGAGGTGGGTCCCTGGGAAAAAATATTCCACCTGCAGTTAAGTCTTCAGATGGAGCAGGACACCCACCAGCAGGATCTTGGTTCCTCAGGGCAGTGACCAACTACACCCAGAGCTGCTCAGACCCACAAAGCAGAGCTTTTGGGAGTCACTCCCCAGCCTGAGCCCAAAGCTACGGAATAGGCTGCGCCCGAAATTCCTGCGGCACACGTGGGTTTATGTTGGCCTGTTCAAAGTGAGCTGAAAGGGCCAAGGCAAACAAAGGGGGAGAAGTGATCCTAATTATTTGATGCATTAAAGGCACTGACACATCCAGGAAAAACACAAGAGGTGAGATGGGGCTTTTTCCTTTTGTATGTTAGGGCACACGGCTTTCATTTTTTTCCAGCCCCGGCACAAAGCATCACTTGTGAGCTCTGCTCAGGGATGCAGAGGATAAAAGGCAGCAACAGCAGCAGAGCTGATGACCACGTGGGTGCTGCCTCCAGGAGAGAGGTGAGATGTGAATTCATGGGGAACTCGCTGTACTGACAGAGGGAACAGTGGTCGTGGTGCTGGGGGAAATGTGCCCTTGAACAACTCTGCTACAAAGGTCCCCATTTATTGTGCACCAGAGAAACTCAGCTAAGCTGGAAATTTCCCAAAGAGGTCTTTAGCTGAGGCAGCACTTCCAGCCCTGACTCCCAGTGGGGTTTCAGACCCTTCTTTCTGCTTTTCCTTGTGAATTTGAGCTGCTGTGGCAATGCCAGGGTGCTCGACCCAGTGAGCTCATCTGCTGCCTGGAGAGCCCTCCCTGTCCTAGAGCCCAGCTTTTCTGGAGCAGGGATGGCTGCACCTCCCTGCTGGACTTCACACGTGGCCATTCCAGGAGCACACACGTGGGGGAGCAGGGCTGGGCCCCCAAAAGAAGCCAGAGCAGAACTGCAGTGGCACAGTGGTGCACAGGAACCACCCAGACAAACAGACAAAGAGAGCCAGCCTGGGCAGAATCAAATCTGTCAGGCTTTTCATGCTGCCCCTTTTCATAGAATCACAGAATGGTTTGGGTAGAAAGGGATCTTACAGATCATCTTGTTCTGACTCCTCTACCATGGGCAGGGGCACCTCCCACTATCCCAAGTTGTTCCAAGCCCTGTCCAACTTGATCTCGAACAGTTCCAGGGATGGGGCAGCCAAAGCTTCCCTGGGCAACCTGTGCCAGGGCCTCCCCACCCTCACAGGGAAGAATTTCTTCCCAAGATCTCACCTAAACCCTCTTTTGTTGAAGGTGTGTTTTGCTTTGTGGATGCTGAAGGATGTGGCCAGCGGGCAAAATCTCTTCTGAGCCTTCCCCAGAATCCAGTACCATGTGCCAAGAGCCTGATGCTCATTTGATAACAGGCTCATCCCACTGATCTGACTGACTGTCTTCACCAAGTATCTGCTGCCTGAAGTTGAACAGTCCTGTTCTACATAAGGACTGTCCTTCCCCAGAACAGCCCCTTTGGGCTCCTTTTTCACACTGAAAGCAGCTTTGGCTGAGTTTCATTCAACCACTTCCCAGAAGGGACAGGCTGCTGCTTTCCTGGTTTGGCAGGAGAACAGCCACACTGGGGGAAGTCACACTTTGGACCTGCTGAGGCCTCAGCCAGCGGTGCTGAGCAGCTCATTCCACACAGAGTCACTTGGCTCAAGAGCAAGAGGCAGCTCAGCATGTGAGCAGCGTGGCTGTTGCAGGGCTGGGACAGCCAGGCCTGTGAAGGAGCACTTTGTGCAGTAAATGAGATGAGATCCTGGTTAGGGATGGGATTTAGCTCCTGCCTGGGGCATGGTTGCTCACTTGCTCGCCCAAATTTCCCCTCCACACTTGCATGGTGATGACCAGTGGCATCTGTAATATCCATATTCAAGCTGTCCTGATGTGAGGGGATGTCAAAGTGGGGCTGGAAAAGCTGTGCAGGCACAAACTCGACCTAATTTTGTTGAGAACAGCAACCCCTCTGCAGCTGTTGCTCATTTCCATGGCCTAACCTGGCCTCAGCCTGAAACAGTGGTTCCTGCAGGTAAAATGCCTCCTTTGTTGCAGCTCAGACCACGTGTGACATCTTTCCAGGTCGGTGAGGTGGCTGGAGCAGCAGCCAGGGGCCACTGGCAGGCAGGTGGCATCTGCCCAGGAGCCCCTGGCACCGTGGCAGGTGTGTGGTGGAGAAGGGAAGCTCCCAGTCCCTGGCAGGTACCTGCCTGTCCAGGGCTGAGGCTGCCCCTCCTAACACAGCCTGTCAGAAGATATTAACAGCAGCTTTCAGCTCCTCCACTGCCTTCCTGCATCCTGCTTCCAGTTCATTTGCATCTCCCAAGTGGATCTCATGCTATAGCAATTACTTAACCAAAAAAAAAAAAATACTAATTAAAAGGCTCATTAATGGGGTTACTGGAAGAGCCACTTAACCAGAGATCCCCTTTGATGCAGTGAGTGCAAAAGAAACAGGGAAGTAATCTGGGAATACTGAGGTTATCCCTGATTTTACAGATAGGGAGGAAGGGGCTGCATAGTGGGGTTGGCCAGGTGAGGTTTGGGAGCCCCTGAGGATGCTGGTGACCCCAGGAATGACACAGAGGTTGCTGTGAAATTCAACTACAGCTCACTGCAGATCCTTAGTGCTGGAACTTGGTGCCTCGTTATTAATATCAGCATAAACTGCTTTAGGCTGGGTAGATAATCCTGGTTTGAGTTGGGAGTGCTGCTGGGTTGATGTCCAGCCCAAGCTGGACCTTGACCAGCTATCCAACACCAACTGCTGGGAGGGGAAGGTGGGGAAACAGGGAAAAGTGTCACCAAAACATTGAGCATTCTGGAAAGAGGAAGAAAAAGGGAAAATCCCACAAAATTCTCTTGAGTTGAGGAGAGAGTTGGTTGCTGCAGTGGGGAATCTGGGGGTCATCCAGCTGGCCCCAGGCCCCCAGGGGTGATCCCCTTGTTGCAGCCCCATGTGAGAAGAGAATCTGAGCAAAGGCGACTCGTTGGACAAGGGAGGAGCAGGAGGAGGCTGCGAAGTGCTGTCAGGGACACAGCTGGCAAGTCACCCAGCCATGCAGGCCGACACAGCTCATTTTCCATGCAAAAGGGCCAGAATCCACTGGCCAGACAGTCCTGCCTGCACAGAGCTGGGAGCAGAACAGAAAATAGCCCCGAAGTTCACGAGAAGGTCAAGTTTCTGGCGCAGTCTTTGGCATGGACTGTCCAGTGGTGCCTCCTTGGGAGCCAGGAACACATATGCTGGAGCTTAAGTGGAGGAGACAAACCCTAATCCTACCACAACCTGTGAAATCATGGGGATATAGAAGAACACTTCCAAATGAGCTTTCTGGAGAGGTTTTTCACTCCTCTTTGGGCCACCACGGGCCGACCGTGTCTCGAGATTCCTCAAGCTTTGGTAGCTGGAAAGCATGGAACGATGGAAAGGATGGGGAGAAATAAAACTTGCATGGGAAAAGAGAAGACAAGAATTTCTGACCGTTCCCGAGCATGAGTCGTTCTGTTAGATTTGGTTGGCGTTGCTATTTTTATTTACGTGGCTTCAAATTGCTTTCTCATTCATGAAAAACATGTGCTCCGTCCTCGGGTCAAGGAGCAGGGCAAGTGGTGGGAGAAATCCCTCTGTACTCCCATCCCTGTTGACAGCAGGGAGAAGATGAAGCTGGATCCCAGGGGAATTGGACAAGGAGATGTAAAGAAAAGGAGGAATCTTGGGATATTGGGCTTGGAGGAGAAGAGGAAGCACCAGGCAAGTTCCCCTGAGACAGGAGGATCTTCAGTAACAGACTGATGTGGAACAGAGGCCCTTAATTACAGAGGAATCTGGGTCTCATTTAGTGTTAATTTAGCCCTGGGAGCAGGAAAAGAATGTCAGGAAAATTAAGGAGGCCTTTTGACACGCGCCCAGCAGGGAGGGCACCGGCGCTGGGGGGTGTGGGTGGGTGGGGGCCAGGCTTTGCTCTGGCTTGGCAGCAGCCAAGGCAGGAGAGCACTGTGCTCTGGGTGTCCCTGGAGCGTTTCCTGGGGATTTGAAGAGCATTGAACTTTTTGTACACTCAGGAAAGTCCTCCTGGTCCAGGATAAACTTAAAGATGCAGGAAGGACTGGCTCAGAGGTTTCCACCTCAGTCCTAGGCAGGAATTGTTGAAGAACAACTGCCAAGCCCTCACCTGGTGGCATTTCTTGGGTGGCACCGTGGCTTGAGGCCTCCTGGAGACATTCTCTGCCTCAGGGCTGAGCAATCTGCAGCTCATGCAGCAACAAGTGCTGGGGTGAAGCACCACTGCAGCCCATCACCATGACCTTGAGGGACTTTGGGTCATGCTCGAAGCAGACACTGTAGGTGGCACAAAGAAAATCAGACTTGCAGACTGGGACATGGATTTTTAAAGCTTGGCTCTCTCAAGGCACTCAAATAAAAAAACCCCAAGTTTGTATTTCATTGCCTCTGCTTGACTCTTTCACCTCCACACTCCATTGATTCACCAAAACTTTCCAAATACAGCTAATAGCATTTTTAAGTGTTTATGTTTGCAGTACTTATGTTTATTAAGGAAAGGCTTCTTTTTAATATTGGCCTTTCTTTCTCCTTCAGCTGGCAAGCAGCTCCCAGAAGCTTGTGCTGATTCTGATCAGATGTCTAAAACTTTCCACATATGATGCCAAATTAACATCTCTGACTGTAGAAGTGGCTGTGGATAAACACATGTATATCTAGGAAAAACAAATGCTGAGGAAAAGATACACAGAGCTGTGTGTGCAATAAAAATGCCTCTCTACTTCTCCGTTAGAGCCATGCCAAGATGTGAGATGGGGAACAGGAGGGGGAAAATGGGAAAGGAAGGGTCCAGCACTGCCCTCACTGCCCAGATCCAGGTGCCCACGGTGATGCCAGGGGGTTGGGAAAGGAGAAACAATTGTGTAATGCAAGGGAAGGAGGAAAAAGGGGGATCAATAAACTGCATCTCCAAGAAGGCTGATCCCACACTCCTGCTTTTCAAAGGTAATAAATAAGGGAAAAGCTCCCAGAGCACTGGTTAAACCAGAGAGAGCTGGCAAACAGCATTCTCTAACATCTGCTACCTTTAAAAACATATGTCTCTGAAACATAAGCACAGCTCAGGGCTCTCTGAAGGCCTTGTCTGGTCCCAGCTCAGGGAAGGGAGTTGGGAATCGTGGTGCAGGGTGGGATGGAGCCCACCCAACTGCTCTGCATTTGCCTTTCCAAGGACAGCAGATGCCAACAGAGAAGGTCTTCTGGAGTTTGCCATGAGCTGCATCCCGTGCCCAGGAGCAAAGGAAAATGGAGGAGAGCAAACACAGCTTGTTTAAACCTGTTTGTTCCCCCTCTTATTGTTTCTCCACCAGCCATTAGTGTCTCTATCAAGCATCCACTTGCATCTTGTTGTCCCCAGATCCTGCCTCTGATCTGGGCACTGAGTGGCTCATTAAAAGTGCTCCTCTGTGCTGAAGCAAGGCAGCCTTGCCCCCAGTTTGCCACCATGTGCCAAGACAGACACAGCAGGGGTGAGGGTGACAACTCAGCAACTGGGCTGGTGTCTGGGAACCCTCCTCCTCCTCCTCTCACACTGGTTCTGCTGGTTGGCTCACCAGGAGATGATCAAACTGGTGCACAGTTGGGGAGTGTTACTCATCCAAAGCTTGGCACCTCAAACAGAATATGTCATGGGAATGTGGCAGGCATCAAGAAGGCTGATTCCTACATGTAGAGCAGCAGCATCTCGGGAAGGAGACAAAAAGAGGCTCTGTAAAGACTGTTGCTGAAGGTGCTTGCTCAGATCTCACCTTCTCCAGAAAGAAAAACAGAAGAAAAACTCTCTGCTTTTAGGGAAATGCTCATCTCAAAACTCCCAAAGCTTTCTCACTGATAACTCCACTTTAAAAGCGTGCCTTGCTCTGGTGATATCCCCATTTGTCTTATTCACCATCCCAGTAATGCCACCAAAAACTCCCAATGGGAATGTCCACAGCTCCCTGGGACACTCCCTGCTCCTCGCTGGGACGCATCTCCACGAGCACACGGTGATGGGAGTGCCAGCCCCACGCCCCTGCCATGTCACCAGGGCTCAGTTCATGCCTTGGTCACATGCAGATGAGGAGCTCTGAGTGTCCATGTGGCACCATCCACCCTCAGAGCATCCCAGCCCAGGCTTCAAAGCGAGCTCCGTGTCCTTTTCCCTTCGGAGCAGCATATGGTCCAGGGCAGAGACAAATTCCAGAGCCGAGGTTGCCATCTGGGTCCTGTCCATCTGTGCTGAAGCATTTAGCTGCAGCTGATGAAACATGAGGGCTGGACTTGAATTTTCCAATATCTCATAAATGTTTAACAAAACTATCCACTTGGTGCTATGCATTTATTAAAAGGGTGGTTTTTTTCTTGGTTGCTGTGTTCTGTATTCACAATAACGCTTGTCAAAGCATGGGAGCAAGCTCTGCTTTCAGTTACTCTGGATTTCTAGAGGCCATTCCCCAATTTTTGCTCGTGTTAGTATGAGAAGATGGTCTGTAATTTTAATTGCAGTTTGAAATACCCGTAAATAAAAGTGGGCTTTCTGTCTGCTTGGGAAGCTGAGCTGTTGGCAGATGTTTCCAAATGCCTCATTACAAATGCAAACAAAACAGAGTTTTTGCACTCAGAAATTTGCCAGGGGATGCAGAAGAAAGCAATAAAACCCTGTTAGGTGATTCACAGGGCATCCTCCCAGGAGAATGAAAAAATATATATTTACCATCTGGTGCAATCAGATGCCTTCCAAAATCATCCAGACCTTCCCCTTTTTTCCTCAGAAATACCCTCCTGAGCAAGGGAAGGTTGCCTTGGAGGCAACCAGAGAAGAACCAAACTGAGGAGCAAATTTGGAGGCACAAATCTCTCACCTCCATATCCTGCTTCTAATTTACACTAATCATGTCCATGTTATTTTTAATTTATCCTGTGGTGGGATTCACCCTCTGATAAGGAAAAGGGCTGGTCCTATGGTTATAGGAGGGAATGAGGGCTCAGGTGTCTGAGCTGTGTTTGCAGGTCATTGGCATCTGTTTGGCTTTTGGGGGGGGAAATTGGGTCCATTCATTTTGGGGCACAGCAAGGCTCATAAAATTCCCAGAATGGTTTGGGTTGGAAGGGACCTTAAAGCCCATTTTGTTCCAAGCCCCCTGCCATGGGCAGGGACACCTTCCACTATCCCAGGCTGCTCCAAGCCCCATCCAACCTGGCCTTGGACACTTCCAGGGATGGGGCAGCCACAGCTTCTCTGGGCAACCTGTGCCAGGCCCTCCCCACCCTCACAGGGGAGAATTTCTTCTTAATATCTCATCTAAACCCACTGTTTTTCAGTTTAAAGCCATCAAAGGCTCCTTCAGATCATCTGGTGCTCGGGCACTGCCCTTTCCTTTACTGCAGGTATAATGATAACTTCTAAATGAAGGGAATATCCCCTGGTTAAGAGCCAAAGCTGTTGTGTAAGTGGTTCTGGGACACACAGAGCCGTTTGGATGAGGTGAGAGCCCCAGGAGCAGGAAGGTGAGCATGGCCCCAGCAGCAGCTGGGTGTGCAGGAGCAGATGTTCTGCAGGGGAACGTGTCGGGGCGATCCCAGGAGGAAGAGCTGGGATGATCCTGATTCACCCAGACAGCATCTCCTCCACTGCAGAGGAAGCTTCACTGCACCCACCAACCCTGGTCCAAATCCAAGGTGAGAGCAGGTGTGGGCAGAGCCACCTCAGAGGACACTGGCTGGGGGAAGAAATGTGTTTCTGCCAAGGTGCCAAGGTGCTTTCAAGGAGCACGTTGGCTCCTGGGCCTTAATTATCCAAAGAAAGGGAATAGTTTTGAGAATGCTGTTCACCCTGAGGTATCCCAGGAATTAAAGGGAGCTTTGGCTTCCCAATACCTGGGTGTTTGCCACGCTGGATCTCCTGCTCCTCAGTTATCTCCCATTTCAGACTCCAGTCAGCATTCCAGGTACCACAGCACCAGCTGATCCTTGTGCTGAAAGCACAGAGCAGAGGACCCCATTGCAATGGCAAGAGAGGGTGAGGAGACCTGCCCGTGGCTGGTCATAAAACCATGTTGAGGTCCCTCAGCTCCCTTTACACAGAGCCTTCTCCTCCCTCAACCAGCCCATGCACTTTTCAAAGCATCCAGACAGCATTCCTCGGCCTCGTGAATGAATGGAATAGGCTTTTCCAGAGGCTGTCTGCAGCCCAGATGCATTCAAGGGACAACTGGGCTCTTCTTTCCAGGAGCTCCTTTGATCTCTCCCTGCAAACGGACGTAGCATTATTATTTCTCTCTTTTTTTTTTTTTTTTTTCAGTCTGCGTTGCCATCTCTGGGGGATGCACAAGATGTAGGACACTTGGTTATCATAAAACCCTGCTTTCAATTAACTGAGCCCCCCCTGCTCCCTTTTAAATCAACTGGCCTGCCTGTCAGAGATGTCGTGAGGGCATCTGGGGCACATGTTGGGACTCTCAAGCTGAAGAGGTTCTTGAGAGCCTCCTCTTCCCCTTTTGTGCCGAGGTTGTTCATGGAAAACATACTGTTTTAATACAGCCCAAATTAAAATGTTGTTCAACCAGAGACCTGATGGTTGTGGATGCCAGGATTTTTAGTGAGCAGAAGCCAGAGGAGGGTCACAGAAAACTGTGTTGGTTTGCTTTTTTTTTCTTTCTTTCTCCTTTTTCCTTGTTTTTTCCCTGCTTTTTCCCTCACTACTTGTTCCATGGCATAAAGAAGCTGGAAGATGACACCAGATGACTCCCAAAGTGGAGAGCTGGCCATGCAAAACAGCCATGCCAGAGGGAGAGCATGGACCACGCATGGAGCCCAGGGATGCAATGGGATGCAGGATGCCAGAGCACCAGGACATGCTTCATTCCAGGACCTCAGCTGCCCATCCCAGTGCCCAGCCAGCACTTGGCTGCCTCGCTCCAGTGGAGATTTTTTCTTGCAGAATCCAGATTTTTTCCCTGTATTTGACTTGGCACTCAGGAATTTCCCCCCCCTGCCCAGGCCCACTGCTCCCCCCTGAGCAAACACTCCTATCAGCTATTAGAAATTCCACAAGGGAATTTCCTCTCCAAAGGCTGCTCCCTGGAAGCAAAGGCCAAGCTGCCACGCACCAGCCTCCAGATGTTTCTCCTCTCCCTTCCCTTCTCCCTTGGTCTCCTCCACTGCAGGAATAAGCTCAGAAGCTGCAACTGAGCTCTCGAATCCCTGCTCCCGTTATCCTTTTGCTGCTAAGAAAAGTGGAAGCAGAGAAGAAGACAAGCACTGCAGATTCCTGGGGATGCACTTCCAGTGTTTCCCAATCCCTCAGGGAGGAAATGCGTGGCAATGTGCTGCAGGGAAGAGTGCGGACGAGGAGAGGAGGTTCCTCAATTTCTGTTTGCTTTGCAGTACCTACATGATGCAACCACCATTCCACAGGCACATTTTTAGACTGTGAGTCAAGTTTCATGGAAGTTTTGCAATCATCCCAGAAGCACGTTTGATTTATAGCTACTTTCCACCAGAACACATGGAAGGACACTCCAGCTCTGTTAAGAATATCTGGAAACAGAGGCATCATGCAGTGAGGGATTCTCACAACATAAATTAAAGTGGGAGGCCAGTTCTCGTGCCTAGTGGAAACTGTGCAAAATGGTGTACACTGAGTTTTCCTTGTTCCTTGAAGTAAAAAGCTTCCAGATTCCAATTAGCATTTAGAATAAAATTGGAGGTGTCTGGATCCAGCACCTGGATTTAACTCCAGGCTGCTCTGAATGCAAACTGCATCTATTGGAATTGCTCTCTGAATGCAAACGTGTGATTCCTGCTCCAATTACACCTGTTCACTCTGTATTTCTGGGGAAGAAGATGAAGATCTATTAAAATAAATGTTTTGTGCTTGCAAAGGGGCAGAGCAAAGCACAGCACAGCCTGCTTATCTTGACTGTAAAGACATCAATGAAATTTTAGAGTAAAATAGAAACATGACCCTAACTTATTGTCTGATGCTTCTGACTCTAATTAAGCAGATCTAATGGGCAATGAGCAGGGTCTGTGTAGTTCTTTGCTTGTTGGACACCTAAAAAATTACTGGTGCCACGAGCTGCTCACTCTGAGTGATTTGACCAAGAATTTAGACCTGCAATGGTTATTTCTGTGTGCATGGAGGACACTCTGTGTTTTAAGTTCCAATTAACTCTTATATTTTGCTTTGCTTTGAAAGAATTTGTCCTGGAGACCAAGAACCTCAACATATACACCAAGACAGACAAAGTGGAGACTTGCTGAGTAAAGGCTCCTTCCAGATATGATGGGCTGGGGCAGAGCCAGGAACTGATAGGAAAATAAAGTCCAAATTATTTAGGACAATCTCTGAAAACTTAACTAAAAATGTAAGTTAAAGGCCGTGAAAATGATTTCCTGGCCATGAGGAAAATTGCTGGGCTGGGCTGGGGAGAGAGCAAGAGCTGCAGCAGTGGCAAGGTCATGGCCATGGCATTTGCTCTCCATCCATCACCGCTTCCCTGGGAGAGAGCACAGGGCTGGAGGGTGACTCAGCTCAGAGTCCTCAGCTCCAGGGCCTTGGCTCTACCCAATTTGTGTCTTTTTGGCCCAAACTGAGCAGACTGAAGAGGAGAAAATGCAGTGGACGGACCCTCGAGGGCAGTTAGACCTGGATCAGGCTCTCCCCCATTCTCCCAGTGTGTGCCCTGGGTGGTTCCCATTTCCACTGGCTATTCCACTCTGTACTGAGGAACCACCACCCCACCCCTGCAGAATTTTTTCCCCCCAATATACATAATTTTGGGGAAATCCATTTTTTTAAAAAATATATGATTTCCAAAAAAATATTTTTCTCTGAAATATTTTAGAGATGCAAACTATTTTGTAAAAATAGTGATTTTCAATCAGTCTCACTGCCGAATCCCTAATTTCAGCACAGTCTTCAGAATGCTCTGGGTGTCCCTGGGCTGCTGGGGACAGAAGCTGATTCCAGTCTATCAGAGACAAGGAAAGCTTTTCCATACCATGTCTCACTGTATTTAAACACTGAGTTTTTCTTCTGTATGAAATAAACCACTGTTGTAGTTTCAGACTCAGTTAAGGGTGGATTTGAATATCAGGCTGTAACAACCAAAATTTGGCTTTTTGGCAATGTAGAAATTGTGGGAAAGCATTCAAACTTTGTTTGGAATAGCTCCTTCCCAACTGGAATACATCTGTCTGGGTTTAAAGAAAGCATCCAGGTTTGAGTCCAAGCTTTAAAATATTTGTTCTTTTTAAAGCAAAAATCCCAACCTAACGGATTTGATATTTTCAACAGTCATCCATATTTCTTTGCTGGTTTATAGAAATACAGATCTAAAGCTTGTTCCTACCAACTTGCTATCTCAAAATAACTTTGTGTGCTCATCTTCTCCCAGATGATGAAACTGGAGGCTCAATGCACATTTTTAAAGCCCTCTGGTATTTCAGAACCTGCATTTTCTGGTTGTTTTCAAGCATTGTGAGGAAATGTCACCTATCTCGAGTAACAATTCAAACAAACAAAAAAGCTAAGAAAAACAATCTAATGGGGGTGTGTGTGTGTGCTGTGTCTAATCATCTCCACACACAGGATGTACCGGGAATGTTTTCATAGCTGGAGAAATCGAAGGCTGTTTCTAGGAAATCATCTCCTCGAGGCACAGACTATATGAAAAGCTACAGACCCCGAGGTTTTCTGATGTGGTCTGCACTGACTGGAAAGCTGAGTAAGAATGAAAAATTGTGCTTTAATGGACCAGCAAACTCTTAAGTGACATCCAAGTGACAGCACGAGAGGGAAACACCATATCCTTCGGCTCGTAGCGAGAGAGGTAGAAGAGCAGCAAGAGATGACGTGTTTATAGAAACATCCCCGAGCCTGGATCCTTTCCAGTACATTACTCGGTGCGAAGGAATGTCTTAAATAGCTTTTTGAAAATGTATGTTGAAACACAGAGCTCCATATGTCCTGTGTCATCGCCCCTGTGACACACCGGCATCCCGGGGCTGAGCAGCAGAGCCGGACTGGGAATGCACCCACGGCTCATCCTGCTTGGAGCTGAGCACCCCCAGATCCCTGCCTGCCCCTCTGGGGAGGGGCCACGTGCATTTTGTCCCAAAAGTTCAAATCCAAAGCCAACTGCTCTGCTTGTTAATGCCCAGGTCTGCAGCATGGCTCAGATGGGAATTGGCCTGAGCTCGTGTGCAGGAAAACCTGCAGTTCATCAGCTTTGTCCTAATCCTGCTGCAATAGGGAATAATTAAGGCTATTTCAACAGAACAGGAGAAGAAATGCAAGTTGAACACCCGAGGCTGAGAAGCAGCAAGCCCTGAAGGCACCTGTGGATGCACAGGGGACAGAGGTTGGGCTCCTGGATCACGGCGTGGGGAGCTCCAGGCACCAGCAGCCTGGAAACCTCGGAGTGATGGTGCAAATTGCCTTTCCCCTCCTGTTCAAACTTGTTAAATAACAATCCCTTTGCCTTCGTGGCCTCTTTGCTTCATTGCTTCCAGGTACAGGCCGGGTCAGCTCAGGCCAAGCAAGTGGTGCTGGTTAACAACTGGCACTGTCGGAGCAGACGGAGGGTCAGACCCAAGTCCTGGTGGGGATGAGTCTGTCTGGGGCAGGGATGGGACCTGCTCACCCTGCCCTGCTCCAGGAAGCCTCAGCGTGGAGTTATTCTGCTTTATTCCATCAAGGCTTCGCTGTACACTTCTGTCCCCTGAAGTGGTGGGGATGTCCAGACCCAGAAAAACGTTTGAGCCTCTCCCAAATTTTCATCCACGACATGAAAGCCCATGGGATGGATCTGTTCTGGGGAGAGAGGTCCCCTGCCATTTAGCCAGGTTTTCATCCCAAATCTCGGAGCAAATTTGGACCCAGGGATTTGGACTCAATGATCTTAGATGTCTTTTCCAACCTTAATAATTCTATGATTTTATGATGTCGCTTCCTGTTATTTCGACAACAGCCTCGTGTTGAGAAACCAAGGATAAAGTCAAGGAGATGCTTATCCAGGCAATGAGATAAAAATCCCTTCTAAACTTACTTCTGAAGTTATCTGGGGCTGCTGCAGAGCGAGAAACAACTTCAAATAGATGGAATTACAGTTGTCTTTACAAGTTATTTTGCTATTTCTTCACTGCAGAAATAAATCCCTTTGTTCTGTCAGAAAAAAATGCGCAAGAAGAGACTGTTCTTAATACAAACTCTACGGCTGATTATTTCTTAAAATAAACAGAAAAGAGATGTTAAGAAAATAAATTGAGTTTTCTAAGGATAAGTATGAACATCACAGGCATTTCAGGTTGCAGCTGAAGGTCATGTCCCCTTAGGGCACAGTCATTATATGGGATGTCCAAGCCAGTGGGAGTGGGGTTGGATTGCTGACCCCCCAGAACTGGATCTGGGCTCTGATTTCCCAACTTGAGCTTTGCTTCTTCAGGGGTGGATTAATCCAGACCCAGTGCCCAGACCACAGTGCTGGGAATACGTCAGAGTGTCTGCAGGAGCTTTTTGGCTGACGTGGCCAAAGGTCAGAGGTTGTGACATTAAAGCTGCCAAGAATTCTCCGTCAGGAACTTCTTTTAGTTCTTTTTTTTTATTATTATTTCCCATCCCAAACCAAAAAATCTGACAGAAATGTTTGTCCTGCACCTTTGCTCTCTTTTTCCTTTATCATCATTTTTTTCCCCCTCCTTCATCACTGGAACAAAGAGCTCTTTCCATTAGGAAAGAAGCAATGGAAAAACTATGGTGAGAGAAAAATGAAGGAAATTGGTTTTCTCCCCCATGACATGTTGGACCTGTAACAGTGATTAAAGTGCCAATTCCCAGGGAACTTAAGGCATTATGTGTTTGGCTTTCCAAGGAATCTGAGTGCCAGATTCCCTCCAGGTTCCTAAGAAAAGCACAGCCCAGGTGCCTGTGTAAGAACAAGTAGCTCTGAGGTTTCCCAAACTCTCCTCCCTTTCATGTCAGCAGTGGATCTGCTCAAGGGTTAACGGCGTCTTTAACTTCCATCAGCCGGATTGCGACTCAATTTTACATTTCATCTCTCTCCACAGAACTCCTATTGATGGCAATATCCTGTTCGGGGTTGTTTTTTTTTTTTTTCATCCTTTTGATGTTTGATTTTCTCCTGCTGGCTGTGTGCATGTACACAGAGGCTGATCAGAGTATATGACATTTATTTTAACGAGGGAGGAGAGGCAACGGGATGTTTTGTCTCGCTCGACATCCCCTGCCCTGTGAGGGGAGGTTGCTGTCACCAGATCGTGTCACAGATGGAATATACACTTCCTTGGCTGCAAATAACTGTTAATGGGAGAGGATGAGACCTGCCTGGGCTGCTGAGAGAGTTGCACCCCTGAACTCCGGCTGAGGAGGTGTGGGGAGGTCAGTGAGCTGGGGCTGGGATGCAGGACACGTTCCCATCCAGTGGTGATAACACACTGTGACCAGCTGGGCTGGAGATTATGGCTGGAGACTGCCACGTTTCTTGGCTGTCTCCTCCTTCCCCAACAGCACTGGGATGGGCACTCCAGGTTCAGGCTGAGACTCGCAGCTGCTTCTTGTCCTAACCTTGTTTTGATGGATGCCCCTTGGATGGGGATGAGAAGTTGGATTTTCTACGTGCTCTTTCTACGGATCATTTCTGATAAAGTAATGCTCTTCTTTCCCGTGGCATAGGCATGGCAAAATGCCATAAAAATACCTCACAAAATCAGTGTTGATGTTGGAGCACCTGAACAGCGTGAGCTGTGTCCAGGCAGAAAAAAATTAGCCATGAAAATCTTCCCGAATTATTTCATATTTCTTGATACAACTATTGCCAGCTTCAGGGTTTTTGGAATCCAAAATTCGCATCCAGATTTCCTTTGGCAGCGGCTTCTTCAACTTAAGATGGGCTGACACAACTTGGGGAATGAAGGCATGTATTGAAGTCTGAGGCAATTTGGCCTCTGCTCAGGATCCACAAGGTCAACCCATGTCTTTGAAAATAATTCCCTCTGCCAAGGCTTGGACTCCTTTCCAAGGGCTGGGGGGGAGGAAGGGTCAGTGTCTGGGGGGACAGAGGGGACACAGGGCATTTTCATGGAGTGCCACCATCCACACTCACACAAGAGCTCGTGCTGCCAGTGGGTGTTTGGTTTAGCTCTGCTGGAGGAGCTGACACAACCTTCCCAGTGGTAGCTGAGCTAATAATAATTTAACAACGTGCAACTGCTCTGTTTATGGTAAAACGCTGACCACATGGAGCAGGACAGGCTTTGGGCACGGTACCTCACCAGGAAAAAATGCAAAACCCACGAAGAACAACCGGAGTCTGCACTTTTCCCAGTCCCCAGATCATTTTCCTCGGTAGCTGGAATGTTTCTGATGTGGCATTTCCTGCCACCCTGATCCCAGGCCAGGGGCTGAAGGCACACGGCTCAGGAGCAGGAATGGTGGCACTGGGTGGATTCTATCCACGAGGGACTTCCCCGTGGCAGATGGGACATTGGGAGTGGAGGGATGGGACCACAGCCCTTCCAGGAGCAGACTGGAGGACAGATCTGTCATCCTCAGTCTGTCATTGCTTGTTTTTATAAATTACCCGTGTCAACATCCAGTTATGAACCTCTTCCTTGCTAAAATCACACGTTACAATCAATAAGCCAGCACGTCCACAAGGCTTTGGGATTCCCCAGTGTGAACCAGGGCAGACAAATAATAATCAGATCGCTGTGAGACCAGATTATTTTCTCTCTTGATCAGCAAAGAACACTCTGTAGTTCTACTCACAGCTGACATGAAGGAATACATGATGATGATAATAATAATATTAATAACAATTGGTAATATAATAAATTGCTATGCAAATCTGCCAACCAGCAGGAAAACATTTCACTGGCCTCTTTCCATATTATGGGGTATAATTAATACGATATATGGACAAACATGAATTTTATTTCCAGTATGGGAGTTGTAATTTCCTGGGGCTTGGAAACCCAGATGTTTTTGAGTTTAGAATATATAAGGATTTGTTTTTAAAGTGTGTTTCAGTAAAAGTTGGAGGGGGGTGTCTTTTATTTAGTTCAAAGTTTTATTTGTGTGCTTTCAGCTGAAGTTCAGAGCTTCTGATTGGATTCTTGCTGGGAGCAGGAATAGTGAAGGGCTGAAATATGCAGACAGCCACAGGACAATAGCTGTGGGAAGCCTTGTCTGCCTTTGAAATGAGTAGTCATCCAAGGGACTGGGATGGTCCCGGGCTAGAAGAAGCCCAGGAGGCTGACAGGCCATGGGAGCAGGGATCATGGCCCTCGAAAGCGAGACACACATCCCAAAATAAACCCTGCCTCATGGCCCAGGCTGCCCAGCCACCATCATGGTGTGGCACTGGGAGGGTTCCCAGGCTGGTTTTCAATGATACCCTTGAGATGCAAGTTAGAGAGTTCCTGGGGTTACTCATCCACAGGCACAATAAAGATCCATTTCATCTTTTTCCCTGAGTTTCTCTGCCTTGTAAGGGCTGGAATAGTGACTCACATCTCCAGTACATTAAACCCTTCTTCGTGGGCCCGTGGATGGAGAAATCATTAAGGAGTTGACAACATCTCTAGCTCAAAAGTCAGCACACACTGAGTCATTAAACGTTCCTGAGATCTGGATGCAAACCACTTTGCTGTATCTCTAACCCTTTTTCCCACCCACTTTTTGAAAGCTTGTGTTTCTCATTAACTTTTCCAAGTCCCACCACCTCCACAGAGCTGTCAGGAAGCATTATTCCAGATGTGTGCAATGCCATCCTCTTCCTGAGGCTGGTTACACGCTCACAGGATGAAGCATTTCTCAAAAAGAAAGAGCCATTAAGCCCAACTGAACAGAGGATTTTAAAAAGCCCAGAAGTTCTCATTTTTCTTCTTATCCTGTCATTATTTTAATGCTTCTGGGCAAGAGAGTAATTGAAAATCAACTCTTCTACCAGGAGAAAAATCTCTGATTTTCTCCTTCGAGCTTTTTTAGGAATTAATACAAACTTAACTACATCTCAGTTAGTGTCTCACTCCCTTTTCCTTTGCTTAGTTCACCGGATCAAAAAGTGACCATTTGCAAACCTGTTTTCTGAGGTGCTGACAAAGCTGTCCAACTCTCATTATCCTCATGCCTTGCAGAATCTGGCTCTCCTGCAGAAGAAATAGATTTTGGCAGAAGTAATTTTGTACCCAAACACTCCAGACCCTGCTTTCCTCTAGAGCTCTGCAAAATACACTCACATGCCACTCCTTGTTCTTGGTGGAGTGCAAAGAGTTTCATCAAGATTAACCCTGGTTATCAACTGTGTCTGCATTCAAGAGGCCAATAATTGTGGAGCTCTCCAATAGAGTTTGTAACCAAACACAGGGCTGAGTGGTGCAAAAACACTCAGGCTGATTGTCAGAGGATGGAAAGCGCAGCCTCAACTTTGGGTCTGCTCAACAAGTTGAAATAATAAGGCTATTAGGTAACTTGATTTCCAAATCACGCTGAGTGCCAGCGATAATTACAGTGGAGTGGATGTGGGCTCGATGTGTCCACTAATCAGGGGGGTTTTGTGCTGTCACAGCTACCTGGAGCATGGCTGGTTGGGATTCTGAGACTTTTCCACAGGCAGAGTAAATTGCTCTTAGGTTGAGCCTGTTCACACTGTTAGAAAATGTGTCCTGTCAGCAGCAGCTCCCGGCTCAGACTGGCTTTATCCTCAGGATGCTGCCGACATGGCTGGAATTGGAACAAGCTGATCTTCAAGTTGAAAGACTCAGTTGCCACATTAGTCCCCAGGGGCACTCATTCCTGCGTGACAGAGTTTCCCTTCAGAGGGTTTGGTGGATGCTGGGTCAAAAAACCCTGCAGGCTGCTGGCAGTTCTGGATTTGGGACTGGGGATCTTAAGCTACACAAGTGGTCTGAAAGTTAGGAGGGTCTTCTCTGTAGGCACAGCAACCCCAAGCCTTCAAAAGTCATGAGATGGCTCAGAATATCCCATTTAATGGCAGTGTTGTTTCATCTTTAAAAAGTCTCTTCCAACTCTCAACTCAAACCATTCTATGATTCTACAATTCCCTCCCCACCGAAACTTCAACATTTACAGGTCTTGTTTACTCTGGGATCCATTTGGGCCACCAGGAAAACACCAAACACCAAAACTGTTGTTAAAATTGAGAACTGACCAAGAGAACTGTCCTACAACCATCAGAATCAACTGATCAGGTTTTGGAAATGATGTAAATCCCTCCATACCTGTGTTCTCTAAACTAGGACCTAAAAATACAGAAGCCTCTCTCTGTCTAGACATATTTTAATCAAGAGCTCATTCTTCTTCCTCCTGCTATTTAGCCTGCAAGTGCCACGGCTGAAATCATCTTCCAAATTCAGAGACTTCACAAAATTGCAGGGAAGAGGCACCACTGTATCATTATCCTCCTCAGTAGAGCCTGTTAAAAATACACTACAGCCTGTGGTGCTGAGAGGGGCAGCAGCTTCCAGATGCAGTCACCAGCTCAGGATCTCAATTTGGGATAAGCAATCAGCTGGGATACTGTGTGTTTCAATCTCTGTTTTATATTCCCTGACCAATTCCTGGTTGAGGTATGGGCTCCCATCTGCTCAGGGAGAGAAATGCAGTCCCTTGGAAATCATCTCAACACCCACTGGATGGGCTGGAACATCCCAACTGAAGCAGGGGATGTCCTGTCCCATAGAATTTTGGAGTGGGGATAAGCAGCAGCCATAAAGCATCTGCCACATGGGAAACATTGCCCAGAGAAGTTGTGGATTCCCCATCCAGTTCAAGGCCAGGTTGGATGGGGCTTTGAGCAGCCTGGTCTAGTGGAAAGTGCCCCTGCCCATGACAGGGGGTTGGAACAAGATGGTCTTTAAGGTCCCTTCCAACCCACACCATCCCATGGTTCTGTGATTCCATGAACCAACTGTGCTTACAGAGGTGCTTTTGGTGGCTGTAGTGTGAGTGTCCATGCCCTGGAATTGTTTTCTGCTCCCTCCAAGTGTGGAAGTGAAACAGGATGGTAAACAGCTCTATTTCTGCCTCTATTTCCAGCCAATGTCATCTCGCTGATGTGCAGCTCTGGAGCCTCAGACCATGAGCTAATTTGGCTTCTCGGAGCAGAGGCAGAAGCCAAATTGAAAGGGGGGAAAAAAAGGAAAAAATAATATAGAGCAAACAAGCTCCCTGTTTTCCAAGGCAAAGGGCTGTGATGGCACCAGCCCCTCTTTCCATCCCGTCCCTTAGCAACGTAATCCTGTATTTTCTGTGCTTTCTCCCTGCTCCGTGGCTGCCGAGGGCCGGGAGCGATCGCCTGTGGCTCACCACAGCCAGGACTCTTTTCATGTGGTCTGGGTCCTCTCTGAAGAGCACAGATCTCTGGAATGAGAATATATTACAGCTTTGTGAGGCACAGCCTCTCCTTCCTCCACAGGGACATTGCATTTCGGTGAGGTAGGAGAGCCTGGTACCTCCTCCTCCAGGATGTATTTGAAGGACTCATAAAAGCCCCTCTCCAGCCCTTCTTCAGCAGTTTTCCACTGACCATCACCCACCTCATGAGCTTCTGCCAAGTGCTTCAGCCCCCAAAGAATCACATGGTAAGGGAGAAGCTCCTGGGAAAATGATGCTGAAATAGTGGAGCCCAGGAAGCAACATTTTTTTTTTGTGCATGTTCTTTTTTGTGTGACTTTTATTTGCTAAATGCTGAATGAACCTAAAGCACTTCTATGGGCATAGTCAAAAATATATTCAACTTTTAGCATCATTCCCAGTTCCATTTTTCATTCCAAATGAAACAAGGGGGTGGGGGGATTCTCCCAGGACAGGAAAACTAACTCCTTCTGTTCTTTCTCCCAAAACCTGCTCGACACCTCTACATAAAGACAATTTTCCTGTAGAACAATAAAACCTGGAAAAGCCATTCTGCAGGATGGCTCAAAGATGTATACTTATATATATGTATATATATATTTTTTTTATTTGATGAACTGATAAGGGAGTTTTCTGGCCTCGCTGCAGGCCATTAGAACATAAGAGCTCGCCAGATTTTAAGAACACATGATGTTTAATTCTCCCCAAGTTGTGCCCTGGGACAACTGTGCTAAAAACCAGGACTGAGAAAAGACAATCAGTGATGGTACCGGTACCAGCCATGCCAACAGAAGCTCCCAGTGGATCCCAGGACACACACACTGAGCTCTGCCAGCATCAGTTCTCTCTCTGCTGGCTCTAACAGATGGACAAAGTGTAAAATCAGTGTGGGACAGGGAAAGAAAAATAATGAGACACTTCAAAACAAGGGCCATCATTTTTGCACTCTGGACCAGCCTCCCATGGGGGACACACAGCAGAAATGTCACTTATTTCTCTCCCCAAACCAGCTGGTCGAGGGCACCTTTCCTCCTGCCTGCAAACCTCTCCAACCTTCCCATCTCCCCTCAGCCTCTTGCCCAGAAGGGTTTCTTTAACAAACAGCCAAGATCTTTGCAAATTCTCCTTAGTTCTGCAAATTCAAGGCCCGTTGGTTCCCAACAGTGGGAAAATATCAGGCTCTTGTGGGCTTTCCATGGCTCTTTGTTGTAAGATCATTGGAGAGCTAATGGCCATTCATGAACTCCCAGTGTTGCAACACGATCCCTTTTTTTCCCATTATGATTTTAGAAAAAGAGGAGAAGAAAAAAAAAAACCAAGAAAGAAGAAAGTCTTTTAGCAGAGACATTTCAACAATTCCTTTAATGGGTATATAAACAGGAACAAAATCAAACAGCAATTAGCTGTAATTATACTTTAGCCTAAAAAATCCAACACATGTGAAATGATTTCCATAGCAATTACTGAGGACTTTCTGCACACACTTGGCTGGCACAATTATTCCAAGTGTGCCCTTCAGGAGGGAGCAAATTCCTTCCCCTCCTGGTTGCTGGGTTTTCCTCCTCCCTGTGGACCTGCCATCCTCAGAGATGGCTTTTGCAGTGGCTGGAGCTAAGCAACCTGAGGGGTGGTGGCAAGAAGACTGAAATTGTGCTGCTGGAGCGAGAAAATCAGGGGGAAAAATAGGAAAAAAATATAATTTTTAATTTTTTTTTAAATTTAAATAAAACCTTGTGAGTGCTGGTGGGATGGGTGATAACTGAGGGCTCAAGGTACAGGAGCCTTGTGCCACCTTTGTTTTGACATACCTGGCTACACTGGCCTGGAGCTGAGGGATCTGAAGGACACTGAGTTTTTCCTGGTAATGCCACAATGGGCTGCAGCACGAGGACTGTGTGAAGCCTCCAAGAAACTGTCCAGAATTCAGGTTTCCCCACCATGCAGGTGGGGCCAGGGCTGACCAGTCCTTCTTGCAGAGGCAACAGCACCGCTGGGAGGATGACAATTCCACCTGTCCCCATGGAAATGTGTTCTGGAGTCAGGTCAGAGCCCATGCTGGGGCTCCTTCTACCTCCAGAGACAGCAGAACAGCCGGCTGGCTGATTTCTATTCTGACCAGCACGGCTGCTTAATCTTGACTTATGGAGGAAACATATGGAATGTATTGAAAAAAAATATTGCTGTGCTCTCTGCAGCTCCTCTCTGCCTTTCTTTGGAGCAGGGGCCAGAAATATTAAACATCTGGGATTCTTTAGCACAGGCTGACTTACCAGGGCTCTCACCCCGTGGGCCATGGATTAGTCCACCCTGCAGGTACCACGGAGGGACGTGGAGAGCGTTTTGCTGAGATCAGCCCACTCCCCAGGGAACGTGACCTGCACGCTCAGGACGTGGGGGCTGCAGGTGGAGGCAGAGCTGCAGGCAGGTCCAAACCTCCCCAGGGCATTCAGCTGCCAGGTGTGGCTGAGCAAAGCCCACAGGTTATGGAACGACAGAGTGGTTTGGGTTGGAAGGGACCTGAAAGCTCAAGCTGTTCCAACCCCCTGCCATGGGACACCTTCCACTAGAAGGTCCTGCCAGCCCAGGCAATCCATCACTGTAGGTAGGGTAGTGTGTCAAGGTTTTCAGTGATACCCAGTTTTTTTTAAAACCTTTCTTTAATAAGTACAATTTTTTTTTTAAAAAAAAAGGGAAACAAAACCAAGAGGTTTTTTTGGGCCAGGCTGCCACCACGCAGTGACAACAGCCACCCATGGCAGGGCTGACTGTCCTGGCAAAGCCACATTAAATGGGATTTCAGCACTGTGGAAGGCTTTGCTCTGCTCAGAACAGAGCTGAAGGTTACCTGGGGCTGTCAGCCTGCCCTCGGAGGGGCAGGAATTGGTTGGGTGCCCCGTGCCCAGCCCAGCCCCGGGCAGTTCACACCTCCAGCAGCTGCAAAACCGGGAGGAAATGGGCTCTGACTTGCCCCTCAGATCATCCAGGCTGCTTGGAGGAGATCCAGAGCCAAGACCGAGATCCACCCTTTCACCCATCCTTGCCTTTCAGAGGCAGAGTCAGGGTCATGTGAGGGCACTGTGCTTTCCAAACACAGTAGGAGCTGCAGAGCAGCCCCACTGGGGTTCATCGCTGCCTGGACCCTCAGCAGCATTTGGGGCTGTCCCAGCTGGGACAAATATTGTTGACCCAGAGACCCTGGGCTTTAAGGTATTTGTGTGTCAGGGCTTAGCAGAGATTCAGCTCCTCACAGAACACCCAGGCTCACACAGCCAGGGACAGGACCCTCTGCCAGAGGCTTCACTGAGCTGCAGAGCTGCACAAGAGAGAGATGAAGTCCACACTCCCCAGCAGCTCTGATGGGGAAGAAACCTCTCTGCCCACACCAACAGCCTCTGGGACAGCAAACCTCCTGCATCAGTCTCTCCCAGCAGGGCACCAAGGTGCAGAGCTCAGCACTATCCCCTTTTCAACCCAGAAGATTTATGACTCCAGCACAAAGTCTCCCATTTCTTGGACTCACCCAACAGATCTTATGTCAACTTCACATTCTTTCTAAAGTGCCTGCTGTGTTTATTCAGTCCAGCCACTGGTTTATTCTAGTTAAATATCTGTTTCAATTTGGGGCAAGTTCATTGCAGGTTCCTATTTCCCCACTGCAGAGTTTTAGGATAAAAACCCCATTTGACAGCTGAGTAAATGACACCAATAAAGAGCTTTGCCTGGGCTGTGAAACAGCTGAGAGAGATGGAGCAGAACACACTGAGCTAAAGATGTTCTTATTTATGTATTTGTTGGTTCTGCTCTGGTGTGGCCCCTGTGCCTCTGCTTTCCTATGGCTTGAACCAAGTACCAGTCTGAGTATGCTGAAAAAAAAAATAACATTTCTTAATTGTAGCTGGGATTGCTGCTGGGAAAAGTGGCTCGTTTACTTCTGAGGGCTCAGCGTGAGCTGCAAGACCCCTGGGATATTCCAAATGGAAAACATATCTGTGCTGCCTCCCAAAAGGAGGAAGAATAAACTGCCAAGGCTGAAAACACGGGCTCTTTCATGGGACCCAGAAGGTTCCTTTGGATGTGATTGATTCTCCTGCACAGGCATTTCTAGATATTTTTCTGGCTTTTAAGTTAAGGGAGAAAAAAGAGAACCAGGCTCAGCGTTCTGGAAGGATTTTCAGTCAGCACAGCCCTTCAGCTGTGTGCTTGGTGGTGCTGCCTGAGGTTCCTCCTGAGAGGTAAAACCCTGGGGTCCACGTGCAGCAGAAGGATGGCAAAACAACCCTGGGCCCTCCTAAGGGCTTTGGGAAAGGTTTGGTTTCCTTCTTGTGAACTTCCACAAGGCCATTTATAACAGAGCTTTGTGGGTGTGGGTGTGTGTTCACTTGGGGTCTGAGCCAACTGAACTCAGTGGGAGTCCTTTGAAAGTCCTCTCCTCTGCCCTGAGCAGGCCCCGGACTCAGCTTGTACTGAGAATATTCATGGGGAAGGATTTACTTGCAGGAATGTTCTGGGGAAGGAGCAGATTTTCAGAGCGTGTTGATGGAAAGCGATTACCGACCTCATAAATAAGAGCATTGGCACTGGCAGGGGTGAATGAAGTGAAGAGTGCATTAGGAGCACGGGTCATCCAAAGCCAAAACCTGAGGAGGGAAGTCTTTTAACTCTGAGAAATTGCTCACATGCCATCAATCCTCCCAGAGATTTTGATTTACAATCAATTGCTGCTCGCAACATGAAGCGATGTGGCAGGAGGAGCAGAGGATTTGTAACCAGTGAGTTACTGGGATTTTTTTTTTATATTTTTTTTTTGCATGTAGGGGTAAATATTTAAGCTCTGCAAGTGCTGGAAGTGTGGGGGTGGTCAGGGAAGTCCCCACTTCAGCGTAGTGGGGATGGAGTGTGACAGCCAGAGCACCCCAGGGACAGGGCCCTTCTGAGCGGGGCTGCTTCAGCTGCTCACGCTGTTTGAGTGCTCTCCTGGCCTCCCCTTTGCCTCAGCTGTGCCAAGCATTGAGTGGAACCATCTGATAAAAGCTGGAAGGGTATCAAAGATGTGATTTGAACACAGCAATTCAGCCCTCATCTGCAGTCCAGAATCACCATCTGCTCAACGTGTCCTGCCCCGGTTCTTCACCGCTGGGTGAGGACCATGAGCAGCATCCCCGAGCTGCTCAAAGGAACCCAGAAACCTGATTCTCCTCTCGCCCTGGTGAAAGTTTCTGGACTTTTATTGATGTTAGAAGAGGAGAAGGAACTCACACGTTGCACGGCTCATGGAAATATCAGAGAATGGTCAGGGCCTCAGAGGGATCAGTTTAGAGGGAAGAATTAGAGCCTGGATCTATAGCTTGGCTCAGAGAGGTGAGTTAGAGAAGTGCACATGAAGGCAGCCTGGAAGGATTTCAAGGGTGTGAGCACGGAGAACTGAGATGAAATATGTGGGATGGTACCAGGAGGTATGACTGGGAGCAAGGGAATGATACGGAAGAGGGAAGGACTGTGCAGTATGAGATTATCAACGTGGCCCAGTCTCATGTTATTGCCATGACAAACTAGAAAATGGGGATTTTTAATTTAACTAATTGCTTCATTTGTGCTTTTTTGTTTGACATGCCATTAAACATGGCCATTTTTTGCCAGTTGTTTTTGGAACTTTCAGAACAATCATAGAGAGTTTTTGTACCTCATCCCTCTGTACAGCATCATGTGCTGTGTAGCTTTGGGAGCTTAACAGTCCTCTCTCAGTAAAAATAAATACAGTTATTAAAGCAGGGGATATGGAAAAATTACTGCTTTTTTCCACAATAAATTGGTAAGAAGACAGGATCTATATCCTAAAAGATTTTAACCTTCAACATGTGTGATTGTGGGATCTCATCTATTTTTCATCTTTGACTGCCCAAATCTCTGCTGGCGTATAAAAGAACTCTCTGAGAATGGCTACACTTTATCTTAGCCGAGAGTTATTCATTAAAAACCCTCTGCATATTCTTACATCATGCACTGGGAAGCTATTAGTAATTAGGGACAGATGAATCAATCCAGATAAAATTAAATCCTGTTTCAACTTTTGCCCCAGTTTCCAAGCGCCTCCTTTCCTGCCCTTCGCAGGAGCCTGGAGTGCTGGACTTGTTCTCGTGGCTTTAGTTGTGATTTGGTGGCTCTGGTTTGCAGGCTCAGGGCTTGACTTCTTTGGGAATACAGGCACTGGGATGCTTTTTGTTCTTCTTAACAGAAAGCAGGGAGAAGAGCTGTGCACACTCCTCAGCAAGGAAACCTCAGACTCAATAAGCCTCAAGGGGACGTGAATATAAACCAAAGCTTTGCTTTGCTGCTGCGAAAAAAAATTCAATTTACATTAATCAAAAACCTCTTAAGAGATTTCCAGCCCAGTTTTTCCAGACTCGAGGAGCTTTGCAGACAGAGGATTCCTGCTGGCTGGGTCTCCACTGGGTTGCAGTCTCTGCTGGCATCCAGTTGGGGTGTCTAATGCAACACATCTCCCACTGATACCCACCAAAGCACCTCTCTTGGTGGTTCCTTCATCAAACCTAATCACCTGTGGTCGAAGGAGCGTGTGCCTATGGAAAGACATCCAAGGGAAAACTTGGCATGTCACCATAAGTGCATTTAGTGCTGATTTATTATCGGGTGTGTAAGTGGAAAATCAGGTTTGCAATGCTCAGATGGACACCAGCAGTTTTCCCCTTAGCCAAGCTGAACCCCCGGGCTTCCTGAAATTCATTTATCACCAGTCTCCCAATCTCCTTGGGAACAGCTCAGCAGCAAGCACAGGGATATTCTGTATTCCACAAACTTTCCTCTCCCGCTGCCAAATTCACAGAAAGCTCCAGTCACTTCCCTGACCAGGATTTGCTCTTCCACAAATCCCTCAATAAAATGTCAGCAGCAATCCTCCCTTTTGGACAGAGGGCTGAGGAGTTCTTGTGAACATCCAGAGTAGGTGACAGTCCGTGGCAAATCAGTGCTTGAGAACAGGCTTGGAGTTTTACAAGCTGGTTTCCAACACATTCATTTTCCAACAGGGAAAACTTGGTGTTTTTCCCAGAAAAACATATGCAAATCTCATTTCTCTCTGTTGTTTTTTGTTTTTTTTTTTTTTTTTACTAAAACATTTATTTTGCTGTGTCATCCTCCTCAGAGTGTTTGCAGCTTGGCTGTTTTCTGGGACAGAAAGGTAAAGAGAAGGATTCAGAGGGAGATTTATCTGGATATGTCCTGATGTATCGTGAGCCAGCGCTTGACTAGTGTGCTGTTCACAACCAGGATGACTCACAAACTCATATGGCCAACACATTTCCTTCCCAGGCATCATCCCTGCCTCTGGTTGGGGGACAACCCCTCTGGTTGAGACTCTCATCTTTTCGGGGGGCTTTCCACTGTTTTGCTATTGGTTGAAATTTCCAGCTGAGAAAAGTATTAAATCCCCAATTTTCACCACTCCTCCCTGTGGGCTGAGCAGAAAGGTTTCTCCCACCCTTAGAAAATGACATCCTCACTCTGTCCCACGGGCAAAAACCTCCTGGCAGGGTTTTCTTCCACAGGGCACAGCCACAAGCACAACCCCCTTCCCAAAGCTGTGTTTCAGCTCTGGGCATCAGCGAGAATTTCCCCAGGGCTGAGGGGCTGCCTGGCTGCTCCAGACCACGGCAACCCTTAGGGGGTCTTCTCACCAGCTTTCATGAACCTATTTCTACCACAGATGCCCAGGATCCCACCCCACAACACCCTAATTTCCAGCATGGAACCAGGCAGGGCATAGGGGAGCTAAAACAGTCCTTGGGTGCAAATCAACTCCCGGACTCTCCCACAGACTGACACATTGCTGTCCGTGGCTGTGAGAGATGAGATTGATGCCTCCAGACTTGTTTTGGAAGCTGCCTCCCAAACACACAAAGAACAAACCACAGGAGGGTCGATCCCCGCCGCGATTGCGACTCCGCCGGCACAACTCGAAGGGAAAGTGGTTCTCTTGGAGATGTGCGGGGCAGGCGCCAGAGATGTTTTAAGCAGCTTTCTACTTCTCATCTGGTTTGCAACGTGTGCTGTTTAGGCTCTGACTTCAGCTCTGACTGGGGCTCTCCTTCCCCTCCAAGTGGGCTCTGTTTTTCGTAGGGGAAGCGAAGGCTTCAGCAACCACGAGCTCAGGCCAAGTCTCCAAACAAATCTGTTTGAAGGTTCCTGCTCTGGTAGTGATTAGTCCAAGATGGAGGAGGGAAGAGAGAGAGAGAGAAAAAGGGAGAAAATCAAGATAAGAGAACCCTTCTTGGAGGAATACTGCAATTATTCGGGGTTTAATTTATGAACTCCCTGGACTCTTTGTGGCGTGTTCATCTCCGATTTGTCTGCGGTGAACAACATGCCTTTCAACAAGGCAAGGAGGAATTGAGGCTTGTTTCAGGCTGTCACCAATATTTTCGTTCTTGTGCATGGCCTCAAAGACCAGCAGCAAAACCCCATTCCCCAGGCACAGTGCTGCAGCCAAGAGGGAACGAGCTGGAGGACACCAACTCCACGGACACGGGGCAACCAGGGATTGAGCACGTTCCTGGGGGGTGTCCAGCAAGCGGGCTGGAAGGGCTCTGGCAATGAATTCAATCAATTAGAGTGTTTTCAAAACAGCCTCTACAAAATATCTTGGCTTCCTTATTGGTGAGTCAAGTGAAGAGCACAAGGAACACTCAGGAACGTGGTCACTACCAGGGTGCTTAATTCATTCGGATGATGCTTTTTTTGCACGGAGAGCCTTCCACAGAAAGGAGTGCAGTGCTGGATCCGCAGGCTCCGTTCCTGCAGTGGCAGTTAACAGCTTTTATGTGGCTGTAGGGAAGAAATCCAGCCCCCAGGATTCTGGTTCTGCTGTCTCCAGCAGAGGCACGGCCACAGCTCGTTACCTGCACCTTCCCCCCTCCCGGCACCAGAGACGTGGGAATCGACTCCCAACCCCTGTTAAAGCCATTGCAGGGGACGGTTCAGCTCCAGGGCAGTGTGCTCAGGCTCCAGGGCTGTTCCAGCCTCCTGTCTCAGATGCTGCTAAGGCAAAGCTCAAATTTTCCATCCATCCCTCCAAGCTCTGCTCCCTCTTTAGGGGTCTGACGCTCCATCTATGCTCCCAGCCCAATTTCAAATCTGTTTTAAAGAGTGGTTGAGAAGAGCTCCAGCCAGACTACCTCTCTGGGTAGTTTTGTTGTTTTGGAAGGATTTTGCTGCCATGTATTTTGCTCCCAAATCCTGGCATCCTGTGGTGATGCCAAGGCCAGGCATCAGACTGTTGGCCTGCCATGGCCAGAGGATATTGTGATGATCATCCTGAACTCACATCCAGCCTGGCACATCCGAGTGCTCAGAAGAGTCTGGAAGGTGAATTTTGTCAGGCTTGATGCAGAGAAAGCCAGTCTCGTTCTGAAGGAGCCTTTGGAGCCACCCCCTCCACCTGCAGGCACTCCAGGGAGAATCTGCCTGGAAAAGGAACATTGATTTTCCTCCATCACTGCTTACAGTGGTGGGAGCCCACAGGGTGGGAAATACAGAGGGTTAAAAGCAGCCCTGGCTCCAGTGAAAGTGATTGCAAAACCCCCTTTAGCTCCTCTGAAGCAATTTTCCCACCACCATCACCAGTTCTTTCTTCCCAGAAAGGTGAAGGATGTGTTGGGAAGTTACAGTCAGAGCTGTGCAAAGAATGCAGATGGTTTATTCTGAACCTGTGCCGGTACTTCTGCAGCAGCCTCAGTCCTCCTGTGGCCATGCCTTGCAGCTTTGTTCTTGTGAACACTCCAGGGAGCTAATTTAAAAAGCAGGAATGTTCACCAAAAAATAACGTTCTGTCTCTGTTGCTGGTCCTGTAGCTGGGAAGTGGATGGAAGGAACAGGAAACCTTTGAGAAAGGCACAGACTCATCAAGTCAGGGCAAAGGTATCCTTCACTGCAGCAAAGCCAGGATTTTACCTCTGGATTTGCTTTTGGCTCTCTCCCAACACGCTCCAGAGAAGTCAGTTGTCCTATTTTTGGTTAAGGCTGCAGGCTCCCCCTGTGAACATGGGCTCGATTATTTGGGCACAGCAGACTGGAAGTTGACCTGCAGGTGCAAAGAAAAATGTTAATAAACCAGTTGTGTCACTCCAGCAGAGAAACAGAAACAAAACCTAAACCAGGCACAGTTTGGTTGCTAAATATTTTGCAGACCAGAGGTGTTTGCAGAAGCACTCTGAGTAATGTGAATGATTAAGAAATTACAGTTGCCTTTGCTGAGACAGCTCAGAAATAAATGCATAAACTAATGAGGGTTTGATGAGAACTTTTTAATCATTTTTACAGACATCTGTGCACTGACAGCAGCTCCTTTGCTGTTCTTTGTACCGGAGCCACTGGGAAAAAAAAAACTGTATTAGTGCTGATATTAAGATGCCACTGAAGGGCAATCAGGGTGTAAGAGGAAGGCTCTGGGAAGTGAACACATTTATTCAGGATGAATAAGCCCCTTGTGGTAAACAAAGCTCCCTAATCTCCCTCTCTCGTGGTGTAACTACTCTGACGGTATCAGATCTTTGCTATAACCGGCAATTTTTCCTACCAATTACCCGCCGGTTACAGTCCATCTCCCTCTGAAATAACAGGCAGGTCATTAATGTCAAATTCCAATAGGATGATAAGGGAATTTATTGCTGAGATGATCACTAGAGCCGGGGTGATGAATGGGCTCGGAAGGATTTCAGGGCATTATTTCCCGGTGCTCACCAGCCAGTTATCTCCTTGGCTCGGCACTTTGTGTCTGTGCCTGGCAGACTGGCTCCTCCACGGCTTCACTTTGCTTTTAGGGGGTTATTTCTGTGTGAGGACGTGCATGTTTCTCTATTTTTTGCTCAGAAAAAAAACAAAAACAAGACGACGACAATTAAATCCATCACAGGGAGGACGCTTTTGATGGGGTTTGTTGCACTTGGCACCCTGTCAGCAGACGGGGCTGTGATGAAAAAGGTGCACGTTTAAGGTGCTTTAATCATTGCTGAAGTGTCGTGTAGTGAGTTAAAATGAGCTGCTTTGCTTTTGAAGCCGGTGAGGAGACGCAGTTTGAAGATCGGCTCCCCACTGCTGCTCAGCTCCAAGATTTAGGTTGTTCAGTTCCCTTTCCTAGAAATGAGCTTTGTGGCTTTATCTGAAGCTGTTTAATAGCAGGGATGGATCAAAGAGAAAGATTCCCAGCTGCAGGAATTTGGGGCACAGGCTGGTGGTAAAACAGGTTGGCATCTGAAGGGCTGGACCAGCCCATGGTACAGTTCAGGCTTTTTAATGACCTCAAGCATCAGGAAGAGAGAAAGAGTCCCTTTCCTGATTTAGACCAGTGACCAGCAGAAAGAAGCAAAGCAGAACCAGGGAAATCCCTAAATTGCTGTTTCTGGTGAAGAGGAAAAACAGCCTGATCTCTTTTAGCCTGAAAACCTAAAGACATCCCCAGAAGATCTTCACAGACAGTTTTTCTCTCCAAGCCAAATTCTTCAGTGCCCTTTTCTCCTCAAGTATCATCTGTTGGATCACTCTGAGGGAGCAATGGGATGTACAGAGCCACCACTGCCACCAGCAGTGGTGTGTCCATGGCATGGAGCAAGGGAAGAAAAATACAGTTGAGGACATGGGTTTATGGTTTTTTTGCACAAAAAAATTGGGTCTGTACCCTGATGGTGTCCTGATAAGAAAGGGCAGGGGGCACTTCCCAGGAACTTTAACTAGCTGGAAGTTTGAACCCTGGCTGTTTTTCTCATTCCCAGAGATACAGTCAGGGCTAACATACGTTTTTGTTATTATAAGATGTGTGGATTTTTACTTTTGGGCAGAGAAAGACAATTTCCCAATGGAAGTGCTGCCCCATTCCCCAGCTCTGCCTTTGGTCAGGCACAGTGCTGGTCCTGCCTGGTGCCCTGCATGCCAGCACAGCCAGGCCCTGCAGCTCTGCCAGCACAGGACTGCTCAAAAGTTATCCTGTCTTATAGTGGGAAGGAACAGGAATTAGATATGGCCCATATTTTTAGCTATATTTACTGCTTTTTGCTTCTGCCTCTGCAGGTGGGTCAGGGATAGAGCAAGTCACCTTCAGTGACAGGGTCCCCAAATCTGTCTGCAGTCAAAACAAATCAGGAAAAAAAGTCTGTCTGGAAAAACATTAATTTCTCTATCTGTTAAAACCCTCCTGTTCCAAAGATTAAATTAAATGCAAGCCTTGCTGATTGAGGAAGCAACTGCACCTCTGAAGTCTCTGCATCTCTGAAATGGCATCTCAGCATTGTTCCCATCCAAAACCCACCCCAGGTCCTGGGATTGCTGGAGGGAGTGACCATCATTAATCTCTGGTGGTTTCTACCTCCCACCTGGCTACTGGGAGGTTTGGGATGGGTCAGTTCATCTCTATGCTCATGATTTCCCCCTATAGACATCCTGATCTCCTACAGCTCTGCTCTAGATAAGAGGCAGTGGGAGCATCACTGCCCTGCCAGGTCCACCTGGCTGAAACTCGGGATTCTGCTGTTTGGAGATCATCAGTCTGATCCAGGTGGGCCTCATCTATATTTCACCAAGAGAAAAATCCAAGGTGCTTAAAAGCAAGAGCCTTTGCTAAATTTATAGAGACACACAGATTATACTGTATTTAAAAATGACCAGGGAGCAAATGTTTGATCTGGGTTCAGCCTTTCCCCACTTTATTTGAAGACAGTCACATTTGGGGATCTGAAGTCTGGATCTAATACATTGCACGGTATTAATAGATGTTGGAAAGGGTTGCTACAAGCTATTACTGAGGCAAAGTAAAAGAAATCAGATGTTTATGTACAATTATGCTTTTGTACAGATCAGTGGCCAGGAGAGAGCAGAGGCAGCAAAAAGGAAAAGTGCCTTGTTACGTTTGGGGATGGCGTCGAGATGGACGGATAAGGAGAGGAAGGCACGAGGGGCTCAGGTTTCCCTGACATCCCTCTGGCAGAGCAGTGCAGGGGACAAACAAGTCCCAGATCTGCTGATTTTGTCTCAGTGAAGGCAAAAGGGAGTTTCCTGCCTGTGGTGCCTCTGCTGTGCACGGAATGGATGTGCAAGCCAAGCCTTTGCCCTGCTCACGGTGACAGCAGCGTCACACCAGTGGCATGGGCGGCAAAGGCTCAGCTCAGACCAGCACCCAGAGGGGCTGCTCTGCTCTGTGTTGGCTGCAGCAGCACTAAACCCATTTTCAGAGGGTTTGCTCTGCTTCTCAACCAACCATCTGTCTCTGCAGTCCACCCTGCAGACATCGAGATTTCCAAAGGTTCATCTCCACCTTGACCAACACCTCTCTGGCCAAATTTCCCTCTGTGACACGTCCACACACACATCAGCATTGTGCTGTTTGCTCCATCCCAACCCTCCAGCAGAGGTTCCCCAGGCATCTGTGGTGCTGAGCCAGCCCTCCTCAGTGGTGCTGGCCATGGCCTGGTGTCACCCAAGCTCAGTGACAGAGCCACTCGTGTCCCTTGGGAGCAGGAGTGACATGTCACCAGCCAGAAAGGGATGGATCATGGCCTGCAGTTGCCCTCACTGGATTAATAGTTGGGAAAAAACCCCGCCAGCATACCCAAGAAAGTTCCCATCGGCAGAGCCTTGTCTGTCCACGCAGCCTGTGGGAGGATAAAGGCAGAAAGAGGGAGAGGGGGGAGAGAGATAAACAATTTCCTACACAGTTGTGGCTCGAGCCCATCTTACAAGAAACACATGGTCCCTGACACAATATTTAGCTCTACTGTAACATGGTCCATTTGGAGGCTGGTGGCTGAGTGGAGAGCTGTAGTAAAACATTCTTTGCTGGTAACACACAGAAAAACCCAACCTTAGTAATAATAATTGTGGTTAACTCCATAAAGGCTGGAGCAGAGGATGGCAGTGAGCTCCTTCTGGAGCAGGGATCTGCTTCAGCATCTCGTCAGGCTGAGCAAACCCCAGCTCTGCTGCTTTGAAATGCTTGCCCTGATGGGTGGTGACCCCTTGGCTTTGCCCCATTAGACCCAGGGGAGAGGAACCAGGGTCTTTGGGGCTGGAATTTTTCCTTCAGTGTGCTGTTTCTCTGCTCAGAAAACAGTCCCGGGGAGGATCGCTGTGTTAAGCCAAAAAAAAAAAAAAGCCTTTTTTTTTTTTTTATTTATTTTTATTCAACTTTTGTGCTCATTAGCTCAGGAACTTACAGTTGGAGTTGTCACTAGGCTCCTCCTGCCAACATACTGCAGAGCTTCGCGGGAGTTACATCATTTGGCCTCGGAGGAGCCGCTAAGTGGAAACACATTTGGGTTTGCTCAGGCTCCTTTTCGCTCTCTCCCCGGTTCCACGGTGTGGAGCAGGAGGTCAGGCAGCTCTCAGCAGAGCACAGGGCCCAGCACCCCCTGGGGGATCACATCCCACAGGAATTGCACTCCCCCAAACCATCCAAAATCCTCCTGCGATGTGTGCAGATCCTCTCAGCTGCAATGCTGGGGGAAAGCGTGACAAGCCAGGTATTTAGCTCATCCTGGCTAACATTGGCAGGGACTAATCCCTTCTGCCTCCTTAGGTTTTCCCTCAAATTTCTCCTGGATCCCTGTCCTTCCCCTCCCAGCTCGGTCTGAGCCAGCTTGTCCCCGTGGTCAGCACTCTCTGCTCTCTGCCCTTCCCACTCCTCTACTCTCTGCTCTGGAGTGCAGGGTCTGGTTTGCCCAGACAACATTTTTATTAAGGAACTGAAAATGCTTCCAACACCAGCCCAGTCCTGACATAACCAAGGGTAAATCATATCCTGCAGAAGAAAATTTGCTGGGGACACAGCCTGAAACTTTTCTGACCATGACTGTGCAGAAACAATATCACTTACAGTGGTTTCATTTGCTCCTGGATCAGCCTGTTAACAAAATTCCAAGGGTGACTGGCAACCAGCTATGCCTACCAGAACTCTCTGTCTCGTGTGGTGCTGGCACTTTTCTAACCTCAAACCCGAGGAGAGGGGGGATGATAAAGCAAAATGAGGGTCCCTGTTGCAGGTTGGAGTGGATTTTTAATTAGGGTGACCCCATCCCAGGGCTCCTGGCAGGCAGTGGCTCCTGCTCTGCCTGGGGAAGGGGACTTGGGGACTTGCTGAAAGCCAGAACGGATCTGAAGCTTTCCCAGCAGTTTGCGTGTCAGTGCAATCCCAGCTGCTCCTCTCCCTTGTGCTGCAAGGAGCTGCTAATAAATAGATCCTTATTTATAAGAATAAAGCCAAGAAGTTGTCCTTTTGGAGGCCACCCCAGCGAGCTCCCTGCAGCCCAGGTCATTAGCTGGCCACAGGAAGCTCTTGGAAAGGAGGTGCTTGGAGCATCCCTCACCCACACACCCAACCCCTCTCCCTTCATCTGCTTCACACCACGGCAGCAACACCAGACTTCCCTCTGGGCTGGGGAGTCGACGATGGGTCTTAAGTAAATTTATGGCCACGGATCATTTTTTCTTGTATGTTAATATTTAGTCATGAGAAAGCAATTTCTCCAGAGAATGCCCTGAGCGTCCCTTGCTCCTGTGTGGGTTTGTCTCAGAGGATGTGGTGCAGGGCTGGCTGCGGTGACTCACGGCTGCGGGAGCCCCACGGAGGTGGAGGAATCTGGGGAGAGGAGCCCAGTGCACTGGGGCTGGCACGTGGCGTCCTCGGAGGGAGCAGCAGAGGGAGAACAGGTTCCGTGAACACCCCAGGGATGCATCCTGCAGCACGTTCCTCCCCCTTGGCAGCCTGGAAACAAGCGGAGAGCCGGGAAGCATCTTCCTCGTGGCCGCTATTATTAATGGCAACGCCGCGACGGCTCCCGAGGCCTCGGGGACCGCCGGGAGCCACCTGAGCATCCCTGCGGGTGCCCGCGGCTCCGGTGCTCCGGGAGCTCGGGAAAAGGCAAGCGTGAGCACCATCTAGTGATGCTGCCGGCGGTCCCGGTGCGGTCCCCTCTATGCGGGCTGCCCGGGCCGGCCCTGAGCCAGCCGGCCCCAAAAACCCCGCGGGAGCCGGGCTGGGTGCGGTGTGCTGGGCTGGGTACCCGTGTGCTGGGCTGGGTGTTGATGTGCTGGGAGGGGTGCCAGTGTGCAGGGCTGGGTGTTGTGTGTGGCATTCCAGCCCCAGGGAGAGATAAGAGGAATGTGAGCAACAGGGAAACTAGGGAATCCCATCCCGGAGTACCTCCTGGGTGGTCCAAACCCTTCCTCGATCCTGCTCATCCATCTGGTGAGGGCAATGCCCACTCTTTCACATCAGCCTCTGGCACAGCCCTTCCTGGGAGCTCATCATGGGGTTCCACCACCCCTTTTTTTGCAGCAGAGGGTTGTTAACTCTGCAGGATGCTGAGCCAGCTTCAGGCTGTGAAATTCCCTGCCCTGGAAGTGCAGGGGATGCACATGGCAGCAGGATCCCACCTGGGTGGGACATGTGAGACATGATTGCACTTGCTAGGAACGATTTTGGGATAGCAGGTACTTTTCTTAATGATCCATTCAGGTACTTTTCTCAATGATCCATTTTCCAGGCTCATGTGAATTTATAAGTGTCTCAGCTTTTGTTTAATGGTACTTATTTGAAATGATGGGAAAATATGAGCTAAAATAGTGGCAGGGCTTCAGAAACTTGAAAAGACGGGTGTTGCAGATGCTGAATTTTAGAGATGAGTGGTAAAAGGACGGTCCCACTTAGTGAAAATTTTCAAGGTATTGAGGGGAAATGCGTCCTGTTACATATTGAAAGCAACATGTTTGGAAGTCAGGGAGTTTGCCCAAAAAAATCAACCCTGCCTGGGACAGGGATCTCTGAGACTGAGGCATCTTCAGGCCAGTTTTGTAGAATCAATGAGAATTTTGAGCAATGCAGAGACACCAAAAACCTGTTCTGCTCTCTCACAAGGAGGGGGGTTGTTTGTCTGTTTTGTTTTAAAGTCACAGCTTCGAAGATAAACCTCCTGCTTTCTGGTACCAGACTGGAATCAGAAATGATGCATTTTCCTAACAAAGACTAGTTTGACAGCCTCTGAACTCCTGACACAAAATATTCACCATATTCTACCTTTTTGCCCAATTCTAGCTGAGAACATTCCATACACCTTGTCCCAGATACCTAAAGCACACCAGGGGACAGGCAGGCAATTTGTGGACCGTGGCAGTAGCAAGAATCACTGCAGTTATAATAACAGAAAGCATTTGGGAAGGGATTTTCCATCTCACTCTTCAGGGTTTAGGTTGATCTGTTGTTATTAAAGACTGGGATGGGACTCAGCATGGGCAGGAACACGCTCTGCTGTGAAAATCCTCCACCTGCTCCAGCACAGCAGGATCTGGCTGCTGTAAGAGACCCAGGTGGGTTTAAGGTCTCATTTAACCTGGGATTTCCTGAGCAAGGTTTGGTTGTGTCATTAGACTTGCTGCTGAACACCAGCCCATTTTTAGGGTGCATCAAACACTCTCTGCTTCTCCCTTCTGCTGGTGCTTCTGTGAGAGGAGAGGGTCGTGTCCCTTCTAACACAGGGGCAGCTGCCAAGCCCCAGGATTTTCCACTTCCCAGATGGTTTTGGGGCAGTGTTGGTAGGGAATGGCTCTGTTCACAGCCAAGTCTGTGAAGGCAAAGGGAATGTGGCAAGGAGGGCTCCCCCCGAGCTCAGATCTGCTGCCCACACCACCTTACGCTGAGCCGTGCTCCCTGTCAGCTCAACTCTGGCTCTCCCTTTTTCTAAGGAATACACAGCGTGTTCCCAGGCTGGGCTGAAGACCAGTTTCCCCTGTATCCAGGGGCCCGCTGGCCCTTTCCTAGGTGAGCTAAGCAAGCACAAATGTCCTCCCTAAACAACAGCAGAGAGCAGACAGCTGGATTCGAATGTGCGGTTCTTGTGCAGGCTCCCTTTCAAATGAGTCATAAAAGTTCCTTGGCAGCTGCCTCTGTGTATCTAACTGGGATCAGGTTAGGGGCAATGTGGATAGCCGAGGATGGAAAATATGTGTTGAATTTACTCCTCTGTCCCACTGCTGATCCAAAGGCTTGGGAACGCTCCTGCTGGAGTCCTTTGCTACACTCCGGCTCTGCTCGGAGCTGCCTGGGTCTTGTTCTTCCATTTCCCTGTCACTCCATCCTCTCCCATATGTCCCTCTACATTCCCCCTCGAACCCAAGGCAGAAGCATGTTAAGGGGGCAGAGAGGGAGCCAGAGTGCTGGGGGAAGGGAGGGACAGCAGGCAGCAGCCTCGGGTGGCCCAGGCACTCAGCGAATCTCACATTGTCCAGGCCACAAAAGAAGCGTGAGGACTGAGGCTTTTCCATCTCTTTTCTGTCTGGGAACAGCAACAACTGGCAGACAGTCCCATCCCCTGCCTGCAACACCCTCCTGCCCCTCTCACTAAGAGACCCAGCAGAGCTCTGACTTGTACAGAGTGTGGTAACTCTCCCAGACCTTCTCTCTGGTGCAAAAACCCCTCAGGGGGCTGCGTGTTGGACCAGGCTGATGTTCCCACTGTGTCCTGACTCTCACTTGCTCGGTGATTATTGCCACAGGAACTGAAGTGCACATCTCCAGTGCAGCCCAGGCTGAGACAGTGCAAAGCACCCAGTGCAAAATTCCCTGAGTCTTCTCAAGGCTTTGCTTTACATTAACAAAAGTGGCAGTGCCTGGAGGAACCACTTCATGTGTTTCACAGCACACGAGGCACAGCATGGATGTGGTGCCCAGCAGCTGGATGAGAGCATCCCCCCACCCTCTAGAGTGATTGTCCCAAACACCCACCGCGAAGAGAGGAAGGATCAGCACAAAGCTCTTGGAAAGAGATTCCCAGGAAATGGAGTTACTGAGTAGTGCCTGAAATCCTGACGGAAATGGAGCTCTTGGCACAGAGCAGAGCCATGCTTTTTAGTAGATCTGTGTTTGCTTGAGAGAAAGAAAAGCCCCTCTAAGGAGCCTCTGCTTTCAAGGCAGAAAACAACAACCTGGTTTGAACAGAGCCTGGAAGTAAGGAGGGAAATCCTACCAGGAACGACCTGAGAAGCTGCCAATTCCCTTCTGCACCCCTTACCCTTCCCCTTGTCACGACATCTCAGCCATCAGACCCACCATCAGGCCTCCAACACTGTCCATCTGCTCCCCTCCCACTCCCACATCCCTCCTTTCAAACACAAGCCATGATAACAGGAACCCTGGAAGCCCCTGTGCAGCACCCGCTGCCTCCGGGCACAGCCCTCCAGCACCACCAGCTGCCAGATCCTCTCCAGGCCTGTGGCCAAAAGAGCTGATCATCCTTCTTTTCTCAGCCATTTCTCTCTCTGAAGTGGACATTTAAAAAGGAAAAAGTGAGAAATGAGCAGAGAGTGCTGGGACTGCACATGGAGCCTCGCAGGGCCAGATGTGTGATGATGCCTCTCTGCCAAAACCCCTGCTCGCTTCTTCCCCTGCATCCCCTGCTTGGTGAACACCTCCAGGGGCTCCTCAGGGTGTGAGCATCACACATTTTTCCCTAGGAAGGTGTTGAAGACCCCAGGAAAAGCTAAAACAGTCCCACACTTGTAATCCTGAGCCATCCCATGGGGTCTTGAAAGAGCTCACCTGGTCAAGGCAAGGAGGAGCAGAGCTGGGGCTGCTCTTTGGCAAACAGGAGCTCACTTGGCAACTTCCCTGCTGTTTTATGGGACAGTTCCTCCAGATTTAGGAGCTCATACGCAGCACACAGCAGTAATATCACAGCCCAACTTCACTGAAACCCCACGGGAAATGAGGTGGGACTGGGCTTGGAGCAACCTGGTCTAGTGGAAGGTGTCCCTGCCCATGGCAGAGCGTGGAATGAGTTGGGCTTTAAGGTCCCTTCCAACCCAAACCAGTTTGGGATTCTGTGCTCACAGCTGTGTCCATACATGTTCCATTTCTCTGCTGGCCAGGGAACAGCCAAGACCACGGAGGGATGTCTGAGGGGGAAAGATTTGCTTGGCCAGAAGGTAAGGGGTAGAAAAGACTCATCCCAGCAGGGAGGATCCATGTGGATCCTCACTCCAGAGCAAAAAGCTGGATGTTGGATGCTCCTGGCTCTCAGCCCAGCAGAGTGCCCCTGCCCACAGTGGGGACAAGCCCATGTGACATCTGCAGTTGGCTAAGATGTCTTAGCTCTTCAGCTGTTATTTTTGTAAGCATCCTCCTGATGGCGTGTGCAGTGATCACTAAAGGAACTTTGCCCCCTCCCAGCTCACACTTTTCCTAAGGAAATAAGTTTGAGTCTTTGCCAAAGAGCTGAAAATAAATAAACTCATCTTTTAAGGTTAAAATTTTCTTCCTTTTTTTTTTTTTTTAATGTTCAGAAGCTTTATAGAGTAAAACTTCAAATTGAAAACATCTCTGCAGACATTCTAAAGCAGTATTTTGACAGAGAGGTTGGTGCTGCTGAAATTTCTCATGAATAAAAACAAGTATTGAAAAACCACCTCGACAGCAATGCTGATCCTGGAGGTTGTGGCACTGTCAACCACCAGATACTCACAGGGCTCAATCAGATGCTCAGCACTTAATTGGAATGAGGAACTATTCCTCATTCCAAGAACAAGGACTGAAACAAAAGCAGGGAGGAGCTGTGGTCATCCTATTTTAGGACATCCTCTCTAATGGATGAGAACTTCTCCCAGGCAGTGGGAGGTCACTGCTGGAGAAGGGGCGGGGTTGTTGAGTAATGTAGACCACTGGTTTGATTTCAGATCTGCTCAGCAATTCTATGAGTCCTAAATTCCTAAAATTTCACACTGGAAGTGGTTTTAGGTTAATATTCAAAGGGTGATTGATTGGCTCCATATTCTGGTAATCTGTGGGATCAGGAGCACGGAGAACCCTCTCATCCCGCTGGGTTAGCAGAGCCAGCACCAGGCTCTCCACTGCTCCTTGGGAGCTGTTTAGAAATCATGGAAGTCAATAAATCTTTGGAGTTATTCTGGGCTGGAACCCAACGATGCTTAATGGGAAGCAGATGCCGATGGAGGTCTTTCCTGGAAGGCTGGTGTGGGGACAGGCACGAGGGCTCTCAGACACAGAGCATTTCTACCACTGTCCTTGTGCTTGGGTGTGTCACCGGGTGCCTTCCATGACAGGCCGTGGCTGAACATGTCCCGGGCACTGCAGCCAGAGCTGCCCTCGAGCTTCACATTCCCCCTCCCTGCCGGTGAGAACATCCTGCAAAACACTTCTCCTCTCTCCCTTGGAGAAGGAAGTTCCCATCATCTCATTCCAGGAACCTCCTGGGGTGAAGAGATGGGACACACCCCCCTGTTGTCTTTCCCACCTCAGAGTTATCGTTCCTACCCCAAAACGGGCAGAAGGTGAGACATCCCTGCCGCCACGGCACAGGCAGACACTGCTGGGAGGAGCCACAAGAGGGCATTAGATTTGTATTTTTCCCCATCCAGAGAAATCCAAGACACTTTCTGGATAATAATCCATTTCCAAGCGCACAGGTAGAACTGTGGGAATATCAGCCTGTGAATCCTAAAGCCATAAGAAGGCAGCTTGGATACTAATAGTGAGCCTGACTTTCTTTTCCTCCTCACAATTAAGCTTTTTATTGCCTCTGTGGAATAGGAGGAAGGCAGAAAGTGTTCCCTCTGTGTGGGAAAAGGAGAACATTTTGAAAATAAAGAAGAAGAACCCAAACAAACCCAAGCCACATCATTCCCAGTGCCTGAAGAAACTGAACAAATGTTGAAGAAGCTGATTAAATGTTAAATAAACATTTGAAAAAGTTGCAAAACACCGCGCTGATTACACCTCACGTGTCAGCAATTTTTTAGGTAAGGAAAGCAGGTTCAGGGTGTTTGCTGGCATCCAGTGGTTCTTTCTGAGCCTGATTTTGATGGAGATATTTCCTACCCCAACAGCATCTGTGCTCCTGCATGTCTGGTGTCGCTCCAAGGCGTCCCACTGTCCTCAGCTGAGTTCACTGCCTCGACTAAAATTACATTTGCTGGACAAGGGCCGTGTGGTATAAACACCCTGTAAGTGTGTAGAGATCATTTTTCAACCCTAAAGTGCCATTAGGCCTCGACCCCTTAATTAAAAAATCATTCAAACCAGCTGAATGTCATCGGGCTGAAGCAGAACATAAATCATCAGCAGAGTGTCCCTCTGTCCTAAAAGCAGTTTAAGTTTTTCAGCAATATCAGCCCTGAAACAGAAATGGGTAAAGAAATCAATGCAGACCAATGGACAAAAACATGAACCTTCTGGGCTGGTGTTTAGGAGAGGAAGGTGTTGTTAAAAGGGTTACAGCTGCTGTGCCCATCCAGAGGTGAGGGGTAACATTTGGACTGTGAGGACTGGTGCAGCAGAAACCAAAAAAGGGAAAAAAAAAAAAAAATAAAACCTTGAAGCAATTTAAAGAAGATTTATTTCCTTTTTGTTTTGTGCTCTCCTGGGCTGCCTGATACGTTTGGAAGGGAGTCCAGGGAGACGTGTGGGCCAGAGAGAAACTTCCCAGGACATGAGGTAAATGCAGATGGAGTCAGCCCAGACTTGGCTTTCCCAGTGTGTGGCAGTGGGTTGGCATTTCATATCCCAAGGTCTGCTGCTAAAACCATGTCCTAGGGAAGTGTGGCACCCTGAGAAGGGCCAAGGCAGACCTGGCCTGGATTTGGCTTGTGCTGATCTCCCTGTGCCATATGTCCTGTTGGCAGACACAGGTCCCGGTGTCCCCGTGTGAGCTGCCTCCCTCGTGGATTGAGGAAGCTCAGGAGCTCAGAGTTGTTCCACTGAGCAAATCTCTTAATCCTCAGAGCCAGAGAGGCAGAAAGGTGGAAGATGAGCCCTTGGGGCAGGAGGAATTGAGCCCCCAGAGCCACACCTTTGTGCACAGGCATGAGGGTGTCTGCAGGTGTCTGGGAGATGAACCGCTCCGAATCCTCCCCGTGCAGGAGGGCTGGAAACTCTGCCTCTCTTCCTTGGGGGATTTGATGTACTTCCAAGCCACTTGGAGCCTGCCAGGCTCTCCAGCTCGAGGGGAAATGACAATAATGCTCATTAATCAAATGAATTTCAGGTTCTGGCCGCCAGCACGTGGCTGTGGCACCTTCGCTTCCCCAGCTGACATCTGTCACCACGGGAAGGTTTGTGGATTCCAGCCCTCATGGAGCAGCAAAAATAGCTCCCACAACACACCCACCCCAGGTGAGGCCTGGATGGAGCCGATGGCACTGGCCAGGATGAAAAATAAACCTCAGCAAATCCCAGCAGGGAGGGAACATCTCTGCCCAGCCACCTTCCCCAGGCCAGGGTCCTTCCCCAGAATCTCCCTCCAACCCTTGTTGATTAAACCAATAGCGAGATAAAATATGTTAAACATCCCAATAGCCTTGTAGCTGTATTGTCCTGGGCACTAGCACTCCTGGTGTCTTCTCTCCTCTCTAATATAATTTATTTTGAAGGCCAGACAATAAGGCCAGTAATTCTTTGGCTCCTGGTGTGAACAGTTTAATGGAACATGACAAGAAAACAGTGTTTCTTTCGTGGGACTAATTATTGTCTGACTTTAAGTCTTTACCTATGGCAATAGCTGTGAGAATAGTCCCATTAGAGGCAGGTGGAGACATTAAATCCTCAGAAATTATGACTGAAAAATCTGAAAGACATTACAAGTGACCATAGCTGGGCCAGTCTCCATATTTTAGATTAACAATTTTCCCCAGGTCAGGGAACTTCTCTGTCCTTGACCATGGCAGAGGGATCCTGTGCTGGAGGAGGGGTTCAAGCATATATTCAAATGTTTCAAGGAGGAGCTTGGTTAAAGCCAACCACATGTGGGAGCACCATCCAGACAAGATGCAATGAGCAGTCAAGGCATGATTCAGAGCCTGCTGCAATCCTTGGAGAAGTTCAAGCTGCTGTTCAGCAGCTTGTGGACCTGGCTCCCAACACAGTCTGGCCATGGCCAGCAGCTCTGACTGATATCAGCTGGGCTCTGGGGACATCACATGGCCAGGGGAGGTCCGAGGGGCTCCACGTGGCAGTGACTGCAGGCAAGTAACACCCCGGGAAAAGGATTCAGACAAAAAAGCTTTCACGGAGGGAGACAGATGAGGAGAATGGAAAATAAGGCTGGAGGAGGTGTGAGAGCAGCAGGCAGACACAGCCCTGACCTCGAGGCTGCACCAGACAAATGGTTTCCCTCTGCTTTCCCTCCTCACGATCCCAGACCGTGCCGGCTGCCCTCTGGAAAATCCTCCTCAGACACAACGAGTGGATGCGGGTCTGCTGCTCAGGGCTGCGAGTCCCTCGGGGTTGTTATTGTAGGGTTGCTCCCCATTGCTAGGCTACGTGGTGTTGCTGTTGGCGCTGGGGGATGTTGGCTGTGTCGGAGCCCACGTGTGCAGCGGGAGGTGACTCATGAGCTCTGGGCCGAGCGTTCCAGGCCGCCTTTAAGTTGCTCGGGAAGAACATTCCCTTCTGCTGAGGCACGGCCACGGCGGCTCCCCGGCAGCAACCCCAGCACCTGCACGGCCCACAGAGCTGGGGGTGAAGAGCCTGGAGGGGCTGCCCCATCCTGGAAGTGCCCAAGGCCAGCTTGGACAGGGCTTGGAGCAACCTGGGCTAGCAGAAGGCGTCCCTGCCCATGGCAGGGAGTTGGAACTGGGTGGGCTTCAATGTCCTTTCCACTCTCCCTCAGCTGCAAGGTCTCATCACAGTCCCCTTCTGAGGAATGCTTAGAAAGCCTTTGCCACACCAGTGGATTTCCCTTTTCAGAGCAATTTTCTCACTAATTATTGCCTGAGCATCAGTGAATCAGCTGCTCTCTGCCCGCCCAGCCCAAACACTGGGGTTTGCCATTTTTGTTGATTATTTGGGTGTCGCCTCCTCCAGCTCTTGGCACCCAAAATTGTCAGGTCCAAGTGTCTGCTTTGAACTAGGAAGTGTCAGGAGTGTTGGAGGCTCCATGAGTGAAAAAGCTGCCCGTGAGGAGCCCCATCCCTGCTGTCCCCAGGGACTCTGGAGGAGAGGTTTTCCTTGGAGTCAGGGCCAGCCCCAGGGCCGGGCTGCAGCTCTGGGAAGTGTGTGGGAGTTCAGGAGTTCAGCCATGGCTGATGTGAAACAACTCCAATCTGCAAAATTGGCCTGGAAAAGCTGTGTACAACCACTGGCTTCTCTTAAAAGTCAGAATCCCAAGAGCAGATAAAAACCCAGCCTCTTTATACTGAACTCAGCTCAGAGCCCAGAACCAGCACCCCACAGCTCCCATCTCCTTTGTTTTAATGATGTTTTGCTCCAGAAATCAAAGAACTACAAGCATATTTACTATCACACACCAACCTGAAGCACAGCCCTCTGCATCTTGCTCGCCTTCTTTTGCTTCCTGATTTTTCACAGCTCCTGGCAGCCCTTGGAGACACTGAGCAGCTACAAACTATGCTCTAGATACACAAAAACCTGGTAACACAAAAACCTGGTAACTGCCAGTGTCATACTCCTGTCCCTGTCCTTAAAAAGCCTTGGAATGTCTCTAATCAGTCTCTCGTGTGCCTGCAGGATCCCTGGATAGTAATAAATCTGCGATTCCAGCTTGTTCAGATTTAAGAAAGGGAGACAGGAAAAGCCGTTCCTCAAAAGTCGCCCTTTCTGGGACAGAAATGCCAGATTGTCCTGGTTTTGGGGGCACCTTGCAGAGAGTGCTGTGCTCTGCCCCAGGCTCTGCTGAGAGGACATGACTCACGGGGATGGTGAGATGGTGCCTGGCAGGGGTTGTGTTTTGGGGTGCTGTGCCCTCTTCTCTGGGGGTGTGGGACCTACTCTGATCCTGTGTGGGGTTCATTCCAGGTCATGCTGAGCAGCTCAGAAGTGACTGGGGTTGCAAATGAAGGGGCACGGGGGTTACAGAGCAGGGCTGAAACACTCCCTCTCTTTCTAGTTTCCATCCTCACTTTCTGCAAATCCAGTGCTCAGACCATCCCTTGCCTGCAGAGCTGCCAACTCTCCTCTCAAAACCTCCTTGCCAACTCCTGCCATACCTGGCGGGGGCCCAGAGGCCCGAGGGGAAGAGTTTGGAAGAAGTTTCATGCAAACGTGCAGCTGGATAAAGCCGGAAGGATCCTGCACCCGCCCCGTCTGGAAGATCCTTCGGGCAGAGCCAGCACAACCCTCCGAGCCGTCCCCGATGCCACACCGCCTGCTCTGGGCTCGGCAGGCTCAGACATGGCCTCAACCTGCCATCTAGTGTTCTCCTCATGGATCCTGCTGCCAGAGCCTGCAGCAGGCAGGGAAGCACCGCCCGGAGCTGCGGCAGCACCTCCGACGGGACCCCGAGAGCAGCGGGGCAGGAGGGTCCTGCTGGCTCCCATCACCAGGAATGTCAGACATGAATTGCCCAAGGATTGTCCAGAGACAGCATTTTCACGTAGCTGAGCTGGGTAAGTGCCATACTCCAAGGAAACAGAGCATCCAGCTCAGCCTCTGGCTTAAAACTGTTTATAGGAATCAGCAGTTTTGAAAATGGAAAGATTAAATTAGTCCAAACAAAAAGGCCCACTCTAACCACCACAGACTGAGCTGGAATGATGTCACATAAACGGGGAAGGGGTGGCCACAGTTGTTGTCAGGAGTCAGATGGAGCTGCCAAAGAAAATAATCACTTTTTTTTCCCCTCCTTTTGGGAATTGCAGGGTTTCACCCCAAAGCAGATGCAGGTGGGATAAACCCTCATGTACTCCCATCAGCGTTCCTGTCAGCACGGCCTCAGAGAGGTGGGAGAAAGGGGACAGGAGGCACCAGGGTGAGGGGTACAGCATCATCCCCAGCCCATGGAATGGGATGCACAGTGCTGGGATGGCAGCACCCCCAGCCCCAACGTGCTGCCTGGTCTCAGTGACAAGCTGTGGCCACCGTCACCCCTGTCCCCAGAGGCAGAGTAATGTACAGGGTTTGGACAGCCTGGGTTAAGGGAGTTCCAAAACAAAGCAGCTTTGGGCAAACAACCTTTCCACTTCTCTGTCTCAGCTTCCATTTGTTAACTTCCCTTTCAAAATGCAGAGGAGTTTGATATCAGGTGGTAAATTATGCCTGATCCTTTTGGAATAACAGATTACCCGTGCTTAGAAGCCACAGTGGTTATTTGTTTTGTAAACCAGGGCCTCTCCCTCTGCTCCAGCACACTCTCCCTTCCCCAGCACACTCTCCCTCCCCATGCTGAAATCCAAGCCCTTCCCACGGAACAGAAGCTCCATTCATTCCCTGTCAGCTCAACCACCTTCCAGAATCCCCCTCAGCAGACACTGGGGTTGGTGTGGGCATCCCTGGGCTGTGCAGGGGAGTTTTGGAGGCTCACAGGTGAGGCTGGCACAGGTCTTTTTGGATGGGATGCTTTGCCTCTGCTCTCCACCCTGGAATGCCATGGGGCCCTGCTGGGACTGGTGCTGTGCAGCCCTCCCTGGGCTCATGGTTCACCATCCTGAACCTGGTGGGGACAGAAATGCCACAGCAGCTGCTTGCCTGCTTCCAAATGCTCTACAAAAGGAACATGCACCAGGACATGTGGATGGGGCTTGGAGAAACCTGCTCTAGTGGAAGGTGTCCCCACCCATGGCAGGGGGCTGGAACGTGATGATCTCTAAGGTCACTTCCAGCCCAAAGCAGTCTGTGATTCCATGATCCTGTGACATCTCTCCGGCCAATAACCATGACAGGAGAGGAGGGTTTAGGTGAAAAAGGCATGGGAAAGGGACTGTTGGTGTTTCCCAGGACCAAAGGGCATTAGGACAGCAAGGACAAGATCTTGTGGGGACAGGGAGGCCTCAACATCTGCAGCAAAAGGGCAGAGGAAGCACAGCCTGGCCATACTCGTGTTCCAGTGCTTTTTAAGTGGAGATGGGATGTTTCCTGCCAAGTCCACAGGCCAAGGGGTTTGAAAGCCCCATTTTAATCCCAGCAGCTCACACTGCCCTGCTGGTCCATGGAAAAGGCAGCTGGACAAAGTGTCCTTCTCACTGTGCTCTCCCTTGGGAAACAGATGGTGAGCTGTAAAGGGGGAACAGCAGCTTGGCAGGAGATAGGAATCAAAACCAAGTGGGAAGTGGCCTCTTGGGAAGTGTTCCCTCCTCAAATACAGATCAGAAAAGGCACAGGCAGGCTCTGAGGTGGGCTGTGGGACATGACACGAGGCAGGGAGGACACCCATGTCCCTGAAGCAATGCTTGGAGCAGCCTGAGCTCACTTCAGCCCGCGCTGCCTTTCCCCCCCCCCCCCTCCTCCTTTGTGCTCAGGACCAGGGTAACCGTCCTGAAGAGCATTAATATCACACAAAAATCAGGAGATTATTCACCTATTATCTCCAGTTCACACTTCAGCTTCCCACTGCCCTCGTAACAGCTCCCCGCAGGAGCCAGCAGGTTTGCTGGAACGCTCTGCTGGCCCTTCCCACCATTACATCACCACCCCGGGCCGTGCAGCATCACCACGTGGCGCGGCCGTTCTGTGCCGCGACCCGAGAGCCCGGCTGGGCTCAAGATGCAGGGCTGAGCCACACGCTATCCCAAATGCATTCCAGATGACAGGAGAGCACGGCAGGGTCCAGCTTTGTGAGGCTGATCGAGCAACACCTCATGTTCTTCACTGGACAGAACAGTTTGAATCTGGGGGACATTTCTGATGTTTTCTGATCGTGGGAACTGCTGGAGACCTCTCCGCTTATTTTTTTGGTGCAACATCACCTTCTCCCAGGTTTCTCCAGGCCCCATCCAACCTGGTTTTGAACACTTCCAGGGATGGGGCAGCCACAGGGTTCTCTGGGCAACCTGTGCCAGGGCCTCCCCCCCCTCACAGGGAAGAATTTCTTCCTATTCCAGAATTTCCAGGCTGTTTGACTGGCCATGGCTAAGCCCTTGCAAGGCTGAGGCAAGGGCTTCTGCAGAAACCACCTGCCTGAAGTCACCCTCTCCCCTGCATGCCCAAAGCATCCCAAAACCAGCATTTCCTGAGGGCTCTGCAGCTCCAGGACCCGCAGCCCTGATGCACCACCACGGTCTCCAGGGCCATGAGCCAAAGCTGATTGTGCAGCGTGAGCAGGAGAGAGTAGGGAGGGAAGAAGGAATTTGTTCCCTGTGCAGCTTGAGTGAAACCTGCACCTTTGAGCAAAACTACCCAAAACCACAAAGATTGGCTGAACACAAAGCCGTGTAAAAGCTCATTCCATTTTTACAGCTCATCAGCCAAGCAGCCGAGACATTCCAAAATCTTAGGCTTCCCCCCAGGTTTTCGTAGATGAAGCATCATCACACAGCCAAACTCCAAACTTTCAGGTAGGTTTTGCAAAAAATAGGAAGGAACTGGCTTAAATTAAATGGCTCATCTCACTCTGTCAAACTGATCTGCAAGAACCATGTGAGTTCAGGAAAAACTCTGCTCTCTGCACTCCACAAACACAAACAACCCACGGAGCAGATGGGAGCAGCTGGCTGGGAGAATTTGTACTGATTGTTACTTTGCTGGAGAATTCACAGCTCTGCAGCCTGAACTGCTACTAGAGCAGGGGTGAGCTCCCAGGAACAGAGTCATAAGCTCTGGTTTGATTTTTGGGAAGGAAGAGGGGCAGGATGGCTGGGGGTAAGGAGCTGAGCCCTAAAACTCTCAGTGCCAAGGCAGAAGGACGTGGAAGAGCCTGTGGAGATGCAGGCACAGTGTGCCCTGGCCCAGCAGTGCCATCACCACCCAGATGCCACTTGGTGGTAAGACTGGACCAATTTGATTCCAGTGAGACTTGGAACCACTTGTCTTCTGGCAAATATTGGACAACTTCACACATTTCCTCTCCTGTGTTGCTCCAGATGAGAATGGAAACAGCCTCTTTGCATGTCATGGAACAGGCTCCCCAGGGAAGTGATCACAGCACTAATCCTGTCAGAGTTCAGGAAGTGTTTGGCCAATTCTCTCAGGCATCTGGTGGCATTCTTGGGGTGTCCTGTCCAGGGCTGGGAGTTGGACTCGATGATGTGGATCCCTTCCAGCTCTGGATATTCTATAATTCTGTGACTCTGCTTTAGCCTAGAGGAGCGTTCAATACAGGTGGTGCAGGTCATCTTTAACCAGGATTAAAGGGCAATTGCAAAGTTTCTCTGCTTCAGGGTGAGTATTGACCACATCAACCTGTAAGTTCTGCAGCACAGATGTGCCTGAGCTCGGGCTACTCCTGACAGCTTCAGCCGTGGAGGTCAGAGACCTCTGGTGTTTGCAGGGGGGCTCTGCACAAATCTGCCCTTTCAAAACCCTTATTCAGTTTTCAGCCCCCAGAAGTCTCTGCCCAATTTCCTGCATTATCCCCCCTCACGGCTTCAGCTTCCCGTGGTGGGAAACCCACGTGAGAGAGGCACTGAAATCGTCCTGGCTTCTGTCACTCTCCAGGCTGAGCCAAAAGCTGGAAAACCTGCAGAGATTCAGTCTCTCCTCCAGCATTTTCATGCTTAAGTGGAGTCACTGGAGCTCTGGAGAGGGAGATATTATGGCCTAATGCAAACAGCACTAAGGAGACTGAACATAATTAAGGCCCTAACAGCAAACGTTGGACTTGGGTTTAATCTGCCAAAAAAATCTCCTTCACAGCATCCCCGCAGAGGTATAAAACGCTGAGCAAACCTGGAAAAAAAAAGACCTGGAGGATAGTGCTTTTCATTTCCTAGGCTGATTTATGCTCTACAAACAGCATCACATGCTGTCGCTGACAATTTCCTGCTGAGTTACTCGCGCTGCCTCCCCAGCAGAGCGATGCCTACAGATGGGAAGGAGAGTCGGACTGGCTTGAAAAGAAGCGAGGGAATATTTCTACTTGACAGCCTGTTTTCTTTGGTCAACGCATGGAAGGATTTTAGTTCATTATTTCACGTCTAGGCTCGGTTCCCAGCCGCCAAAGGGAGAGCTGAAATCGGGGGGTTTCGGGTAGAAACCGAAATGCTCCTCCTGATTTCACCAGAGCAAGTGAGCAAGATTGTGCCTGGGGACGTGGAAGTGAATTAATTGCTGTAATCCGACTGCTGGAGCCCTTGAATGAACATTTTAATTGGGTTGCAAAGGGGAATTCAGTGCTGTAAAGCACTTTTTGAGCCAAATAGCCAGAGGTACCAGGCACCCGTGGGTGCTGTGCTGAGGCTGCAGCCCTGGGGGACCATCTGGGGAGGAGATGCAGTTGGGAGTGGATGGAGGAGGAGGAGGAGGAGGCAGCAGCAGCACAGAGGTAGCAGTAGGATGTGGTTGATGGGGACCAGCTCCTCCAACCCCCAGCCCTGCCAGGGCTCCTCCACGTGCTCAGGGAGCTCAGCCAGGCATGTTGTGCAGTGCCCTCACCTTCACCTCACCTGCCTAATATCCATTCACGATTTAGGATTAGTTTTGGCTTCAAACAGTGAGGCTGGAGCTGTAACACGAGCTGAAATAGCACAGGGTAATAGCCTGTGGAAAGAATAGTAGTGAAGGAATGTTTTCTTCACATGGCAATGGGGAAAGCAAAGGTGGGTGTTGGGAGAGGGTTTGGGCATCTCCCATTCAACACCCAGCTGATGGAAACTGGTGTGACTCAGGTCCCTAAATATATTTTCAGTGCTGTCTCTGTGTTTCTGGGACACAAGGGATGTTTGGACAGGAGAATCCCTTGCAGGGAGGAGCTGGAGGAGGCTGAGAGCTGTAAACACTTGAATTTTCATTTGCACTCCTGCTTCTCCCTGAGGATTTGCAAACAGCCAGCAAAGCCTTTCAGGATGCTGAGAGCATCGTGTGCAGGGTGTTCGTGGTGTGTTATCAAAAGGCCTGACCTGCATCACCAAAAATGTGTCAGGAGATGCTGTTTGCTGTCACTGCCGAAAAATCTTGTAAAGGGTTCAGGACGTCAGCCATGGACAGTGTTAACAGCTTGGAAAGGTCAGGGGAGGGAAAGCACACACACCCAGGACAGCTGGGGTGTAAAGTGGCTGCGTGGATTGAATGTGTAAATGAGGTGTTCACTGACACAGCCACCTGGAAGGGACAAGGCAGGGACAGCAGCCACATTGTGCTCAAGGAGAGGTCACGTCCTGGGACCTGCTGATCTGATCTCTTCTCCTTCTTCAGAGTGAGTCTGGACAGGTTAAACTTGACCAGTGCCAGCTGTGTAGGTGTTATTGCTCCTAGAGCAGAAAGCACCTTGGGTCACCATCCCAAGGATGCTCCTCACACCCCTCCCTCCGAGAGGCTTTTGTGTGTGCCTTTGCTTGAATCCAGCTACAACTGTTCATGTGTCCATATTTGCAGTCCTGATGTATTTGCTTTCCAGGAACATTTGTGTTTTGGTGTTTCCAGCCTGCATGAAAATGAGCTTTTGGCTTTGATAACCCATAAAAGCAGCAAAATCCCGTTGCCTCAAAACAAGCCTCACCAAAACTGCTGGAGCGAGTGGAAGATTTGCATTGGCCTGAGTGAGTTTTAATGCAGTCCTGGCTGTTGTCTGCAATCACAGCACACTTTGGGATTTGGGGGAAGCAGCTCCAGCCAGGCTGGCTGCCTTGGGCTGCCCTGCTTTGCTGGGAGCTCCCTGTGTCACGACACAGCCTCATCCTGAGGGCAGTGCCAGGGAAAAGCTGGGCTCTGCAGAAATTCATGCTCCATTTCCAGTGATCTCATTGGAGAAGGGTGCAGGAACTCTGCAAAAGCCCTGCAGGACTCACTGGTTAAATGACAAAATGTGGACCAGATTGCTCAGAGGAAAAGGAAAATCGAGGTTTTGGCATCCTTGGAAAAGTCCTGCTGCTTCCCATCCCTCTGCTTTACTTGTCACCTCTCTTGGGAAAATGGGAAGAACTTTGGGGTCAGTGCAGGTGCTGGGGTGTCTCTATGGGAGCACTGACTCCCTCCCCTTATGCAGAGGTTGGGATGGGATGAGCTTTCCTCCTTCCTTCACCACCAGGCAGTGGTCCCCCACTTTTTGACTCTAATTTAAGATTCCCTTTGCTGCAAGAAACCCTGGAAAGCTTTCCAGCATCACCCAGAGGGGCGTCCCCTCCTACAGCCTCCCACTACCTGATACACTTTGGCTGTTGGTTTATGCAGATCCAGGGAAATTTTAATCTGCAAATAGATCTTCCCCTGGTAAAAAAAGGAGCTGTAAAAAGTCAAATCCCTGGAGGATGATGCCTTGGGAAGCTGGGGAAGCAGCATCTTTAAGCTCTGGGGAAATCATGCTAAAGCTGATCCCTGCACAGAGCAGTGTGGTTGGGTTTGCTCTCCACGGGGATGCTCAGAACCTGGGAAGGAGCAGAGTCTGCAGCACCTGGTCCCTCCATGTGCTCAGGGATACATCAAAGCAGGAAAGAGCTGGTCCCTGGCTTGGGTGGGCAGGAATTTGGGGAATGGAGCCCCCAGGACTCCCTCCAACCCCTGGGTTTTATGAACTCCCTGGATTTACGACCAATTCCCTCCACACAGCTGAAGCTCTGCCAGGATCCCTCTCTGCTGTTTTAAACTGCAGAGCAAAAAGAAGGTTGCAAGCTGGTGGAGAGATGCCAGGGAAACCCCAGGAGGGCTAATCCATGGCAAAACCTTCCTGTGCTGGAGCTGATGGGCTCGCTCTGGCTTTTCAGCCCATGAGGAGGCCCAGAGAGGGGGTTGCTGGACAGGCAAGGAGCCCCCAGGCCCCAAGGGTGGGAGTCCCCAGGCAGGACAGGCAGGGTCACACAAGGCAGGTCTGTGGGGAGGTTTTATTCAAGCTGAATGAATTTTCCAATCCTTTCAGGGATGGGAGGGAGAAGGGAAGGCAGCACAGGGAGGGTTGTTTCACCACCACACAGAACTTCAGTTTGGGAGATCGATGAGGCTGTAGAGCATCTCCCATCACTCCTGCCACGCTCAGAGCAGCTCCAAAAACCCCAGCCATGCAGCCCAGCAGCTCAGCCCAGGCCTGACTGGGATGCAGGGATGCCGGGGACCATCACTGGGGCCACCACAGCCACCCACTGCCCTGGTCTGTGCCCACACTCTGTGCCACCCCTGTGACAGGAGCTCACTCAGCTGGTGGTCACCCAGGCAGGGCAGGGCTTCCCCTGCATTGGATTTTAGGGGTTTTTTTACTTCTCCTGAGAAACTGGTGAAACCCAAGTTTTTTTCCACTGCATATTTTCCTTCAAACAATCCTGGGTTTGTACTGAAATAATCAGGGTCTGTGTCTTCAGTGACGGTGAGCTGAGAAATTCCAGCCCAGCACCGTTTTCTGAGTTTCAGCAGCCAAAATATTAGGAAATAATTCATTTTTTTTCAGTCAAAACTCCTGGAGAATCTCCTCTCATTTCTGGTGAGCAAACACACATACATGCCTTCTATAAAAGGAGGCTTTTCCATGGAATTCCAGCAGTGTTCCATACAGAGATATTTGTCTGGGCTGTGCCAATTCCCCCCCACCATCCTCTGACCCACAGGGAGAGAGGATCCCAGCATCACCCTGGAGCTGACCAGGATCTTGCAGAGGGATTACAGCCCCAATCCTGCCCTGTGAGCAATGCCCAGCATTGTCTCTCTCCAAAGCTGGTTTCCTCCCGTGGGAATTGAGGTGGGAAATATTTAATTATTCCCAAGTCTATTTTCTGGCAGTTTAACCCCTGTCAGCTGAAATCCCAGTTCTTCTGGAGCCTCCTGTTTTTCAGGTAGAAATTCCTTTCAATCTGACAGCGACATCTTTATCCTTTCCAGTGGATCTGCCCCAGTGCCGGGCTCCAGGCTCAGCATGGAGACACCACATCCAAAGCTCCCAAAACTGCCCAGGACCCAGTGTCAAACACACAGGTTATCTGGAAGTTGCCTGAAAACGGGAGTTCTCATGGGTGCTGCACTGGGATTGACATCTCCTGCTTATCCCACTCACCAGCTTCCAAAAAGTAAGTGGTCCCTGAGCAAGAAGAGCCTGGCCTGGGATGTGTCTTTTCTGGGATAAATCCATTCCCAACACTGTCCATGGGGATTTCAGGGCTCGTGACAGAAGCAGAGGGCTGCAGGACAGAGGAGCAGGTCATTTGGAGAGATACAGGAGGCAATTCCCCTCTCCCAAGGGACCAGCAAGGCCCAACCAAGCCTAGGAAAGCAATAAAGAAAAAGTCCATCTGGACGACGCCCTTTTTCTGACTCAGAATGTTAAATAAAATGCCAGAAACTGCTTTTTTTCTCTTTTTTTACTTTCTTTTTTTTTTATCATCCAGTAGGCCCTTCATATTTTCCCACTTACATCATCCAACATGGTTTGAATCTACAGTGACTGGTAAAGCCTCAAAGGCATAATTGCAGTTGTCTTAGGAAAGTGAAATCATATGGTGTTCCCAAGATCCCTTCCCCCTTGCTTTTTTCCTTTTTTTTTTCCCCTCCCCCTTTAAATGTTTCTTACTCAGCTTCCAGATGTTTCCTGAGGAAAAAAGAAAACGAACAAGAGGCAGAGCAAGGCACAGACTACAGGGTGCTGTAGTGGAAAAGGCCACGTGGCAGCAGGAGCTCCCAGGCAAAGGAGGGGAGTGGTGGAAGCTGCAGCCTGTGCTTGAAGCAGCACAGTCTTCAGGTTGTTGAGGCACAGAGGCCTTTCTGGACCACTCTCCCTCATCCCATCCCATCCCAAAATCCCTGGGAGCTGCCTCAGCCTCTCCATCAGCCCATGGTCCAGGCTGGGAAGCCTGTAAAGGTCCTGAGCTGAGCAAAAGATGCTGAGCATCAACATGTATCCTGAACACAGTCAGCCCCCCCATTGTGGGGAAATTCCAGAGTTATGCAGGACTTTTTGCAACCTTGTAACTCAGACCAGGCTCCTGACCTGCCTCCTCACCCCTTATTGAAGCCATGGCTCCGACAGAACCTTTGCCAGCCCATTCCTGATCTCTGAGCACTTCCAGGACCTTGATAAACCACCATTTCTATGGATTTCCAATGCCTTTGTGGAGGCAATTCCACCTGCCCATAGTCCTCTGGCTGAGGGGGTGAGTTTGCACCAACTCAGCCTCACATGAGGCCCTTGCATCAGTTGTGAAGCCCCCCCAGGTGCTGCAGGGTCCAAGCTCCACCAACCCTCACAGAGGATAGAGGGCAAAAATTCCTGTGTGTGCTGGAGCATGGAAGGGTCTGTTGGAGCCAGAGCCTGGCACACCAACTCTGGGGAAGCACCTCTGTCCCTGCAAACAGCCTCCCTGGGAGCAGAAATACTCACACCACCATTAAGCAAGCTCAGCCTGGGCATGGTTTCAATTAGGGCTGCAATTTACTGAGCTGGCATGAAGGAGGGTGACACAAACTCCAAAGGAGGGGCCTGAAACTCTGCCTTCCCTCCAGTGAGCTCCCTTTCCTTGGGGAAAGGCAAGAAGGAGTCCCATCCTGCTGAAAATGCCTCTTCCTGAACACCCTCTGCTGTGCTGGGACCAGAAAAGCTGCAGTCCCAGGGGCTCAGGGATAAACCCCCCCGTGGGGCAGGCTGTGCCAATCCCACCTCGTGCCACTCCCTGCCCTGTGATGGGAGGAGAAGGCCCAGTGCCCACTGAGGAGGTGGAGAGGGGTGAACTCCAACTCCAAGGAGGAACGAGGCCATGGGAGCCGGACCAGCCTTGCCTCCTTCCCCACCCAGCAGAGAAATCCCATCTCCAGCGCTTTCCTGGAGCTTTGTAGTGCCTGCAAGAAAGCAGGGATGGCCCCAAAGAGTGGGAATGACCTTCCCTTGGAGCTGACAGAGTAGAGGATGCACCAGTGCTCCCAGCACCATTCCCCTGAGCACACAGGGGGCTGCAGCCCCAGGACACCACCACGAGGACACCACTTGAGCAGTGAGTCCAGAACAGTTGTTAGGCAGCCTGGCAGGTACAGTTCACCAAAAATGGATCAAGCACTTCCCAGGAACTAGAGAGCCTGCGGAACCAGTAGCACGAGGGGGTGGGAAGGGACGCAGCCAGCCAAGAACTGATGAGAGTCTGGTTCAAATGCATCTCTGAATCGACTTAAAGACCTCAAAATTAAGTCATATCCAGTGTTTTCAGAGCATCAAACTCCTAATAGTGAGGGGGTGGTTTCCAGCCTCCTGTTGGGAGTGCAAATGCAGCTCATCCAAACCCATTCCAGATGTTCTGCCCTTGATGGAGAGGAGGGAGGAACCATAACTGCAGCCCCCTGGGTCTGGTGATGAGTTGTTTTAGAAACAACAGCGAGTGTGATGCATCCCATCTCCCTGCTCAGAACAGGTAGCAGGCTCAAGGGTTGTTCAGTTGTGCAAAATCCTTGTTTTACACCTCCCAGTGCAGGCACAGAAAGGGTTAAATGCAATCCACATGGGAACACATCCCATTTGTACAGAGCCAAGGCCTAAGAGGGCTCCTGCTTCATCCACGGGCAGGGTTTGAAGGGCCTTCTCTACCCTCAGCACACGGTTTCCCATTCCCAGTGGGATAGAAATGTAACTCCACCCAGGGCAAGAATGAGATCTGGCTGGAGTAGCCCGAGCAAGGAGAGGGAATTTGGCCTCTAAAAGATTGTCCTGAGCTTCTCAATAGTCTGTGCTTGTGCTTCTTATCCCAGGCCAAGCAGATGTTGCTGTCTCAGGTCACTGCCCAAGGTCAGCCCGTCTGCAGCACTGCCCCTGCTCAGTGGAGCCCTGTGTGTGTCCCTGGAGAAATGTCATGGAACACACACTGGTCTGGGTTGGAAGGAATCTTAAAGTCCATCCAGTTCCACCCCCTCTGCCATGGGCAGGGACAGCTTCCACTAGCCCAGGTTGCTCCAAGCCCTGGCCAACCTGGCCTTGGACACTTCCAGGGATGGGGCAGCCACAGCTTCTCTGGGCAACCTGTGCCAGGGCCTCTCCACTCTCCCAGGGAAGAATTTCTTCCCAATATCCCATCTAAGCCTATTCTTTTTTCACTTTAAAGCCATTCCCCCTCGTCCTATCACTACATGTCTGTGTTCAGATGAATTTACGAGCAGCAAAGTCACAGCAGCAGCAAAGGGTGCCCTTGCACAACCCTCCCTGTGTCAGTGGGACTGGGTGTGGCAGCGGTTTGGCCCCACTGCCCTCCCACTCGGCACCCTCTGTCACCAGACACTCGTGGGTACCCCCTGGCCCTGCTGCTGCTGATCCCGCGGGGCTGAGCCGGGCAGAGCAGTGAGGGGGAAAGGGAGAGACGGGAAAGGAAAGGCGAGAGCAGGGAAGGGGAAAGAGGTGAACAGGGAAAGGGGAACAGCAGAGAGTTCGTGGAAGTCACGAGCGATGCGGGCTGAGGGATGAAGGATGCGGGATGCGGGGGGCGGGGCCTGGTCCCCGCGTTGCCATGGAGACGCGCCGGCGCAGCCAATGGGAGGGCGGTGCGCTGGGGGATGCGCGGGGCTGGGGCGTCACCTGCTGGGGGCGAGGGGACATCGCACCGGCACCTCCGGACCCCCCCGGCACGGACACGGCACCCGCCGGGACCCCCGAACCCCGACCCGCCCCGGCGATGGGCCCGCGGGAACACGCCGAGGTGTCTCCATGTAATCCTGGATCCCGCTGGAGTTTCACGGCAGCTCAGCAGGAGCAGAACGCGGGAGTCAAGGGAGTTCTTTCGTGCTCCTGAACTTGATAAACCCAACGGGAACCTGAAGACCCAAGTTTAAAAGTCTGTCTTCCTCGCATAAACCCGCTGTCGTGTTAACAAGCCACAGCCTTCCTCACATCCTCCCTAAAACTGCCTTAAGGGGGGCAAGCTCGGACTTGTTGGCACCAGGAAATGAAGCTGGACAATGAGAACTTCCCGAGGCTTCCCGAGAAACCTGTCCATACCACTGCCTTCTGCTCCTGATTCCTAACGCTGGTTTCCATATGCTTATCCTCTTCAGGTCATGCAAATCCTGGAAACACAACAGGCCCAGGGAGGTTCTCTTTCCACGTGACACCAAGCTGATGTGCTGGATTTTCCTTTCAGGTTGAATTTTTCCCATGGGAAAAAGAAAAATGCTCTTTATGCACTGTCTGGAGGGGAAACAGCCCCCCCATACCCACACTCCTGGTATCGAGGGTGCTAGAACCAAAGGTCTGGGGGAGAGGGGCTGAACTCTGCAGCATCAGGCCCCAAAATATTTGGCCTCTGAGCAGAGTGGAGAGAATTAGTGCCGTTCAGGGCTGTCATAGGAAAAATCCACAGCTGAAATTGTGAAAATTTGCAGGTGGGAGATAACTAGGGAGTGTATCTGTGGGGAGGGGAATGGCAAACTTTGGAGCTCTCAACCAGAAGCGAATCTGCAAACAGAGCAGGCTGGTTGTATATTTTGATAACATAAAGTAGAATATCTTAAATGCTACAACTAATAAAGAGACAGGAGACAGCTCCTGGATCACACACTGTGCTCCTGCATATTGATTATTTAGATCAGGAAAAACGGGGATTTATTACTCTGAAAAGAAGACAAGGCCAGGAAAGAAGGATTCTAGAAGGAAGGATTGGGTTTGGAGATTAGTAGTGGGTCGGGAAAGAGAGGAATTTCCTCGTGGCTGGAGGAAACATCCCGGGATTGGTAAGGTCCGGGAGATGCGGGAGATGCCGCGGGGATGCTCGGGGAGCCGGCTGAGTGCACTGGGGGGAGCAAGTGAGCCGGAGTGAGGGAACCGAGCCGGGAACAGCTCAGGTGTCTGACAGACAAACCCAGCATCAGGATCCACTCCGGGCTGGCCTTTACTCTGTCTGCCCCGTGACAAGGGACATGGCTTTGCCACACCCCTGGTTTTCTCCTGTGTGCTCAGATCCGTGCTCCAAAGACCTTGTGCTGGTTTCTACTCAGATGAGGAGGTAAAAGGCTCCTCTCTTTGCCCTGTTCCTCCTCACACCCTTTGTTCCAGCTCTCTGTGCAGCTTTTCCACCAAGTCCTCACCTTCAGGTCGCTGTCCAAGTGTCCTGCCTGTTCCCAGGGTCCCACAGGCCAAGCACTGGGATGGAGAGCTGCTCCAGGGGGGCAGACACAGGTACCACCACCAAAGCCCCTTGAGCAAGGGCTTGACCCCTGCCCAGGTCTCTGTGCTGTTACCAAGGACATGTATTTATGGCCCAGCCCACTGAACCAGGGCTTGTTACGGTGATGCTCAGGCAGGATGAGTCTCCAGCTTTTTGGTTATCTCCTTAGGACCCGGAATTTGACTTTTAAAAACCACTTTTATAAAACTCTATAAATAAATCACATTCTGCGTGCTTGAGTTAACATTAGCCTAAAAACCACCCTCCTTATAGCTCATGTCAGGCAAACAAGACAGGCTTGATAACTGGAGAGAGTGATTTATAAAGGCACCATATGGGAGCTTGTCTAAGAATCATAATTGATTAGTGAGCTGCAGAAATATTGCCGTGGCTCAGAGGCTGAATCCCTCGGAGGTTCAGCTCCTTCGAGGGGCCTGACGTTCATTCCAACACAAATCCTGTAAAATCACCCTCCATCCACACCCCAGTGGCAGCCAGTTCCCTGAGGGGCTTCTCAGCCCTCACACAGGAGTGGTGCTGAACGTGGAAGGACGCTGAGAGCTCGAGGACACGACTCATCCAAGGATAGCAGAGGTGGGTGTGCGAGTGCAGCCGTCCATCTGCCAAGTCCTTTTATTTTCTTAGAGCTCCAGGAAGAACTTCTGGCCTGGGATCTGTCTAGACACTGCAGGCAGGTATCAGGCAGTGGTTATTCTCATGGCAATAGCTCCAGGTGCTGACAGACAGTCCCAGGAAAGCTGGGAGGGGAGGAAAATACTGTGGCTTCCTCTTAATCAGGGATTTGGGGCTCAGGAAAAGCCAACCGGATCCCTCAGCACCCCAAGTGCTTAGTACGTGTCAGATTTGTTCCCCACAACATTGCAGCTTGCCCAGGGCTGTCCTGAGCCTCAGCATGAAGTTGGGGGTCCCTCAGTGCTGCCTCTGCATAAAAAGGGGCCTTACAGACTTGTGGCCTCAACTGCCTCTCCAGGCAGGAAGGGAGAAATAAAATACTCTATTTAGAGCCCGTGACAAAAATTCCTATTTCAGGCAGCAGGCAGCATCCAGTGCACATTAGACAAGAGTTGTTGAGTTAATTAGAAATGTATATTTGATACCCGGCCTGAGCAGGGCCCTGCACGCTGCTAAGGTTTAATAATTGATTTGTAATTTATTTGCCCATTAATTCTCCCTCTTTCAGAGTGGAGCCAGGAGCTCGTGCACACTCGTCCATCATCCTGGCCAGCAGCAGCACAGCTCCTTCTCCCACTGAGCTGTCGGGGGTGACAGACTGGAGCCTCGTGCAGCCTGTAATTAGTTACTTACTTCAGGAGCTTTTTATAGGGGGCTGCGTGTGCCTCCCGAGAAAGATTAACAAAGGGTTTATTTCCTGCGGGCTCGGGCCGCGTGTCAGCGAAGCCCAGGCTCCAGAAATTATTGATTCCCTCTCCATAAGGTTTGCATTTCCAAGGTAAGTGATTTGGCTGTTACAGGCAGCAGGTCCCAGGGCTCCATTCATCACGGCGCAGCAACAACGGGGCTGACCCAACCACTGGGAGCAGGTTCAGCTTTAAACAGGGGCTGCAACATTTTCCCTCACTGTCGCCATGTATTATGACAGGGAGAAAGGGTTTCCAGGGCGCCCATTCCCAATTAATCAGGGAGAAAACATAATTGCAATCCCCAAGACCCTCGCTCGTTTCTCCTGTCACAGGATCAGGGGTTCACATGTGCTCATTCCCTTTATTTGCCATATGTTTTCTGAACCTTTAGGACTGTATCTGAGTCACAGTTTTCGAAGCAGATTAGAAGCCTCCCTTAGCTACCAGAGGAAAACGGAGTTTCCCAGATGACTGGGAGATCCTGAGGTCCTGGAAACCAGTGCCAGCCTGCGTGGACCAGTGGACACCGAGACATCCAGGAGCAGCAGGACAAACAGGCAAAATACCAGCAGGATGGAAAAGATACCCAGCAACAACAGCTGGCAAGCAGGAAAATATTTTGAATAGTCAAAAAGGGCATTTTACAGAGGTGAAAATCACGTTTTTAATGAAGAAAGTGCAGCCCCACACTCTTGGTAGGAAAGAAAGCCCTGTGTCTACCCAGCACTGCAGGGCAGGAGTAAACATCTCCCTTCCCATCTCATCCACTTCCCACCGGCCTGGAAACCTCTGGCTGTGAGAACATGCTCTGATAGAGGCAATAAAGATGGAAAAAGTGGGTTGGAACGGGGTAGGAAAGGCACCTCCCAACATGGGCATGGCAGAGACATGGCAAAGGCCCCCAGGAAGGCGAGGAGGCCCAGAGACAGTTTTGGCAGGAGTGAGACCATAGAAAAATCCCATCTTCATGTGTGAAATCTCACATAGAGCTGCTGCTATAAATAAGGTTGAAGGATTGATTGCCATAAATCATAACCCTGCTGACATCCCAGAGCTCTTGCAAGCAGCAGGGGTGCTCGTGGGGCTGGTTGTTCTCCTTTGGCAGAGGCAGGAGAGAGATTAGTCATTCGTTGTGTTTCCTGAAACCACCTCCTCCCTCCCCCACAGGACGATGGCTTGAAGGGAAGGATGGATTGAATCTCCTTGTGAAGGAGTCTATGACATCTCTTAATCATAGAGTTCCCCAGATTTGCAGAATCAAGCCCTTGTATTTCCAGGGCAAGTGTTGTTTTCAGCAAGGTTACTGCTTATTTTGAGCAGGAGAAAATGAGAATCCAAATCATCTTCCCTTGAGGTTGAAAACCTAATTTCTATTGTGTCTGCACGGAGCTGTGTGACAGCCCTGTCCTCTGCTCCAGACCAAAGGGCACGTGTCTGCTCCTACCATAGCTGGGTTCACTCTCAGCCACCACCTGGTCCAGCTACAGAACAAGAACCTCAGAGTAGGATCACCCAGGTCCTAATTTACACCCCCAGGAAGATGTGACAGCACTGCCCTAGACAAGGACCCTCAGCAAAACCCACCATCCCCAGTGACACCCCCAGCCAAGCAGCAGCCCGGAGCCTGCTCCCCTCTTGCAACCCCTTTAAAACCTTTTCTACAAACACTCTTGCCTTAAAGTTCAAAATGTTCTGGGCATAAATCCTCCTCCTCCTCCTCCTCCCTTCCATGCTGCTGGAAGTTTGCTACCGGCTATATATTTTTAGATTTTAAAAATGTCACCCTCAACTGCTCTGAGCGCACGTAAGTACTGTGAGAAACCAACCATCTAGACTTGCTGTCAATAACCCCGGCCTCAGATGGACTCCCTGCAGCCCTGGCACAGTAAATTACAGCCTTTCCCCCCCCTCCCTCCAAATGATGGCTGGCTGCTTATTATTGGCTTTCATCTTTATTGCCTCGTAAGGTGAAATGGTTGGAGTGACAACAGCAAATAACCAGCCACAAATTGTGTCTCCTGCCGGCCTTCCTCCCGCCTGTCAGCAGGCTGAGGTGCTCAGAGAGCCTCCAGAACCCAGCAAGGAGGGTGAAACGGGCTGTGCACACCCTACCAAGCCATAGAGAGGGTCTTCCTAAATCCCACCAAGCCCTCCTCCCGCCTGCAGGGTCCAAGCAAGGACGCCCTGGGCAGGTGCCCCTGTTGCACCCTCTCACTCACACCCCTATAGATTTTTCTTCTCTGGGATCATCCCACATTGGGCACCAGTGAATCCACAGCCAGCTGGATGTACAAATGGCTCTGCAAGTGGGGAATGTTTCATGTGGCTCATCCTTGGCTCGTTACCACAAATTGGGCCCCGAGAGCACCCTCACTCTCTCTGCTGTCACCAGAACAGTCTGGTTTGTGGGACATGGGGCCGTGTAAGGTCAGAGCTAAAAACTGGCTGAACTGCACTGGTCTGGCTTTGAAACTCATGGTGAGCTCTTCTGATGTGCTTGAAGGAATCTCCTGTCAGTGAGTCTCTTCCAAGGGGCAAGGGGCAGGAGAGGTGGGAATTTCCAGCAGAGAAAGATGGCACGGGCAGTTGGTTCCCTAAAAAGAAACAAGATTTATCAGCACATGAAGACCAAACCCTTCAAGGCAGGGGTTAATCCGTGGGGTCTTTGGGGACCCACCTCCACCCTCCAGACAGCAGGAAATCGGGCACAGCGCATTCTTTGCCATGAGGAGGGAAACAATTTTGGAGCAGGAACAGACAGGCCAGAGCAAGCTTTTCTCATCCAACCGGAGTCTGACGGGAGGATCCAGTTTCAGAGGATTAGGTAATGTCTTTGGATCGCCCAGGAACCCACGTCCTGGTGTGTGTGCTCAGGCAGGGAGCTGGGAGGGGAGGCAGATGTTGATGGCCATGGACACACAGGAGCAGCCCTCCCTCCAAACCTGACCTTGTCAGCCTCCCTGCTCGGCTGTAGTGCGTGGGCTGGGATGGAACAGGGATGGGGCAGGGATGGAACAGGGATGAAACAGGGATGGGGCAGGGATGGGGCTCGGATGGAACAGGAATGGGGCAGGGATGATGGGCTCTGGCTGATGGCTGATGGGGGGTAAGAGACCCAGGGCAGGAGGACAGTGCCATTCCTCTCTGCTTGTGCTGTGACACATCATGGTCAGAGCCCATTTCACTGCCAGTCCAGGGCTGAGGAAAGGCTTTTCCCTCACTCTGGGCTGGTGGGACAGCGCAGGGACAAAGGTTTCCTCTGTCTGTGGTGTGTAG